>NC_143581.1:12916781-13645531 GCF_048544385.1 Mastigoproctus giganteus
ATTAGAAAAGGGTCTTCAAAAAGTGCACTAATTGATGATGCTGCACAAGCAGCACTAAGAAGCCAAATTTCAAAATGGCATCATATATTGAAAATAATATTGAAATGTATATTGTTCTGTGCTGAAAATAATTTGGCATTTCGTGGACATGCTAGTAATAACGATACCGAAGAAAAAAATTGTGGCGTATTTTTAAACTTGATAAAATTTGTCAGCCAATTTGATGTTGGTATGAAAAATGCTCTGGAATCACATATTAAACACCACACTAATTATTTATCTCCAGAAATTCAGAATGAATTTATTAATTTGTTAGCAACAAAAGTACGAAGTGAAATAATTTAAAATAACTAAATGCAACAAGGCATAATATGTTAAGGGTAAGAGTTTTATATCTATATAATATCGGTGTGGATACACCATAGATAACTCTTAATAAAAAACTATGATAGTAGTGTGGGAGGCATCATTTCCTCTGTATTTCATATTGTGCTCGATGATAGGCCAATAGCTTTTAAACTGTGCCATTTCACTTTCACAAAACAACAGATGACCGCTCTCTTCTAAATCTCAAACAGGGTGCTTACAATAGAAGGTTGGCCAGAGCCTTGGTTTGCCCACTGGCTATGGATACACAGAAAGTAGTTGACCAGCTTGACTTTTTGGTATGTGGGACGGGTAGTCGGATAGGTTTTACGGGTCCCACTGAGTTGCAGATGGTAATCTCTTTATCTTATAATTCGGGCGTAACAACAGCACTATTGCTTGCTTGAAGGCCATAAAAAAATCACAATGAAAATGGCAGTAATACCTCTTATTAAAAATGAATTTTACACAGTATCTGCACATTGACTATATGCTTCAAGAAGCAGTACGGCATGAGGAGGCCATGAGCATACACTACACAATAGTTCCTTATTTTTTAAAATTACAAGGGAAAATTTTGACTACCTAAAACAGGGCATTCAACCTTTTTTGAATAAGGGCCAAAACAAAATGCCAAAGAACAATTTCCTAATAATCATGAATTTTTCAAAACAGGATTTAACTTTTGTTAGTCAACAGTTATATTTAATTTTATGTGTAATAATTAAACACGAAAGTCCAATGCTGTTATTACATGAAAGTAATAGCATTCTTATTAAACAACTGTAAAAATATTGTAGAAGGTAAATATTATAAGAAAGCAATACATAAAAATTGAATGTTTACTAAAATTGGATATTTTCAAAAGTTAGTGTGAAACTATATTTTGTGCCATGCTAGTTTTAAGCTTGGGGATGGGGCATAACACTTGGAGCTATGTAGATGGCCATGGGCAGCACAGATTGAAGAAATTGTTGCATATGTGGATTACACACCTGACCTAAAATGAAAGATGTGCTTCCCAGCTGATACATAATAAACATAAAAAATTTCAAATAGTTTCAACTTACCATTCCAAATTGAGAGGGAGTCGCTCTTTAAGTCTAGTGGGTTAGGAATAAATTCAATAACAGTTAAAACCCAAATAATCTATCTAACATAAGTATATGCTAATGCAGGTAAGTTTTATAGTTTTTGAAACTTGTAATATTAAAATGCACGATAAGATCCAAAAAAAATAAACCTGATATTAAATCCAAATACTCTATAGGCAGAGATATATTGATAATTTTTTTATTGTTGATATTTGCCATAACATTATCTTCTGTCTTCTCAGCCAATGCATGTTACCAAGTACTGTGCATGGGTCAAAACAAAAGAAGGTACTAAACAAGTCACCTTTTGTGCTCGGGGTTCCATAAAAAAAATAATGTGCATTACAGGCAATCCCCATATAATACGGTACTTCTACAACATGGTTTCACTCTAACTCGATTGATAAATTGCGGCAATCCTCGCAGAACACTACTTATATTAGCTAGTATTAGTAGAGGCATACAATGAAAGAAAGCAAGCTTATGCCGCATCAGCCAAAACAAATCCCTCCCATTTCACCCCTCCATTCGTTCCAAATGCCTGTCCAGCTCAGCCTTAAATTTATTTAGGCTATCAACTTCCACAACAAAAGATGGAAGTCTGTTCCGGCAATCAACTACCCACTGGCTAAAGGCAAATTTCCGCACATCTATTCTACAACTGTCTTTCTTCTATTTGAATCTGTGACCCCCTCAGGTTCTTAATCTGAGCAAGAGGAAGACTCCCATCTGCATTCAGCTTGCTCAGCCCATTCAAGGCCTTATATACCTCAATCAGATCACCTCGCAGGTGCCTACTCTCCAGGCGCTGCAATTTGCAGAACTTAAGACTTATATAACACGGTTTCGCTCTAACACAGTTAGAGAATTTAAGCAAAGCTCACATAACACGGTATTTTGGAGCATTTGTGCAGAGAAAACCCTACTATTATTATGTTGGATGCAATTTTTCAACATTTCCATTCTTTTTTTGTGAATCTTCGCTGTTGACTAGCTAGTCGTTATGCAAAAAAAATGATTGGGAAATCCCCTCTGTGCTATTGAACTTGTGCTTGTTTGTGACCACACAAAAAAAAAAAAAAAAAAAAAAAAATTGTGACTTCGAAGCATTACTAAACTTTGTTTTTAAGAACCATATTATAATAATTTTTGTTATGAATAAAATTCCAGCCCTAAATTATGCCTAAGGAACTTAGGCCAATTTGTTTAAAGAATGGTTTATAAACTGTTTTGTGCCAGCTGTGGAATACGTAAAAGTTTCATTACTATTGGATTTACTCCTTTTTCATTACTCCAGGCCATCCAAAAAGATTTAACTCATCAAAAATGTTGAAGAAAATTCTGTTCCTACCACCTAATACAACTTCTTTAATTCAGCCATTAGATCAAGGCATTATATCTGCTGCTAAAACTCATTACATCAGAAAATTTACAATGGATTTTGGAAAAAATTGATTCCGAATCTATTGAAGTGATGGAGGCATGGAAACATTTCTCAATTATGGACTGTATCAGAATCATAACTTTAACGCTGAAAGAAATAAAACTCTCCACATTAAAACTGTGTTAGAAAAATGTATGGCCAGAATCAGTTCATTCAGGAAATATGTTCGAACTAGCAGAAAATAGAACTAGTGCAATAGCAGAACTTGCTAAGTCGGTAGCAGGGGAAGGTTTTGATGATATGACTACTGAAGACATTCAAGAATTATGGTAGAAAAGAGGCTGCGAAGCAGATTTGGTGGAAATGGCATCGGAGGTAAACCAAATCAATTCAGAGAATGATAGCGCAGATAAAAATTCTGAAGTTTCAAATTTTACACTAAAAAACATACGGGAAGGCATAAACTTAGCTCAAGCAATTAGAATCTTATTTTCTGAATGCAGATCCTTCGACTGAGAGGAACACAAATTTCAAAAGGGAGCTTCAAAAATTATTAGCTCCATACCATGCAATTTACAAAGATCTATCAAGCAAAAACAAACAAACCCAAATTACTGATTTTTTAAAGAAAGCAGAAGATACATGAAATCTAGATGCTGCAGAAGAAAGTTCAGAAGGTGAAGATATCCTGCAACAGAGAAAACGTTCTCATTTGATTGTGCTTAGCAACAATCAAGAGGAAGAAAATTAAATGAATGTACATTATCTGACATATTTATCACAGTTTGTAAAAGACGCTTGTTCAGTTATTCACAGTTTGTAAGATGTTCATTTAGTTATTACTATTTTTAATAAAAATTAAGTTTCTGATGGTTATAAAATTATGTATTTTTGTTAGCTTTTGGAACGTAAACCCCCTTTTTGTATTGGTTCTTAGTCCCATATAACATGGTTTTGCACTACATGAGATTTTATGGGAACCTAACTACCATGTTATACGGGGGTTACTTGTATCCAGATATTAGAATAAAAAAGTAATATTTTTGAAAAAAAAAATTACATAAATATATTTTTTAAAATACTAAAAGATATGAAAATTTATTTTATTTGATAAAATAAAAGAGAAAATGTTTCAAATAATTATATGTTACAGAATAAATTAACATTTACATATTCTTCAGTTACTGGTACTATAATTTGTAGCATTTACTTCTTGCAATATTATTCATTACAATCCTCACTTCTGTTGTGTGAAATATTTTGGTTTCTCTAAATGCTGTCACTAAAGCTTCAAAAATCAAACTTCATGTTACTGAAAATTAAAAATGATTATGTGCCACTCAACAGATAATATAACTTTAAATTGTCAACCATTTTAAAGAAGGTTTTAAGTTAAATTTTTAACGGTTTTAGATTACATCAAATGGAGAACAAAATTTTCATTAAAAAATGCAAAAGAGGGGGCCTATTAAAAAAATTGTAAGCCAGATAATGGTTGAGATACATACAGATTTAAGACTATTCTTAAACTAGTTTTCACAAATTTCAATGAGGTTGTTTACAATGGATAATTCTGAAGAAGAAAATTCTTGAAAATATTCTCTCTTGTGAATTTCATAAGAATAGAAATACCGTGTAGATTACATAACAATAGTCATAATACAGGTAAATTAAATTACAAAATGATATCCAAATAATAGAAGTTTTGTCCACCCCTCCATGTGTAAGATTGGTAATAACTTTGAATTAAAAATACAAAATGTCCTTTTTAAGGATCTTATAACTTATTCCATGGAGTGACATATATACGAAAATTCAAATTCAGAAATCATTGTACTCCCCATTTTACAGACAAGTTTATAGTCTACATAAGAAGTGCAGGAGAAAACATTTTAATTTTTCAATACAAAACCAGTATGTTTTGCTTAGCAACTACCCATTGGGCAGCTAAATGCTTTCAACAGAAAAAATTCATGTGATTTTTGACCGAAATATTTTCCTCTTGTACTTCATAATCAATTATTTTGATAGTAATATAACAAACTTAGCTTTCTTTCTCACAAGCAACATCTTACTATTGCAAGTTTCTACAGGGATGGGATACACTTAAATAGAAAGGGTGCAAGAATGTTTGCTGATGCTATCGAGGCAGTGTTAGGTGGGTCGGAAAACTGCTAGATTGGGGGGATACAAGGACTAATACATTAACAGCAGCCACTGGCAGAGGTGAAAGTGATTCTTGCACTGCTTCTATTGGAATGAGCAGCAGCCTGAAAAATAAGATGCAGGATATTTCAGAGACTGCTGGGAGTCATTGGGGTACAAGTAAACACATGGGTTGTGTTAGGGTAGCTAAGAAAAAGAACAGGTGCATGTATACTTGCGTGTACACCAATGCTAGGAGTTTGGTAAATAAATTTGATGAATTTGAGGTATTGCTCAAAGCATCAAAGGCAGATATTGTTGGGATATCAGAGACGTGGTGTCACACAGATATAAGTAATGCAGAACTGGAATTTGGGGAGTATAATGTCTACAGAAAGGATAGAAAGGGAGGAGGGGTTATGGTATTAGTTAAGAAACACATAAAATCCAAGGAAGTGAAGCCAGTCAACATCGCTGGACAGTGCAGTGTCGAGTCAGTTTGGTGTGACATAAGCATTGGGAGATCAAAATTGAGAGTTGGAGTGTGCTATAGGCCTAATGACTCTGATGAGTATAATAAGAAACTGTACAGGGAAATAGAGTGGGCCAGTAAATCAGAGAGTCTTATAATGGGGGATTTTAATTATCCAGATATTGACTGGAATTTGTGGGTTGGTCACTCACACATTAGCAAGGCTTTTGTAGATTTATTTGATGACTGCTTTCTAAATCAGCATGTTCCGGAGGCAACTAGAGGGAATTGATTTGATTATCGGTAGTAATTCTTCATGCATTAAGAATCTGCAGATACAGGAACCACTAGGTGGCAGTGATCACAGTGTGCTGAAGTGGGATTTACTCAAGGAGGCAACTACCATCAGGGGTAAAGGGGAGGGTTATTGCTTTCGTAAAGGTGACTACGATGGTCTGAGACAGTATTTAAATTCTATACAGTGGGACCAACTGATGATGTTACCAACAGCAAACTCAAAATGGGAAGCATTCAAAGAACTTATCTTGGAAGCTACTAGGCTTTACATACCAACCAAGAAATATTGTTCAAGGTTCAGGCCTAAATGGATGTCAGATGAACTAATGGGACATATGGTAGAGAAGAAAAATGCATGGGACACATATAAATTAACATGTGACACAGAAGCCTATGATAGATACAAGTTGATCTGTAACCAAGTTACAAAGGAGGTTAGGCAGGCGAAGGCAGACTACGAGAAATCTTTGGCAAGGGATGCAAAGAAAAACAGCAAGGAGTTCTTTACTTATGTAAACTCTAGAAGGAAGGGGATGAATCAGATTGGTCCATTTGATATCGATGGTTCAACTGTTCATGATCCTGCTCAGGTAGCTAACAAACTAAATCAATATTTTGCATCTACATTCACACATGAGGAGTTATTCAGGAAGGGGAATATCATAGATGAAGTAAACACTGGCAGTGAGCTAGATGATCTTGTAATAATTGAGAGTAAAGTGGAGGTGAAATTGTTGAAAATAAATACAAGAAAGGCACCTGGGGTGGATGGGATCTATCCAGCTATATTAAAGGAGGCAGCAAAGGAAGTATGCAATCCGTTAGCCATAATTATGAGAGCTTTCTTGGAGTCAGGGGAGGTACCCACAGACTGGAGATGTGCAAATGTAACCCCAATTCAAAAAGGAAGATCAAAGGCTGACACAAGTAATTATAGACCTGTGAGTTTAACTTCTGTTCCAGGAAAATTAATGGAAGCACTTGTTAAAGAAGCACTGCAGGATCATCTTGACAAGAATTCAGTTATAGCTCAGACACAGCATAGTTTTGTTAAGGGAAAGTCTTGCCTGACCAATTTGATTGGATACTATGATGTAGTCACAAAAGAATTGGATGCAGGGAATAACTTTGATATTATATATTTGGATCTTAGAAAGGCTTTTGATACTGCTGCACATATTGGAGCAGTGTGGCATTGGTGGCAAATTGTTGATATGGAAAAAGGGATGGTTGAGTGGCAGAAGACAGAGTGGTAATTAATGGACACTGCTCTTTGTGGACTAATGTTATTAGTGGAGTCCCTCAGGGTTCAGTTTTGGGTCCATTGTTGTTTTCTGTATTTATAAATAATATTGATGATGGTATATCAAGCTTAATGTCCAAGTTTGCAGACGATACAAAGGTTGGCAGGGTTGTTAAGGACGCTACTGATGCTATGCTGCTGCAACAGGATCTGGAAAGGTTGAGCAGATGGGCTGAGAGGTGGCAAATGAAGTTTAACATTGACAAATGTAAAGTACTACATATGGGAAACAGCAACCCCAGAGCAACGTATCAACTCTGTGGTATTACACTGACAGTGGTAGAGAATGAAAAGGACCTGGGGGTAATTGTGCAGGCAGATATGAAGTTCTCTGAGCATTGCAGACGGGCTGCAAGAGTAGCTCATGGTGTCTTATCAATGATATACAGGAATTTTTCTAGCAGGGATAAGGAGGTGATTATTCCCTTTTATAAGGCAATGATCAGGCCGCACCTTGCGTACTGTATACAGGTCTGGAGGCCTCATTTCAAGAAGGATGTAGAGCTGCTGGAACGAGTACAGAGAAGGGCAACAAGGTTAGTGAACGAAGGGTTGCTCTTACGAAGAAAGGCTTAAGTTTTGCAAATTACAGTGTCTGGAGACTAGGCACCGGCGAGGTTGTTGTTGTTTTGGTTTTTAGGAGCATTAGCAACTAAGGCCATATTGCTCCAGGATATGCTGTGGTCATTCCCTGACCTTTCTGCATCTTCCGTATTTGGTGGTGACGGGCTCGAACCCCGGTCTAATCAAGAAGCGTGTGTTACTCACTACTGCTCCTTCCCACCTGACTACAGAGGCGCACCGGCGAGGTGATTTGATAGAGATGTACAAAGCCTTGAATGGTTTGAGCATGCTCAATGCTGATGGGATACTGCCTCTTGCTCAGAATAATCACCTGATAGGGCATAAATTCAAATTGAGGAAAGACGGATGTAGGATAGATGTGTGGAAATTTGCCTTTAGCCAGCGGGTAGTTGGTTGGTGGAACAGACTTCCATCCCTTGTTGTGGAAGTTGATAGCCTAAATAAATTTAAGGCTCAGCTGGACAGGTATTTCGAACGATCGGAGGGGTGAAGTGGAAGGGTTTTTTTTTTTTTTTTTTTGGCTGATGCTGCATAAGCTTGCTTTCTTGCATCATATGCCTCTACTAATGCTAATACTAAGTTGTCATCCCACTTCCCGACTTATAAACAAGTTGCAGATGATATACAAATATGATCTGCATACTAAATATACATCAACTGTATTTGATAGAAATAATGAATTTTTATTACGTGTAAACAATTATTTTTATTTTTCTTCAAAGATAGGTTTCTGTACAGGCATATATCTAGAATGAACTATGAAAGATTACAAAAATCTACTATGAAAAGATTACTATGAAAGTGGAAGAGAAATTGTTGAAGTTAAACGTAAGAAAAGCACCTGGGGTGGATGGGATCTATCCAGTTATATTAAAGGAGGCGGCAAAGCAACTAAGCAAACCCTTAGCCATAATTATGAGAGCATCCTTGGACTCAGGGGAGGTTCCCACGGACTGGAGATGTGCAAATGTATCCCCAATTCACAAAGGGGGATCGAAGGGTGACACGAGTAATTACAGACCAGTTAGTTTAACTTCTGTTCCGGGTAAAATAATGGAGTCGCTGGTTAAAGATGCATTGCAGGATCATCTAGACAAGACTGCAGCAATAATTCAGACACAGCATGGGTTTGTTAAGGGAAAGTCTTGTCTGACAAATTTGATAGGATATTATGATGTGGTTACAAAGGAACTGGATGCAAAAAACAATTTTGATATCATATATTTGGATTTCAGGAAAGCTTTTGACACTGTTGCGCATGGAAGACTATTGTACAAATTGGAGCAGAATGGTATTAAGGGTAAGTTGCTACAATGGATAAAAGGATGGTTAAGTGCGAGAAGACAGAGGGTGGTAATCAATGGGTGCTGCTCTTCTTGGACTAATGTTATTAGTGGAGTCCCACAGGGTTCGGTGTTAGGTCCACTGTTGTTTTGTATATTTATCAATGATATTGATGAAGGTATATCAGGCTTAATGTCGAAGTTTGCAGATGATACAAAGGTTGGCAGGGTTGTTAATGACAGTAATGGCAGTCTGCTACTGCAACAGGATCTAGATAATTTGGGCAGATGGGCTAAGAAGTGGCAACTGAAGTTTAACCTTGACAAATGCAAAGTACTGCATATGGGTAGAAATAACCCCAGAGAAACGTACCAACTGTGTGGTATTACAGTTAAGGTGGTAGAAAATGAAAAAGACCTGGGAGTAATTGTTCAGTCAGATATGAAGTTCTCTGAGCAATGCAGACAGGCTGCCAGGGCAGGTCATGGGGTTTTGTCAATGATATATAGGAAATTTGCTAGCAGGGAAAAGGAGGTGATTATCCCTCTGTATAAGGCAATGGTCAGGCCACACCTTGAGTACTGCGTACAGGTCTGGAGACCTCATTTTAGGAAGGATGTAGATTTACTTGAACGGGTACAGAAAAGGGCAACAAGATTGGTGAGGGGAATGAAGGGATCCTCTTACCAAGAGAGGCTTAAGTTCTGCAAATTGCAGTGGCTGGAGACTAGGCACCTGCGCGGTGATCTGATTGAGGTATATAAGGCCTTGAATGGATTGAGCACGCTGAATTCTGATGGGATCCTTCCACTTGTTCAGATTACGAACCTAAGGGGGCATAAATTCAAATTAAGAAAAGACAGATGTAGAATTGATGTGCGGAAATTTTCCTTTAGCCAGCAGGTGGTTAATTGCTGGAACAAACTTCCATCTGTCGTTGTGGAAGTTGATAGGTTGAATAAATTTAAGGAGGAACTGGACAGGCATTTGGAGGGAATGGTGTGATTTTTTTTTTTTTTTTTTTTTTTGGCTGATGCTGCATAAGCTCATACATTTGCTTTCTTGCATCACATGCCACTGCTGCTACTTCTACTACTACTACTACAAGAGGCTAATTTTCTTTTATTATTATCATTTTTGTAATGACCTTGAACAGTCTCTTACTATGCTGAAAGTAACATGAAACTTCTCTATGATGTACTTTTGACAGTGGATAAAAAAAAAAAAAAATCTATATAATATCAGTGTAAATACACCATAGATAACTTAAGAAACTATGATAGTAGTGTGGGAGGCATCATTTGCTCTGTTTCTCATATTGTGCTCTTCCTTCAGAATGAGTTGCCAGTTATTGCACTATCTTGAATAAGTAATGCTTCACTAATAGAGAAGACTATTGTTACTTATTCTTAGTGAGTACCACCACCCAGACGGCACCATTTCAAAGCTATTGGCCTAACATTGGTGGGTGGGCAGGTACCCTCGTATTGCAGACATGACAACCCAGTTATGAAGATAATCACAAAATATGATAGATGCCAAAAGATTTATATGATAATATTAAAAAATAACTAAATGCACAAGGCATAATACGTTAAGAGTTTAATATCTATATAATATCGGTATAACTCTTAAGAAACTACAATGGTAGTGGGGGAGGCATCATTTGCTCTGTTTCTCATATTGTGCTCTTCCTTCACAATGAGTTGCCATGGTAATTTTAAATAAAAAAAAATATACTGCAGCACAGAAATAATAAGCTGAAATCGATAGATTGCACTCCCACTACATCAACATCAGTTGGAGCAACTGACTGATCACTACAAGTTTTGACTGACATTACCTCTAGTTACTCATTACTACACAATAAAAAACAACACAGAGAAATTTTTCAATGTTATTTTACCTTCTGACATTGTGAAAAAGCTTAGTATGATGGAAATATCAAACATGCATGGGCACTATTGAGCCATATCACCCATTACATCAGCGGAAATTCATCTGGTGGGGACAACCCACCTGTAGGTTGCTGAAATTAACAGTTATTTAGTGCAAAACTTATTGCTAATTACACATAAAATCACCCAGACTCTCATTTTGGAATTATATACATACAACAAAAGAAGAGGGAGAAAAAAATCCCTGACTATGTAATTTCTGTTTTATTTTTCAAACTAAAGAATGCATTAAAGAAAAATGATTTTCCAGTGAAGCATAATTGTAAGAATTTCAGAAAAGGATTTTGAAAACTGTATTTTGCAATTATACACCTGACAAAAAAAATGTTTCAGTAGCTAATAATTATTTTGATAAATTCAATGTGTAATTATTTGTGAATATTATATTTGTTTAACTAAAAACTTAGTCCTGGAGCTTTTTATAAAAATTTACTTACCTATAGGGATAAATGAATAATTTTCAGCCCAGCATGAATGTGTTAAGGAAGTTGAATATATTTGTTATTTATTTCAGACTGCTATTCAGCACAGGATGGAGAAATGCAAGTACATACAATGGATCAAAAACTTCTAGTACTGAATATGTTAAAAAAAACTATCTGAATATCAAAAAAGAAAAACTTATTTCATTTTGCAACTGAAAACGTCTATAATTTTTACAGTAGATTGGCACTTTGGTTGCACATGTGCAATGGTTTATTTTTATGTTGTTGGGTTAGTAATTTCATAAAGTCTTTTTTTTTTAGAATGTCACTTTTCAAACAAAGGTCTATAAAATTTTGTTTTTTTTTTAAGAAAGCTTTGGAGACTATACAACTGATTATTGAAACATACAGTGAAAAAGGCAGAATATTTGAATGGTACAAGCATTTCAAATGTGAGCACAATATCATTATGGATGAAACAAGTTGGTGGAAGACCTTGCATGTAAAAAAGTGACAGACTTGTATCTCAACATTAGAAGCATTACTTGGGCCACTTCAAATAAGAACATAAAGTAGTTGTGAAGATATCATCTGATATTTTAAACATGAAAATATTATGCAACAACATTTACTTTTTTTCCCAAGGTTTTAGCAGCAAATCAGATGGAAATAAGAGCTAAACTTTCAAAATAACTGGTTGAAATTTGGATAGTGATCCAGAATTTGTCAAAAAAAAAAAAAAAAGGCAATAGATAAAATGTGGCATGTGATTAAGATGCACAATGTCAATCCTGTGGAGGGATAACTCCTTTGTCTCCAAGATTTAAAAAAATATTCATATTAAATTTATGCTAGAATTATTTTTTAAATATGCAGCCATAATTTATTATGAATGAACTGCTTGAGAAATGCAATCAGAATAAAGGAGCTTGACTGTGGGAAAGGAACAATGGAAATTATTCCATGACAACACTCTTACTCATTGTGAGACAATTTTTGTATAACTTTCCAAGCACTGTGAATTGGAAATTACTCTTTTGAATTTGGAAAATAATCTGCAACAATTCTCCTGTTCATTGTGAGACAATAATTTTTGAATATCTTTACAGATACTTACACCATCCTCTTTATTCATTTGACCATGCACCATATAATTTAAGTTTTTTCCAAAACTAATGAAGCCAATTAAAATGACATTGATTTTCTGGTGAAGCACCATAATGAAACTTACAGAAACCGACTTTGAAAAAGAAATTATACAGTCATAGACCTATTAAAAAAAGTTTTGAATAACTAAGTTCATTATTTTGAAAAATTCAATATGTAATTAGTATTCAAACTATCCACCTCCACAACAGATGGAAATCTGTTCCAACAATCAACTTCCCAATGGCTGAAGGCAAACTTCCGTACATCCATCCTTTCTTGATTTGAATTTTGCTCCTTCACGTGTGTAGTCTGAGCAAGAGGAAGGAATGCCCAATAAATTCAAGGCTTTAAACACCTCAGTCAGATCATGTTGCAGGTGCCTAGTCTCCAGATGCTGCAATTTGCAGAACTGAAACCTTTCTTGGTAAGACCACCCTTTTGTTCCCTTCACTAATCTTGTTGCTCTTTTCTACACCCTTTCCAGTAGTTCTACATCCTTCCTTTTTTTTTTTTTTTTTTTGTTAGTTGTTGATGCATCGGCTTCTGTGGCCATAATGCACCTCCCTGCACTTCCTAAAGTTTTTTGCATTTTACTCTGATCCAAGCCTGAGGCAGGATTCAAACCTGTGACCTTTGGGTTGCCAGGCAGGCACTTTATCCACCTGGTTAGAGCGGTCAGCACATCCTTCCTAAAATGAGGCTTCCAGACCCATATGAAATACTCAAGGCATATCCTAACCATTGCCTTAGACAATGGGATAATCACCTCCTTATCCCTGCTAGCAAAGGTCCTGTATATCATTGACAAAACGCCATGAGCTATCCTGACAGCCTGACTGCTCAGAGAACTTCACGTTACCCTAAGTCATTTTATTTTCCACTACTCTGAGTAGTAGCATACAGTTAGTACGTTAATGTGGGATTACTACTACCTCTATACTGTACCTTCCTTTTGTCAGTGTTAAACATTGTCTTTAATGCCCCCTCAGTCCATCTGCCTAATTTTTATAGATCTTGTTGCAGTAGATTACTCTGATTACTGTTATTAACCATTCTGTCTACCTTTCTAACATCTGCAAACTTAGACATTAAGCCTGATATACCTTTATCAATATCATTAATAATTATCTGTAAATATATATTTGTTTAAATAAAAACTCAGCCCTGGAACTTTCTAATCCTACCTTGTGTTAAAAAACCAATGTGCAGATGAAAGTCAAAAAGTTAAAAATAACAAAAAAAGAGGAAAGTTAGAAAGTTTACTAAATCAATGTATGAAATAGTTATATTATTATATATCATTATAAACATTTTAGTATTCTTTCTTGTCTCTGTAATTAGCAGTCATGAAAAACTAAGGACCCTTACCTTCCTGATGAAGGACTAACACTCATGGGAGAATAAATGCCATTTAGGACTTTGGGAGTATGTGGTGTTGATGTAAGTGATTCTGATGTTTGGCGGAGAGATAACCTAAGGAATAAATCACTACACATTTATTTTTAATATAAAATCCAACAAGGTTAAATGTACTCTCAATGCTTTTTTTTACATGAACTTACATTAACAAACATAAGCAGAAAGGAATATTACCATGTTTATTAGCAAAATATTCTCCTTTTTCCTCAAAAAATATGGTACAGTAAAAATGTAATTATTTTTTACTGTGCAAATGTGGATAGCAAAATCATGTAACTACATTAGATTTGTTTAGAAAAAAAAACTGTTTTATTAAAAACAAAACAATTACTCATAGTAAACAATTTTATTAAAAAAAAACAATTACTCGTAGCAGCAATTTGCCACTTTGCATATATACAAAGTGGCAAATTAGCATTAACATTAGTAGAGGCATATGATGCAAGAAAGCAAGCTTATACAGCATCAGCCTAAATAAAAAAAAATTACCTTTTCACCCATCCATTTGCTCCAAAAGTTTGTTCAATTCTTCCTTTAATTTATTTAAGCTATCATCTTCCAAAACAATCGATGGAAGTCTGTTTCAGCAATAAACTACCAGTAGGCTAAAGGCAAATTTCCATGGATATATTCTATAACTCTTTCCTCAATATGAATTTATGCCCCCTCAGGTGTGTAATCTGAGCAAGAGGAAGGATCCCATCAGCGTTGATCTTGCTCAAACCATTCAAGGCCTTATACACCTCAATCAGATCACCTCACAGGTGCTTGGTCCCTCTGGAGACCAGGCACCTGCAAGGGAGAAGTTACCAATTTGCAGAACTTAAGCCTGTCTTGGTAAGAGCAACCCTTTGTTTCCCTCACCAATTAGCATCAGCAAGGCACATGATGCAAGAAGGCAAGATTATATAGCATCAGCCAAAAAAAAAAAAAAAAACTTCCAATTTCAGCCATTCACTTGCTCCAAATGTTTGTCTAGTTCTGCCTTGAATCTATTTAAGTTATCAACTTCAACAACAACAGATGGAAGTTTGTTCCAGCAATCAGCCACACGCTGGCTAAAGGCAAATTTCAGCACATTTATCCTACAACTATCTTTCCTCAATTTGAATTTATGCCCTCTCAGGCAATTATTCTGAGCAAGAGGAAGAATCCCATCAGCACTGAGCATGCTCAAACCATTCAAGGCTTTATACACCTCAGATCACTTTGCAGGTGCCTAGTCTCCAGACACTGTAATTTGCAAAACTTAAGCCTTTATTCATAAGAGCAACCCTTTGTTACATTCACTAATCTTGTTGCCCTTTTCTGCATTCGCTCCAGCAGCTCTACATCCTTCCTAAAATGAGGCCTTCAGACCTGTATACAGTACTCAAGGTGTGGCCTGACCATTGTCTTAAATATAAGGGGATAATCACCTCCTTTTCCCTGCTAGAAAAATTCTTGTATATCATTGACAAGACACAATGAGCTACTCTTGCAGACCGTCTGCCCTGCTCAGAAAACTTCATATCTGCCTGCACAATTACCCCCAGGTCCTTTTCATTCTCTACCACTGTCAGTGTAGTACCACACAGTTGATATGTTACTCTGGGGTTACTGCTTCCCATATGTAGTACTTTACATTTGTCAATGTTAAACTTCAGTTGTCACCTCTCAGCCCATCTGCTCAACTTTTCTAGATCCTGTTGCAGCAGGGTACTGTCATTAGTGTCATTATCAACCCTATCAACCTTCGTATCATCCAAAAACTTGGACATTAAGTCTGATATACCATCATTAATAAATACAGAAAACAACATGGACCCAACCCTGAGACTACACTACTAACATTAGTTCACGAAGAGCAGTGTCCGTTGGTTACCACTCTCTGTCTTCTCTCACTCAACCATCCCTTTATCCATAGCAGCAATTTGCCTCCAATGCCACACTGCTCTAATTTGTGCAGCAGTCTTCCATGTGCAACAGTATCAAAAGCCTTTCTAAGATCCAAATATATGATATCAAAGTCATTCCCCACATCGAGTTCCTTTGTGGAAGTCAAAAAAAAAAAAAAAAAAAAAAAAAAAAATTCTGAATTACCCAGAGAGAGAGAGAGAAGTAGAAGAGAATCACCAAGGAAGAGAAGAATGATAATATCCAGCTCAGGAACTTGGGTATGCCAAACTCATACTTACCAGATGTAAGCCCCTGAGGATATTGTGTTCCCCTTTGATCCTCCTTTGTGAATTGGGGTCACATTTGCACATCTCCAGTCCATTCCTCCCCTGGGTACCTCCCCTGAGTCCAAGGAAGCTCCCATAATTATGACTAAGGGTTTGGTTACTTCCTTCACTGCCTCCTTTAATATAACTGGATAGATCCCATCCACCCCAGGTGCCTTTCTTCTGTTTATCTTCAACAATTTCTCTTCCACTTTACTCTCAGTTATTACAAAATCATCTAGCTCACTGCCAGAGTTTAATTCACCTCTGGAATTCCCCTCCCTGAATAACTCCTCTTGTGTGAATGTAGATGCAAAATACTCATTTAGTTTGTTAGCTACCTGAGCAAGATCAACAGTTGAACCATCGATATCCAGTGGACCAATCTGATTCATCCCCTTCCTTCTAGAGTTTACATAAGTAAAGAAACCTTTGCTGTTTTTCTTTGCATCCTTTGCCAAAGATTTCTCCTAATCTGCCTTTGCTTGCCTAACCTCCTTTGTGACTTGGTTACAGACCAGCTTAATTGCATTATCCCTTCTCTATACTCGTTACAGCAGCTCTACATCCTTCCTAAAATGAGGCCTCCAGACTTGTATGCAGCACTCAAGGTGTGGCCTAACCACTGCCTTATACAAAGGGATAACCACCTCCTTATCCCTGATAACAAAAAGAAAAACAGCAAAAGAATACCTACAAAGCCTTTCCGATACATTACCATCATTTTTACATTTCATTAAATAGCTCTGAATGATTAAGAAAACACAGGAACAACTAAACTGCATGCATGTACAATTTATGAATAAAAAACTAAATTATGTTTTAATTTCAATTGAATTTTCAACATTTTATGCATGAAGGATTCTCTAACAGTTTAAGAAGCACTTCTGATTATTGCAAACAATTACAGCTACAATTTCTTCACATAAAACAGTTCAATATTTAAAAATTATGTAAAATAAACTTTTAAAAGTGAAATAAAAATATCATTTTATCAATATTTTACAATTTATTTCATGTGAAAATGAAATTTAAATTTTATTCACCATGTGAAAATTTGTGTAGATTTGATAACCAGTCATCCATATACATGAAATATATAATAATAACACACATTTTGTATTTTCTGCTGCGTGTAAAATATATTACAGTTGTCTCTAGCTACAGTGTGGTCCACTCAGTGCTTGTTCGCTATAGCACTCTGAATATTTTGATACCCCTCCCCCAAAATAGTACTTTAAACTTTACTAAAAAAAACTTAACTTCTAAACTTCACTACAAACTACTTCATGACTTCACTTCACTACACTTCTTCTTGGGAGAATATTTGATAACCCTTCCCTGAAATAGTGCTATACACTAAAAACATCATGGGAGAAGTTACCTATTAGGAGGTATTTGGGTGCTAATTGTTTATAGCCTAAGGGAACAACTTAGCCTAAGCAACTTAGGGAAGCAACTTAGCCTAAGTTGCTATTCCCTTAGACTATAAACAATTGTTCACTTTCACTTGTTTGGCATAGGTTTATTAATAGAGGCCACCTGCCAGCCAATGAGAAGCCAGTAAGCTTTGGAATAGCTGTTCTGGTGGTGTCTCAGATTTTTAAATGCACAGCAGCTTTGCCTATTGGTCCATACTGGGTGATTTAAAAAGATATTAGCAAATTAGGCTGACCCATATCCGTAGCCGAGTGGTCAGGAGCGGGAGTGCAGTAGCACACGCTCTTTGAGTAGACCGGGGTTCAAGCCCCTGACTGCTGAATACGGTCGATCTGCCAACCCGCACTGGACCAGCGTGGCAGATTATGGTCCATTTCCCTCAGCATGAATTGTTGAGGAGGCTTCCATCCTGCAGTGGGTTGATAATGGCTGCACTTTACCTTTTTTTTTATAGATAAAAATGATCTCTCTCTCTCTCTCTCTCTCTCTCTCTTTCTTTCTAGGTGGACATGAAACCAAGCATAATTGATCTTTGGAGGGAAAAGAACATTCCCACGATTGACCTGATGCAGTAATGCTTAAATCTGTTTCTATTTAATTACTGTATTAATAATCCCTGCAATCCTATATATGATAATATTTAATAGGGTTAGTACAATCTAGATATTAGGGGAATGCACACATAATAGTTGGTATATGTTTAAATGGAAGCTCTTTTTCCATACACTACTTAACTGTTCTCTTAGACTATAAACAACTGTTCATTTGTTTGTCGTAGGTTTCCTAACAGAAACCACTTCCCGGATGATGAGAAGTCAGTAAGCTTTAAACAACTATCTTGGCAATGTGTTAGATTATGAAATGCATAGTAGATTTGCCTACCGGGCGATGTTATGCAATTTATAAAGATATTAGTGACTTAGGCTGAACCATGAATAACAGTTTTTTTTCTAAGTGGACATAAGACCAAGCTTAATCAATCTTTTGAGTGAACAGAACATTCCCCATCATTGGGCCTAATGCAATAATGAACATAAAATCTGCCTATTAATGACTATGTCTCAACATCACAATTATATGTATTAATTAGTATACTGCTCGACAAAATTAACAGAACACAGAAAATGTGTTCTGTTAATTTGTGCAATGAAGCTGGACAAAATTAGGTATGGTGGTGTACCATAGAATAATGATTAAATGAGGAGATAGCAAGATACTTCAGACAGGTATAAGGGACATTTATAGGGGTTGTATAAGAATTGCCAAAAAGTCACATTACAGAAGCTGAAATAAGATTCTCGAAAATATGGTCACATGACATCAGTATGGCGTATGATACCCTCCAACGGCTAAGCAGTGAACCATGCTTGATATAAGGGTGTCTACAAGTTTCTGTGGTAACAAATCCTATTCTTCCACCAGTGCATATCTTAGCTCATCAAGTAACCAAAGAGTTGGCTATCAGTGTGCAATGCAATGCCCAAGGGCATCCCACACAGGTTCGATCAGATTTAAGTCTAGTGATTGTGCTGGTCATAGCATTCATTGGAATCTTCAGTTTCAAGATGTTCCTCCACTGCTTGAGCTCTTATGTACGGTGGCTTTGTCATGCACAAAACGAAAATCTTTAGCATTAGCATTAGTAGAGGCATTTGATGCAAGAAAGCAAGCTTATGCAGCATCAGCCAAAAAAAAAAAAAAAAAAAAAAAACCAAAAAAACCACTTCCAGTTTACCCCTCTGTTCGTTCGAAATACCTGTCCAGCTGAGCCTTAAACTTATTTGGGCTATCAACCTCCACTACAAGGGATGGAAGTCTGTTCCACCAACCAACCACCCGCTGGCTAAAGGCAAATTTCCGCACGTCTATCCTACATCTGTCTTTCCTCAATTTGAATTTATGCCCTCTCAGGTGATTATTCTGAGCTAGAGGAAGAATCCCATCAGCATTGAGCATGCTCAAACCATTCAAAGCTTTATACACCTCTATTAGATCATCTCGCTGGTACCTAGTCTCCAGACACTGTAATTTGCAAAACTTAAGCCTTTCTTCGTAAGAGCACCCCTTTGTTCCATTCACTAATCTTGTTGCCCTTCTCTGTACTCGTTCCAGCAGCTCTACATCCTTCCTTGAAATGAGGCCTCCAGACCTGTATACAGTACTCTAGGTGTGGCCTGACCATTGCCTTATACAAAGGAATAATCACCTCCTTATCCCTGGTAGAAAAATTCCTATATATCATTGACAATACACCATGAGCTACTCTTGCAGCCCGTCTGCACTGCTCAGAGAACTTCATATCTGCCTGCACAACCACCCCCAGGTTCCTTTCAATCTCTACCACTGTCAGTGTAGTAGTACCACAGAGTTGATACGTTGCTCTGGGGTTGCTGTTTCCTATATGTAGTTTTTTTTTTTTTTTTATGTGAACCCCAAACACGAGAGGTATTAGGACCTATAGTACTTAGTACCGTGCTTGGGTTTGAGGTTAAGAAGACGAAAGAAGATATTTGTTGACATTGGACTTGAACTTCTGTAGATTGTAATTTTCAGGAAATACGTATGAAGGAAGGTTGTTCTGAAAACGGCAGTTGAATGAATAAATGAGGAAGATGAAAAGTTGGTTCTGTGGGTTTGAAGTTGGACAGTAAATGGATGTTGGCTGGTGGCGGCACGTGTTCGGACTGTTTTGAAAGAGAGAGAGCAGGAATTATAGAAGCCAATTCAGAAGAACAGTGCCCATGGAAGTATCTGTAGAAGAGGCATGCAGCAGAAACAGTGCGTCTATGAGAAAGCGAGTGGAGAGACTCTGTTAGAGATGAATCATTAATTAACCTAACTGCCCTCTTCTGAATGGAATCAAGAAGCCTGAGAGAGGTTTTGGGGGCACCACCCCGGATGTGGGAACAATATTCCATGGCAGGGCGAATTTGCGATTTATACAGAGTGAGCAGCTGTTTGGAAGAAAAGTAACGCCGAGAGCGAAAGAGAAAACCAAGTTTTTTAGATGCAGAGGAAGCAATATTTGTAATGTGCTTGTGCCAAGAGAGATTAGAAGTCAGGGTAATCCCCAAAAGAGATATATCATTTTGCCTAGAAATCGGAGTGTCACTAAAGATAAGCATAGGAGTAGAAGAATCCTTTTTGCGAGATATAAGACAAGACTGAGTTTTAGAAGGGTTGAAATCAACTAAGTTGTCTTTGCCCCACTGGAGAATTACCTGAAGATCGGCATTTAAGGAATTGGTAGCAGATTTTCGAGAAGTTGAAGCTGATTGAGCAGGACAAGGTTTCTCAAAATGGAAAGTTGAATGCAATGTGCTATCATCAGCAAAACTATGGATAGGATTTCCAGTCAATGGAAGAAGGTCATTGATATACAAGAGGAAAAGAGTGGGGGAAAGAACTGAACCTTGGGGGACACCGGCATTAGTAGAGAAGTTAGAAGACAGAGAGCCATCTACCATCACCCTCAGTGAGCGATCAGAGAGAAAACTGGATAACCAATTACTAAAAACAGTTGGCAAACCATAAGATGGAAGCTTGTTTAGAAGACCTTTATGCCAAACACGATCAAAAGCCTTTGAGATGTCAAGAGCAACTACTTGTGTTTCACCGAACCTTTCCATTGAATTAGTCCATAAATGGGTAACATAAGCCAGAATATCTCCAGTGGATCGACACTGACGGAATCCATACTGGTGATCGTTGATCAGACGGAAGGTTTCTAGGTAGTTTAAGAGTTGGCGGTTAATTGATTTCTCCATTACTTTAGAGAGAGTAGAAGTAATTGCAATGGGACGATAATTGGATGGGAGGGATTTGTCACCCTTTTTAGGAACTGGCTGGATATGAGCAAATTTCCAAGCAGAAGGAAAAACACCTTTGGAATAAGAAAGTGAAAAAAGGCAGCAAAGAATAGGAGTAAGTTCAGGAGCACAGGTTTTGAGAACAAGTGGAGAAATACCATCAGGACCTGGAGCTTTCTTAGCATCAAGATTCATCAAAATCCTTCTGATATCCTTTTGACGGAAGACCACAGGAGGCATTGAATGGAGCGTGTTGGGAATGGTGGGAGGTGTTTTACCAAGATCATTAATACATGAGCTGGAAGAAAAATGGGATGCTAGAAGGTCAGCTTTATCCTTGGCTGAAGTGACAACAGAACCATCTGGTTTGGACAGAGGTGGGAGTAAAGATGGGCAAAAGTTGCGGCCAATAGCTTTGGCAAGAGACCAGAATGCTCGGCTACCATTAGGGCAAGAAGCAAGTTTTCTACTCTTAGCCTGTTCAAACTCTAGTTTGGACTGGTTAATAACTGCTTTACAACTGTTGCGAGCTTTGGTGTAGGCAGAAAATGAAACTGAAGAATTAGAAACAAGCCAATTACGATATGCAACATTCTTCTCTTGGACAGCCTTAGCACATTTATTGGAAAACCAAGGTTTAGATAAAGGACGAGATTTTAAAGTGGAGTGTGGGATAAAGGATTCCATTCCTGCAAGAATAATTTCACTGACACGATCTGAGCAAACGTTGACATCAGAAGTTTTGAAACAGTAATCCGACCAAGGAAAAGAAGAAAAGAAGTCTCGCAGGTCATCCCATTTTGCATTCTTGTAATGCCAAACAACACGTGGTTGGGAATAGCCATGAGATAAAGGTTCCATTGGAGAAGAGACAATCACCAAGTTGTGATCTGAAGTGCCTAAAGGACCTCTCACTTCGACCGTGTACTTAGAAGGGTTGTTTGTGAGAAAAAAGATCAAGCGTATTGGCTGTATGATTAGGATTGTCCGGTATTCTTGTAGGTAAATGAACAATCTGTGCTAGGTCATTAGTAATTGCAAAAGCCTCAGCATCTCGACCTGCTGGGTCGGTGTGACTAGAAAACGGAAGCCAGCTGGAGTTGTGAACATTAAAATCACCAAGGAAAATTACTTCGCTGTTAGGAAAGTTGGACTGGAGAAAGTCAAGTTGCAAAGAGAGGAAGTCAAAGAGCTCCAAGTGATTAGTGGAGTTGGGAGAACGGTAGAGACAACAGATGAATTTGACACAATGAGGTAGAGAGATTTTAAGCCAGAGAAGATCAAAGAGAGGAGATTCCAAATTGCCAAGTCTCTGACAGGGAATATCAGAACGGACATATGCACAAGTACCACCTTTGAGGCGAAAGGAATCATACAGCGAATAATTTGGGCATCTGAGATGAGCAGTAGATGAATCAACCGATAACTGAGATTCTGTCAGAAAAAGTACATGGGGTTTGGCAGACTGCAAGTGGAAATGGACATCGTTTAGATTAGAATTGAGACCACGTATATTTGTGAAATGAATTAGGAAGTCCTTGGGAGGTTTAGATCTTTTCGCAGATAAGCTTGCTCTATTAGTTTGACAATTCATGGTGTATTCAATAGTAAGGAAAAGTAGGTGGGACATGCTGTATGAAGTAATGAAATTTTTGGATATGGCGTACATGTGGTAAGAATATACCCAGATCCTTGACATAACGTGGCCTCGACAATGCTCCCCGCATACACACTATTCGGACTCCCTCCAGTCACTATCTGGCAGAGTAGAGGCAGCAAGATTATACACTAGCTGATCCGGAAGCTTCCTAGAGAGTTACCAATAGGTTCAGTCCAGTGTACTATCTAGCGGCCGGCCTGCGAACACCGTTTTAGAGCTGTACCCTCGAAATGTAAGGAATATTGGATCTCGCCACGACGTTCATCATAACCTCAAAAGTCATCAATCATACTGCATGATGGAAGAGATAGGGAAAGGTTGACCGGAACTTAGCTCTAGAGACTAAACATGGGTTCCACCATTTCAAGCCTCCAATAAGCAAAGTGGTGGTATTTCACCGGTTGATGAGAGTCATCTACCACCTAGTACTGCCTGGTAACATAGAGGGGCGGCATTCCTCCATGTGGTGTGGGCGCCACACCTCGACCCCTGCTTACGTTGGTTCACACCTGGGTGGTCACCCACCATGTACTTGTGCATGGAGGTTATACCCAGGATTACTAACAGTCCCACCATCGTGAAGGTGCAAGCAGAGGATTTGGCTGTCACAGACCGTCCGGACTTCGCCGAAATTGGGTCCACTTGACTTGAGTGTCACCCGAATATCAGTTTCATCAGCGTTTTAGACTCCCAGATAGCAAGTATAGCTTGTCTGGCATATCTGAGAGAATGTCTGTGACAACCTCAAGGACCAAACTTTACATTTGTCAATGTTAAACTTCATTTGCCACCTCTCAGCCCATCTGCTCAACCTTTCCAGATCCTGTTGCAGCAGCAGCAGCAGCATAGTGTCAGTAGTGTCCTTGACAACCCTGCCAACCTTAGTATCGTCTTCAAACTTGGACATTAAGCTTGATATACCATCAGCAATATCATTTATAAATACAGAAAACAATAATGGACCCAACACTGAACCCTGAGGGACTCCACTAATAACATTAGTCCACTGATTACCACTCTGTCTTCTCTCCCTCAACCACCCCTTTATCCATAGCAGCAATTTGCCTCCAATGCCACACTGCTCCAATTTGTGCAGCAGTATCAAAAGCCTTTCTAAGATCCAAGTATATAATATCAAAGTTATTCCCTGCATCCAGTTCTTTTGTGACTGCCTCATAGTATCCAATCAAATTGGTCAGGCAAGACTTCCCCTTAACAAAACCATGCTGTGTCCGAGCTATAACTGAAGTCTTGTCTAGATGATCCTGCAGTGCTTCTTTAACCAGTGCCTCCATTAAGTTTCCTGGAACAGAAGTTAAACTCACAGGTCTATAATTACTTGTGTCAGCCTTTGATCCTCCTTTCAAGGAAGCTCTCATAATTATAGCTAAGGGTTTGCTTACTTACTTTGCTGCCTCCTTTAATATAACTAGATAGATCCCATCCACCCCAGGTGCCTTTCTTGTCTTTATCTTCAACAATTTCTCCTCCACTTTACTCTCAGTTATTACAAGATTCTCTAGCTTACTGCCAGAGTTGAATACACCTCTAGCATTCCCCTCGCTGAATAACTCCTCATGTGTGAATGTTGATGCAAAATATTCATTTAGTTTGTTAGCTACCTGAGCAGGATCATCAACAGTTGACTCATCGATATCAAGTGGACCAATCTGATTCATCCCCTTCCTTCTAGAGTTTACATAAGTAAAGAACTCTTTGCTCTTTTTCTTTGCATCCCTTACCAAAGATTTCTCGTAATTTGCCTTCGCCTGCCTAACCTCCTTTGTAACTTGGTTATAGATCAACTTGTATCTATCATAGGCTTCTGTGTCACGTGTTAATTTGTATGTATCCCATGCATTTTTCTTCTCTGCCATATGTCTCATTAGTTCATCTGACATCCATTTAGGCCTAAACGTTGAACAATATTTCTTAGTTGGTATGTAAAGCCTAGTAGCTTCCAAGATAAGTTCTTTGAATGCTTCCCATTTTGAATTTGCTGTTGGTAACATCATCAGTTGGTCCCTGTATAGAATTTAAATACTGTCTCAGTCCATCGTAATCGCCTTTACGAAAGCAATAACCCTTCTCTTTACCCCTAATGGTAGTTACCTCTTTCTTGGCCAACTCCACCCCTAAAAATTGTACATAAGGTTCAAGGATCTGTTCTTGGTATCTCTGTGCAGTTACGGTATCCCTATCAAAAACATGAAAAGGGGTGCAGCCGTTTATCATTATTCTTCCCCACACTGCCGCCACCGTAAGTGTTCTTTCTCTAATGTTGGAGGGATGATATCACATTCCTTGTCTCCGGATGAAATAATATCTAGAATCTGTTTACAGGCTGAAATGGGACTCCTATTTTATTGTAAACTGTGTCTTCAGTGACACTGTTCACAATAAAATATTCATGAAAAACATTTTATACTGTTAATTTTGTGGAGCAGTGTAGTTTGAGTCACCATTAATCAGTAGCAATTATAATCAAAAAATTCCATACAAAAATATTTAATATTGCCATGAAGAGCTGATCTATAAATAATTTATCTTAAATAAGAAAGTTATTGCATTATATCAGTTTCAGATAAACATACTTAAATATTTATTTGAATAATTAAGTACATTATATAATATACTCATACTTTATATGATTGTGAAACAGCTTTCTCAGTTTCTTTCTTTTATTTTTTTGTTTGCTTGAATAATTCATCACAATCCAATTCACAAAGGGGGTTCAAAGGGTGACAAAAATAATTATAGACCTGTTAGTTTAACTTCTGTTCCAGGGAAAATAATGGAGTCACTGGTTAAAGAGGTGATACAGGATAACCTAGACAAGACAGCAGTAATAGTTCAGACACAGCATGGGTTTGTTAAGGGAAATCCTTTCTGACCAATTTGATTGGATACTATGATGTCGTCACAAAGGAACTGGATGCAAAAAATAATTTTGATATCATATACTTAGATTTTAGGAAAGCTTTTAATAGTGTAGCACATGGAAGACTGCTGTACAAATTGGAGCGATATGGCGTTAAAGACAAGTTACTGCAATGGATAAAGGGATGGTTGAGTGGGAGACTACACTGCTCTATGTAGACTAATGTTATTAGCAGAGTCTCCCAGTGTTTGGTGCTGGGCGGCTCCGCTAATAACAAAACAATTTGTAAGTCCAGATTTTGTGTATTTATCAATGATATCAATGAAGGTATATCAAGCTTGATGTCCAAGTTTGCAGGGTTGTTAATGACAGTAAAGACAGTATGCTACTGCAACAGGATCTGGAAAAGTTAGGCAGATGGGCTGAGAAGTATGATGAGAACAGCCTTCTCAGTTTCTTTCTTTTATTTTTTTGTTTGCTTGAATAATTCATCACAATCCAATTCACAAAGGGGGTTCAAAGGGTGACACAAATAATTATAGACCTGTTAGTTTAACTTCTGTTCCAGGGAAAATAATGGAGTCACTGGTTAAAGAGGTGATACAGGATAACCTAGACAAGACAGCAGTAATAGTTCAGACACAGCATGGGTTTGTTAAGGGATTTACTCAAAGAGGTAACTACCATTGGGGGTAAAGGGAAGGGTTATTGCTTCCGTAAAGGCGACTACGATGGACTGAGACAGTATTTAAATTCTATACAGTGGGACCAACTGATGATGTTACCAACAGCAAATTCAAAATGGGAAGCATTCAAAGAACTTATCTTGGAAGCTACTAGGCTTTACATACCAACTAAGAAATATTGTTCAAGGTCTAGGCCAAAATGGATGTCAGATGAACTAATGAGGCATATGGCAGAGAAGAAAAATGCATGGGATACTTACAAATTAACACATGACACAGAAGCCTATGATAGATACAAGTTGATATGCAACCAAGTTACAAAGGAGGTTAGGCAGGCGAAGGCAGATTACGAGAAATCCTTGGCAAGGGATGCAAAGAAAAACAGCAAAGAGTTCTTTACTTATGTAAACTCTAGAAGGAAGGGGATGAATCAGATTGGTCCACTTGATATTGATGGGTCAACTGTTGATGATCCTGCTCAGGTAGCTAACAAACTAAATGAATATTTTGCATCGACATTCACACATGAGGAGTTATTAAGCAAGGGGAATGCCAGAGGTGTATTCAACTCTAGCAGTAAGCTACAGAATCTTGAAATAACTGGGAGTAAAGTGGAGGAGAAACTGTTGAAGATAAACACAAGAAAGGCACCCGGGGTGGATGGGATCTATCCAGTTATATTAAAGGAGGCAGCAAAGGAAGTAAGCAAACCCTTAGCCATAATTATGAGAGCTTCCTTGGACTCAGGGGAGGTACCCATAGACTGGAAATGTGCAAATGTGACCCCAATTCACAAAGGAGGATCAAAGGCTGACACAAGTAATTATAGACCTGTGAGCTTAACTTCTGTTCCAGGAAAATTAATGGAGGCACTGGTTAAAGAAGCACTGCAGGATCATTTAGACAAGACTTCAGTTATAGCTCAGACACAGCATGGTTTTGTTAAGGGGAAGTCTTGCATGACCAACTTGATTGGATACTATGATGCAGTCACAAAAGAACTGGATGCAGGGAATAACTTTGATATTATATACTTGGATCTTAGAAAGGCTTCTGATACTGTTGCACATGGAAGACTGCTACAAAATTGGAGCAGTGTGACATTGGAGGCAAATTGCTACTATGGATAAAGGGGTGGTTGAGGGGGAGAAGACAGAGAGTGGTAATCAATGGACATTGCTCATCGTGGACTAATGTTATTAGTGGAGTCCCTCAGGGCTCAGTGTTGGGTCCATTATTGTTTTCATTAATACCATCATCAATATCAATAAATGATATTGATGATGGTATATCAAACTTAATGTCCAAGTTTGCAGATGATACAAAGGTTGGCAGGGTTGTCAAGGACACTACTGACACTATGCTGCTGCAACAGGATCTGGAAAGGTTGAGCAGATGGGCTGAGAGGTGGCAAATGAAGTTTAACATTGACAAATGTAAAGTACTACACATGGGAAACAGCAACCCCAGAGCAACGTATCAACTCTGTGGTACTACACTGACAGTGGTAGAGAATGAAAGGGACTTGGGGGTGATTGTGCAGGCAGATATGAAGTTCTCTGAGCAGTGCAGACGGGCTGCAAGAGTAGCTCATGGAGTATTGTCAATGATATACAGGAATTTTTCCAGCAGGGATAAGGAGGTGATTATTCCATTGTATAAGGCAATGGTCAGGCCACACCTAGAGTACTGTATACAGGTCTGGAGGCCTCATTTCAAGAAGGATGTAGAGTTGCTGGAACGAGTACAGAGAAGGGCAACAAGATTAGTGAATGGAACAAAGGGGTGCTCTTACGAAGAAAGGCTTAAGTTTTGCAAATTACAGTGTCTGGAGACTAGGCACCAGCGAGGTGATCTGATAGAGGTGTATAAAGCCTTGAATGGTTTAAGCATGCTCAATGCTGATGGGATTCTTCCTCTAGCTCAGAAAAATTACCTAAGAGGGCATAAATTCAAATTGAGGAAAGACAGATGTAGAATAGACGTGCGGAAATTTGCCTTTAGCCAGCGGGTGGTTGGTTGGTGGAACAGACTTCCATCCCTTGTGGTGGAGGTTGATAGCCTAAATAAGTTTAAGGCTCAGCTGGACAGGTATTTTGAACGAACAGAGGGGTGAAGTGGAAGTGGGTTTTTTTTTGTTTTTTTTTGGCTGATGCTGCATAAGCTTGCTTTCTTGCATCAAATGCCTCTACTAATGCTAATGCTAATGCTAATCTTGTCTGACCAATTTGATTGGATACTATGATGTCGTCACAAAGGAACTGGATGCAAAAAATAATTTGATTTCATATACTTGGATTTTAGGAAAGCTTTTAATAGTGTAGCACATGGAAGACTGCTTTACAAATTGGAGCGATATGGCGTTAAAGCCAAGTTACTGCAATGGATAAAGGGATGGTTGAGTTGGAGACAGCACAGAGTGGTAATAAATGGACACTGCTCTATGTAGACTAATGTTATTAGCGGAGCCTCCCAGTGTTTGGTGCTGGGCGGCTCCGCTAATAACAAAACAATTTGTAAGTCCAGATTTTGTGTATTTATCAATGATATCAATGAAGGTATATCAGGCTTGATGTCCAAGTTTGCAGGGTTGTTAATGACAGTAAAGACAGTATGCTATTGCAACAGGATCTGTAAAAGTTAGGCAGATAGGCTGAGAAGTGGCAACTGAAGTTTAACATTGACAAATGCAAAGTACTCCATATGGGTAGCAGTAACCCAAGAGAAACATACCAACTGTGTGGTACTACACTCAGGGAGGTGGAGAATGAAAAAGACCTGGGGGTTGTTGTTGTTGTTGTTGTTGTTATTTGGTTTTTAGGAGCATTAGCAACTAAGGCCATATTGCTCCGGGATATGCGGTGGTCATTCCCTGACCTTTCCGCATCCTCTGTATTTGGTGGTGACGGGCTCAAACCCTGGTCTAATCAAGAAGCTTGGACCTGGGGGTAATTGTGTAGTCAGATATGAAGTTCTCTGAGCAGTGCAGACAGGCTGCCAGAGCAGGTCATGGAGATTTGTCAATGATATATAGGAATTTTTCTAGCAGAGACAAGGAGGTGATTATTCCTTTGTATAAGGCAATGGTCAGGCCAAACCTTGAGCACTGTATACAGGTCTGGAGGGCTCATTTTAGGAAGAATGTAGAGTTGCTAGAATGAGTACAGAGAAGGGCAACAAGATTGGTGGGAGGAACAAAGGGGTGCACGTATGAAAAGAGGCTTAAGTTCTGAAAGTTGCAGCATCTGGAGACTAGGCACCTGTGAGGTGATCTGATTGAGGTGTATAAGCCCTTGAATTGTTTGAGCAAGTTTAATGCTGATAGGATACTTCCGCTTGCTCAGATTAAGAACCTGAGGGGGCATAGATTCAAATTGAGGAAAGACAGTTGTAGAATAGATGTGTAGAAGTTTGCCTTTAACCAGCGGGTAGTTGATTGCTGGAACGGATTTCCATCTGTTGTTGTTGTTGTGGAGGTTGGTAGCATGAATAAATTTAAGGTGAACTAGACAAACATTTGGAGTGACCGGATGGGTGAAATGGGAAGTTTTTTTTTTTTTTTTTTGGCTGATGCTGTATAAGCTTGCTTTATTGCATCATATGCCTCAACTAATCCTAATGCTAACAACATCATAGATACTTATTGGCATATTACTGGTTGCTCTTAGAAGTGGAACAACAGAAGATTTCACTCACTAAAAAGTGTTCCTAAAATCTTCAGGCGAAGTGATTAAAGATTAAAAGCTTACGGTGGTTATCTTTAAACAAAAATGCATTCCATGAAATGTACTCAGCTTGAATAATTAACCAAAATAACATCTATGTGCTTTCTGCATTAAGTTTCTGTTTTAAGATGCTTTAAGCATATTAAATGTCTGAATTTAATTCACATAAATGAAATGATTTAATAATATAGAGGAAGTGTTAAACAGTTACCTTTGATTAGTAGGAGTAATAAGTCTGCATTGTCTTTGGACTGTTCCTGGACTTATACCTATAATAAAAGCAAAAAAGAAATAACTTGCAGCTAAAAAAAAAAAAAAAAAAAAAAAAAAAATGGATCTTTTTATTATATAGAGGTATATATAAAAAAATATTGTGTTAATTAGTGATCAGTAAAGCCTCTCTTTAGTTTCTTAACTGTCTAGATTAATTCCAGGATATGTGATTGGACTTCAGAATAAGAAGGCTCATTTTCAGACTTTTGTACTGCAGAAACATCTGCTTATATTTCCTTCTTGAGAAAATCCAGCTCTTTTTCTGAAAAGCCAGTCCAGATTTAATTCCTAACTTTTAAAATTTGTAAGTCCAGATATCTTGGATTCACTTATGTCAATTCTTCAAAAGCTGTCTAAAAGGATTCCTTCATAAGAAAACAGAAAAGATTGAATATAGCTTTCAGTATGAAAAATAATCTGCATTTTAAAAAAAAGTGATTTTTTTAAATTTTACAAATGGTTGCTTTTTAATGTCTACTCTATTAACAAGATAAAAAAAAAAAAATTGCCCTCCCCAAACACTTTTGGCATTTCATCCCTCTTTCCTAAATTAATGCAGAGTGCCTTACTCCTTGTCTTTACTAATCAAATTTGCTCCCTCACTTCTCACATATACAGTATGGTAAGAAAGGAGGGGGAAGATCTTCACTACTACTGAATCTTTTTGAAATTTTCCTCCTTGATTTTAAAGTATTCAACCTTTGTTAATAACTGGATATTATTTTTCTACTTCTACCTGAGCTTTTGATTCACTGAATCAAAAGCTCAAGTATAGGACTTGAATCCCTCAAGTCCCATGCTTTCTTCTTAATCTACTCTAATGGCTCTCAGTTTATCCAAAGAAAACTCTTAACTGGAATACCCTAATTTTCCCAATATTCAGGGAAGTAATTGTAGAAGCTACTAGGTTTTTTATACCAAATAAGAGATACTGTACTTAGACCTAAACAGATGTTAGATACTGAATATGCAGTAGCCTATTCTTTATAGAGCTGTGGAACCCATGCCACCTGTGGACTAGGGACAGCCTTCTTTCACACATTAAGAATATAGTAACTGTTAAAGAATAAAGGGGCTTTCTACATCATATCAATTTTTATTATTATTGTTAAAAATTATTACTAGTATATAGTAATAATTAATTTTTTAAGGACAGTGACAGAATAATTATTTAATAAATAATATACCTATTCTCCCATTGGCTGGTGGTGTTAATCCAACAGACACAGGCTGTGAAGGACTTACTCTGCTCTAAATATGTAAAAATGTCAAATAAATATGAATTAAAGGAAATAACGACAATTCAAATAATTTAATAACACATTGAAAATTGTTTAAAAATTTTAATATTTAAGTGTGTCATTGTTTTTCACATAATTATTTGTTATTATTACTTTATTAAAAATGTGCAACTTTGTAGCACATTTTCCCTCTGTGCTATAAATAAAGAATTGTTGATTATTAATAGAAAAGCTGGCAAACAGTTACAATGAAGGAAAGCTACTCCAGGCCTAACAGAATTGATTCATGAATAACTCAGAGCAAAACGTCAAAAATACAAGAAAAAACATGTGGCAGGGGGGCAAAATTATCCTCAGATGAATACAAACAGGCTAATCTTTATATTAAACTATATGATAATTTTCAGTTCTCACTATCATCTTACTTTAATAAAAAAGGAATATGCCCTTTTATGGCATTCTTCAGTTTCAATATGATTTTTAATGTTCCTTTTATTTATCCATCATTCTTAGTTGAGATCTATAATAACATTATTATTATTCACTTTGCAGACAATTAAATACATACAAAATAACATATATAATGAGGTGACCAACTAATTAATTTTAATAAGTAATTAAGTAAAAATCCACATTAATGAAGTTTTGAGAGAAAGTAAGTCTATAATGATTTCTGACTAAATATAGTTCATGTACATTTCAGGCTTCCTGAATTTTTTATGTAAAAAGTTAAATTCCGTATAAGCTCTCTTCATATTTTCCCTAAAAGAAAATACAGTAAAATCTGGCACCCTAGAAGATTGTGAGCTGCTGGATTTTAAAGGCTTAGTGTGACCTAGTAATTGAAGAGTTCTGAAGGTGCACATTTCAATGAATATTAAGCAATAACAACTGAACAAACTTATTTACATCTAAAAACATTTATAACGACCAATTTACATTTGTAAATTTATCATTATAAATGTAAATAACAGTTCAGTTTATTAAATTTGAACAAATGAATAAATACAGTTATTATAGCCAATGTTGTCATGTACTGCAATATCAATTTAAATGAATGCCTATTACAGTATCAGAGAGAATATATGAACGTGCTTCAGAAAAAATATGTCTGCATTTGAGAATTAGAAAATTAACTATTCTTAAGCAATAATTATAATGAGATATATGCAATCTTTATCACTGTATATGACACTTTGATTTATATAATGTACTTTGGAGAACTTCAATCAATTTCTTACATGTAATAACAAAAAGATTGCTAAGTTTTATTTTTTCCACCATTATATCTATAGCAGAGAGAAAAAACAGGGAAGCTCAAGGTCATTCACTAAATATTCTGTTCTATAGCATTAATATGAAGTGGAAAGCCAAGCAAGTAATCCTGAGCTGCCTTTTGTTTTTCTCCCTACTTCAGTCATGCAGCTGACAAGCTGTATGACCAGTTATAAATGGTGACAAAAAACCTTGGTTGTGTGGAATTAAATATATTGTTTGTACATATCGATAACTTGCTATTTATGGAAGAGATTTACTATTTAATATAAAGTATATTAATATACTATATTTAATAAAGTATATTTACTATTGATTTAATAAAGCATACATTTTTCTAGATGTATCGACATTGGCATTTTAAATTTCTTTGCCTCTCAGCTGTTCTAAAGTGATGTCAAACTGGTCACTAGCTTACACAAATGCTGTCATCTGCAACAGCCTTTCACACTAAGTTACAAAGCATACTGAATAAGAGATGGCACTAACAAGGAAAGAGTCAGAATCATAATATAGCTAAAGCTTAATGGCCTCAGAGAAATTATACAATGTTTGCTGGACCATCTGGTTCTTTCATCTGTTTTTGTGACTAGCAGGATCTAAACTGCACTTATAATGCAACAGTCTTATTTCTCAAAGCAGAACAAATTACCTTTGTAATGATTTGCCCTGGTATTGCACCGCTTTCAAACAGATGGCCTCATCAAAAGGTTAATTAGTTATTTGTTTAAAAGATGAGGCTGCTATGATAACCTGTTTTGGAACTAACCTCATCAGATAGCAGGTGACCCTCAGTGACAATACTCAAATAAAATAGATAGGTTTAGCTATATTACAACTTTGAAAACTGATTTTGTACACTGAAGCAGCTTGCATCAAACTTCTTTATAATTGTTTGTCTGTATGTTTCTAATATAGACCACCTGTTATCTAATGAGGGTCAGTTGAAATAGGCTCTCATAGCAGTCTCACCTTTTAAATAAATGATGAATCAACCTTTTGATGATCCATCTGTTTAAAGTAGTGCAATACCATGGCAACTCATTGCAAAGATGAGTTTATTCTACTGTGAGAATTAAGATCATTGTTTTATCTGTGCAATTTAAATCCTGCTGGCCTCAAAAACAGATTAAAGGACAAGGTAGTCTTGCAAGGAATCTTATAAAGAGAGAAACATCACTTTTTTTTTGCATGTATTCTTAAAGACAAATGTAATCACTGATATAAGTGCTGGTATGCTGGCAGAAATATTAATAAATTAATATTTCTGGATTGTAAAGTGCCAGATTGTACATAGTTTACCATATACATTTATTAGATTAAAATGAAACGTATTTTTTTATATTTCACATTAAAATTTCCAAATTTCTCAGTAGGTGAAAACACTTTCTTAATGACTCCAATGTTATCTTTAATAAGAGTTAAAGCATCTGCCCCCCTTTTTTTTTATTTCTGTTATTAAAAAATAATTATATCCAACAGTGTCAGCACCACCTAACTGCTGTTGTTTGTTTGTTTGTTTGGTTTTTAGGAGCATTAGCAACTAAGGCCATATTGCTCCGGGATATGCGGTGGTCATTCCCTGACCTTTCCGCATCCTCCGTATTTGGTGGTGACGACCCACCAAACTGCAGTATTCACCAGAGAGCCAGGTTTAGGATTTCTGACGAGTACTAATTTTTAGGATTAAGACAAATGCAATCAAAATCATTTGAGAGAATTGGTGATCCAAATTCTAATAGTTTATTTTTCAAGCTTCTTTTATTTAATAGATAAAAGAATTGAATCTTATAAAAGTTGCTGCAAGGCATTTTGATGCATCCAGAAAATATGTTCAAACATTCATAAGAGAGCTAGATTCAGAATGTACAAGTTATTTTCAGAATCTTGCTCACAAGTGACACAGTCATAACAGTTTACCAGGTTATGTTTCCTTGAAAAAAACCATTTCAATCTAGATAAGCCAACATATTTCCAATCCTTTATGAATTAAGGATTGTTAAGGGGAAGTCTTGTCTGACCAATTTGATTGGATACTATGGGTGATCTGGATGCAAAAAATAATTTTGATAAGATTCAATTCTTTTATCTATTAAATAAAAGAAGCTTTAAAAATAAACTATCAGAATTTGGATCACTAATTACTCCTCTCCAGATGCTACAAATTGCAGCATTTGGAGAGTAAGCACCTGCGAGGCGATCTGATTGAGGTGTATAAGGCCTTGAATGGATTGAGCAGGCTTAATGCTGATTGGATTTTTCCTTTTGCTCAGATTACAAATTTGAGGGGCATAAACTGAAATTGAGGAAAGAGTTGTCGAATAGATGTGTGGAAATTTGCCTTTAGCCATCAGGTAGTTGATTGCTTGAATAGACTTCCATCTCTTGTTATGCAAGTTGATAGTATGTTGACAAATTCAAGGCAGAACTAGACAAACATTTGGAATGAATGAATTTTTTTTTTTTTTTTTTGGCTGATGCTGTATAAGTTTGCTTTCTTGCATCATATGCCTCTACTAATGCTAATGGGAAATATGTAGGTGGTTCTTCAAACCAAGGGAATCACCCCTAAGTTCCCTCTCCATTTGCATCAAAATTACTGAGTATATACAATCTAACCTAAGATCCTTACTTGCTTTTGAGCTCAAAAGTTTTCATAGTAGGTAATCTTGTTCACTCCATACAGGTTTGGAAACTTCATTTTAAGAACAACATAGATCTGTTGAAGAAGGTACAGCAACAATAATGGTTGAGTACACAAAAGGGTAATCTTATGAAGAGACTTGTAATTTGTAGTATCTGGAAAATCGGTATTTGTGTGGAGTTTTTGATGATTTTTTTTGTGCAGAATTGAAGTTTTTAAGTATGTAAAAGAGTTGAGTAAACCAGTGCTACTCAATATGTAGTCTGCGGACTGGTGCTGGTCCACGAACTGTTTGTTACTGGTCCGCAACTAAATTGAAATTGGTAACGGACGTTACCAGTCCCCTACTTGTTGTCCATTACCGATCTGCGATATGTATTTTACAAAAGTAGCAGTCCACGATGGATTGGAAAAAAAGGAGACATAATAGTTGAAAGTTAAAGAAGGACCAGATAAATTATTAGAAGGAAAGGCAAATGAAATGGGTAATATTTTTAGGCTTTTTTTTTTTTTTTTTCGGTTGATGATGGATGAGCTTTCTTTCTTAAATCATTTTTCCAATACTGATTATATTATTATTAAATCATTTTAAAAATATATATAATTAATAGAGAGAGAGAGATTTCAGATAAAAATATACTCACTATGTATGAAATATTTCTAGAAGCAGATTGAGTATTAAGTCTGTAATAAAAGCAAAAATGTTATATATTGTTTCAAGATCATTAACAGAAAGAGAAACACAAGAACTGTGACAGTAAAGTAAATACAGGAACAATGAAGATATATTGTATATTTGTGTGTGTGTGTGTGTGTGTGTGTGTGTGTGTGTGTGTGTGTGTGTGTGTGTGTGTGTGTTTAAATCTATATACATTCTTGTAAACCAAAAGATAATAAAAGTATTGTTTTATAATTTTGTGTTCTCTGAGTTGTCAAAATGAAACTGACACCAAAGAATAAGTGTATATTTCTCAAGCATTTTTTTAAAATATTTTCAATTTAGAGTTCAGTTCCATATAATGTTTTATTAATTAAAAATTAAATAACAATAATAATACAAACAATTATTTTTGAATATCTTTAATTAATTAAGCCAACTGTATTACTATCTTTATTACTATTATTATATAGTATTATTGACACTATCAATTTAAAATATAGTAAAATATGGTTTTCTTTTCTTTCTTTCCCACTTTTTTTTTTTTGGAAAACAATTTTTTCTGCCAGCATTTAAAGATTAAAACATACAGAAATCATTTCTACATGGGCTTCCTTAGGGCTCCTGTGGTTAGGAAACATTAACCCACATTACTGGTAAGGAGACTGAAGCACCGATGAAAAACATTTGTATGATATCTAAACCATAATATTTATGGTCTGCTTGTAGTTAATAATGTCAGCTATTCTGGTAGAAGCTAATGCACTATTGGAATTTAGATGTCTTTCATAAAGCAGCACAGTTAAACTTTTAGGTTGGGCTTCTTTCTACTGCTACATTTATTCAAGTTGTTCTATTTTCTTTATTTTTTCTAGTTTTAGAATAATCTCTATCATTTCAAGGTAAATATCACAGAAAAAGTAAACTAATGTCTACAAAAACAAAAACACATAGAAAAAAAGGCCAAGTATAAAAGAGCCAAGAAATGCAACTTTTCCTCCAGCTTTTTAGATATCAGAAAAAAGATAAAGATTTTTATTTGTTTAACATCCATAAAAGGGCTTTTTTTTTTTTTTTTTTTGGTTTTTTTTTTTTTTTCATTTCTTAAAAGGGCTACTTTTGGAATGTACTGCCTTACATTTCAAATATTCTTATATTCCACTAAATATGATATAAGGTTTATATATTTAAATAAAATGAAAAGGCTAAAGGACATAATAGTTAAAATTCTAAATGGGAAGCATTCAAGGAATTAATCTTAGAAGCTACTAGGCTTTTCATACCAACTAAGAACTACTGTTCAAGGTTCAGGCTAAATGGATGTCAGATGAACTAATGAGACTTGTGGCAGAGAAGAAAAATGCATGGGATGCATATAATTATCAGGAGACACAGATGTCTATGGTAGATAAAAGATTGTCAACAATCAAGTCACAAAGGACATTAGGCAAGCAAAGGCAGATTATGAGAAATCTTTGGCAAAGGATGCAAAGAAAAACAGTAAAAACTTCTTTACTATGTAAGCTCCAGAAAGAAGGGAATGAATCAGATTGGTCCACTTGATATTGATGGTTCAATTTTTGAGGATTCTGCTCAGGTAGCTGACAAACTGAATAAATATTTTGCATCTACATTTACACATGAGGAATTCTGTAGGAAGTGGAGACCAGAAGCTTATCAAACTCTAATAGGGAGTTAAATGATTTTGTAATAACTGAGAGCAAAGTTGAGGTTAAACTTAAGGAAGGCACCTGGGGCAGATGGGATCTATCTAGTTATATTAGAGGCAGCAAAGGAAGTAAGCAGGGCCTTAGCCATGATTATGAGGGCATCCCTGGTCTCAAGAGATGTCCCCTCAGACTGGAGATGTGAAAATGTATTCCCCAATTCACAAAAGGACACTGAAAGGTGACATGAGTAATTAACGACCTGTTAGTTTAACTTCTGTTCCGTGGAAAATAATGGAGTCACTGGTTAAAAAAGCACTGCAGGATCATCTATACAAGACTGCAGTTATAGTTCAGACACAGCATGGGTTTGTTAAGTGGAAGTCTTGTCTGACCAATTTGATTGGCTACTATGACGTAGTCACAAAGGAACTGGATGTAAAAAATAATTTTGATATCATATACTTAGATTTTAGGAAAGCTTTTCATACTGTTGCACATAGAAGACTACTGTACAAGTTGGAACAGTATGGCATTAAGGGCAAGTTGCTACAATGGATAAAAGGATGGTTGAGTGGGAGAAAACAGAGAGTGGTAATCAATGGACTCTGCTTTTCATGGACTTATGTTATTAGTGGAATTCCCCAGGGGTCAGTGTTGGGCCCATTGTTGTTTTCTGTATTTATCAATGATATTAATGAACGTATATCAGGCTTAATGTCCAAGTTTGCAGACAATATGAATGTTGCAGGGTGCAAAGAAAATGACAGTAAGGACGGTATGCTACTGCAACAGGATGTAGAAAAGTTGAACAGATGGGCTGAGAGGTGGTGACTGAAGTTTAACATTGACAAATGCAAAGTACCCAAATATGGGTAGCAGTAACCTCAGAGTAACATACCAACTGTACTACACTCAAGGTAGTGGAGAATGAAAAAGAAATGGGGGTAATTGTGCAGTCAGATATGAAGTTTTCTGAGCAGTGCAGATAGGCTGCAATAATAGCTCATTCAATGTATTAAATAAATAAATGTCAATGATATATAGGAATTTTGCTAGTTGGGATAAGGAGGTGATTATCCCCTTGTATAAGGCAATGAGGTATCCAGACCTGTATGCAGTACTTTAGTACTGCATACAGGTCTGGATACCTCATTTTAGTAAAGATGTTGAGCTACTAGAATGAGTACAGAGAAGGGCAACAAGATTAGTGAGTGGAACAAAGAGTTGCTATTACCAAGATAGGCTTAAGATCTGCAAATTGCAGTGTCTGTAGACTAGGCACCTGCGAGGATTTGATTGAGATGTATAAGGCCTTGAATGGTTTGAACAAGCTCAATGCTAATGTGATTCTTCCTTTTGCTCACATTACTCACTTGAGGGGACATAAATTCAAATTGAGGAAAGACAATTGTAGAATACATGTGCCGAAATTTGCCTTTAGCCAGTGGGTGGTTGATTGTGGAAGTTGACTGCTTAAATAAATTCAAGGCTGAACTATACAAACTTTTGAAGTGAATGGATGGATGAAACGAGAAGATTTTTTTTTTTTTTTTTTTTTTTTTTGGCTGATACTATATAAGCTTGCTTTCTTGCATCACATGCCTCTACTAATGTTAATGCTAAATTGACAGTTTAGGAAATGATCACCACTGCACTGCCTTGGTTTGACACAATTCAGCACATTTAAATAATTAATAATACATCATAATATACCTCATTATTAGTGTATTATTAATTAATTAAATGTGGTAAATTATGTAAAAATCAATGCAGTACAGTGTGGTCATTTTGTAAAATAGGTTATTTAAACACTACAAAAGACTGCATTTTTAGTTTTTTTTTACCTTGTTGAGTTACCAGATGCATATCCAATCCCTGAATTTCCTAAAATAAAAATGAAAGACCTCATTCATTATTTTAAATTAAGAAATAACTCTAAATCTTATAGGTCAAATATAACAGTATCTTTTGGATATTTTTTTTATCTTATCATTTTCATAAATTATATGAGAATCCAAATTCCTGCTTCTGTTAGATTCTGTTGCTTTTTCTAGAACTAATTTTTACTAATAGCAATATGACTTTCCAGACACCTCAAAGCACCAACATTTCCTACCTTTAAGTAGCGGTAACCGAGAAACTTCAATAGATACATCAGAGGAATCAGGTGTAGAAATGTCTCTAAATAATAAAAAAAATAATAATAATCAAAGAACGAATAAAAATATCTTTTAATAATAGCAAAAAAAAACAAAAAAAAAAAACAAAAAAAAAAAAACTCAGCTCACTATCCTTTATGGCATAAAGGCCATAAAATAGAATAGTATTTCATAAAAAAAAAAATTTAAGGAAATATATGCAAATTTTAATTTTCTGAAATACTATAATATGCTCATTGATAATCATCAAGATCTAACTTATTTATGGTAACAGGCAACAATGTACAATACTATTATATGCTCATCGATAATCATCACGAACTAATTTATTTATGGTCACAGTATGACTTTTTTTATTTATGGTCTAATTTATTTATGGTTTAAATTGAAAAACTTGTACATAATACAACTATATCAGGATATAATTGTATTATGTACCAAGTATACAATTATATTATAATACAACTACCATATAACTTATTATAAAATAATAAGGAATATACTTTAAATGAAAAAGTGTAGCTGAATTTTTTAAAACTGAAAATTTATTCTGGATTGTATGAAATAAATATTACATTTTAATTGCCATTCAGAGTACTTAATTTGTTATTCAGAGTTTATTTGAAGTAGTGAAATAATACCAAGGCAAATCATCATGAGATGGAGCATGTATCTTGCCACTTAATTAAACAAATCGCAAACTAAAATTACATTAAATGAGATCTTGTGGCGTACTAATATAAGAATGCCTACCAGGAGCTTTTTGAACAATGGGAAAATAATAAACATACAATGAGAAAGTCTGCTTAGCACTTTGCAAAAAAAATTAATTAAAAATAAAAATATCCATTATAGTAATGTTATATTTTTACCGCATTGTGATAGGTAAGTTAGGTGTCCCCATCTCGGGGACACCTAACTTACCTCATTTTTATTTTTAATTAATTTTTGACTGTCACAATTGTTGAACCTCCTTGTGGTCCCACTGGACTGGGCTGGGAACATTTATGTGACCAGACTGCCCCCATGGCAGAAATAACTCCCTACACCAAAAATTTCCTATGCAATATAGATTTCCTGATAGTACCAGCTGTGGTTCAAGACTCTTAATGATGGATCATGTGGCTATCACCCATGCTGCTTAGTCTGTTTCAGATGAGTCCATATATTAACAGGACTTAGCATTAGCATAGGCATATGATGCAAGAAAGCAAGCTTATGCAGCATCAGCCAAAAAAAAAAAAAAAAAAAACTTTCACTTCACCCCTCCATTCGTTCGAAGTACCTGTCCAACTGAGCCTTAAATTTATTTAGGCTATCAACCTCCACAACAAGGGATGGAAGTCTGTTTCTCAATAAACAACAGAGGAAAAGGTAGTCCTTGCAAAGACCAAGATATGTCTTCTTGCACAAATTTGTGAACAGGAGTTAGTTATGTATACAGAATCCAAAGCCTAGAAGTCTCTACAAAGAGGCACTGTGAATTGCCAAGGCAACTGACAATGTACTAGCTACTGACCATGTGCAGAGAACAGAGTTTGAAGACAGCCCTATCCTGTCAAAGTAAAAGGCAAGGAATGTCACCAGAATAACTAGTGATCAATAAAGGGACTGAAAGCAGGATCTAAAAGCATCTTCAAATGGAGGTAATGTCTAAGTAGCAGTGAGTGAAGGGGGACCCTTTATTCCTGTGCAGAGATTATACAGTATAAGCCTTGCCAAGATCATTACTTTTCTGAGCCAAAGGCACATAAGACATCATCAAACATGGGGTATTTGATGATGCTCTATAGAGACTGTCACTCCTTGCAGAGTTTATGGAACTGATGGCTGCTCTCTGTACTGGGTGTGAAACCACCCTTGAGGAAAATGGAACTTCATTGGCTTGTGCTCAGATGAAGTGTAGCAGGACAGAGAATGAAAAAGACCATGGGATAATTATGTAGTCAGACATTAAGTTCTCTGAGCAGTGCAGATAGGCTGCCAGGACAGCCCTTGGGATCAATGATATAGTTTGTTTGTTGTTTGTTATTTGGTTTTTAGGAGCATTAGCAACTAAGGCCATATTGCTCCGGGATATGCGGTGGTAATTCCCTGACCTTTCCGCATCCTCCGTATTTGGTGGTGACGGGCTCGAACCCCGGTTTAATCAAGAAGCGTGTGCTACACACTGCTGCTCCTTCCCACCTGGCTACGGAGGCGCCATTCAATGATATAGAGAAATTTTGCCAGCAGTGATATGGAGGTGATTATCCCATTTTATAAGGCAATGGTTAGGGCACAGCTTGAGTACTGCATACAGGTTTGGAAGCCTCATTTTAAGAAAGATATGGATCTGTTGAAATGTGTGCAGAAAAGAGAATAAGATTAGTGAGAGGGAAAATAGGGGTGCTCTTAAAAGGAAAAGCTTCAGTTCTGCAAATTGCAGCTTCTGGAAGCCAGGCACCTAAGGGGAGATCTGATTGAGGAGTTTAAAGCTTTGAATGATTGATAATTTTAATGTGAATGGAATCCTTCCTTTTGCTCAGGCTACACATGTGGGAGGGAATAAATTCAAATTGAGGAAGGATGCCTGCATGACAGACATGCATAATTTTTTTTCTGATGCTGTAAAAGCTTGCTTTTATGCATTTGCCACTACTAATATGAATACCATTACTAATAAATGATCCATTCAACATGCTAGGCATAACTTTCCACACATTGTGGAACCTTTACTATTGTTTCCCCAACATTTATGCTTAAAAAATTTGTTAGCCTTCAGTAGGGACAGTAGGATTGTCCTCAGTAGGAAGCCCAGCCTTTCTGCTGAGCTGCTCCTGAGACAACCGCTTCACAGAGTTAACAAATGGCCAAAGAGTGATGTAACAATGAATGAATGAATATACATTCATTCATTCATTATTCAACAATAATTAATAATTAGCATTCATTTGTTATTGCATTACTACTTGTGACCCCAAATAAAATACAGACAACTCTCGGTTTATGAACGAGTTCCATTCCAAGACGTTGTTCGTTATATGTTTTGTTTGTTACGTGTATCTTGCATTCCTGAGCTTTTATGATACGTATTGTGTACATTAGCAGCCATTTTAAAGCATTAAAACCATTTACTAAACATCGAATGGTCTAGACAATACGTTTTATTATAATGTATGTATGCATTATGGTTTATCGTAAACAATACATAACGTAAAATAAAATAAGAAAAGAATGAAAAAACAAGATATCTTACTTGTTAATTTTAATTAAAAATATAGAGCTACAAGCCGACCGGGCTAGCCGAGTGGGTAAAGTACCTGCCCGGCAACCCAAAGGTCGCGGGTTCGATTCCCGCCTCGGGCTTGGATCAAAGTACTGCAAAAACCTTGGGAGGTGCAATATGGCCACAGAAGCCGATGCGCCAACAACTACCAAAATCAAAAAAAATAGAGCTACAAAATAGAAATAATGAAAATGAGTACAGTACTAACATAATATATGTACTGTACATACATATGAACTGTATTCAACTTTTACTTGTCAATATCTTTATCAGAGTTTAATATTTTCCACATAAGTGACACCAAGTGCAGATGAGATAGATGGAAGGGCATCTGATAATGAAGAAACAGCTGGGTTTCCACTTTTTTAAAATGTTTTTATAGAAGATTGCACAGTTAGTTTCTTTTTTTCTTCAAAAATATCACTGTAGCATGCTAGACAGTCAAACGCCTCTTTTCACTTTTGCAATTCTTTCCATATTTGCGTCTTCTTCTTCAAATATTGCCAACCACTCAGAAATTGATTTAAATGCTGCAGCCATTTTCTCCCATGGGAAAACATTCTACACAGTGTGATGTGTAAACCAACGTTTTTTTATTGGCTAGATTAGTTTTTATTAACCAAGAACAGTTCAGTATAATTATCATATAATAATTCTGATAATTATTGTAATAAATATATTTTTTAAAAGTTTATTTATTTAAATATTACACTTATGTTCACTATACATTTGGCATTTTGTTTTATAAGGAACTCTATCTATTGGCACTTTAAGAAATTTTGAATGAATTGTGACGTTCGTTACAGCGAATGTTCGTAAATCGAACGTTGCCTGTATATTTTGAAAAGGCAATGACAGCGGACAGTGAAAGAAATATGACAAACAATTAGTGTTGGAGAGCTCAAATGTTTAAAAATGTTTCTATTAGCTCTGCCTACATTTTTGTAATCTGAAAAGTGTATAGTTGCTCAAAATTTTTAAATTGAAAAATATAGATGCTTTATTTATTCTAACATATAGTTTCTCTAAACTGCTTCAGTCCTGGAACTTAAGAACCTTGAAGCTTAAGATTTTGTTAACACATGTTTGCAACTAAAAAAAAAAAAAAAAAAAAAAAATGTTATTTGTAGTTGTTTCCATAATAATGTTAAAGAATACTACTGCAAATTTCAAAATTTTAAATTATTTCATACATATTTTAGAATACTGAATTGTGGAAAATATATACTATGCCCCTGCATTGCAATTTTTAACATGCCTACTGGAGAATTAAACAATACTGGTCATTTAAATTTTATGTGGATAAATAGTTAACAAAAAAAGAAATTCTGCAATACCAAGTAGATGAAACTGCTCTGAGGTAAAATAAGATATCAGGATAAAATCATAAGCTATTTTCACAAAGTATGTAAATATCACCAGAACTCAATATTATTTAAAATTTTAATTATATGCACATCTTAGAAGAGAACACCTAAAACATTTCAAGAAACTTCTCTATATGTCAAATTATGAATTCATTTAATTCCTATGGCTACCTTAAACTTGATTCTTTATACATTACCTTGTTCTCCTACTGCTAGCCATCTGTTTTAGATATTCATTTTCCTTGATTAAATTCACATTTGCACTGCAATTCAAAATATTTTGTTTATGTAACATTTTTTTCGTTAAAACAGGGAATTTTTTTAGAAATTTCAAAAGTCATAGCTTCTGATAACTGAGACATGCTATAGTGTGACCAAAAACAAACAACAATATATATTTTTGCTAAAATTATGAGAATGAGTGGATCAAATGCAAAACTGTTATATAGATAAGCTTACACTACTTTCAAATTACAGATAAAGACAACAAAATGATATTATTGTATAGGTCACTATTATTACAAATTAGTCCCTATCAGCCTTGCATTTACTATTTCTTCCATGATATCCTACTTCCTGATGGAAGTTTTAGCCATAATCAATGCAGTTATTTTTTCTCTAATGCTTGCTTGCTTGCTTTTGATCCATCTTCCTCTTTGTCTGCCTCTAGACCTATTACTATTGATTTTTGATTTAAATATCAATTTAACCAATTGCCATTTCTTCCTGTGTGAATTTCATTTATTTTTTATTAAAACTCTCATTTCTGAAGATTCTAATTTTTGAACAATTCCTTTATTTCTTATCCAGCCCTCAGCTCCATAGTTTAAAATGAGCTTTAAAACTGTCACACATGATAGGAAATGAAGTATGTCTGGAAAAATTTGTTTTACAGATGACAAAACAGAACTGTGCAACAACTTAGTCAATCTTAAGAACATGCTAGTAAGCTGTAAGAAATTACAAAAAATTTAATTAATTTTTGAGTTGCTGCGTGGATGACAATGGTCATCCAGCATGATTAAAATAGTTTCCTATGAGAGCATCTGCAGGGTTGTAGCACTTAGTATCTTCCTATCTTACCATAGTTCATATTTTCCATCTGATTTGAGATCTGCTGTGGGACAGTAGTCTAAGTAATTTGGATTGAAAGTGAGCTGGAGGACAATAGTCATCCAAGCAACCACTCTTGTTATGATTTCAGTTATGATTTCAGAGTGTGCCATTCTTGTTCAATGCATAATTATGCAGTTATTTTATTGTTGAAAGACAATTGTAGAATAGATGTGCAGAAATTCGCCTTTAGCCAGTGGGTAGCTGATAGTTGGAACAAACTTCCATCATCTTTTGTAGTAGAGGTCAGCAACTTAAATAAGTTCAAGGCAGAACTAGACAAACATTTGGAGTGAATGGATGGAAGAAGTGGGAAGGGTTTTTTTTTTTTTTTTTTTGGCTGATGATATATAAATTTGCTTTCTTGCATCATATATCTCTACTAATGCTATCATGCAGCTATTTTATTTATGTGTAATCATGTACAGTAATTCTTTTACAAGTGGCATATTACATTGTGGCACTGTAAAAGAATTACTGTGGTGATTTCAGTGCTGAGAGTGAAACAACTATTAGAGTGGACTAATGAATGTGCATATTCCCCCAGGGTCCTGAGCTGGATATCATCATTCTTCTCTTTCTTGGTGATTCCTTTCTACTTCTCTCTCTCTCTTTCTCTCTCTCTCTCAGGAATTTTTTTTTTGGCTGGTACAGCATAAGCCTCAGGCTTCCTTGCACCTTATGTCTAATAATAATAATAAATAATAATAATAATATTATGAAATAAATAAGGGTACCAAGAGAAGGGGGAATAAGGTGACTCAGCTCCCCTGATCCTACACATCATTCAGCAGTTACATTTTTTGTCAATTACTTTACTGTCCTGAATATGGTCTGCAATAATAATAATAATAATAGTATTTTAATGCAATATTTGAACAAAAAATTATTAACATCTTTCCAAGCTTTCTGTTTGGCTTACAAATAGTGTTTCTGTATTTTTACTGTAATAAAATACAATGTAGTAGTTATTTTGGAGAACAGTGAAAATCCACCTAAGTCAACGTGCATAGAATAAAACTTGTTTTTAATTTCTAGAAGAAATTAAAAACAGGTTTTATTTTATGCACGTTGACAGGTTCTAGAAGAAATTAAATTAGACAATTCTCAGATATTTTCTGCTACCACTTCTTGTATCATTTCTTCAGTGACCGAACTGCTGTCCTTAATGTGGTGAGTGTGTGTGTGAAGTTGAAAAGTAATAAAGACAGCAATTCTATCCCTAAAAGTGGTACAGCAAAATGTCTGAAAATAATCTATATTCCTACAAGAAATTAAAGGCAGATTTTGCCTTACTCAGGCTGAAGTGCCTAGACTTTCACTATTTTATATTTTTATTATTATTAAAATATTATTATATTTTAATTTTAACTAAATTCAATCTTCTGTAATTGCTATTTATTTATCCTATTATGTATTTATTACATTTCCGGCGAGATGATATCTCTGCCACTTGTTAACCCCTGGCTTAGTGCCGTGAAGGGTTTGTAAAGGTAGGGTACCTGTGTGTACCTAGGAACCTTACAATAAAGATCATATTTATTTATTTATTTATTATTCTACAATCTGATTTTTCTGTACACCATGCCACTATGAAATTACTACAAAAAATTAATGCAAATCCTTTTATATACATATTATAAAAATTTATAAGAACCTTTCCAATTCTTTTAACTTTTTAGCTATCTTCTTTGTTTCTTCTTTATTACTGTGAACACAGCCAACCTGGAAAGGAAATTTATCTTATTTCTATGCCAGCTACTTTATTAATAATCAGATAAATTATTTAACTGCAGTTAGAGCCATTTTGTAATTTATTATATGGTATATCCAATAAAATATCTATATTTGATTCTAGCTAATGCCTTATCCTCTGCATTCCCAACCAGTGGACCCCCGATTTACACTATTAATCTGTTCCAGAGACAACATTGTATCGTGAAAATATCATAATGTGAACCCAATAATACACTGTTTTTTAGAAATTTGTTCAAAGACCTTGGAAGTTGAAATTTTTGCTATATAACTAAGCTATTTATCTTTCTAAAAGGTGATTTTTATAATGGAAATTGTACTAGTTTTATATAGAATACTGAATATTGTCCAGTGTATACCACACACTTTTCATCAGAAAAAAAGTTGCCATAAATTTGTGGTGCTTCTTATAAAAGTAAACTGCAGCCATTATCAACCCACTGCAGGATGGAAGCCTCCTCAACAATTCATGTTGAGGGAAAATGGACCATAATCTGACACACTGGTCCAGTGTGTCAGATTATGGTTGGCAGATCAACCGCAATCAGAGACTTGAACCCCAGTCTACTCAAAGAGAATATACACCAGAATAAACATTAAAACATAATACAGTACAAATTTAAAAAAGAAAAAAGATAAAAAATGCTGATGGTGCCACAACTTTACTTATTTACCCCCCACACCACCCCCAAATGTTGTTTAAAATGATAATTGAAAATTTCAAACATTAAAAACAAGAATGGTAATTTTCATTTAACTTACACTGGAAAAGCTGTTTCAATGGTGGTGTAGCAGTGGAGTTGATAAAGTTGAAGGAGAATCTTCTACCATCAAGACACCAGGACGACCTTCAGGATCTGGTATTCTTTCCAATTGCTGCCTCTTGCTACTTATGGTAAAAAGTAGCAAGAGGCAGCAATTAAAAAAAAACTATCGAAAGTAGTGGTTTGTTTTTGGTGCTTCCTTTGAAGGTTCTTGAAATAACTTAACATCTGATCTTCAAATTTGCAGGTCATCAATTCAGTGGTTTAAAAATCTGGGTTTTTTCTTACTGTTCTCTTCACAATGTCCTGCACAGCAAAAATTAATTCCAGGGGCTCACATCTGGTGAGTATGGGCTTGGCACACCCAGGATCCTGAGCTAGATATCATCATCATCATTCTTCTCTTTCTTGGCGATTCCCTTTTACTTCTCTCTCTCTCTCTCTCTCTCTCTCTCTCTCTCTCGATCAGAATTTTTTTATTTTTATTTTAGCATAAGCCTCAGGCTTCCTTGCCCCATAAGGCTAATAATAATAATAATAAATGTCCTTAATTTCTTGAGTTGTTGCTACATGGTCATCCTCTTCATCTTCACTGTAATGCTCACTCATCTGCTCTAATTCCTGGAGCTCCTCTGTTGCTAACTCCCTTTCACGGTCCTCAATTAACTCCTCCACATCCTGTGCATCAATCTCAAGAGCCAAGGACTCACCAAGATTGATAATTACCTGGTCTAGATTGCCTTCGCTTCAAATCCTTCGAAATCATGGATGACTGAAGGCCACAAGTTCTTCCAGGCTGCATTGAGGGACCAAGCAGAAACTTCATTTTAAGAATTCACAATGATTTTTACACAGTCTAAGATGTTAAACCTGGTCTTATTGAATTCATTTAAAGTGACAGCTCTGTCTCCTAAAATCTCTTCAAAGCACTTGGCAAGCATCCTCTCTATGTAAATTTTTTTAAAGTTGGCAAAAAAAAGGGAGGTGTGGATGGGTGGAGTCCGTAAAGGCATGGAAATACGAGGACTGAGAGAGGAAGATACAGGAAAAAGAGAACTGTGGTGAAAAAGACTAGAACAATAGAAGTTTTTTTTTTTTTTAGGTCAAGGAAAACCCATTGCATAATGGAAAATTGCTAATGAAGAAGTTGGCAATCATTTGCTGATCCATCAGCTGAAGCAGAGGGGTGGTATTGGGCGGGAGAAATTTGACAGTAACGAAGTTGCTCCTCCAGAGATCAAGCAAGTTCAGGATCATGGCCTGGAACATTATCCAAAAGTAATACAGTAAACCCCCGCTATTCGCGGGGGTTACGTTCCTGAGAAATGCCGCGAATACCGAAAACGCGAATACTGAGTTATGGCTCCCATAGTAATAAAGGGGTTCCGTTCCAAAGTATATAAGAAAAACTAGTCTAAAATTTTGTCTATGTATGTATTATATGTACCTTCATAATATGACTATGTACATAGACAGTACATAGTGAAATGCAAGCATATGGCATCGAAATGAAAATAAGAAACAATTTAATATTAAATGTAATATTTATTAGAAATTTCAAACAAATCTTTCAAACCAGCATCTTTGCTAGCTAAAAAACCTATGCCCCCAGTGCTTTCACCAGTTTCGCTAAAGTGTTGATAAGGAGTTTTGCATTTTCACGAATGATGAGTGAATTTAACGGAATTTTATTTTGAGTTCGGTCTTCTATCCACAGATTTAAAGCTTTTTCCATTTTTTCTAATTTAACATCATGAGTTACAGAGCAAATTTTTGAAGCAATTAGCGCGTTTTCACGGACACTACGGCGGATTTTTTCTTCCAATTTTTTGATTGATCGTACCGTTGACTCATTGATTTTATAATGTTTTGCCACTGAGGAGACACTTTCACCATTAGAAATTTTATCTAATAACTCAATTTTATTCGCTAATGTCATCACCTTTGATATTTTCACATTTCTCTTGTTATTCGTAGTCATATTTTTGTAGGGGTTAGAAAGAACTTGTCCACAATAAAGTCACTTTCTTCCGTTAACACACTCGAAAAAGTCTGTTTTACACTGCAAAACGGTAGATTTATCATTTTTGTAAGCATATCAATTTATAAATTGATAAATTTATTCAATTTATAAGCATATAAATTAAAAGCAAACAACGAAACCTTCCATAACAAGTGCATAACACATATTGAACAAGGATTAGCGAGAAACATCCACGCTCGCGATTTTGTCATCCCTCTCCCCCCACCCACTGAGCGCTGTTTTGACCGGGAAAGATAATTTTAGCCACGCCCATGTTTTTTTATGGCGTAAAATATTCACGGCGCTTTAAAATTCACATTTTTTAGGTTTCATTTTATATTAAATCGGCGATCGCGAATACAGATACCGCGAATAGAGGGGGTTTACTGTAGTGACTTTAAAGGAAGTTTGTTCTTGTCTAAGTAACTTTTGACTGAAGGGCAAAACACTGCAAATACTAATTCATTGTAGAGGTGTCTTGTTACCCAGGCCTTCTTGTTAGACTGCCAGAAGACTCCCAACTTGCCTTTGATGATCTTTTGCTATTTAAACACTAGTGGAGTTTCTGAGTGGTAAACCAACATTGGACCCCAATAGCAGAGTAAGCCTATCCTTCATAGGCTTATGCCCAAGCAACGAGGCATCTTCTTTTGTGATGTATGTTCGCCTGGGCATTCTTTTCCGAAAGAGGAAAAGATGTGTTATTAAAGACTTGTTAAGGAAGATAATCCTCCTTCTCAACAAGCTCTTGAAACTCCATCTTAAAGTTTTCAGCTTCTTCCTGATCAGCACTGCAAGCCTCTGCACTTTTAATATTGGATCTTTTCGTGAACAGTCAAAACTAACCTTTGCTGGCTTTAAAGTTCCCATAATGCACATCACTAGTTGAAGGTGTTTTAGCCTTTAAGTCATCAAAAATCTGTTTTTCACGTTTGCAAATGTATTGTTCAGGAACTGTATCACCCTTCATTTGTTTTTATTTTATCCACAGCAACAAAAGCCTTTCCATTTATAGAATCATTTCTCTGCCTTTTCAGACTGTATTAGGTTCATCACTTACTTTAATTTTTTAAAGTTTCCTTTTTTGTTTCATTATGTTATATATGTTTGTTTCACTATGTTAGACTGGAAAACACCATATTCAAACACCAATAAACAAATTTTAGCACCATCATCATGTGTTTTCACTATTTCTTGTTTAATTTTAATTGAAATTTTCTTCTTACTGTATTCTTTAGGGGCCATATTATCAGTTTACACAATGTCGTATGTACACAAATTCAATACAGTAAATTTATGTCCAATAAGCAAAACACAAAAAAATCACTTAAATTAAAGGATGCAAAAACAAAACACGTGGCCAACACATTTACAAATGCTGCTATTGGCTGAGAGGAAGGATCACGTGGTCCAGTCGAGACAATTGTAAGCCCATCATAAAGTGAAATAAGTAGGCACCAGTTAACCTGATCACTGGTTAGTAGAATCGGCTGTTTATAGAATCAAATTTCAAAAAAACCAATTCAATCATTAAAATGCACTATACTTTCAATTGTTATCATATGTTCGATTATAAAAATCGATTTTCAACACCTTTGTGATATTTTTCTAAAGTACATTTCTGGAGGTCACTACAATAAAATGATAAAAACAATTTGCACTTTCTGGTTTATTGGGCTTTTCTGTTGCAATCTATTATAAACAGGTATAAACTTGATCTTGTTGCATTTGTGATAATACACAAACCATTCTGTGGGTTTTTATGTTATTATGGTGAAATGTATTTCCCCTTTCACAAAATCTTCAATCACATAAAAAAAAGAAATTTTTAGAATCTTGTTTTCATTCCTATTTTTAAACTTTGTAAACTTGTTACTCTGTATCTCACTTGAGCATATCATGTTATGCTGCAATTTGTGTGTGATGTATTCGTTGTTAATGATTACTTATCTTTTTTACTGTTTTAAATTTTACAACTAAAAAAAAAAAAAATGTCAATGAACAGAAATATCAATTAGTTAGTATGTAGTGCGTATTACAGTAATATTAATTAAGCTATGGACATAAGCATAAATTTATTTTTATTTTGTTAACCTGTGGAAAATATTCTTCCAATTTTCACATATTTAATTTTAATTGGTAAGGTAATAGGGGCTCACATCTGGTGAGTATGGGCTTGGCACACCCAGGGTCCTGAGCTGGATATCATCATTCTTCTCTTTTTTGGTGATTCCTTTCTACTTCACTCTCTCAGGGTAACTTGGGAATTTTTTTGGCTGGTGCAACATAAGCTTCAGGCTTTCTTGCACCATATGGCTAATAATAATAATAATAATAATAAAGTTTAAATTTGTGCTTTATATCTTTACTTTTGTAGCCTGTGGATAATATCCCTCTATTTTCACTTATTACAATTAAAATTCAGTTCCCAAACATGATTACAATTACCAGTGCTTACTACATATTGTATAGTGAACGGTATTTTATTATGGAGAATCCATCATAAGTGATTTGATCGTAGCGTGTTCATTGCCCCAGGGGGTTCCCCCATCTTTGCTCCAATCATAAATTGGGGGTCCACTGTATATATACAGAGTGTCCAAAAAAATGTATACACACTTTGATTGTTAATAACATCTATGTTTATTTTCATAAATTCAATTTTATAATAAAGCAAAAATGTGAGGAAAAAATATGAATTTACACAAGTGTTCAAATTGTCCTCCATTCTCATCCAGGCATTGTTGACATCATCAAGAAACTGAAGTGCATACATTACCTAAGATATCTCTTGATATTACAGCATATTCTGCTTCAATAGCTTGCCGTAATTCAGTGATTGTTGCTGGTTTGTGGCATAAACTTTATCTTTGAGATATCCCCATAAATAAAAATCCAATGGCATTAGATCTGAACAATGTGGAGGGAACTCAACACTGCCTCTTCATCCAATCCATCTGTTTGGGAAAGTTTCATCTAGATAAGCCCTAACTTCGCAATGAAAATGGGGAGGTTCCCCATCATGTTGAAAATAAAATTCATCATCATCCTCAAATAGCTCAAATGTGTGGGATGATTGATTCTTGAAGCAAGTTGGGGTAAACAGCATCAGTAATAGTTGCATAAAAAAAGAATGGCCCAAGGATAATAATCCACACCACACTGCAATGCTCATTAAATTCACGTTTCTCAGTAACGTGTAGATTCTTGGTTGCCCAGTACGAACAATTGTAGTGATTAACTATACCATTCGATTTGAATGTTGCCTCATCACTCCAAATGATCTTATTGGCAAACAGAGCATCCTCTGCAGATTTTCTTAAAAACCACTCGCAAAATTCAACCCTATGATCGGGATTATCTTCATTCAAGGCCTGCACTAATCTTGAAATGTAGCTTTTTCATTTTGCACATTTTAAAATGTTATGCACACTGGATTTGGGAATTGACATTTCACGAGCAGCTTGTCAGACAGATTTCCTTGGTGTTTGTCAGAAAAGTTCCAGCACCTCTTGTGATCTCGTGGATGTGCGAGGTCTTCCTGATTGTTGCCTGCGTACATTTTGCACAGTGCCATCCACTTCAAACTTATCATGAATATGTGTAATTGTGAGAAGCATTGGTGGTTCTGTGTGGTATTAACTTCTAAACTGTCTCTGGACTTCGTTGATATATTCTGACTTCCAATACCACTGCAAAACAAAAATTTCCACTGTTCAAATGTAAGTCTGGTCTTCTCCATTATTACCACCAAGTTGCAACTGAAAAAGAAAAAAGGTTACTGAGTTATGGGCTCATAAAGTGTGCATACATTTTTTTTGGACACACTGTATATATACTTTTCAAGTGAAAAAAGCCTCTGCATAAACTCAGTGGCTACATTTGATAAAAGGGCTGAGGTATGGTTTCTGTTAAGAGCACTACTTATAGATACCAGGAGTATCAAAGCACCTTTGTGTAGAAAACCTTTTTCCATACCTTTGTGTCCAAAAAAATTTTTCCCACACAAAGGTGCATTCAATTCAGTAAATAAAATTACATTTACGATAGTTTATATCATGGATCAGACAAGTCCTGTCCCTAAAAGCAGAGCAATTTGTCTTGATAATGGAATCCCAGAAGAGATCCAAAATTGATATTAATGCAATTTTATTTAGTGAATTGAACATGCCTTTGTGCAGAAAATCTTATTTCTTAAATCTTAATCAATAAACTACTGTTCAAGTATGGAGACCTCATTTGAAAAGAGACATTTAGCTTCTTGAAAGGATCCAAAGATGGGCAACTCAAATGGTGAGACTGGCAGAAGGACGACAGTATGAGGACTCATTATGTGGACTACAGAGCTTGGCAACCAGGTACCTCAGAGGTGACCTGAATGAGGTTTATAAGACTCTGAGAGGGATTAGTAAAATGAATAAAGATGTAATTCTCACTGTTATAAAGAATTACAGAACTAGGGATCATAAATTCAAATTACAGGAGTTGAGGTTTAGATTAGATTGTAGGAAGCTTTCTTTTAGCCAGCGAGTTGTTGATCGCTGGAACAAGTTGCCCCTGCAGGTAGTTGAGGCCGATAGTTTGAACAAATTAAAAGGTCAATTGATAGCTACCTGTGTGAAGAGGGAGGGATATAATTTGTATTTTTTTATCTACTTGGCACCTCCGTAGGCAGGTGGGAAGGTGCAGCAGTGCATAGCACACACTTTCTTGATTAGACCGGGGTTTGAGCCCGTCACCACCAAATACGGAGGAGCGGAAAGATCAGGGAATGGTCACCACTTATTCCCAGAGTAATATGGCCTTAGTTGCTAATGCTCCTAAAAAAAAAACCAAATAACAATCTTATCTACTTCTTTTTTTTTTGACAGTGCAGCAAATGCCTATGGCTTCCTTGCATTGTATGGTGAATATTTTAGATATACAGCCACTCTCCGATTAACACAAGGGTTGCAGTCCGTGGAATGCTACATAAGTCGAATTTTACACGTCAGAATTTCCCTAAATAAGCATTTAGGGAAATTCTGCACTCGCAACTATGTGTGCTGAATTTGATAGAAGCAAAAAAAAAAAAAAAAAAAAAAAAAAAATGTTCAATGAACATGTATATCTCACGCGCAGGAAAAATTACAAAAAGTGTTCAAATTACAAAAATTTCGAAATTATAAAAAGAGAGAGGAGACCAGCATAACATCAGCAAATTTTACTTTTCGAGCAGCATTGCCAGAATTAACTCTCCAGCTGATAAGCATGCTGCTGCAGAAGTTGAGGGCTGTGGAGATTTAGAAGGGGTTTTTTCCACCACATCACAAAATTTCTCTGCAGAGGCAGAATCAGCACTGGCGACATCAGCGCATACGTTAATGTTTTGGAAACCAGCATGATGCTTGAACCTATTAAACCACCCATTGCTTGCCAAGAACTTGGCTTGGGGGTTTACCGTACTTATCATTATCTTCATAAATACCCCTTGCTTGAATGGCTGTTAGATTCAGGGGCACTTGCTTCTGAATCTGATTTTCCATCCATATTATTAATAACTTTTCCATCTTCGATATAGCAACTGAATGCCATTTTGTGATCATTGTTGAGGTGGACTGGCCCCAGTGTGAAATACATTGATCCTTTAACATGTTCTTTTTTACGTGCACTGTCCCTTAAAATAGTATTCACTGTTGAAGCAGTGAGACGTAAATCCATGCAATAGATGACAAACTTTGTCCTGCTTCATACTTCTTAATTAATCATCTTCATTTCTAAATCAATTTTGTTTCGTTTTGTTTTCTAGTACTGCCAGCACTTGCACTTTCCACTGGTCGCTTTCCCTTCATCATTGTAATAAGTAAATAGGAATGAAGAGAAGATTCTGAAAATTTATTTATGATGATTTTTATATGATTGAAGAATGGGGGGAGCACATTTCACTAAAATACAGCAGGCCCCCATTATAACGTGGTTCGCTTTACGCTGATTCGCTATAACGCTGTTCTTATGTTATAACCTGTATCTGACTATAACGCTGTCACAGATCACTATAACGCTCTTTTACAGATTGCATTTTTGGCATATTTAACGAAATTGTTTCATTTGATGGAATCGGTAGCTTGAAAATTAATACCAAAACAGCATTAAAACGTTTCCCACGCCGACTTGAGAAATTTTATCACGTTCAGTGATTTTCTCGCACGCTAATTTAATTGCAGTACAGTGACTTGTTACATAGTTCCGAGATCAACATTTTAAAAAATGACCAAGTATATTGCTTGTAATATTTGCGTTATATGTATTTATCAATGTCATCACTCAGTACCGTAGTCATCACTCAGTACCGTATTAGACATCGTGCAAAACGGACAGTTTACTTGAACATTGTATCATAATTAATGCAACCAACGCAGTTACATTTTCGAAGAGTTAATAATGGCCGATAAGAATGAAAAAGCAACAACGTCTGAACGTAGTATGAAGACTATAAATGTAAGAAAAAGACTGAATTTTAAAATTAAATTAGACGTTTTGAAGCAAATCGATTCCGGTCAGAGACAAGCAGATGTGTGCCATAATTTAGGACTTGCAAATTTAACTGTAAGAACAATTATAAAAAAAAATAAAGAATTAATTTTAGCAGCGGGAAAGATAGCTTTTCTACTGCAAGCAACTAGGGCTAGTCCGGCTATTAGGATTGAAATGGAAAGACTTTAACTAATTTTAACTACACTTGCTAAAAGAGTGAAAATGAAACAAAGTTCAAAAATGGTGCAGCAAAAAATAAGTAATTATTTTCGTTAAAGGCCTATACCGTGTTATTGTGGCTGAAAGTTCTATTTGTTTTGTTACCTATAAATAAAACTTAGTGTTTTTATTTCTAAACTTACTAAACCTTTTTTTTTTTTTTTTTTAGTCTCCAGAACAGTATTTTTGATAAGTTTGAAAATCCTAAAAAATCAGAAGTCTGAACTACCCCTGTTCCCAATTAGTTTGGGTTATTGATGCTCTACTGTAGTTAGCTAAATACAAAAGTAAGCCAACCTAAGTGATTACGGAAATTAAAACTATTTATTTTCCACAAGTTAGTGTTTTAATTAAGTAAAAAAAATAATAAAAAATCCAAAAGCTAACCTGTTTTCAAGAACTTCCAAATCCAACAGCCATACGATAGCCTCATCCTGCTCAATCCATTATTGACAAGAGTAAAATGAGAATACACACAAAAATTTTAAAGAATAATGGATAATTACATACATAGAAAATATATTAAGTTTTTTTTTTTTTTTTATTATGCATGTATTTGTAACTGATAAATTTTAATTAATTATAATTAAGAACAAGGATTTTTGTAATTTATATGTGCATAATTTTATGCCTAATTGAAACTAACCTGTTCTTTCAGATGAGCAAACAGCCTCATTCGATGACCATTTTGAAATTCAGCAACCTAAAAGAAAAGAAAACCTAAGAGTAAAATAACCTAATTCTTAAAAATTTCCATATTTTACAAATAAGAGTATATTACTAATACAATGCACAGAGAACAAAAGTTGACCTGAAAATTTGCACTGTGTCATCAAAACATAAACCCTAGCCATAATTACAATAAACAACAACAAAGAGAAGCATAGTTAGACTTGCTTTCATTAGTAATTTTTTATGAATCAGAAAATATCTCTCATCAGATGATTCTATTCACTGAATTGACCAACTGATAATCTCTATGACTAATTTTAATAGAATAACATGAGCACCAGTCTTCTTATCCAGTTAGCAATCACAGAGGCATTTATGGATACATCCCACCTTTGTGACCAATAATACTTAAATGCTCTAAAATTAAAATATCATATTCATAATGGTGATATTTATTTTTTTTAAAAAATTTGTAAACTAAAAACATGCATAGGTCGATTTTCATATTCATAATGTATATAAATTTCTTACAGACAGCTTGAATGTTAAGCTCCCCACAGCTACTGTGGGTTAAGCTAATAAAAGCTTCAGAAGCTTGTGATGTGGCTATGAATAGATTTTCCACTTACATTTTTTTTTAAAATATGCTTTTTCAAATCTTGTTTTATCTTTTAAGAGTGGCACGTAGTTGAATAAAATCGCATACAAATATTAACAACTTTGAAGCATATTTCCACTGCATTCGATAGATTTTTCAAATCGCAACAGAGAAACTGTGGTAAAAGAAAAATTACCTTGAAAAGCACTGAGTTACCGCTGAGCAAACAATGATTTTTCAGTGGTCAGGACAATATAGCAAAAAAAAAAAAATAAATAAATAAAAATGATCCCCACTAATACATTCCCACTTTTATTTACAGTTGTAAAAAATGCATGTACACACACACACACACACACACACACAATCAACTCCAAGAACCTTACTTGCCATATTTGGCCAGTAAAGCTCCTGGAGTTGATGGCATATGCCCAGTATTTTTGCGGGAAGTGGACAGAGTGTATTGAACTGCTGATGATAATTATGAGGGCATCAATGGACTCGGGAGAGATTCCGTTGGACTGGAGAAGTGCCAATATGTCACCAATAAATAAAGATGGTTCTAAGGGTAAAGGTAACCACAGACTGGCTAGCTTTACTTCAGGAGTAGGGAAAATCTTAGAGGCAACAATTAAGAGGGCAATCTAGGAACATTTAGATAGAAATGGCATTCTGAAGGGACATACAACATGGTTTTATTAAGGGAAAAATAATGTTCAACTAACCAGATAAGCTATTTTGACACAATTACTCATGAGCTAGAAGTAAAGAACAATTTCAACATAGTTTGTTTGGATTTTAGCAAGGCATTTGACTCATTCCCTCATGAGAGGTTATTTCATAAACTGGAACATGTTGGGATTACTAAAGAGATTCTAAGATGGATTGTGGGTGGCTGCAGGGCAGAAGGCAGGGAGGTGTGACAGACATTCTTCAGATGGGTGTAACATCAGAAGTGGGGTCCCCTAAGGAGCTGTCCTTGGACCCTGTTGTTTCCGATTTTAAAAACATTTTAAAAAAAGGGATGGGAATATGGGCAGATATGAAATTTTCTGAGGTGTAAACAGATAGTCAGAAAAGCTCATGGTCGATGATCCTGTTGACAATTTATCAAATAATATCCTGCAGAGAAAGGAGGTCCTAATCCCATGAATTGTATATGGTAATTGTGAGACCGCATTTGGGAATATTGTGTCCAAGTATAGAGACCTCACCTGAAAAAAGACTGAGCTTTTTGAACGGGTTCAAAGAAGGGCAACTCACATGGTGAGACTAGTAAAAGGGTGACTGTATGAGGAAAGACTTCAATTATGGTCAGGTCCCCTCTTAGATTGCCTAGTTTCCAAGTTACAGAGCTTGGCAACTAGACAACCTAAGAGGTGACTTGAGTGAGGTTTATAAGGCTCTCAGAGGGATTAGTAAAATGAATGAAGGTGAAATTTTCACTATTATACAGAATTCCAGAACTAGATGCCATGAATTCAAATTTCAGGAAAGAAGTTTAGACTGGATGGTAGGTTTTCTTTTAGCCAGCAAGTCACTGATTACTGGAACAAGTTGCCTCCTCAGATAGTTGAGGCTGACAGTTTGAAGAAAGCTGTCAACTGGATAGTTATCTATGTGAAGAAGGAAGTGCATAATTTGTATTATTATTATTTTTTTTTTTTTGGTGCAGCAAAAGTGGTATCGGTAAGAGTATCCAATCCACGTGTTGGATAAGATTTTGCAGCTCTGACGAATACTAATTTTTTAATTATATTTAGTGCCATTTTATTGACTTAATAGTTGTATTAAATTATTTTCTATAAGTAGCTTATAGTCCTAGTCAAGCTCCTTGGTTTATTTTGAATTTAGATAGCGATTTTGAAAGTTAATATTTAGTGTCTGTAGATTTACCACTAGATAAAACTAGATAGTGAAACACGTAGCACTGTATTAGAAATCTGTTAGCTTAGTATAGTATAGTACTATTAATTAATCAGTAAATTTTTATTAATCTTATTAAATTTCATTGTCAATTAAATTGTACTTAAACGAATTCATGACCCAGACTTGAGCAGCAAAGCAACACCCACAGATTAGCCAGAGTGTTGTGGCTTGGGGAGAACAAAAGGGGGTAATTCTCCAATGCATCACAATCTAAAAAAAAATGCGCAAAATGTTTGCAGACCTTTCTAGAACAGGACATGATCTAGCAAGGAGAATGTCACACATGCTAGATGCAGAGACTGAGGAAATTAGGTGCCAACTCAGCATTCTGATGGGTGTCTATGAGAGTTTGGGGTGTACGGTGTATGCTTGAGGAAATTAATAAGAGGGGCCCATTAAGCTCTCAGCTGCCTAACTGAACGCCAGAGCTCACTCCTGTGCATCAGGCAACACAGCGGCAATCACCAAGGCACAATGAATTGGTTCCACAGGAAATAGTTACAAGGGATATTCATAAGAGAACTATCCTTTTCAAGTTCTTGAAAACAAAACTAACTTTATGTAGTAAACAAAGCACAACTTGGATTTTATTCAAATTTTAAGTGCTTTTTTTTTTTTTTTTTTTTTTTTTTTTTCCCTTGTTAGTTGTTGGTGCATCAGCTTCTATGGCCATAATGCACCTCCCAAAGTTTTTGCATTTTACTGTGATCCAAGCCCGAGGCGGGATTCAAACCCATGACCTTTAGGTTGCCAGGCAGGCACTTTTACCCACCTGGCTAGACCGGTCAGCAAATTTTAAGTGCAAAATGGGCATAAAGCCCTAGTGTCAGGGCTTTATGCCCATTCCAAATCCTGTTATACTTACTATATAGTTATCCTGTTATTGTTAATACTTAATTAAGGAAGGCAGTAATTATGTGAAACAAAAAAAGTACTTATTTATAACCCCAGTTCTACAATAAGAGGATATGTTTTTGAAGGGCAGCAAAATTAAGACTATAAATTAAGACATTATATGACTATCTGAAAGAACATGCCTAAAGTTTCATAAAATTAATGTTTACATTATTCACTTCTCTAAAGAGAGAAACTTCCACCTCCCTGCATGGAAAAGGAATTAAAAACCACCTTAAATCAGATCAGGTGGTTTTTCCACTACCATCATGTTTTAATACTCAGTAGTATCTTGTCATTGAGTGAATAGGGAGATTTTTCTCACCTCAAAAATCTTGGTGTATGTTAAGGGTGTACCAACATTTCAGAAGTGAGGGGATTTCCCTACTGTTTAAGAAGTTTACCAAAATGATTTATATAATGAAGTTGAATATCCACAATAAACACACATACATACTTCTTGTACCTGTTTTATATGTTTCTTCAACAATTCTACAGGATTTGTGAAGAAAATCTCAACATCTGGTTTCATCTGAAAATAAAATTGTATGACTAATAAATTGTGAAAAAGCTAGCAATATCATTTAAAATAAATTGATTCCTTATATATATTCTTAATTATTTTTGTTAAAACTTAACATAACAAATACCATATAAAAATCAGAGGCAACACCACTGTGTAACCACTGCACTGGCACCACTGCACTGGCAATATCTATACTAAAAATGTTGAATGAGAGTAAAGTTAGTGAAAAACAGTGTGGCAGTACAATTAAGCCATAACATCATTAGCAAGCAAATGGTTGTTAATAAACAATAAACCAGAATGTTCAAATCACATTCTGGTTTATTGGTCACTCAGCAGTGATTATTCATGCATTAAGAATTTGCAAATAAAGGAACCACTGGGTGACAGTGATCACAATGTACTGATGTGGAAATTACTTAAAGATGTAACTACCATCAAGGCTAAAGGGAAGACTTATGCTTTCATAAAAGTGACTACAGGGATCTCAGACAGTTTTTAAATTCTGTACAATGGGATCAACTGATAATGTTACCAACGTTGAATTCTAAATGGGAAGCCTTCGGGGACTTAATTTTGGAGGCTACTAGGCTCTTCATTCCAACTAAGAAATACTGTTCAAGGTTTAGGCCTAAATGGATGTCAGATGAATTAATGAGGCTTGTGGCAGAGAAGAAAAATGTATCGGATGCATATAAAGTATCAGGTGACACAGAAGCCTATGGCAGATATAAACTAGTCTGTAATCAAGTCACAAATGAAGTTAGGCAGGCGAAGGCAGATTATGAGAAATCTTTGGCAAAGGATGCAAAGAAAAACAGCAAAGAGTTCTTTACTTATGTAAACTCTAGAAGGAAAGGGATGAATCAGATTGGACCACTTAACATAGATGGGTTGACTATTGATGATCATGCTCAGGTAGCTGATAAACTGAATCAGTATTTTGCATCTACATTCACACATGAGAAGTTATTCAATGAGGGGAATGCCAGAAGTTTATCAAACTCTAACAGGGAGCTAAGTGATTTTGTAATAACTGAGAGCAAAGTGGAGGAAAAATTGTTGAAGTTAAAACGTAAGGAAGGCATCAGGGGTGGATGGGATCTATCCAGTTATATTAAAGGAGGCAGCAAAGGAAGTAAGCTGGCAAACCCTTAGCCATAATTATGAGAGCTTCCTTGAACTCAGGGGAAGTCCCCATGGACTGGAGGTGTGCAAATATATCACCAATTCACAAAGGGGGTTCAAAAGGTGACACAAGTAACTACAGACCTGTTAGTTTAACTTGTGTTCCAGGGAAAATAATGGAATCACTGGTTAAAGAAGCATTGCAGGATCATATAGACAAGACTGCAGTAATAGTTAAGACACAGCATGGGTTTGTCAAAGGGAGGTTTTGTCTGACCAATTTTATTGATTACTATGATGTGGCCACAAAGGAACTAAATTCCAAAAATAATTTTGATATCGTATACCTGGATTTCAGGAAAGCTTTTGATACTGTTGCACATGGAAGACTGCTGTACAAATTGGAGAAGTATGGCATTAAGGGTAAGTTGCTATAATGGATAAAGGGATGGTTGAGTGGGAGACAACAGAGAGTGGTAATCAATGGACACTGCTCTTTGTGGACAAATGTTATTAGTGGAATTCCCCAGGGTTTGGTGTTGGGCCCATTGTTATTTTGTATATTTATCAATGATATTGATGAAGGTATATATCAGGTTTAATGTCCAAGTTTGCAGATGACAAAGGTTGACAGGATTGTTAACAACATTAAAGACAGTATGCTACTCCAAATGGATCTAGATAAGTTGGGCAAATGGGCTGAGAAGTGGCAACTGAAGTTTAACATTGACAAATGCAAAGTACTGCATATGAGTAGCAATAACCGAAGAGAAACGTACCAACTGTGTGGTACTACGCTCAGGGAAGTGGAAAGTGAAAAAGACCTGGGCAGGCAAATATGAAGTTTGCTGAGTAGTGCAGACAGGCTGCCAGGACAAGTCATGGAGTCTCGTCAATGATATATACGAATTTTTCTAGCAGGGACAGGGAGGTGATTATCCCGTTATACAAGGAAATGGTCAGGCCACACCTAGAGTACTGTGTACAGGTCTGGAGGCCTCATTTTAGGAAGGATGTAGAGTTGCTAGAACGAGTACAAAGAAGGGCAACAAGACTGGTGAGGGGAACAAAGGGGTGCTCTTACCAAGAAAGACTTAAGTTCTGCAAATTGCAACACCTGGAGAGTAGGCACCTGCAAGGTGATCTGATTGAGGTGTACAAGGCCTTGAAAGGGTTGAGCAAGCTGAATGCTGATATGATTCTTCCTCTTGCTCGGATTAAACTGTGCCCACTCAGATTAAGAACCTGAGTGGGCACAGTTTCAAATTGAGGAAAGACAGTTGTAGAATAGATGTGTGGAAATTTGCCTTTAACCAGTGGGTAATTGATTGGTGGAACAGACTTCCATATTTTACATTTTAGTGCAAATGGTATGCTGAAAATGGTATTTTGTAATGTGTTTTGTATTTTGTATTGTGGAAGCTGATAGCCTAAACAAATTTAAGGCTGAGCTGGACAGGCATTTGGAATGAATGGAGGGGTGAAATGTTTTTTTTTTTTTGGCTGATGCTGCATAAGCTTGCTTTCTTGCATCGTATGCCTCTGCTAATGAACAGTAAGTGCAACTCCTTATATCTCCACTGAAGATAGATAGGCAGTGGATGATGCACCAGCTTGCTGAAGCTGGGAGTGAATAATTAACAGCAATACCCATGTTTAAGTCTGTTTTAAGATGTAAAAATTCATATCTGGCTTGATTCCATATTGTTTGGCCATTGTTTAGAATTGGGTATGTTGCATACTGGTTTTTGGTTTTGTTTAAAATTTTAATGGCACATTAGCAGCAGTGGCTATTATGCTGTTACATACTGGAAAAGGCATACTTGGAATGATGCTGGAGACATGGAAATGCAGTTTTAAACTGATTCACCACATAGGATAAAATGGTTTAGTCTTATAAACAAACTAAAATAACAATCCAATGAGTGGAGCCACCTAGGATCTCCCTAAAATAAACTCTGGAAGGAATCAAGATTAAATCATGGTTGTGTTGATCACTGTGCAAAGTCTCATGGTTAATGATTTCATTATGAATCATACTAATCCACATGGCAGGACTGTGAGCACACAGTACACATATTATTCCTTTAGTAACAACTGCCGCAAGTGCAGCCATATTGCGTGCAGCTCATTTATCGCTATACGTATTACAAAATACCATTTTCAGCATACCATTTGCACTAAAATGTAAAATATATATATATAACACAAAACATCATTATAAAAATACCTGGGATGACAGCTGTATTGTCATGCATTTTTTGCTGCAGATTTTGCACTTTTCTTTTGAACCTGAATTAATAAAAAAAACAGCAAGTTAGCCAAATTACAATATTTTAATATCATTTATGCTTAACAAAATGGGTAAAAAAAAATGTTGGAAATTTATCATAAATTGGAACTTCACCCTAAATAATGAATGTTTAATTAATTGCAATCATTAATGAATTTAGGTAGTAACTGATGTTATAGATCCAGCAAATTTGCTTATTGAGAAGTATTATCAGGGTACGACTGCAGCAACTGCCATGATGGAGTTACACCAAATTCAAGGATTGATTCAATAATCAAGGAAGGATTGATTATTGAATCAATCTTAAAGAATGGCAATGAATTTCTTTCTCCATGGTTTGTTAATTTTTTATGTCACTTGTGAAAAAACATCCATAAAACCTAATGTGTTAAATATTTAACCTCAATAAATCTTTAACACATATACATGTGATAAAGATTTAATGAGGATCACTAAATACAGGGTTCATGTACATGTTTATTTAGTGAAATAACAAATAATCTGTTACAGGTTTATAAATATTTTCTAACCTAATAAATTCTTTTAGAAGCAAAGTGTAATAAACAAATAAAATACATTTTCTGTAATATACTTCAGGGTAGACAAGTGGGGGTCAGAGAAATTTACAAGGTAGAGTGAAAACAAGAAAATCATATGTTCAACATACAGTGATATTCATCAAATTTCAAAAACACAGTTTGTTGTTTTTTTTTTTTTTAGGAGCAATTAGCAACTAAGGCCATATTGCTCGAAGGATATGCGGTGATTATTCCCTGACCTTTCCGCATCCTCCGTATTTGGTGGTCAAGGGAAACATACAGTAATCAAAGGTTAAAAATACACACGGTAATCAAAGTTCAAAAACATAAGGTAATTCTCATATTGTTGTATGTTCATGAAACATATGGTAATGCAAGTATACTCGAATGTATCCTTGCATTTAACCACTCGGCTATAGTTGTGAATTCAAATTTTTGTATGTTGAGACAAGGTGGGGGGAACTGTACATTTATAGCAATTAGTTCCAGATAAGTCTGATTTTTATAAAAATTTACTTTGAAACTGAATACACAGCAAAAGCGAATACTATAGCTCAGTGGTTTCAAAATTTTATATATAATGGTGCTTTCCTTAGTTTAGCAACATTTTCATTGCTTCTCCATTTTTTATTTTCAATAACTTCATTCCTTAGCACAATCATTTGCCTGTGTTAAGAAATTTAGTGCCAATTTCTTTGGTAAGTCTCAGGTCTTAGCATGGGAAACTCCTCCCAGTGCTTGCAGAAATCTCTGAAAGCCATTTAGAAGAATCCTTCCTAAAACAACAAATCCCAAAACCAAAAACATGGATCTGCTATGTGGATGACATTTTCTTAATATGGAACCATGGCACAGAGGACCTCTTACAGTTCCTACAAAAGAACCTAAAGGTTCATTTGAAAAAAAATAGGCTATCAAGAATACAAATGGAATATCTGTGCCAACCTAAAAATGGTAGCTTTGCTGACTAGGTTGCAAGGTGGATACACTAAGTACTGTTACTTTTTATGCAAGTGGGACAGCTGAGCAAAGGATTGCCACTACAGGATAAAAAAATGGCCAGACCATTCAGAAACTACAACAGGCCAGAAAAATGTCGCACATCTTCCTTTGATAAGTCAAAAATCTATTTACCGCCATTGAACATCATGCTAAGTTTGATTAAAATATTTGTGAAAGCAATAAACAAAAAAGGAGAAGGATTTTCCTGTTTGAGGCAAGAGTTTCCTCGAATCAAAGCCAAAATAAAAGAGGAAATTAATGTGGGTCCTCAAATCAAACTGCTATTCCAAGATGAGGAATTCACTAAAAAAATAAAAAGGTACAGAAATAAGAGCCTGGAAGGCATTCAAAAACATCTGCTGGAAATTTATAGGCAATGAGAAATCACAAAATTACAGTGAAATTATGGATGAGCTAATTTTAGCGTACAAAGAGTTGAGATGCAACATGTTGTTAAAGCTTCATTTCCTACATTCCCATTTAGCCTTATATCCATTTTACTATAGAAATGAATTTAAAAGTTTGCTGTTTGCAAAGAGACAAATCACCTTTCATCGTGTTAATTTCTTTATCTTATGTGTTCCACTGTAATTCTGGTTGAATATATGCTACAGGGCCACATCTGTAGCCGAGTGGTCAGGAGTGGGAGTGCAGTAGCACATGCTCTTTGAGTAGACCGGGGTTCAAGCCCCTGACAGCTGAATTCAGTCGATCTGCCAACCCGCACTGGACCAGTGTGGCAGATTATGGTCCATTTCCCTCAGCATGAATTGTTGAGGAGGCTTCCATCCTGCAGTGGGTTGATAATGGCTGCACTTTATTATTATTTTTTTTTTATATGTTACATAAAATGTATATAGGTCTGGCAAATATATATAACTGCATAAATATCTGTGCGTCTCTATATGTGTTTATAGATGTATTTAGTATAAGTATTATCAATGTTTTCCACATTTTTTTCCTACAGTTTCCATACATTATACTTTTTTTTTTTTTTTTTACTTTATTTGTATTTAATATTTATATGTATTTATATATATATGCATGTACTTACAATCAGTAACACAATCGCTACAATAAATGTGGCCACAGTTTGTTAAAAAAAATTTTTTTCCACTTCCAAGTTGCCAGTAGCAGTTATTGCAATGTACCCACTCCATGAAATCTTTAATGTTGCCTCAATTCAGTACACAAGCTAAAAGACAAAAACTATCACATTAAAGAGTGATAAACTTAAAATAAGTATGAATACATTAATGAATATCTTTTAAAATTATATTTCTAAATTTAAATAGTGGCTGAAGTAATACAATATTTTACAGATATTTACAATGTTTTATTTATTTTTTATTAAAATATACATTGTAACTAACTCATATCAAGTGAAAACCTGTTCGTCGATAAGCAAAAACAGTTTTATTGAATTTTCCATCTTGCATTTGCACCTTCCACTAATTCTGTTCCCTTTTTTTTTGTCATCACCCAAAACCAAGTCTCAGTTTCATTTTGATAAAAAGTTTACGTTATCAATAAAAAACAAGTAATATAAAAAAAAAATTTTTAAAGTCAATTCCTACTTAGGTCTTTCGCAATACTGAAATCCTTGCATTTTACCGATTGAGCTACTGCCTGTTGATTTCAATTTTATTCCTAAATTTATATCCTGCTAAATATCTTATATAAGAGAAATTTTTTTCTCCCATATAAAACTAAAATTAATTAATTAAATTTAATTAATGAATTAATATTTGAAAAAACTGTATTAACATCAAGTGTCATCCACTACAAGTTTAAAAAAAATGTATTTGAACTTGAGTGGATGAATAAAAAGTATTTTATTAATGATTGAAAATTTGAACAAGATATATAAATATATATAGGGAGAGTGTGAACTAATAGTAGGAATTGAAAAACCCTTTAATGTTATATTTTTGAAGGGTACTGGAAAATAGATATCAAATATTTTTACAATAACCTAAATATTAAATTCAATTTTCTAGTAATAGAGACAATAATAATCATAATAGGCAATCAGGCTTCTATAATTCCCGCTCTCTCATTAAAAAAAAGTCCGAACACATGCTGCCACCAGCCAACATCCATTTACTGTCCAACTTCAAACTCACAGAACCAACTTTCCATCTTCCTCATTTATTCATTCAACTGCCATTTTCTGGAACAACCTTCCTTCATACGTATTTCTTGAAAATTACAGTCTACAGAAGTTCAAGTCCAATGTCAACAAATATCTTCTTTCGTCTTCTCAACCTCCAACCCAAGCACGGTACTAAGTACTATAGATTCTAATACCTCTCGTGTTTGGTTTTTACATAAAAAAAAAAAAAAAAAAAAAAAAAAAAAAAGGTGCATTTCACTTGTATGAAAAATAACAAGCACAGACATCTGAATGTATTGTTTATTACAAGTATATATATGTATTTTTTTAGACTGCTTTCGAAAACTAAAAATTTAAAGTACATGTGAAGTTCTAAGGTATCTCAACTGGTTTATTTTGATCCACCATCTTGTAATGAAATGGATGGCAGCTCATTTATAACTAAAAGTTTTTCGTTCAATATAAATCAAATTTATATTGAACCAAATATTATGAATAAGAATTTTTCTTTTGATCTGCCATCTTGAAATAAGATAGTGGCCGCTCAAGTGATAAGAACTCATATCTACTTAGAATCCAAGGGCTCGCATCTGGTGAGTATGGGCTTGGCACACCCAGAGTCCTGAGCTGGATATCATCATTCTCTCTTTTTTAGTGATTCCCTCCTACTAGTATCAATTAAACAGTAAAATTTATTAATCTTATTCAATTTTACTGTCAATTGAATTCTACTTTAACTAAATAAATATAGCGACCTAGTTTTTACAAACGTAACATCATAAATTAATACATATAAGTTGACAGGGGATAAGAAAGTCATATAACGTAACTCGGAGATACCATTCGATACCGAAATACATATATATAGTGTTATAACTGCATTGGGATATCTTTGTGTGTGCATGATGTAAGGAGTGCGAGGAAATCAGGCGCCAACTCAGCATTGTTATGGGCTTATATGAGAGCTTGAAGGAGAGGGTGGATGCCCTCGAAGGATTTAAATTGAGGGACCCATCAAGCTCTCAGCTGCCCACATCAATGCCAGAGCTTGCACTTGAATATCAAGCAACAGAGTGGCAAATCCCAAGGCAGAATGTGCTGGTCCCAAAGGAACTAGTTGTTGTAAGTGACTCTATTGTCAGGGAAACAGGGAACATATTGTGCAAAAAGGATAGATGGAACAGGACCAGGTTTTGCCTGGAAGGGGCAAAGGTTGATGACGTAGAGCAGATATCATCTTTTAAGGGCACAAAGGGTGATATTGTTATACACATTGGCATTAATGATATTAAGAGAAGGAGATCGGCGGAATTACTTAACAAGTATAAGTCAATGCTGAAAAAAAAGCCGTGAGTTAGTGTTGAATTTGAAAGTGTCTGCAATTCTGCCCAGACATGATAGGAGAGAGTATATGATGACAGACTTGTCGATCAATTCAGCCCTGGAGAGATTGTGCAAGGAGCAAGGGGTAGAATTTTTCTCAGCCTGCTCTGTGCTTGTTATCAGGAGAGAGTGCTTCTATAGGAACGGGATACACTTAAATAGAAAGGGTGCAAGAATATTTGCTGATGTTATTGAGGCAGAGTTAGATGGGTCGGAAAACTGCTAGCTTGGGGGATACACGGAATAATAGATTAACAGTAGCCGCTGGCAGAGGTAAAAGTGATTCTTGCACTACTTCTATTGAAATGCAATTGAGCAGCAGCCTGGAAAGCAAGGCAATGAGGGTTTCCAGGACTGCTGGGAGTCATAGTGGAACAAGTAAATACATGGGCTGTGTTAGGGTAACTAAGAGTAGAAACAGGTGCATGTATACTTGCATGTACACCAGTGCTAGGAGTATAGTTAATAAATTCAATGAGCTTGAAGTGCAAGTCAGCATTAAAGGCAGATATTGTTGGGATATCAGAGACATGGTGTCACACAGACATAAGCAGTGCAAAACTGGAATTTGGGGAGTACAATGTGTACAGAAAGGATAGACAGGGCAGAAGGGGTTATGCTGTTAGTCAAGAAACACATAAAATCTAAGGAACTGCATCCAATTGATGTTGGTGGACAATGTAATGTTGAGTCTATTTGGTGTGACATAAACACAGGGAAAGGAAAAATGAGAGTAGGTGTGTTATAGGCCAAATGAATCTGATGAGTATAATAAGCAATTATGCAGAGAAATAGAGTGCGCCAGTAAATCAGAGTGTCTTATAATGGGGGATTTTAATTTCCCAGAGATTAACTGGAATTTGTAGGTCGGTAACACCCACACACTAGTAAGGCTTTTGTGGATTTATTGGATGATTGTTTTCTACAGCAGCATGTTCAGGAGGAAACTAGAGGGAGTAATACTCTTGACCTGATTATCAATAGTGATTCTTCATGCATCAAGAATCTGCAGATAAAGGAACCACTAGGTGCAGTGATCACAGTGTGCTGAAGTGGGATTTACTCAAAGTTTTTGCTTTCGTAAAGGTGACTACGGTGGTTTGAGACAGTATTTAAATTCTATATGGTGGGACCAACTGATGATGTTACCAACAGAAAATTCAAAATGGGAAGCATTCAAAGAATTAATCTTGGAAGCTACTAGGCTTTTCATACCAACAAAGAAATATTGTTCAAGATTTAGGCCTAAATGGATGTCAGATGAACTAATTAGACATGTGTCAGAGAAGAAAAATGCATGGGATACATATAAATTAACATGTGACACCGAAGCCTATGATAGATATAAGCTGGTCTGTAACCAAGTTACAAAGGAGGCTAGCATTAGCATTAGCATTAGTAGAGGCATATGATGCAAGAAAGCAAGCTTATTCAGCATCAGCCAAAAAAAAAAAAAAAAAAACCCACTCCCATTTCACCCCTCCGTTCGTTCGAAATACCTGTCCAGTTGAGCTTTAAATTTGTTTAGGCTATCAACTTCAACAACAAGTGATGGAAGTCGGTTCCACCAACCAACCACCCGCTGGCCAAAGGCAAATTTCCGCACATCTATCCGACATCCGTCCTTCCGCAATTTGAATTTATGCCCTCTGAGGTGATTATTCTGAGCAAGATGAAGAATCCCATTGGCATTGAGCATGCTCAAACCATTCAAAGCCTTATACACCTCTATCAGATCACCTCGCCGGTGCCTAGTCTCCAGACTCTGTAATTTGCAAAACTTAAGCCTTTCTTCGTAAGAGCAACCCTTTGTTCCATTCACTAATCTTGTTGCCCTTCTCTGTACCCGTTCCAGCAGCTCTACATCCTTCCTGAAATGAGGCCTCCAGACCTGTATACAGTACTCAAGGTGTGGCCTGACCATTGCCTTATACAAGGGAATAATCACATCCTTATCCCTGCTAGAAAAATTCCTGTATATCATTGACAAGACACCATGAGCTACTCTTGCAGCCCGTCTGCACTGCTCAGAGAACTTCATATCTGCCTGCACAATTACCCCCAGGTCCTTTTCATTCTCCACCACTGTCAGTGTAGTACCACAGAGTTGATACGTTGCTCGGGGGTTACTGTTTCCCATATGTAGTACTTTACATTTGTCAATGTTAAACTTCATTTGCCACCTCTCAGCCCATCTGTTCAACCTTTCCAGATCCTGTTGCAGCAGCATAGCATCAGTAGTGTCCTTAACGACCCTGCCAACCTTTGTATCATCTGCAAACTTGGACATTAAACTTGATATACCATCATCAATATCATTCATAAACACCGAAAACAACAACGGACCCAACACTGAACCTTGAGGAACTCCACTAATAACATTAGTCCACGTTGAGCAGTGTCCATTGATTACCACTCTCTGTCTTCTGCCACTCAACCATCCCCTTATCCATAGCAGCAATTTGCCTCCAATACCACTCTGCTCCAATTTGTGCAGCAGTCTTCCATGTGCAACAGTATCAAAAGCCTTTCTAAGATCCAAATATATAATATCAAAGTTATTCCTTGCATCCAGTTCTTTTGTGACTACATCATAGTATCCAATCAAATTGGTCAGGCAAGACCTGCCCTTAACAAAACCATGCTGCGTCTGAGCTATAACTGAATTCTTGTCTAGATGATCCTGCAGTGCTTCTTTGCTATGCAGATTACGAGAAATCTTTGGCAAAGGATGTAAAGAAAAACAGCAGAGTTCTTTACATATGTAAATTCTAGAAGGAAGGTGATCAATCAGATTGGTCCACTTGATATCAATGGTTCAACTGTTGATGATCCTGCTCAGGTAGCTAACAAACTAAATGAATATTTTGCATCTACATTCACACATGAGGAGTTATTCAGGGAGGGGAATGCCACAGGTGTATTAAACTCTGGCAGTAAGCTAGATAATCTTGTAATAACTGAGAGCAAAGTGGAGGCGAAATTGTTGAAGATGAATATAAGAAAGGCACCCGGGGTGGATGGGATCTATCCAGTTATATTAAAGAAGGCAGCAAAGGAAGTAAGTAAACCCTTAGCCATAATTATGAGAGCTTTCCTGGATTCAGGGTAGGTACCCATGGACTGGAGATGTGCAAATGTGACCCCAATCCACAAAGGAGGATCAAAGGGAGACACAGGTAATTATATACCTGTTAGTTTAACTTCTGTTCCAGAGAAATTAATGGAGGCACTGGTTAAAGAAGCACTTCAGGATCATCTAGACAAGACTTCAGTTACAGCTCGGACACAGCATGGGTTTGTTAAGGGGAAGTCTTGTCTGACTAATTTGATTGGATACTATGTAGTCACAAAGGAACTGGATGCAAATAATAACTTTGATATCATATATTTGGATCTTAGAAAGGCTTTTGATACTGCACCTGGAAGACTGCTGCACAAATTGGAGCAGTGTGGCATTGGAGGCAAATTTCTTCTATGGATGAAGGGATGGTTGAGTGGGAGAAGACAGAGAGTGGGAATCAATGAACACTGCTGTTCGTGGACTAATGTTATTAGTGGAGTTCCTCAGGGTTCAGTGTTGGGTCCATTGTTGTTTTCTGTGTTTATAAATGATATTCATGGTGGTATATCAGGCTTAATGATCAAGTTTGCAGACGATACGAAGGTTGGAAGGGTTGTTAATGACACTAATGACAGTACACTGCTGTAACAGGATCTAGAAAAGTTGAGCAGATAGTAGTAGTAGTAGTAGTAGTAGTAGTGGCACGTGATGCAAGAAAGCAAGTGTAGGAGCTTATGCAGCATCAGCCAAAAAAAAAAAAAAAAAAAAATCACACCATTCCCTCCAAATGCCTGTCCAGTTCCTCCTTAAATTTATTTAACCTATCAACTTCCACAACGACAGATGGAAGTTTGTTCCAGCAATTAACCACCCGCTGGCTAAAGGCAAATTTCCGCACATCTATTCTACATCTGTCCTTTCTTAATTTGAACTTATGTCCCCGTAGGTTCATAATCTGAACAAGTGGAAGGATCCCATCAGAATTCAGCGTGCTCAACCCATTCAAGGCCTTATAGACCTCAATCAGATCACCGCGCAGGTGCCTAGTCTCCAGCCACTGCAATTTGCAGAACTTAAGCCTCTCTTGGTAAGAGGATCCCTTCATTCCCCTCACCAGTCGTGTTGCTCTTCTCTGTACACGCTCAAGCAAATCTACATCCTTCCTAAAATGAGGCCTCCAGACCTGTACGCAGTACTCAAGGCGTGGCCTGACCATTGCCTTATACAGAGGGACAATCACCTCCTTTTCCCTGCTAGCAAAATTCCTATATATCATTGACAAAACCCCATGACCTGCCCTGGCAGCCTGTCTGCATTGCTCAGAAAACTTCATATCTGACTGCACAATTACTCCCAGGTCTTTTTCATTTTCTACCACCTTAAGTGTAGTACCACACAGTTGGTACGTTTCTCTGGGGTTACTTCTACCCATATGCAGTACTTTGCATTTGTCAAGGTTAAACTTCAGTTGCCACTTCTTAGCCCATCTGTCCAAATTATCTAGATCCTGTTGCAGTAGCACACTGCCATTACTGTCATAGATGGGCTAAGAAGTGGCAACTGAAGTTTAACATTGACAAATGTAAAGTACTAAATATGGGAAGCAGTAATTCCAGAGTAACGTATCAACTCTGTGGTACGATACTGACAGTGGTAGAGAATGAAAAGGACCTGGGGGTAATTGTGCAGGCAGATATGAAGTTTTCTTAGCAGTGCAGACGGTGTGTAAGAGTAGTTCATGGTGTCTTGTCAGTGATGTACAAGAATTTTTCTAGCAGGGATAAGGAGGTGATTATCCCCTTGTATAAGAGGATACAAGAAGGATGTAGAGCTGTTGGAACGAGTACAGAGAAGGGCAACAAGATTAGTGAACATAACAAAGGGTTGCTCTTACGAAGAAAGGCTTAAGTTTTGCAAATTACAGTGTCTGGAGACTAGACACCTGGAAGTGATCTGATTGAGGTGTATAAAGGCTCGAATGGCTTGAGCATGCTCAATGCTGATGGGATTCTTCTTCTTCTTCTTTCTCAGAATAATCACCTGAGAGGACATAAATTCAAATTGAGGAAAGACGGTTGTAGGATAGATGTGTGGAAGTTTGCCTTTAGCCAGCGGGTGGTTGATTGCTGGAACAAACTTCCATCTGCTGTTGTAAAAGTTGATAGCTTAAATAGATTTAAGGCAGAACTTGGCAAACATTTGGAGCGAGGGGATGGGTGAAATAAGGGTTTTTTTTTCTGTTTTTTTTTTTTGGCTGATGCTATATAAGCTTGCTTTCTTGCATCATGTGCCCTTGCTAATGCTATACTTCCCTCTCTCTCTCTCTCTCTCTCAGGGTACTCAAATTTTTTTTGGCTGGTGCAGAATAAGCCTCAGGCTTCCTTGCACGATAGGGCTGCTAATAACAATAATAATAATAATATTTTAGAATGAAGTATACAAGAATGTATAAGAATTCACAGCTTATATGACAGGAACTAGGTATCCTGATGCAGGAATTTTTATTTCTATTCATTATTTTAAAATGTGACTAAGCTCATAATTTAGCAAGCTGAAATGGATAACAGGTCCTATTTCTAATTGGAACCTGTTGTTTCTTTTTTTTTTTTTTTTGGAGTGAAATAATTACATCCAACCGTTATACTTTTCTATAATGATTATTACATTTACTTTTGAGGGGTGACAAATTAATTTCAAATTCATTTGAAATATGTATTATGTATCTGCATATACATGAAATTAGAGGCCACTCATAATAATACTTTTTTCATTGCAGATGAGTAACTCACTGTAGTAGTAGTACCTCTGTAAGAAATGGAGAAAACTGAGGTTAGAGCTGCTATCAAATATTTTGTGAAAAAGAACTGATATTCACAAAGATATTCACTATATTCACCTAGTGATTTTCACTTATTTCCAAATTTAAAGAAATACATATAAGGTAAGAAATTAGCATTTAGTATAAGTAATAGTAGTGAAAAATGGTGCAAGAAAGCAAGTTTATACTGTATCACCCCCCCCCCCCAAAAAAAAAAAACTTCTCACATCACCTGTCCATCCTCTCCAATAGTTTTTCTAGTTCTTCCTTGAATTTAATCAACTACCCACTTCCACAACCGGCCTCCGTAGCCGAGTGGGCAGGAGCGGGAGTGCAGTAGCACACGCTCTTTGAGTAGATCGGGGTTCAAGCCCCTGACTGCTGAATACGGTCGATCTGCCAACCCGCACTGGACCAGCGTGGCAGATTATGGTCCATTTCCCTCAGCATGAATTGTTGAGGAGGCTTCCATCCTGCAGTGGGTTGATAATGGCTGCACTTTACTTTTTTTTTTTACCACTTCCACAACAAGAGATGGAAGTTTGTTCCAGTAATCAACTACCTGCTGACTGAAGGAAAACTTCCACATGTTTATTCTGCAACCATCCTTCCTCAATTTGAATTCCCTCATGTGTGAGTCTGAGCAAGAGGAAGAATGCCATCAGCACTGAGCTTGCTCAATCCATTCAAAGCCTTAAAACCTCAATCAGGAGCGTAAGTGCTCCTCACTCCCTACATCAGCATGACTAACATTTATCAGAATAAATAATTTGAAGTTAACCTAAACATTAGTGTGCTTTAAACAGGAGCACCATCTAGACAGGACTGCATTTATACTTCAGACACAGCATGAGTTTGTTAAGGTGAAATCTTATCTGACCAATTTCACTGGATACTACAATGCAGTCGCAAAAAAACTAGATACAAAAAAGAATTTTGATATCCTATACTTAGATTTCAGGAAAGCTTATGATACTGTTGTACATAAAAGACTGCTGCACAAAGTGGAGCAGTATGGGATTAAGAACAAGTTGCTGTTGTGAATAAAGGAATGGTTGAGTGGGAGAAGACAGAGTGGTAATCAATGGACACTGCTCTTTGTGTAATGCTATTAGTGGAGTTCCCCAGGATTCACTGTTGGGCCCATTGTTCTTTTCTTTATTTATCAATATTGATGAAGGGATATCAGGCTTAATGTCCAAGTCTGCAGATGATACCAAGGTTGGCAAGGTGGTTAATGACAGTAATGATGGCATGCTACTGCAACAGAATCAAGAAAAGTTAGACAGATGGACTGAGAAATGGCAATTGCAGTTTAACATTAACAAATGCAAAGTACTGCACATTAACGTATCAACTGTGTGGCACTACATTCAGGGGAGTGGATAACAAAGAGCTGGGGATAATTGTGCACACAGATATGAAGTTCTCTGAGCAGTGTAGACAGGCTGCCAGGCCAGCTCATTGGGTTTTGTCAATGATATACAGGATAGCAGAGATAAGGAGGTGATTGTCCCATTATACAAGGAATTGGTTAAGCTGCGTCTTGAGTATTGTAATCAGGTCTGAAGGCCTCATTTTAGGAAGGATGCGGAGCTGCTAGAACGAGTACAAAGAAGGGCAACAAGACTGGTGAGGGGAACAAAGGGGTGCTCTGACAGTCTTCAGTTCTGCATTGGAGACTAGGCACTTGCAAGGTGATCTGATTGAGGTGTTTAAAGGCTTTGAATGGATTGAGCAAGCTCAATGCTGATGGGATTCTTCCTCTTGCCCAGACTGCTCACGAGGGGGCACAAATTCAAACTGAGGAAGGACGGTTGCAGAATAGATGTGTCGAAGTTTGCCTTTGGCCAGTGAGTAGTTGATTGCAGGAACAAACTTCCATCTGGTGTTGTGGAAGTTGATAGTTTAAATATATTCAAGGAAGAACTAGAGAAACGGTTGGAGGGATGGATGGGTGAGATGGGAAGTGATTTTCTTTTTGGCTGATGCTGTATAAGCTTGCTTTCTTGCATAATTTGTCACTGCTAATGCTAAATTTAAAGATTGGACAAATTATTAGAAGGGATGAGCAATTACATGGTTTTTTTTTTTTTTTTGTAGCTAGTGCTGCAAACACTTGACTCACAGCATCACTGTGCTAATACTAATAGCAAATACTAATATTAAGGAAAAATTGTCCCAATTTATTCCTCCTAGATCCACTCTAGCTCATAATGCATTTGTTCAAAAAAAAAATAATAATAAAACAAAAAAAAAAAAAAAAACGATTACTCATATCATTCCTATTACCAGAAAGTGCCCATCCAATCCCACACCTTAAACTTTGCCAAAATCTCTGCCTCGGCCACCCTGATAGGTAATTTCTTCAAATAACCTACATGATGCTGCCTGATGATAAAATTCACAAAATCTAGATTTCTGTTCCTTCATAAGATTTTATATTTGATCTCCCTTGTTCATCTTGCTAACCATACAGATATACTTCCCTTCTATTTTACTCATTCTCTTCAAGGCCTTAAGTCGTGTTCAGGATTGCAGTGAGGTTCATGACTGAGGCACTTATCTTGGGTGCAAGGCTGGAAGGGGGCACAAGAGTTAAGGAATTTAATGGCTTAAGCTCATATGATACAGTTCATTTGAGAATGGTGAGTGCACTTTGGAGTAACAGCCTTGGGCAAAGAAATGAGCTTCCTAAGGTACAAAAATACTTGATACCACTTCTGCTCAGGGATATGTAGTGCTCCTTGCTAATCTAGTCACCTTTCTTTGAATTTTCTCTAGTTCTGTGTTTTTTTAGATGTGGCCTCCACACTTGAACTGAACAGTCCAATAATAAAGAATAATGACATGGTACACATAAAAATAAAAAAATAAATAAAAAAATGAAGCATTAAAATTTTCTTGTCACCATTGCACTTTCCTGGTTCTTTATTTCTATTGTTTTAGGTGAAACTGTTGCCCATTTTTCAAATTAATCTTCAAGTAAAGTTCATGACCTTGGCAGGTAGAACGTTCAGTTTCTGATAAAAATCACTTAAAAATATTAGTAAAAAATAGCAATGAGTTTTTGAAACAGTGATTTTGGGGCCCCACCTCTGATCGGGGCCCTAGGCAGATGTCTTTTTTGCCTATAGGATAATGCACCACTGACCATTGCACATAACCATCTGATACCTGAAGGTGAATTTATGGCGTAAATTCACATTAGCAACTAAGGCCATATTGCTCCGGGGATATGCGGTGGTCATTCCCTGACCTTTCCGCATCCTCCATATTTGGTGGTCAAGGGCTCGAACCCTGGTCTAATCAAGAAGCATGTAGTATGCACTGCTGCTCCTGCTCACCTGGCTACGGAGGCGCCTGTTGTTAACTATATATTATAATCTGGTGAGTATGAGCTTGGCACACCCAGGGTCCTGAGCTGGAGATCATCATTCTTCTCTTTCTTGGTGATTCCCTTCTACTTCTAACTCTTGTTCTCTCTCTCTCTCTCGCAGGATAATTCAGAAATTTTTTTTAGCTGGTGCAGCATAAGCCTCGGCTTCCTTGCACCATACAGCTAATAATAATAATAATAACAACTAGGAAAATTACGCCGAAAAGCTTAACGATAAACACTACGTTTTGAGGTAAATTTATTTTACAAAAAATGCTTGAAGTAGTGGAGTGTTGGTAGTAGAGGGGTGGCATTCCTCATCCCTCCCCAAAGTGATACCTTCGAGAGTTCCGTCCTCTCAAAAGTTTGCAAGCATAATTCATCCACCCCACTCCAGCGATATTGGATACAATTCAAAATACCTCTCTTCCAGCAATATGATATGAATTATTCATAAAAAAATTTAATAATTTTTGACAGCATTAATTTTGAATGACTAGCGTTTTCGTTACCTAAATGCACACTTAGAAAAGCGCCATATTTTATAATATGGCAATAATATATATGCAATGGAATTATATAATATATATAACACACATATATTGGAACGTAAAATAAATACTGTCACCCCGACAGCATTATGCTATATTTCTAGCAATAGTAACAATCAAGTTTAGATAGAAGCATCACAAACTAAGCTTATAAATATGAAATTCCACCAATATAAATTTTCCTAAAACATTTTTCCTCCAGATAACATATACTCACGAAAGTTTCGTTATCAATTATCTTAGAATATTTCTCATATCACCTTTCCATCTCGGGTAATTTCTATTAATTAGGAATATTACTACTGTGCGCTTTCTGATATTTATTGCACTTCATATGAATTCATACCACAATTCTTGCGTCGTCTGCTAAGTTTCAAGATTTGCGTAGAATAAAGTTGTGAAATTTTTAATGTAAACTATAATAAAAGCAAACATGCCGGTCTTATTTTAAATATTTAATAAAAAAGTAATGTAAACTGTTGCTCGTATGCTGCAGCATTCTAATATTTTATATTATTCTCAGCACATTTTCTGGCATAAAAGAGCATGTTCTTCAAGGCATCGCACTTGTCACTAGTTTTTTTTTTTTTTTTCTCTCCTTCAATTTATTTGGATGCAGAACATGTGTATTTGTTTATAAGTTTAAATCACAGAACTGAATTTAATAACGTTTTTGTTAATTGAAAAATCGACTTCAGTATCATCCAAAAGCAAACAGATGACACTGGAACTCCTAAAGAAGAAACGCCAACGAACAGTTCCGGTTCAGATGACAGCTGTACTCCAGCAATGATCGGTTGTAGTAGGCGTGCGTAAATTGAGAAATAGGCATCTCAGTTTCGTGGGGTGCGGTTTTTTGTTAGCCTGTTCCTATTAGGGTGCTTAAATTATTTATTACTTTTATTGTTCTGTGGTGTGTATATTAGAAAATGTCTGCAAGGTTCACTGTGATTCCATCAGAAGAAAATAGGTTGTCAGTAGACGACATTGGATCAGACCGAAATTATGGATCTACTGCCGAAGCAGATGATGCTGCAACTCCAGGGGACGAAATTGATTTCCATGGTGAGAAACAGCTTCCTACATATACACGACTTGAGAAAAAATAAAAAAAATAATAATAATGAATTAAATAAATGTAATAAAAATGTATTTAGCAGTTTATCTTGGTCACAAGGGATGTGACCCCATTAAGCCACTTTCTTTTTTTTTTTTTTTTTTGTTATTGTCTTTAAAAACAAAATCTGTAAACATTTTGCTATATTAAAATAGTTTGAATGCCAGCCCATATCACAAATCGATATTGTAAAAAACGAATTACCTTCCATTTCGGTGCTAAAATATGATTTATATTAATATTTCGAAAAGGCTTCACATATTGAAATACAGATTTCATAATTACTCTATTTTACGTTCTTGCTTCAGCTACTGTTAGTTAGCCCAATTAATTAAAACAAAACTATGGACATTTTAAGATTCATACTTTGAATATATTAATATTTACTTTATTATTATTTTTTTTTTTTTTTTTTTTTTTTTACAAAATCAATGCACATTTTAGACAAATTTTGGAGGAGTAACATATCATATAGGCTTATCTGCTGACATGAAAACTTTGATTTGTCTAATATATGGCCTGGATTCATTTTATATTCTTTGATTTATTTGGAATGACCTTAAATGCCTTGCAGAGTTTAATGCAGCTATTTGATATTAACATTTTTTATGTCAATAAAGTATTAATTTTTAGATATACTAGTTTGAAGTACTTTACCAAAAAAAATAACAAGAAATGGCTCAGTTACAAATGAAAGCCACATATGTACACAATATAGCATAAATAAGGTAATTTCTTATCACCTGTATCTATAGATACAGTTATAAAAGTTAAAGCTTTTATAATATGTCATATTATAAAAGCTTTCTGTAAGAAAGAGCAAAAATTAGCATTAGCATTAGTAGAGGCATATGATGCAAGAAAGCAAGCTTATGCAGCATCAGCCAAAAAAAAAAAACAAAAAAAAACTTGCACTTCAAAATATCTGTCCAGCTGAGCCTTAAATTTATTTAGGCTATCAACTTCCACAACAAGGGATGGAAGTCTGTTCCACCAACCAACTACCCACTGGCTAAAGGCAAATTTCCGCACATCTATCCTACATCTGTCTTTCCTCAATTTGAATTTATGCCCTCTCAGGTGATTATTCTGAGCAAGAGGAAGAATCCCATCAGCATTGAGCATGCTCAAACCATTCGATTTATAAAGTATATGGTGCTTCTTAATGAGGGTTTTACTGTAATATACTGTGAAATGTGAAAGGGCTGTAAATAAAAGGAGGGTGATTGACATATATGTATGGTGAATATATGATTAAGGGCAAAAAATAGAACTTACTTATATGCTGTACTTGCAATAGATCCGTGTTCATCTTCTGACTACAATTTACTGATGAGACTACTTCCACGGTCTGACTGCAATTTACTTTGGAGGATACTTCCATGGTGTGGAATTCAGCTTTCTGGGTTATATTTCATTTATTAAAAAGACTTTTTTTTCTCAGACAGGACATTACATTGAAATTGTATGCACTGGCTACAATTTCTCACTAGCTACTTTTCGTGGCAGGGACTCCAAACTCATTTTATATGAACTGCAGCACTTCAATGTCTTATAATGGTGTGGGTACATGAAGTGCAGAACTGCAATATCTTGTAATGGAGCAGCAATTAGTGCTGTAAGTCTGTAATTATGTGTACAGTATTGTAATGAGGATGCCAGGAAAGCTGGCTGGGACTGCCTAGCACAATAAATAGATAAAAAATATATGCTATAATGTATAGTACTTCATAATTCTTGTTAAATAATTACAAGAATGCATTTAATTGTCTCAATTTAGACAACTTTTTATAGTTGGAAAATATGGAACTGCAAAATGAAATATAAAAAACCAAAATTAATAAGCATGAAGCAGTATTCACTCAGGAAGCAGAATGGCATGATCCTACAACTGCTACCTAAAATAACACCAAAAAACCCCCAACCTGTATCATCCATAAGCAAAAACCTACTGAGAGAACAAATAACAAAAAAGAAAGTTTTGGGGAATCATAGTGACAACATATCGCAAGACATTTGCTACTTTGAAAACTGAATGTTTACATTCTGAAAGGGCCTGCTTATTATTAGTAAAGTGATGTCCATATTGAAATGAAAATATGCTTAAATTTAAATTTTTAGTTTACAACTCAAGCAAACTAAAAAACAAAATGTAAATTCACTGATGATCAAAACCAATCACTGATAAACTAGATAGATGGGTTGAAAAATGGCAATTGGTGTTACAAATTGATAAATGCAGTGTACTGCAATGTGGGTAGCAGAAATTCTGCTAACATACTATTTTAGCGCCATTAGGAATTTTTCCAGCAGTGATAAACAGGTGATTATCCCATTATATAAGGCAATGGTTAGGCCACATCTGAAATACTGCAGGCAGGGTTTAGAAACCTCTTGATGTGGACTGTTGGGATGGGTACAGAGAAGAGCAACAAGATTAGATAGGACACAAAAGGATATTCTTACCAAGAAAGACAGTGATGTGTTCTATGAATTGAAAACTAGGTATGTGGCCTTATTAACCTTCACTCATGCACACGATTAGTTGTAACAAGGACACTTGTGTGGTGTCTAACTCCCCTGTTTTTTTTTAATTATAAAAAATTTTGTTTTAATTATAAAAAATTAATTTTTATCTTTTTAACTAAATTGAAAATCACGATCTATTAAATATGATTTGATATCCCCATTAAACAATATTGAACAAAAATAAATGAGAGAAACCAATAATAATAGAATTTTTATTGCACTTTTTTAGAATTTTCAAGGTCACTGTCAGCTGTTTGTATTTAGCTAGTAAAATCAAAGCATTATGGAAAAATTAGACATGTGTTGCTGATATCTCACAGACACCACATGGGAATATTGGGAGTTTCTTAGTGGAGGGTTAAAATCATTAAAAGTGTTATCTGTCAGATGCCATGCTAGCAGATGAAGATTAACTAGAAATGTCTACTGACCTAATTGAGGTGTATAAGCCTTAAAAGGTTAAAGTAAACTAAATGCTGATGGTATCTTTACCTTTTCTCAGATGACACATGAGAGCATTAATTTAAATTGAAAAAGGATGGGTGCAGAACAGATGGGTAAAAATTTGCATTCAGGCAGAGAGAGAGTAATTGATGGTTAGAAGAAACATTGACCTAGTATTGTGGAAGTGGGAATTTAGATTTAAAGAAGCTTTGAAGAAATTATTGGAAGGAATGAGCAAGCAAAGTGGATAATTTTATTTTATTTTTTTGGCTGATGCCATTTAACCCTGGGGGCTCACATCTGGTGAGTATGGGAGTGGCAAACCCAGGGTCCTGAGCTGGATATCATCATTCTTCTCTTTCTTGGTGATTCCTTTCTACTTCTCTCTCAGGATAACTCGGGGAATTTTTTTTTTTTTTTTTTGGCTGGTGCAGCATAAACCTCGGGCTTCCTTGTACCATATGGCTAATCATAATAATAATATAAGCTGTATTTCCTTGTATAATGTTGCTAATACTAATGCAAGCCTAAACATAAGAGGTTATTTTCATCTTTTTATTATGTTTAAACTAAGTGGTTAGTTCTGATTGATAGAGTGAAATTTACATTTCATTTTTTAGTTTTGCTTAAGTTGTTTCCTGGTTACAGGATGTCAGCCATATTTAAGCATGCATTTTTCAGTTAATCTGTCTTCATTGTTTGCACCACTTCATGCATGTAATAAGCAGGCCATGACAAAAAAACAAACATTTGGGAATTTTCACAGCAGCAGATATCCTGTGATCAATTTGTCACTGTGGGTTTGGTGTTCTTTTATGGATGGGGCAAGAATTAACTAAACAATTTCTGTAACTTTCGTATGATAGATCAGTAGTGTAACACTCACTGTATAATGTTCATCACTGAATGATTTCTATTGAGTTATTTCCTTAAAAGTAATTTTAGGTAAACTAGCTTTACTTAATACATTGTTTCATAAATGCTTAATTGAAAATGAACCTAATTAATTAACTTAATAAAAATTAACCCAACCTTAATTAATAAGATTAAGGTATTTAATAGATCTTAACTTCTTTATGATATTCACTTTACATTATAACAATGCAACATTACACTTCTTAGATGCCATTGTACATGTTGGGCATATCCTCTTTCTATACATAGCTTTGAGCAAACTGGGTTTGCTACTTGGTGCATTAGTCTCATTCTGTGGATGCATACCATGAGTTGCCTTGTTATTGTACTACTCTAAAGTGAATAGGCATGCACTTAACACCTGAAGAATCCAGTGATGAGATTATCTACTGAAGAATCCAGTGATGAGATTATCTACTTTGAGATGGTACAGTAAATGAGTAGATATGATTAAATCTAGGGCAAACCTCAAGCAGTGAAAGCTGTAAAAAGTCATTGTACATGGCAAACATATGTACATAGCTTTGAGCAAACTGGATTTGCTACTTACTGCATTGATCACATATTGTGGATGAACTTTGCCATGAGTTGCCTTGGTATTGCACTGCTCTAAATAAAAATCACTTCTCCACTGGAAAAGTATACTGCTATTTATTTATAGTGTATATCACTACCCAGACTGTGTTTTGATCTGGACTGGAGTCTTCTTGGTTGGTAGGTAATTTGAGCAAATCCATTTTACTCAAAGCTATGTACAGAAAGAGACTGTGTCTGACTGACATGTATAATGGCTCTTTATAGCTTGAGGCATTTCTATAGACTTATATCTCCTTAACATGCAAAATGGTGCAGTAAATGAAGTTGAAATGTTATATCTACCTGTCTACTTAACCACCGAGGATGTGCCAGTCAGAGTCGAAACCACCATCTTGATAGTGGCACTCACTTTAAAGAAATAACAGTATACATCCCCATTGGAGAATTGCTTTTTACTATGACTTTTTATAGCTTTCATAGCTTGAGGCTTTTTCCCTAGACTTAACCATGACTTCTTAAATGCTTTATTAAAATAACTTATTAAGTTGATTATCATATTTTAGATAACATAATCTTATTTAATAAGGTTAGGTTACTAAAATGAGATAATTAGTGTTTTTTTAATTAAGCATTTATGAAGCCTAATGTTATTTGAATAATGTTAGGTTACCAAAAAATAAATTAAAGGATTTAATTCATTTTTTGGTAATCTTGCAAGTTTGTCATGCATGTATATTTTACTTTTCAGTAGCTGTTAATCATGATTAGCAGAAACTAATGAGAGACAAATGTAATATAGTGAGATTGTTAAATTATTGACCTATCATACTGAAGATACAGGGGTATTAGCATTATTAACCCTTCCCATTTCACCTGGCTGGTCACTCCAGATGTTTGTCTAGTTCAGCCTTAAATTTATTTAAGCTATCAACTTCCACAACAACACATGGAAGTCTGTTCCAGCAATCAACTACTTGCTAATCAACTAGCTAAAGGCAAACTTCCACACATCTATTCTACAACTGTCTTGCCTCAATTTGAATCTATGCCCCCTCGGGTTCTTAATCTGAGCAAGCAGAAGTATCCCATCAGCATTGTGCCTGCTCAAACCATTCAAGGCCTTATACACCTCAATCAGATTGCCTTACAGGTGCCTAATCTCCAGATGATGTAACTTGCAGAACTTAAGCCTCTCTTGGTAAGAGCACCCCTTTGTTCCTCTCACCAATCTTGTTGCCCCTTCTCTGTACCCATTCTACCAACTCTACATCCTTCCAAAAATGAGGCCTCCAGACCTGTATGCAGTACTTACGGTGTAGCCTGACCATTGCCTTATACAGACAAGGAGGGATAATCACCTCCTTGTCTCTGCTAGCAAAATTTCTATATATATCATTGACAAAACTCCATGACCTGCTCTGGCAGCCCATCTGCACTGCTCAGAGAACTTCATATCTGACTGTACAATTACCCCCAGGTCTTTTTCATTCTCCACCTCCCTGAGTGTAGTACCACATAGTTGGTACATTTCTCTTGAGTTGCTGCTACCCATATGCAGTACATTAGCTTTCAAAATTGGAATGAAGCAACAAAGTAGTAATAATACAGTTTATATATAATAAGTTTGGATTATTATTCTATTCCATGCTTTACATATAGCCACTGCTTCTTTTATGTTATTATTCCATTATGTTGTCATATACATTTTGTTTAGTCACTATTTAACTTTTTTTTTCAGATCAGCAGCATTCAGAAGAACGCCCCATTTTTAAGAACTCTGCATTGTCTAGCTATGAAAAAAATCTATATCTTTATCATGTAAGTAAGAAACAAGAAATTTTTATAAAAAATATGTATATCTGTTTACAGTGTTCATGCTAATATATATCTTTTAATATTTTCTTTAAAAGTGCCCCTCCCAAATATTCTATTTATGTATATATTTTAAAACCTTTCATTAAAAAAAACTATATCCTCACTTATTATGTAGGACATTTACTTGTTAAAGTTGCTGTGGAATATGTATTTATCTGTTTATGTGAAATATGTATTTATCTGTTTATGTGAAATATTTCATTGTAAAGTAATCCACAGTGCCTCTTTTCAGGAGTTTCTTCTTCTTAGATGTGCATAGCTTTGACCATTTGATCTTTTACTTGCAACATTTTTCGAACCAATATTTAATATAGATATGTTGGTATTTGGGCAGACTGTTGAAACATATTTATGTTTATTATATATACAAGGGTTATCCCAAAAGTAATGCACATAAGCAGTTAATTAAAATTAATTTTAATAAACTAAATATAATAAATATTTAATAAAATATTTTAATAAATTTTGAACTAATTTAAAATGAATTTATTTTATAACATAATTTACATTAAAAATCTTCAATGTATTCTCCTTCATGCCTTATGACTGCTTCCCAAAGATCAGGTAATTTTTAAATGCTGTTTACCTGTCTACTGAAGTTAAGCTATCTGATGCTTTGGGTCACAGCTGCATTGAGCACTTCTAAAGACAGAAATCTTTGTCCATGTTCTTTGAGCTGGAGGAATAGATGACAATTGCAAGTACTTGTATCACAGCACTGAGGAGGTGTATGAAATGAATGGCTGCTTTTGGACCTAATTTCTGAGGAAGAACTGTTGCATAGCAGTCTCCAGTTACTGAACTTGCAGTGGCATGTAACCACCAGCAATAATGCCCTCATAGTTTGTAGGCCATGATGACCATTTTTTTCGCCTTTGATGGTTGGCAGCAAAATTTAGAAGGACGTGGTGAAGATGGATGCTTCTAATGAGCTAATTGTACAGTTAAGGTTCAAAGTCATGTCAACAGTACATTTTAAAATATTCATCACTTCCTTGTTGGTATCGTGTGAGCAACTGCATTGCAATTTCTTTATGCTTTGCTCATTATTCATCTGACAGCAAACATGGGACCCATTGAATGGCAACCTTTTGTTTTTGTAATACCTCAGTTACAATTCAGTAAACAGATAATTTTGGCATTCCAGATTCATTGGCTATTTCTTCATAGGTCATATGTCTGTCTTCCTCCAAAATGGTAATAACGAGTGCCAATGTGTTGCCGCCTGCAGATGTTCTCGGACTTCCTGAACATTCCTTGTTTTCAACACGGTATGATTTGAAACCTTTGAGACCAACATGAAATTGTACTACAATCTACTACTGCCTCACCACACTTTTCTGCAACACTTCATAAAATTTGCATTGGCTTTTGACCACATAAAGTTTCAATTTTGATAAATGATCTGTGATCTGAAACTGTAATCTGACCTGAAGCAATATCACTGTCCAGTTTTAAATGTCTCTGCACAAACATTCAATGCAGGAACTCTGTTAGCATTAGCATAAGTAGTGACAAATGAAGCAAGAAAGCAAGCTTGTATAGCATCAGCTAAAAAAAAACACTTCTCATCTGCCCCATCCATTCTGTCCAACAGTTTTTCTAGTTCTTCCTTGAATATATTTAAGCTGTCAACTTCCACAACAGCAGATCGAAGTTTGTTTCAGCAATCAACCACCCGCTGGCTAAAGGCAAACTTCTGCACATCTATTCTGCAACCATCCTTCCTCAGTTTGAATTTATGCCCTCTCATGCGTGTGGTCTGAGCAGCAACAGGAAGAATCCTATCAGCATTGAGCTTGCTCAATCTATTCAAAGCCTTAAACATCTCAATCAGATCACCTTACAGGCGTCTAGTCTCCAAATGCTGCAATTTGCAGAACTGAAGCCTTGCAAAGAGCACCCTGGGCAGCTGAGAGCCACTTTTAATCCTTCGAGGGCACCCACCCTGTCCTTCAAGCTCTCATGTAAGTATTGGTTGTGCAGGCAGATATGAAGTTTTCTGAGCAGGGCAGACGGGCTGCAAGAGTAGCTCATCGTGTATTGTCGATGATATATAGGAATTTTTCTAGCAGGGATAAGGAGGTGATTATTCCCTTGTATAAGGCAATGGTCAGGCCACACCTAGAGTACTGTATACAGGTCTGGAGGCCTCATTTCAAGAAGGATGTACAGATGCTGGAACGAGTACAGAGAAGGGCAACAAGATTGGTGAATGGAACAAAGGGGTGCTCTTACGAAGAAAGGCTTAAGTTTTGCAAATTACAGTGTCTGGAGACTAGGCACCAGCGAGGTGATCTGATAGAGGTGTATAAAGCCTTGAATGGTTTGAGCATGCTCAATGCTGATGGGATTCTTCCTCTTGCTCAGAATAATCACCTGAGAGGGCATAAATTCAAATTGAGGAAAGACAGATGTAGGATAGACGTTTAGGAAATTTGCCTTTAGCCAGCGGGTGGTTGGTTGGTGGAACAGACTTCCATCCCTTGTCGTGGAAGTTGATAGCCTAAATAAGTTTAAGGCTCAGCTGGACAGGTATTTCGAACGAACAGAGGGGTGAAGTGGAAGTGGTTATTTTTTATTTATTTATTTTTATTTATTTTTTTTTTTTGGCTGATGCTGCATAAGCTTGCTTTCTTGCATCAAATGCCTCTACTAATGCTAATGCTAATCACCAATCTCATTGCCCTTCTCTGTACTTGTTACAGCAGCTTTACATCCTTTCAAAACAAGGGCTCCAGACCTGAATGCAGTACTGAAGATGCAGCTTGACCATTGCCTTATACAATGGGATAATCATTTCCTTATCCCTGTTAGCAAAATTCCTATATATCATTGACAAAACCCTGTGAGCTGTCCAAGCAGCCTGACTACACTTCTCAGAGAACTTCATATCTGTGTACAATTACCCCAGCTCTTTTTCATTATCCACTACCCTGAATGTAGTTCCACATAGTTGGTACATTAATCTGAGATTACTGCTGCTGCTACCCATGTGCAGTACTTTATATTTGTTGATGTTTAACTGCAATTGCCATTTCTCATCCCATCTGCCTAACTTTTCTAGATCCTGTTACAGAAGTATACCATCATTGCTGTCATTAACCACCTTGCCAACCTTTGTATTATCTGAAAACTTGGACATTAAGCCTGATATGCCTTTATCAATATCATTGATAACGATAGAAAAGAACAATGGGCCTAACATTGAACCATGGGGAACTGCACTAATAACATTAGCCCAAGAAGAGCAGTGTTCATTGATTACCATTCTGTCTTATCCCACCCCATTCCTGTATCCATAGCAGCAAATTTCTCTTACTGCTACACTGCTTCAATTTGTGCAGCAGTCTTTTATGTACAACACTATCAAAAGCTTTCCTGAAATCTAAGTATATGATATTAAAATTTTTTTTTTTTTTTTTTTTGCATTCAGTTTTTTTCTGACCGCATCGTATAGTACCCAGTTAAATTGGTCAGACAAGATTTCCCCTTAAGAAACCCATGCCGTGTCTGAAGTATAACTGCAGTCTTGGCTAGATGGGCTTCCTCTTTAAAGCACACTAATATTTAGGTTAATTTAAAATTTATTCTGATAAATGTTAGTCATGCTGATATATGAAGTGAGGAGCACATATGTATACTGTGTTGCATTACTTTTATGGCTGTTAACTATCAGCCATAGGATATGGTATTGAAAAATGTTCAAATGCTTCATATTTCATGATGTAGTAGTAGTAGTAGTAGTGGCACTTGATGCAAGAAAGCAAGTGTAGGAGCTTATGCAGCATCAGCCAAAAAAAAAAAAAAAAAAAATCACACACTACCCTCCAAATGCCTGTCCAGTTCCTCCTTAAATTTATTTAACCTATCAACTTCCACAACGACAAATGGAAGTTTGTTCCAGCAATTAACCACCCGCTGGCTAAAGGCAAATTTCCGCACATCTATTCTACATCTATCCTTTCTTAATTTGAACTTATGTCCCCGTAGGTTCGTATTCTGAACAAGTGGGAGGATCCCATCAGAATTCAGTGTGCTCAACCCATTCAAGGCCTTATAGACCTCAATCAGATCACCGCGTAGGTGCCTAGTCTCCAGCCACTGCAATTTGCAGAACTTAAGCCTCTCTTGGTAAGAGGATCCCTTCATTCCCCTCACCAATCGTGTTGCTCTTCTCTGTACACGCTCAAGCAAATCTACATCCTTCCTAAAATGAGGCCTCCAGACCTGTACGCAGTACTCAAGGCGTGGCCTGACCATTGCCTTATACAGAGGGATAATCACCTCCTTTTCCCTGCTAGCAAAATTCCTATATATCATTGACAAAACCCCATGACCTGCCCTAGCAGCCTGTCTACATTGCCCAGAAAACTTCATATCTGACTGCACAATTACTCCCAGGTCTTTTTCATTTTCTACCACCTTAAGTGTAGTACCACACAGTTGGTACGTTTCTCTGGGGTTACTTCTACCCATATGCAGTACTTTGCATTTGTCAAGGTTAAACTTCAGTTGCCACTTCTTAGCCCATCTGCCCAAATTATCTAGATCCTGTTGCAGTAGCACACTGCCATTACTGTCATTAACAACCCTGCCAACCTTCGTGTCATCTGCAAACTTCGACATTAAGCCTGATATACCTTCATCAATATCATTGATAAATATACAAAACAACAGTGGACCCAACACCGAACCCTGTGGGACTCCACTAATAACATTAGTCCACGAAGAGCAGCGCCCATTGATTACCACCCTCTGTCTTCTCCCACTTAACCATCCTTTTATCCATTGTAGCAACTTACCCTTAATACCATTCTGCTCCAATTTGTACAGTAGTCTTCCATGCGCAACAGTGTCAAAAGCTTTCCTGAAATCCAAGTATATGATATCAAAATTATTTTTTGCATCCAGTTCCTTTGTGACCACATCATAATAACCAATCAAATTTGTCAGACAAGACTTTCCCTTAACAAACCCATGCTGTGTCTGAATTATTGCTGCAGTCTTGTCTAGATGATCCTGCAATGCATCTTTAACCAGTGACTCCATTATTTTACCCGGAACAGAAGTTAAACTAACTGGTCTGTAATTACTCGTGTCACCCTTCGAACCTCCTTTGTGAATTGGGGATACATTTGCACATCTCCAGTCCGTGGGAACCTCCCCTGAATCCAAGGATGCTCTCATAATTATGGCTAAGGGTTTGCTTAGTTGCTTTGCCGCCTCCTTTAATATAACTGGATAGATCCCATCCACCCCAGGTGCCTTTCTTATGTTTAACTTCAACAATTTCTCCTCCACTTTGCTCTCAGTTATTACAAAATCATTAAGCGCACTGCTACAATTTGATAACCTTCTTCCATTTTCAAACTGTAATAATTCCTCACGTGTGAATGTAGATGCAAAATACTCATTCAGTTTGTTTGCTATCTGAGCAGGATCATCAACAGTCGAACCATCGATGTCAAGTGGACCAATCAGATTCATCCCCTTCCTTTTAGAGTTTATATAAGTAAAGAAATCCTTGCTGTTTTTCTTAGCATCTTTTGCCAAAGATTTCTCGTAATCCGCCTTTGCCTGCCGAACCTCCTTTGTGACCTGATTACAGACTAGCTTATATCTGCTACAGGCTTCTGCGTCGCCTGATAATTTATATGCATCCCATGCATTTTTCTTCTCTGTCACGAGTCTCATTAGTTCATTTGATAACCATTTAGGCCTAAACCTTGAACAATATTTCTTAATAGGTATGAAACTTTTAGTAGCTTCCACGATTAATTCCTTGAATGCTTCCCACTTAGAATTTACTGTTTGTAACATCGTCAGTTGATCCCACTGTACAGAATTTAAAAACTGTCTGAGACCACTGTACTCCCCTTTACGGAAGCAAAAACCCTTTCTTTTACCCCTGACGGTAGTTACCTCTTTGAGTAAATCCCACTTCATCACACTGTGATCACTGCCACCTAGTGGTTCCTTTATCTGCAAATTCTTAATACACGAATGATCACTGCTGATAACCAGATCAAGAGTATTACTTTCTCTGGTTGCCTCTCGAACATGCTGCTGCAGAAAACAATCATCCAATAAATCCACAAAAGTCTGACTAGTGTGTGAGTGACCAACCCACAAGTTCCAGTCAATATCTGGGAAGTTAAAATCCCCCATTATAAGACAGTCCGATTTACTAGCCCACTCTATTTCTCTGTACAATTGTTCATTGTACTCATTCGAGTCATTAGGCCTATAACACACTCCTACTCTTAATTTTGCTTTCGCAGTGCTTATGTCACACCAAACTGACTCAACAGTGCACTGTCCATCTATATCAACTGGATGCACTTCTTTTGATTTTATGTTTTTCTTAATTAACAGCATAACACCTCCTCCCTTTCTGTCCTGTCTATCCTTTCTGTACACATTGTACTCCCCAAATTCCAGTTCTGCATTCCTTATATCTTTGTGACACCACGTCTCTGCTATCCCAACAATATCCGCCTTTGATGTCTTGACCAACACTTCAAATTCCTCAAATTTATTTACTATACTTCTAGCATTGGTATACATGCAAGCATACATGCTCCTATGCCTATTCCTTGTTACCCTAACACATCCCATATACCCAACTATTCCAGGATGACTGCCATCCGTCCCTGAAACCCCCAACACCCCTCGCTCCAGGTCGCTTCTTATTCTAATAGAAGTTGTGCAAGAATCACCTTCACCTCTGCCTGCGGTTACTGTTAAACTATTAGTCCTTGTATCCCCCCAAGCTATCAGTTTTCCGACCCACCTAACACTGCCTCGATAACATCAGCAAATATTCTTGCACCCTTTCTATTTAAGTGTATCCCATCCCTGTAGAAGCAATCTCTCCTGTTAACAAGTACAGTCCAGGCTGAAAAAAATTCTACCCCTTGAGCCTTGCACAATCTTTCCAGGACCGAATTGATTGACAGTGCTCTCATCATATACTCCCTCCTATCGTGTCTGGGCAGAATTGCAGACACTTTCAAATTCAACCCTAATTCTTGGCTTTTTTTCAACAGTGACCTGTACTTGTTAAGTAATTCTGCCGGTCTCCTACTCTTAATATCATTAGTGCCAACGTGTACAACTATATCACCTTTTGTGCCCTTGAAAGATGATATCCGCTCTACAACGTCATCAACCTTTGCCCCTGGCAGACATACCCTGGTCCTGTTCCACCTATCCTTTTTACATAGCATGTTCCCCGTTTCCCTGACAATAGAGTCACCAACAACTAATAGTTCCTGTGGGACCAGTGCATTCTGCCTTGGGGTTTGCCGCTGTGTTGCGCGATGACCAAGTTCAAGCTCTGACGTTGATGTGGGCAGCTGAGAGCTTGATGGGCCCCTCAATTTATTTCCTTCGAGGGCATCCACCCTGTCCTTCAAACTCTCATATAGGCCCATAACAACGCTGAGTTGTCGCCTGATTTCCTTACACTCCTTACATCGTGCACACACAAAGACATCCCCCATGGCAATATCATGTTCCGTTCCAGAGAGTTCGGCAAACATTTCACAAGTCGCACATTTTTTTAGGCTGTGACGCGTTGGAGAATCGCCCCCCTCAGTTCTCCCCCGAGTTACAACACTCCTGCCACTTTGTGCCCGTTGCTTTGCTGCTCTAGTTCGGGGCATGGTAGTTTAAATTAATAAAATCAATAAATTAAATGTCAGTAGTATTTGAATAGAAACTATGAAATAGAAACAGTGAAGCGTATTACTATATAATTATGCGTTAGAGCTACCTAGCTACCTCAATTAAAAAATTTGAATTCCCTACAAAAAATTTGAATTCCCTATATACAAAAACAATGGCTACAAAAATCGAACAAAAATAACGGTTTTTACCTATCGTAAGTAAAATCCACAAAAACTCTTTATCTAAATTAAAATAAAAAATAACCAGCGTAACTATAACTATATGACTACGTATTAAGTACAATATAAAACAACAATCATGTAAATAAAAGGCAAACACTTATCGTTTTTGCGGAGCTTGATCTCAGTTTGGTTAATTTTTTTTAATTGCATCATTCACTCTAATTTCAGGACCATGAGAACAGTGCTGAAGGGATTGATTTCAAGACCCATTACCTATTTATGCTATTTCAGTTTGGTTTGATTCAAAAACCACTCTCTTCACTCTGAACCTTGAAACAACTGAGTGGTCAGTGTGGGAGTGCAGCATTTGAGTTGACTGTGTATTTGGAGCCCACACAACTGTTAAATCTGGTTAATGTTTGTATTCTTGTCAAAATGATTACCTGTAAACTGCTCTGACTTATACTCCAGCTTTTCACTGTAAAAGGTGGAGTTCTGTATACTACAGCTCTTAGAATGCTTTCCAATTTGATTTTTGACACAGTTTTGCTATTAAAAATTCAAAACGTTTCTATTGCATTCAGTGAAATTGTACTGCAAAGTATAGCGAAATAGCAGTTTTGCCACTTGTCACTCATTTGAAAAGATCTCTGTTTGAATTCCTTCAGAGACTGGAAAAATTCTTAAAGGACTCTTCAGTCACGACGGTAGTTGATCTATCTCAAGCAGAGGAAGTAGGATTCCTCCCATAAGTCTTTGCAACTTTTTCAGTCCACATAACATGCAGATTGGTGTACAAACACCTTGCACAGGCATAACATACAACAAGTTTACATAAACTAGAGTGATATAAGAACTGGTGACCTGCACTGTGTCCTCAGTAGTCAATTGGATCAAATATTCCCAAGAACAAGAATACACTGGTGTGCAAAACTTAAGGACCAACCTATGGCTTCTCATAGGAGTGGCCTGGATATGGGAAAAGCATATCAAGGGAACCTTGTGAGGTACAGAAATGATGAAAGAAACAACAATGGAAACAAAACGGTACAGAGGGACTTTATTCAAAAATGGCAACGTAGCACTGGCTGCCATGATTTAGATGCATCACTGCCAAAGATGGAACAAAGGAAAGAGGTGGTCCTCAGTAGGAGATATGACCACCCCTAATATCAATGCAGGCTATGCACCGCCTGTCCATACTTAGAAGAATGTTGTCGATACGTTCTTGCGGTAACATCGTCCATTCCTCTGTCAGCGCCAATTTCAGGTGGTGAACATTTTCTGGTGGGTGTGGACGTGCTGCTAGGCGTCTCCCCAGAGCATCCCATATGTGTTTGATAGGATTTAGATCGGTGGAATGGGCAGCCCAATCCATACGAACAATGTCCTCACTTTCCAAAAGCATATCAACAGCTGCAGGCAATGAGGTGTGGTGTTATCATCCATAAACACGAACTTGGGGCCAATGGCATCTCGGAACAGATGCACATGGGGAAGAATTACCTCAGTACAGTAGCGTGCACTGGTTACAGTACCGCCTTCCAGTATCTGGAGTTGTGTACGTCCATCCAAGATAATGCATCCCCAGACAAGAACACCTCAACCGCCATATCGATCTCTTTCATTGATGTTTTCATCTCTTTCATTGATGTATATAGAGGGTGATACCATGTGCCAACCTCTCGCCAGATTAGCTGATGTTCAGAATCGCTGCTGACACTGAATCTACTCTCATCAGTAAAGAATACCTTACCCCATTTTGCTGCTGTCCAGTCCTTGCATTTGATGCACCACTGTATACAGTGTCTCTGATGGGCAGGTGTTAAAGGGACACACTGTACTGACCGTCAAGCAAAGGTGTCCATCTTTGTGGAGTCGCCTGGCTACAGTAAACTGCGATATCTTGTGTCCTGTGCAACTGGTTTGCAATGGATCCCGCTCTTTGCGGTCGGTCCCTCTTGGCCTGTAGGAGTATATAGCGGTCATCATTGGGCGTTGTTTTTCATGGACGACCACCACTGGTCCTTCGAACAGCTGTACCTGCCATTCACGACACACATGAGACAATGCTATGGGCGATACTGAACTCTGCAGCCACACGCCTCGCACTTCCTCGACCTTTCCAATTATTTGACCTCAGGTAAAGTCATATAGATTTCTACTGGCCATTTCATTGTCTGTAGAACTGTATGAAACCAATCGAATGTCTATTAACAATCGTGCTCACCATTCGGTAATTTGCACATAACTGCTGAACTGCTGCTTTAATCTGTTTATGTGAGCCCTCTCATTACGATTCAAATTTTTGCATGTGCACCAGCTTTCTACTGAAGGACCACAGTTATGCAAATTGTGACTCTATTGTCAGGGAAATGGTGAACATGGTATGTAAAAAGGATAGGTGGAACAGACCCAGGGTATGTCTGCCAGGAGCAAAGGTTGATGAAGTTGTAGAGTGGATATCATCTTTTAAGGGCACAAAAGTTGATATAGTTGTACACGTTGGCACTAATGATATTAAGAGTAGGAGACCGGCGGAATTACTTAACAATTCAGGTCACTGTTGAAAAAAAAGCCGTGAATTAGGGTTGAATTTGAAAGTGTCTGCAATTCTCCCCAGACATGATAGGAGGGAGTATATGATGAGAGCCTTGTCAATCAATTCGGCCTGGTCTGTACTTATTAACAAGAGATACTGCTTCTACAGGGATGGGATACACTTAAATAGAAAGGGTGCAAGAATATTTGCTGATGCTATCGAGGCAGTGTTAGGTGGGTCAGAAAACTGCTATCTTGGGGGGATGCAAGGACTAAAAGACTAACAGTAGCCACTGGCAGAGGTAAAAGTGATTCTTGCACTGCTTCTACTGAAATGAGCAGCAGCCTGGAAAACAAGATGCAGGGTATTTCAGATACTGCTGGGAGTCATTGCGGTACAAGTAAACACATGGTTTGTGTTAGGGTAGCTAAGAATAGGAACAGGTGCATGTATACTTGTGTGTACACCAATGCTAGGAGTTTTATAAATAAATTTGATGAATTTGAGGTATTGCTCAAAATATCAAAGGCAGATATTGTTGGGATATCAGAGACTTGGTGTCACATAGAATAAGGAATGCAGAACTGGAATTTGGGGGAGTACAATGTGTACAGAAAGGATAGACAGGATAGGAAGGGAGGAGAAGTTATGCTATTAGTTAAGAAACACATAAAATCCGAGGAAGTGAAGCCAGTCGACATCACTGGACAGTGCTGTGTCGAGTCAGTTTGGTGTGACATAAGCATTGGGAGATCAAAATTGAGAGTAGGAGTGTGCTATAGGCCTAATGACTATGATGAGTATAATAAGAAACTGTACAGGGAAATAGAGTGGGCCAGTAAATTAAAGTGTCTTATAATGGGGCATTTTAATTTCCCAGATATTGACTGGAATTTATGGGTTTGTCACTCACACACTAGCAAGGCTTTTATGGATTTATTTGTTTTCTACATCAGCATGTTCGGGAGGCAACTAGAGGGAGTAATACCCTTGATCTGATTATCAGTAGTGATTCTTCATGCATTAAGAATCTGCAGATAAAGGAACCACTAGGTGCAGTGATCACAGTGCACTGAAGTGGAATTTACTCAAAGAGGTAACTACCATCAGGGGTAAAGGGAAGGGTTTTTGCTTTCGTAGAGGCGACTACGATGGTCTGAGACAGTATTTCAATTCTGTACAGTGGGAACAACTGATGATGTTACCAACAGCAAATTCAAAATGGGAAGCATTCAAAGAACTTATCTTGGAAGCTACTAGGCTTTACATACCAACTAAGAAATATTGTTCAGGGTTTAGTCCTAAATGGATGTCAATTGAACTAATGAAACATATGGCAGAGAAGAAAAATGCATGGGATACATATAAATTAATGGATGAAATGGAAGCCTATGATTGATATAAGCTGGTCTGTAACCAAGTCACAAAGGAGATTAGACAGGCAAAGGCAGATTATGAGAAATCCTTGGCAAAGAATGCAAAGAAAAACAGAAAAGAGTTCTTTACTTATGTAAATTCTAGAAGGAAAGGAATGAATCAGATTGGTCCACTGGATATTGATGGTTCAACAGTTGAGGATCCTGCTCAGGTGGCTAACAAACTAAACGAGTATTTTGCATCTACATTCACACATGAGGAGTTATTCAGCGAGGAGAATGCCAGAGGTGAAGTAAACTCTGGCAGTGAGCTAGATGATTTTGTAATAACTGAGAGTAAAGTGGAGGAGAAATTGTTGAAGATAAAGACAAGAAAGGCACCTGGGGTGGATGGGATCTATCCAGTTATATTAAAGGAGGCAGCAAAGGAAGTAAGCAATCCGTTAGCCATAATTATGAGAGCTTCTTTGGACTCAGGGGTGGTACCCATAGACTGGAGATCGCAAATGTGACCCCAATTCACAAAGAAGGATCAAAGGCTGACATAAGTAATTATAGACCTCTGAGTTTAACTTCTGTTCCAGGAAAATTAATGGAGGCACTGGTTAAAGAAGCACTGCAGGATCATCTAGACAAGACTTCAGTTATAGCTTGGACACAGCATGGTTTTGTTATGGGAAAGTCTTACCTGACCAATTTGATTGGATACTATGGTGCAGTCACAAAAGAACTGGATGCAGGGAATAACTTTGATATTATATACTTGGATCTTAGAAAGGCTTTTGATACTGTTGCACATGGAAGATTGCTGCACAAATTGGAGCAGTGTGGCATTGGAGGGAAATTGCTGCTATATATAAAGGGATGGTTGAGGGGGAGAAGACAGAGGGTGGACTATTGTTATTAGTGGAGTCCCTCAGGGTTCAGTTGGGTCCATTGTTGTTTTCTGTATTTATAAATTACCGTATTTCCCCATGTATAAGATGTGCCTTTTTTCGAAAAATTTGGGGTCAAAAAACTGGGTGCGTCTTATGCAGTGGTTGTAGATTTTTTTACTTGCATTTCCCGCTTTTTCGCGCTTTTGTTGTCTTTGTGCTCATTGTTTCGCACTTGTTACCGGTATATTAGGTTATGTTTTGCCACGTTCTGTCCACAAATCACTCAGAAAAGATTTTCGTACAGTGCTGAATTCAAGTTAAAAGTGATCCAGTTTGCAAAAGTGAATGGAAATCGTGCTGCTGAACATAAGTTTGGTACTCCTCCAACTGAGAAAACAATCCGAGACTGGCTATGGGAAGAAGATACCCTACTGAAAATGCCACGGCAGAAGAAGGCCATGAGAGGCAAGTCAGCAAATGGCCTGATTTAGAGAGGGAATTGAAGATATGGATTGAAGAGCAAAGGGCAATTGGAATTCCTGTATCCACAAAGATGGTTCAGCATGAGGCAAGAAGAATTGCTGATGAAAAAGAAGTTACTGATTTCAAAGGAGGACACAATTGGTGCTTCAGGTTCATGAAATGGAATGGACTAAGCATGCGTACACGCACCAGACTTGCCCAAAAGATGCCTGAAAGCTATGAGCAGAAGATCCTTGAATTTCATCATTTTGTCATTCAATATCGGAAGACACATCAGTTTGAGTTGGGACAGATTGCAAATATGGACAAAGTCCCCCTTCAATTTGATGTCCCAAGTAACAGAACTGTTGATAAGAAGGGGGCGAAAACTGTAACTGTGAAGACAAGTGGACATGAAAAGAGCCATTATACAGTTGTTCTAGCTTGTTGTGCCGACGGAACCAAGCTGCCTCCTATGCTGATTTTCAAACGCAAAACAATTCCAAAAGAAGACATTCCTCGAGGAGCGTTCATGACAAGGGTTGGATGTATCAGGATGGGATGAAGATCTGGTTTGAGAAAGTTTGGAGCGGGAGACCAGGTGGGCTCTTACGCAAACCTGCCCTATTGGTGCTTGATCAGTTCAGGGCACACATAACAAAAATATACAAAGAAGATTGCTGCAGAGCAAAAAACAAAACTTGCCGTCATACCTGGAGGCTTGACATCCCAGCTCCAACCACATGATGTCAGCATTAACAAACCCTTCAAAGCTGCCATGAGAGACGAATGGAACCAATGGATGAAGTCTTCTGGGGACAATTTGACGCCAGCAGGAAGAGTGAAGAAACCAACTATAGGAGACGTTTGTACCTGGGTGAAAAAATTCTGAGATAATATCAAGATTGAGATCATTGTCAAGTCATTTAAGAAGTGTGACATTTCAAATGCCATAGATGAAACTGAGGACGAGGCAATATATGAAGACAGTGATTCGTCATAAGATACAGATGAGGACAAGCTAATGGATGGGAGTTTTGACAGTGATGAGGAGTTGTATGAATTTTATGATGAATAAAACTTGAGTTCAATAACTTTATGTAGTACATTCTTTTTCAAATTTCGGGCCCCAAAATTAAGGTGCGTCTTATACATGGGGAAATATGGTATATAATGATGGTATATCAAGCTTAATGTCCAAGTTTGCAGATGATACAAAGGTTGTCAGGGTTGTTAAGAACACTACTGATGCTATGCTGCTGCTGCAACAGGATCTGGAAAGCTTGAGCAGATGGGCTGAGAGGTAGCAAAATTGATAGGTGGTAGATGACTTTCATCAACCGGTGAAATACCACCACTTTGCTTATTGGATGCTTGAAGTGGTGAAACCCATGTTTAGTCTCTAGAGCAAAGTTTCCGGCATCCCCCTCCCCCCATACTTCTCCTTCAACCCATGCACGGTACTAAGTACTATAGGTTTTGATACCTTTCGTGTTTGGGGTTTTCATAAAAAAAAAAAAAAAAAAAAGAAGTTTAACATTGACAAATGTAAAGTACTACATATGGGAAACAGTAACCCCAGAGCAACGTATCAACTCTGTGGTACTACACTGACAGTGGTAGAGAATGAAAAGGACCTGGGGGTAATTGTGCAGGCAGATATGAAGTTTTCTGAGCAGTGCAGACGGGCTGCAAGAGTAGCTCATGGTGTGTTGTCAATGATATACAGGAATTTTTCTAGCAGGGATAAGGAGGTGATTATTCCCTTTTATAAGGCAATGGTCAGGCCACACCTTGAGTACTGTATACAGGTCTGGAGGCCTCATTTCAAGAAGGATGTAGATCTGCTGGAACGAGTACAGAGAAGGGCAACAAGATTAGTGAATGAAACAAAGGGTTGCTCTTACGAAGAAAGGCTTAGGTTTTGCAAATTACAGTGTCTGGAGACTAGGCACCGGTGAGGTGATCTGATAGAGGTGTATAAAGCCTTGAATGGTTTGTGTATGCTCAATGCCGATGGGATTCTTCCTCTTGCTCAGAATAATCACCTGAGAGGACATAAATTCAAATTGAGGAAAGGCAGATGTAGGATAGATGTGCGGAAATTTGCCTTTAGCCAACGGGTAGTTGGTTGGTGGGACAGACTTCCATCCCTTGTTGTGGAAGTTGATAGCCTAAATAAATTTAAGGCTTAGCTGGACAGGTATTTCAAACGAATGGAGGGGTGAAATGGGAGTGGTTTTTTTTTTTTTTTTGGCTGATGCTGCATAAGCTTGCTTTCTTGCATCATATGCCTCTACTAATGCGAATGCTAAATTGCCACAGGCTGTTTCATTTGATTTTGTGGTTGTAACTTTTAGAAATAGTGTTGGTTCATAAGTTTTGCACACCAGTGTGTATCTTGTATTTGATTACACAACTACCATCTGGTTAATGTTCAATAGCTGTTGTTAGGCTGATGATGTCAACATACAAGGGTAGTTCAATAAAGAATCGCCCTCACCTACTTCCACATATCGCAGAATCGTGATATTTTGTGTGTAGCATCATACATATCTCTACTAAAGGTGTAAAATTTCAGTCCTGTGTCTTAATTTGTTTTTCTTTTACAGAGCTGAACGTGTGATGAAGTAGCATGATGGACAAACTTGAAGCCAGAGCTGTAATCGGATATCTGTTCTTGAAGAGGAAATCTCCTAAAGAAATCCACGAGTCCATTCCAGGTCATCCCCATTCAGTCATTAATGACAGCACAATCAGAAAAGTGAAGTCGTTAATCGTGGAAGATCGCCGTTTATCTGTGGGTGAATTGTCCCAGGCGGTGAAGATTAGTGATTAGGGCTCTGTTGAAACAGTCCTTCATAACCAACTCCATTTACGGAAATTGAGTGCAAGATGGATTCTCCGATTATTGACTGGTTTCCAGAAGGCTGATCGACAAGAGTTGTTAGCCCTGTGCCAAAAAAATGAGGAGGACTTTTTACTCTCGTCTAATCACTCAGGATGAAAGTTGGATACGCCATTTTGACCCTGAAAGTAAAAAGCAGTCCATGGAATGGCAACATTATGGTTCCTCCCCCCAAGAAGGCAAGGGTCCAAACATCAGCAGGAAAGGTCTTGCTGACAGTGTTTTGGGATGAGAAAGGCGTGATAATGACTGATTACCTGCTGAAAGGTAAAACAATTACAGGTGCCTATTATGCCAACTTACTCGCAAAATTACGGGAGAAAATCAAAACATGTAGGCGTGTCATGCTGTCCAAAGGTGTGAGAATGCTTCAAGACAATGTCCCAGTTCACACTTCTCAAATTAAAACAACACAAGTGGCCACCTCTGAATATGAAATGCTGCCTCATCCAGCCTACTCACCTGACCTTGCACCATCGGACTTCTTCTTTCCTTCCCTCAAATCATTTCTTTGGGGGACCCACTTCTCTGAAGACGAGACACTCATTTCTGCAACGTCTCTGATATCCCAACAATATCCGCCTTTGATGCTTTGAGCAATACCTCAAATTCATCAAATTTATTTACCAAACTCCTAGCATTGGTGTACACACAAGTATACATGCACCTGTTCTTTTTCGTAGCTACCCTAACACAACCCATGTGTTTACTTGTACCGCAATGACTCCCAGCAGTCTCTGAAATATCCTACATCTTGTTTTCCAGGCTTCTGCTCATTCCAATAGAAGCAGTGCAAGAATCACTTTCATCTCTGCCAGTGGCTACTGTTAATCTATTAGTCCTTGTATCCCCCCAATCTAGCAGTTTTCCGACCCACCTAACACTGCCTCGATAGCATCAGCAAATATTCTTGCACCCTTTCTATTTAAGTGTATCCCATCCCTGTAGAAGCAGTCCCTTCTGTTAACAAGTACAGACCAGGCTGAAAAAAATTCTACCCCTTGAGCCTTGCACAATCTTTCCAGGGCCGAATTGATCGACAAGGCTCTCATCATATACTCCCTCCTATCGTGTCTGGGCAGAATTGCGGACACTTTCAAATTCAACCCTAATTCACAGCTTTTTTTCAACAGTGACCTGTACTTGTTAAGTAATTCTGCCGGTCTCCTACTCTTAATATCATTAGTGCCAACGTGTACAACTATATCACCTTTTGTGCCCTTAAAAGATGATATCCGCTCTACAACATCATCAACCTTTGCCCCTGGCAGATATACCCTGGTCCTGTTCCACCTATCCTTTTTACATATCAAGTTTCCTGTTTCCCTGACAATAGAGTCACCAACAACTACTAGTTCCTGTGGGACCAGTGCATTCTGCCTGTTGGGTTGCTGCTGTGTTGCGTGATGACCAAGTGCAAACTCTGGCGTTGATGTGGGCAGCTGAGAGCTTGATAGGCCCTCACTTTAAATCCTTCGAGGGCACCCATCCTATCCTTCAAGCTCTCATATAGGCCCATAACAATGCTGAGTTGTCACCTGATTTCATTACACTCCTTGCATTGCGCACACACAAAGACATCCCCCATGGCACTATCATACCCGATTGCTCCACAAACATCATGCAAGCAGTGCATTTTAAAAGGCTGTGATTCAGAGGGCAACTGCCCCACCCCTCAGTTCTCCTCTGAGCCACAGCACTCCCATTAGCTTGAGCCTTTTGCTTTGCTGCTCTGGTCTGAGTCATGATTTCGATTTAATTTCAATAAAATTTCAATTTCGGTACAAAATTATAACCCTAAACTTGTATCCCAACACAGTTATAATGCTATATATATTTTTCAGTATCAAGTATTATCTACGAGTTCTGTTTATATAACTTCCGTATCAAGTTATGTATTAATTAATTATGTTTTGTTTGTTATCTAAGTTGTTATATGTATTTAGTTAAAAGTACAATTTAATTGACAATGAAGTTTAACAAAATTAGTAGATTTTGCTGATTAATTGACAATATTATATTATATCCTATACTATATATACTATACTAACGCTATCTAGTTCGGGATATAACGTATCGTATAACAATGGCACAAGGTACGAACGGTAAATCTACAGACACTTAAGTATTAATTAACTTCCAAATCTCGCTGTCTCAATTCAGAATAAACTAACGATCCTGACTAAGTCTATAAGCTACTTATAGAAAATAATTTGATGTATCAAATTACTTAGGAGGTTAACAGGTAAGATTGAGAAGTGCCCTCTCACCTATGCATAGTGATTACTGATGGCTAAATCATTAGTAGCTTCAGAACTTTAAAAGTTTGTAAATATGTTCGCTACAATCAACATGTCCTGACAGTGGTAAAATTAGATAATGTCGGAGTTTTCATGTTCATTTGTTATTGATTGCTGAAGTAGCCACCTGCAGCCCTGCTGTGATATAAACAGATATAGTGACATATAGAACAAAGAGCAAAATACATTTTTTGGATGGAAGAAATACAGCCTGTGATGTAAGTTAAGTAAAAATTTTGTTCAAGGTTCAGCAAAACTCCACTAAGTACACATTTCATCTTCAGTTGGCACAAAACTTTTGTATCTATTAGATGTTTTGTTTGTCATAATAAGAAGACTTGTAGGCCTACCTTGAGGAAACTATTGAAGAAGTGAGGTGGAGTTTCGTGCACAGTCTACAAAAATTGATGTATCAGGCCAGCACAGAACTCGGTGTAGAGCCAAGAACAGTTAGAGAATTTTGTGTAAGCAGTTACCTCTAAAACCATACAAGTTGCAGGTGGAACTTGTATGGTTTTAGGAAAAGGAAATTTCAAGAAGTGTGGCTGATGAACTGGATATCCAATAACAGATCTAACAAGATGGAATGTTTTTTGGAATACTTTTGTGACCTTATTTGTGCTTTGATAGTATCATTACCACAAGCTTTTTGCTTAACTAATAATTTTTGCTAGACTAAATATATGAAGGCATTTATAACAAGTGAATTAGTATTAGGAAAGGCCAAAATATGCAAGGAAGTGAGACTTTTGTGGAATCAGCATAGCAAAAGAAAAGAAAAACCATTTAATAAAATCTGTATACACTTCTGTCATACATACTTCCTGTTTGCCGGAAGATATAATTTAATTTTCTCCTAAAATTTTTCCAGACTGTCAACCTCTATCACCTAGGAAGATAGTTTGTATTCTGTTACCACTGATTGATAATACTCTTATCAAATATAAACCACCCAAGATCCAGTGTATTAATTTCTCCATTAGCATGCATTTTTGGTCCCTGGTTTTTCTGTCCCATACCAGTATGAAAATTCCACCATTCATTTTCTTCCTTCAGTACACCTCTGTCAGATTCCTCTCCTCCCCAAACTCTGAAACCCAATTCTTCATATTTTACCCTCATGGGACAGCCTCTGCTGTTCTCACTGGATGAGTTGCCTGAAATACCTTGTCTTTGAACACTTTCAAGAAGCCCAGTACTTTATTTCAACCATAGTCTCACCATTGACTTGGACTTGTATAACAGACTGGAGGTAAAGATACAGTAAATCAATGATAAAACACTAACTTTTGTGTCTTCCCTGCTACCTATTGACACTGCTTGGTAATCTTCACATCTCATTGTATTATAACACTCAAGTAGCACTCTCTCTCTCTCTCTCTCTCTCTCTCTCTCTCTATAGCCGATAATTAATATAAAAATAAAACATAAGCCAGTAGTATAGCAAAACCTGTAGAGCGAAAATTAACATAAAATAAAATAAAAAATAAACAACAGGGAGGGGGAAGTAAAGGTAACCATAGCCGAAAGTGCCCAAAATAATTTAGAACTTTAAATCCAATTTATAATAATACTAATTCAAATTTAAATTTATTTATTTAAATTTATTTTAAATTTAAATTTATTTATTTAAATGTATTTATTTTATTTATTTAAATTTATTTTAAATTTAAATTTATTTATTTAAATGTATTTTTTTATTTATTTTAATTTATTTTAAATTTAAATTTATTTATTTAAATTTATTTTAAATTTAAATTTATTTATTTAAATTTATTTTAAATTTAAATTTATTTATTTAAATTTATTTTAAATTTAAATTTATTTATTTAAATGTATTTATTTTATTTATTTAAATTTATTTATTTAAATTTATTTATTTAAATGTATTTTTTTATTTATTTAAATGTATTTATTTTATTTATTTAAATTTATTTTAAATTTAAATTTATTTATTTAAATGTATTTTTTTATTTATTTAAATGTATTTTTTTATTTATTTAAATTTATTTTAAATTTAAATTGGAATTAGTATTATTATAAATTGGATTTAAAGTTCTAAATTATTTTGGGGACTTTTGGCTATGGTTACCTTTACTTCTCCCTCCCTGTTGATTTGTTTTTTATTTTATTTTTTTGTTAACTTTCGCTCTACAGTTTTTGCTATACTACTGGCTTATGTTTTATTTTTATATTAATTATCGGCTATATCTGGGCATCATGTGGAGGATGTGTATTTTTGCTACCTCTAATGATAGTATAATATTTATTTATTTATTTATTTTCTTATTTTATGTTATTGCATTTTATCTTCTAAATTATATATTTAAATATAATTCAATAGTTGATATGCAAAAAAGCAGTGCCTATTACGCCATCTATTCTCCTTTCTCTGTTTTATATAAGCTGGCTAAGCTTACATCATGTCAGTGGTGTAGCTCTGCTCTAGAGTGCTATCTGTTCATTGGTTTTTTTCTTGCTGCATAAGGACCACCGCTATGCAAATCCTCTGCATTTGTGGATTGATCGGAGGAGGAAGGGGTGGTTTGGCCCTTCGATCTATTCACCTTTGCGACGATTTGTATGATGATTGAAATGCAGTGATTCCATGACCATTATTGGCCTCGAGGTCCTCTGTCGATATGGGGCATAATGTTCAGTCTATTATTTTGTTATTTTGTTTTCTTTTAGTAGTTATTTTTAGTCTCTTTTGGTGATATTTCTCGTTTTTCAGAACTGGTACCTTACAAGGGGGGTACCACTAAATTATTATATAATTGGCAATTATTTTAAATTTAAATTGGAATTAGTATTATTATTATTATTATTATTTTATTATTTTTTTTTATGTAAACCCCAAACATGAGAGGAATTAGAACCTATAGTACTGTGCTTGGGTTGGGGGTTGAGAAGACGAAAGAAGATAAATGTTGACATTGGACTTGAACTTCTGTAGACTGTAATTTTCAGGAAATACATATGAAGGAAGGTTGTTCCAGAAAACGGCAATGAATAAACGAGGAAGATGAAAAGTTGGTTCTGTCAGTTTGAAGTTGGACATTAAGTGGATGTTGGCTGGTGGCGGCAGTGTTCGGACTGTTTTGAAAGAGAGAGCGGGAATTATAGAAGCCAATTCAGAAGAACAGTGCCCATGGAAGTATCTGTAGAAGAGGCATGCAGCAGAAACAGTAAGTCTATGAGACAGTGAGTGGAGAGACTCTGTTAGAGATGAATCATTAATTAACCTAACTGCCCTCTTCTAAATGGAATCAAGAAGCCTGAGAGAGGTTTTGGGGGCACCACCCCAGATGTGGGAATATTCCATGGCAGGGCGGATTTGCGATTTATACAGAGTGAGCAGCTGTTTATAAATTGGATTTAAAGTTCTAAATTATTTTGGGGACTTTCGGCTACGGTTACCTTTACTTCCCTCTCCCTGTTGATTTATTTTATTTTATGTTAACTTTCGCTCTACAGTTTTTGCCATACTACTGGCTTATGTTTTATTTTTATATTAATTATCGGCTATATCTGGGCATCGTGTGGAGCATGTGCATTTTTGCTACCTCTAATTGATAGCTTAATATTTATTTATTTATTTATTTTCTTATTTTATGTTATTGCATTTTATCTTCTAAGTTATATATTTAAATATATATATATATATAGACCCTTACAGTTGGCAGGATTAAAAGGTAACTACTATTTCTCTGACCATCCATGAAATTTATCCAAATAATTCTGAAGAAACTCAGCCTGATATATTTTTTGTTCTTGCAACCTTAATATGATCTTCAAATTTTAATATCATATTTTTTATTCCCTTGTTGATATCATTCAAGAAAATCAGAAGCTAGTGGCCTCAGCCAGTACCAAACCTTGAAGAACCCACTTATAATGCTGCCCAACTCTAAAGAGCTGCCATTTATAATGGCTCCTGTCTGTTATCCCTCAACCATCCTTCAGTTTTCTTTAGGACCTTACCCATAATCCCAGAAAGGTTGCTTGTATAGCAACCTGCCTTGCAAGACTATGTAAAATGCTTTGCTAAAGTATACAGGGTGTCTCAAAAATACACGGCATAACTTCAAGAATAAGTTCCTCATATGTAGACAATAAAAATATTTTATATCAACATAGTTCCGGAAATGCTTGGTTCCCGAGTTATTAACTGGAATGTCTTATCTCCCGCAGGTGATTCCCTTCATCACAAGGTACTGACAGAATCTGGTGGTTTTCCATTCCGATCATGTACTCAAATCAGGAGCAAGCAAATATGCAATTTATGTACGGTTTAGCAGACGGCAATGCTCTGGAGGCTCATCGTTTGTACCACGAAAGGGTCCCAGAACAAAGATGTCCAGACAGGAAAACGTTTGAAGGTATCCACCAGAGGATGACCAAGATCTACAACTCCTGAAGTAGAGGAGGAGATTTTGGATGTTGTGCATGCCACTCCTGGAATCAGCACACGCAGAATAGCAATACAACTGGCTGTTCAACGTTCAACTGTTTGGAGAGTGTTACGAGAACACCAACTGTATCCTTACCATCTGCAATGGGTACAGGCCTTGTCACCAGCAGATTACCCTGCACAAGTAATGTTCTGCCAGTGGTTCTTGCAGCAGTGTGGAACAGCTCCTCACTTTCTTGCCTTAGTGATATTCACAGATGAAGCACAGTTCACACGAGATGGAATCCAAAACTTTCACAATCAGCATGTATGGGCTAAGGAAAACCCACATGCAATTCTTCCATCACATCACCAACAGCGGTTCAGCCTCAACATCTGGGTAGGTGTTTTTGCGATAAGTTATTTGGGCCCCCATGTACTTCCAAACAAACTCACAGGGCAGGTGTACAGAAACTTTCTGGAAAACAACATGCCTGATTTCTTGGATGACACGCCACCGATCATTCGTCAACAAGCACACTTTATGCACAATGGCACTCCTGCACATTTCAGCCACCTACCCTGCAATTACTTGAATTGAAGGTTTCCTGGTCAGTGGATAGGTAGAGGTGGACCAACTGCCTAGCCTCCACACTCACTGATTTAAACCCACTAGATTTTAGGGCCATTTAAAGTCATTGGTATATTCAACTCCAGTAGCTGATGTGGAAACTCTCCGCAATCAAATTGTGGCAAGTTTTGAGACAATACAAAACATGGCAGGAATTTGGCATCATCTTCGCAAGTCCATGAGACGTTGATGTGAGGCCTGTATTGAGGCAGAAGGTGGACATTTTGAACAATTACTATAAGTTGATGTGAACAGTGTCATAGACAGACCTTCAAAACTCAGAAACCAACCATTTCCGGAACTGTGTTGATTTAAAATATTTGTATTGTCTACATATGAGGAACTCATTCCTGAAGTTATGCCGTGTATTTTTGAGACACCCTGTATAATGTAAAAACTGTTTCTTGCACCCAGCTCTGCATGACCACTTCATAATAGTTTATCAGGTGGTCAAGAAAGCTTTTCCCTTTATAAACTTTTTGTGATTCGTTAGGGTATTATGTCTCTCAAGACAGCCTTGTAATGCACACCCATGACCATAAACTCCAGGATTGGAAATGTGGGAATTTCTGTAGTCCATGTGATTTATCCCAGAGCCCAACGATGACCTCATGATTAATCCTAATGGTTTGATGCACTCCTTTGTAGTCTCCTTCAACATGACTAGCTAAATACCATTGGTACTCAGCCTTACTCACTTTCAGGATGATTAGTTTTTAATTAGTCTCCATGATAATGACATCACTTATATCAGTGGTCAGGGACACCAACTCATATCCCGCAACACTAAAGGGGCACTGAAAAAATTATAATAATTAAAATGCAACTTCATGTGCCTTGACCTGTTTGTTTGAGTTGACATTGTCAACATCTTCATTCTAAAAGTTGCTCTCTGCAACACTTCTGACCACCCGCTTTCATATATTTTCAGCCTGATATGAATCTGCACACATGTTAACTGTGCCTTGCTTGATTAAGTAGTGCCCAGTTAATTCTATTGCAATGTAATATCTCCTATGCAGATGACCTGAAAGTGTGATCTCAGTTATCTTGCATCATTAGGGCTTCTCATTATTTTTAAAAATTTTATTGCAAATGAGAAAGCTGTCTTTAATAATGACAAGCTTTATTATGACAGCTTTATTATGACAAAATCACAAAAGTTTCAAAATGATGATTCTATAGTCAGTTATGGTAAGTTGCTTGTTAACAGGAGAGACTGCTTCTACAGGGATGGGATACACTTAAGTAGAAAGGGTTCAAGAATATTTGCTGATGCTATTGAGGCAGAGTTAGGTGGGTCGGAAAACTGTTAGCTTAGGGTCATACACGGACTAATAAATTAACAGTAGCCGCTGCCAGAAGTGATACTTGCACTACTTCTATTGAAATGCAATTGAGCAGCAGCCTGGAAAACAAGGCAATGAGAATTTCCAGGACTGCTGGGAGTCATAGTGGAAGAAGTAAATACATGGGCTGTGTTAGGGTAACTAACACAGGTGCATGTATACTTGCATGTACACCAATGCTAGGAGTATAGTTAATAAATTCGATGAGCTTGAAGTGCTAGTCAACACCTCAAAGGCAGATATTTTTTTCAGCCTGGTCTGTACTTGTTAACAGAAGAGACTGCTTCTACAGGGATGGGATACACTTAAATAGAAAGGGTGCAAGAATGTTTGCTGATGCTATCGAGGCAGTGTTAGGTGGGTCGGAAAACTGCTAGATTGGGGGGATACAAGGACCAATAGATTAACAGTAGCCACTGGCAGAGGTGAAAGTGATTCTTGCACTGCTTCTATTGGAATGAGCAGCAGCTTGGAAAATAAAAAGCAGGATATTTCAGAGACTGTTGAGAGTCATTGGGGAACAAGTAAACATATGGGTTGTGTTTGGGTAGCTAAGAAAAAGAACAGGTGCATGTATACTTGCATGTACACCAATGCTAGGAGTTTGGTAAATAAATTTGATGAATTTGAGGTGTTGCTCAAAGCATCAAAGGCGGATATTGTTGGGATATCAGAGACATGGTGTCACAAAGATATAAGTAATGCAGAACTGGAATTTGGGGAGTACAACATCTACAGAAAGGATAGGAAGGGAGGAGGGGTTATGCTATTAGTTAAGAAACACATAAAATCCAAGGAAGTGAAGCCAGTCGACATTGCTGGACAGTGCAGTGTCGAGTCAGTTTGGTGTGACATAAGCATTGGGAGATCAAAATTGAGAGTAGGAGTGTGCTATAGGCCTAATGACTCTGATGAGTATAATAAGAAAATGTACAGGGAAATAGAGTGGGCCAGTAAATCAGAGAGTCTTATAATGGAGGATTTTAATTTCCCAAATATTGACTGGAATTTGTGGGTTGGTCACTCACACACTAGCAAGGCTTTTGTGGATTTATTGGATGATTGTTTTCTAAATCAGCATGTTCGGGAAGCAACTAGAGTGAGCAATACTCGTGATTTGATTATCAGTAGTGATTCTTCATGCATTAAGAATCTGCAGATACCGGAACCACTAGGTGGCAGTGATCACAGTGTGCTGAAGTGGGATTTACTCAAGGAGGTAACTAGCAACAGGGTTAAAGGGAAGGGTTATTGCTTTCGTAAAGGCGACTTCGATGGTCTGAGACAGTATTTAAATTCTATACAGTGGGACCAACTGATGATGTTACCAACAGCAAACTCAAAATGGGAAGCATTCAAAGAACTTATCTTGGAAGCTACTAGGCTTTACATACCAACTAAGAAATATTGTTCAAGGTTCAGGCCTAAATGGATGTCAGATGAACTAATGAGACATGTGGCAGAGAAGAAAAATGCATGGGATACATATAAATTAACATGTGACACAGAAGCCTATGATAGATATAAGTTGATCTGTAACCAAGTTACAAAGAAGGTTAGGCAGGCGAAGGCAGATTAAGAGAAATCTTTGGCAAGGGATGCAAAGAAAAACAGCAAGGAGTTCTTTACTTATGTAAACTCTAGAAGGAAGGGGATGAATCAGATTGGTCCACCTGATATCGATGGTTCAACTGTTCATGATCATGCTCAGGTAGCTAACAAACTAAATCAATATTTTGCATCTACATTCACACATGAGGAGTTATTCAGGAAGGGGAATGCCATAGATGGAGTAAACACTGGCAGTGAGCTAGATGATCTTGTAATAATTGAGAGTAAAGTGGAGTAGAAATTGTTGAAGATAAATACAAGAAAGGCACCTGGGGTGGATGGGATCTATCCAGTTATATTAAAGGAGGCAGCAAAGGAAGTAAGCAATCCGTTAGCCATAATTATGAGAGCTTCCTTGGACTCAGGGCAGGTACCCACAGACTGGAGATGTGCAAATGTAACCCCAATTCACAAAGGAGGATCAAACGCTGTCACAAGTAATTATAGACCTGTGAGTTTAACTTCTGTTCCAGTAAAATTAATGGAAGCAGTGGTTAAAGAAGCACTGCAGGAGATCATCTTGACAAGAATTCAGTTATAGCTCAGACCCAGCATGGTTTTGTTAAGGGGAAGTCTTGCCTGACCAATTTGATTGGATACTATGATGCAGTCAATTTGATTGGAACTGGATGCATGGAATAACTTTGATATTATATATTTGGATCTTAGAAAGGCTTTTGATACTGTTGCACATGGAAGACTGCTGCAAAAATTGGAGCAGTGTGGCATTTGTGGCAAATTATTGCTATGGATAAAGGGATGGTTGAGTGGCAGAAGACAGAGAGTGGTAATTAATGGACACTGCTCATCGTGGACTAATGTTATTAGTGGAGTCCCTCAGGGTTCAGTTTTGGGTCCATTGTTGTTTTCTGTATTTATAAATAATATTGATGATGGTATATCAAGCTTAATGTCCAAGTTTGCAGACGATACAAAGGTTGGCAGGGTTGTTAAGGACGCTACTGACGCTATGCTGCTGCAACAGGATCTGGAAAGGTTGAGCAGATGGGCTGAGAGGTGGCAAATGAAGTTTAACATCGACAAATGTAAAGTACTACATATGGGAAACAGCAACCCCAGAGCAACGTATCAACTCTGTGGTACTACACTGACAGTGGTAGAGAATGAAAAGGACCTGGGGGTAATTGTGCAGGCAGATATGAAGTTCTCTGAGCAGTGCAGACAGGCTGCAAGAGTAGCTCATGGGGTCTTATCAATGATATACAGGAAAGTTTCTATCAGGGATAGGGAGGTGATTATTCCCTTGTATAAGGCAATGGTCAGGCCGCACCTTGAGTACTGTATACAGGTTTGGAGGCCTCATTTCAAGAAGGATGTAGAGCTGCTGGAACGAGTACAGAGAAGGGCGACAAGGTTAGTGAACGGAACGAAGGGTTGCTCTTACGAAAAAAGGCTTAAGTTTTGCAAATTACAGTGTCTGGAGGCTAGGCAGTGGCGAGGTGTTCTGATAGAGGTGTACAAAGCCTTGAATGGTTTGAGCATGCTCAATGCTGATGGGATACTGCCTCTTGCTCAGGATCATCACCTGAGAGGGCATAAATTCAAATTGAGGAAAGACAGATGTAGGATAGATGTGCGGAAATTTGCCTTTAGCCAGCGGGTGGTTGGTTGGTTGGTGGAACAGACTTCCATCCCTTGTCGTGGAAGTTGATATCCTAAATAAGTTTAAGGCTCTAGCTGGACAGGTATTTCGAACGAACGGAGGGGTGAAGTGAAAGGGTTTTTTTTTTTTTTTTTTGGTTGATGCTGCATAAGCTTGCTTTCTTGCATCATATGCCTCTACTAATGCTAATGATATTTTTGGGATATCAGAGACATGGTGTCACACATATAAGCAGTGCAGAACTGGAATTTGGGGAGTACAATGTGTACAGAAAGGATAGACAGGACAGGAATGGAGGAGGGGTTATGCTGTTAGTTAAGAAATACACAAAATCTAAGGAAGTGCATCCAATTGATGTTGGTGGACAATGCAATGTTGAGTCTGTTTTGTGTGACATAAGCATTGGGAAAGGAAAAATGAGAGTAGGTGTTTGTTATAGGCCTAATGAATCTGATGGTATAATGAGCAATTGTGCAGAGAAATAGAGTGAGCCAATAAATTAGAGTGTCTTATAATGGTGGATTTTAATTTCCGAGATATTCACTGGAATTGGTGGGTTGGTCACTGACACACTAGCAAGGCTTTTGTGGATTTATTGGATGATTGTTTTCACAGCAGCATGTTTGGGAGGCAACTAGAGTGAGTAATACGCTTGATCTGATTATCAGTAGTGATTCTTCATGCATCAAGAATCTGCAGATAAAGGAACCACTAGGTGGCAGTGATCACAGTGTGCTGAAGTGGGATTTACTCAAAGAGGTAACTACCAACAAGGGTAAAGGGAAGGGTTTTTGCTTTCGTAAAGGTGACTACGGTGGTCTGAGACAGTATTTAAATTCTATATGGTGGAACCAACTGATGATGTTAGTAACAGCAAATTCAAAATGGGAAGCATTCAAAGAATTAATCTTGGAAGCTACTAGGCTTTTCATACCAACAAAGAAATATTGTTCAAGATTTAGGCCTAAATGGATGTCAGATGAACTAATTAGACATGTGACAGAGAAGAAAAATGCATGGGATACATATAAATTAACATGTGACACAGAAGCCTATGATAGATATAAGCTGGTCTGTAACCAAGTTACAAAGGAAGTTATACAGATTACGGGAAATCGTTGGCAAAGGATGCAAAGAAAAACAGCAAAGAGTTCTTTACTTATGTAAACTCTAGAAGGAAGGGGATAAACCAGATTGGTCCACTTGATATTGATGGTTCAACTGTTGATGATCCTGCTGAGGTAGCTAACAAAGAAAATGAATATTTTGCATTCACATTCACACATGAGGAATTATTCAGGGAGGCGAATGCCAGAGGTGTATTCAACTCTGGCAGTAAGCTAGATAATCTTGTAATAACTGAGAGTAAAGTGGAGGAGAAATTGTTGGAGATAAACACAAGAAAGGCACCAGGGGTTGATGGAATCTATCGAGTTATATTAAAGGAGGCGGCAAAGGAAGTAAGCAAACCCCATAATTATGACAGCTTCCCTGGACCCAGGGGAGGTACCCATGGACTGGAGATGGGCAACTGTGACCCCAATCCACAAAGGGAGACACAGGTAATTGCAGACCTGTTAGGTTAACTTCTTTTCTAGAGAAATTAATGGAGGAACTGGTTAAAGAATCATTGCAGGATCATCTAGACAAGACTTCAGTTATAGCTCGGACACAGCATGGTTTTGTTAAGGGGAAGTCTTGCCTGACCAATTTGATTGGATACTGATGTAGTCACAAAGGAACTGGATGCAAAGAATAACTTTGATATGATATATTTGGATCTTAGAAAAGCCTTTGATACTGTTGCACATGGAAGACATGCTGCACAAATTAGAGCATGTGGCATTGGAGGCAAATTGCTGCTATGGATAAAGGGATGGTTGAGTGGGAGAAGACTGAGTGGTAATCAATGGACACTGCTCTTTGTGGACTAACGTTATTAGTGGAGTCCCTCAGGGTTCAGTGTTAGGTCCATTGTTGTTTTCTGTATTTATAAATTATATTGATAATGGTATATCAGGCTTAATGTCCAAGTTTGCAGACGATACGAAGGTTGACACTAATTACAGTACACTGCTGGAACAGAATCTAGAAAAGTTGAGCAGATGGGCTGAGAGGTGGCAAATGAAGTTTAACATTGACAAATGTAAAGTACTAAATATGGGATGCAGTAATTCCAGAGTAACGTATCAACGCTGTGGTACCATACTGACAGTGGTAGAGAATGAAAAGGACCTGGGGATAATTGTGCAGGCAGATAAGAAGTTTTCTTAGCAGTGCAGACGGTGTGCAAGAGTAGCTCACGGTGTCTTGTCAGTGATGTACAGGAATATTTCTAGTAGGGATAAGGAGGTGATTATCCCCTTGTATAAGGCAATGGTCAGACCACGCCTTGAGTACTGTATACAGGTCTGGGGGCCTCATTTTAAGAAGGATGTAGAACTGTTGCAAAGAGTACAGAAAAGGGCAACAAGATTAGTGAATGGAACAAAGGGTTGCTCTTACAAAGAAAGGCTTAAGTTTTGCAAATTACAGTGTCTGGAGATTAGGCACCTGCAAGGTGATCTGATTGAGGTGTATAAAGCCTTGAATGGTTTGAGCATGTTCAATGCTGATGGGATTCTTGCTCAGAATAATCACCTGAGAGGGCATAAATTCAAATTGAGGAAAGACAGTTGTAGGATACATGTGCGGAAGTTTGCCTTTAGCCAGCAGGTGGTTGATTGCTGGAACAAACTTCCATCTGTCGTTGTAGAAGTTGATAACTTAAATAGATTCAAGGCAGAACTTGACAAACGTTTGGAGTGAGTAGATTGGTGAAGTAGAGGTTTTTTTTTTTTTTTTTTTTTTTGGCTGATGCTATATAAGCTTGCTTTCTTGCATCATGTGCCTTTGCTTATGCTAAAAGTAAAAAACATTGATATCAAAAATTATAAATCATTCTGACATATTAAACATCTCACTCTTACAAAAGACCCAAACTTGTTTGTAATATCAACTAATTCATTCATGAGTCTGCATTTAATCGCCGTTTATAATGCAAGCCTTCATATAGTTTTCTAGGATTCATATTTCATCATCAAATACGAATCCTAGAAAATGTGAAAAATGCTCAGTCCAGAACTGTACATTCAAAAAGTTGCATACTAGTATATGCACCCCATTTAAAAAATGGTTAGATAAGTCTTGATCCTCTAATACTCATTCATTCAAACTTTCCAGAATCCATCATCTTATATCTGCTATCTATTTATCTACAATCAGGTATGAGGTTATTACCACATTGACCAAGATTTTTGCAGCTCTGGCGAACACTAAGTTTTCATTTATATTTAGTTGTTTTATAGACTTAATTGTTACACTAAATCATTTTCTATAAGTAACTTTATAGTTCTAGCCAAGTTCCGTGGTTTATTTGGGAAATTAGATAACGAAAAACGTAGCATTGTGTTAGAAATCTGTTAGATTACTATCTAACAGATTATTATTATTAATCTTATTAAAGTTCATTGTTAATTAAATTATACTTAATGGAATCATGACCCAGACTAAAGTAGCAAAGCAGCATTCACAGAATAGCTAGAATGCTGTGGCTCATGGAAGAACCCAAGGGGGCGATTCTCCAACGCATCACAGTCTAAAACAATGCATGAAATGTTTGCAGACCTGTCTAGAAAAGGACATGATCTAGCCATGGAGGATGTCTTTGTGTGTTAGGTGCAGAGACTATGAAGAAATTAGGTGCCAACTCAGTGTTCTGATGGGCATCTATGAGAGTTTGAGGTGAAGGGTAAATGCCCTCAAAGAAATTAATGAGGGACCCATCAAGCTAGACGCCTCTCTAACCAGGTGGGAAGGAGCAGCAGTGCGTAGCACACACTTCTTGATTAGACCGGGGTTCGAGCCCGTCACCACTAAATACGGAGGATGCGTAAAGGTCAGGGAATGACCACCGCATATCCCTGAGCAATATGGCCTTAGTTGCTAATGCTCCTTAAAAAAAAAACCAAATAACAGCCCATCAAGCTCTCAGCTGCCTAACTCAGTGCCAGAGCTCACTCCTGTGCATCAGGCAAGACAGAGGCAATCTCCAAGGCAGAATGCGCTGGTCCCACAGGAACTAGTTATTGTCGGTGACTCTATTGTCAGGGAGACGGGGAATATATTATGCAAAAAGGATAGGTGGAACAGGACCAGAGTATGTCTGCCAGGGGCAAAAGTTGATGTAGTAGGGCAGATATCATCTTTTAAGGGCATAAAAGGTGATATTGTTGTACACGGCACTAATGACCTTAAAAGTCTGCAGATTTACTTTAAAAGTCGCGTTATGGTTAAATTTGAAAGTGTCTGCAATTTTGCACAGACTTGATAGGAGGGAGTATATGATGAGAGCCTTGTCAATCAGTTCGGCCCTGCAGAGATTGTACAACGCTCACGGTGTAGAATTTTTTTCTGCATGGTCTGTGCTTGCTAACAGGAGAGACTGCTTCTACAATGATGGGATACACTTAAATAGAAAGGGTGCAAGAATATTTGCTGATGCTATTGAGGCAGTGTTAGGTGAGTCGAAAACTGCTAAATTGGGAGGATTCACAGACTAAAAGATTAACGGTAGCTGCAGGCAGAGGCGAAAGTGATTCTTGCACTGCTTCTATTGGAATGAGCAGCAGCCCAGAGAGCAAGTTGCTGGGGACTTCAAGAGCTGCTGGGAGTCATCATGGAACAAGCAAATACATGGGCTATGTTAGGGTAACTAAGAGTAAGAACAAGGGCAGGTATATTTGTATGTACATCAATGCTAGAAGTATAGTAAATAAATATTGATGAATTTGAAGTACTGACCAAGACATCAAAGGCAGATATAGTTGAGATATTAGAGACATGGTGTCACAGATATAAGCAGTGCAGAATTAGAATTTGAGTAAAATTATTATAGAAAGGACAGACAGGGTAGGAAGGGAGGAGGGAGTTATGCTGTTAGTTAAGAAACACATAAAATCTATGGAAGTGCATCCAGTTGACATGGGTGGACAGTACAATGTTGAGTCTGTTCAGTGTGACATAAACACTTTGAAAGGGAAAATGAGAGTAGGAGTATGTTATAGGCCTAATGACTCTGATGAGTACAATGAACAGTTCTGCAGAATAATAGAATGAGTCAGTAAATCAGAATGTCTTGTAATGGGGGATTTTAACCTTCCAGATATTGACTGGAACATGTGTTGGTCATTCCCACACTAGCAAGATTTTTGTGGATTTATTGGAGGATTGTTTTCTACAGTAACATCTTCGAGAAGCAACCAGAGGGAGTAATACCCTTGATCTGATTATCAGCAGTGATTATTCATGCATTAAGAATTTGCAGATGAAGGAACCACTAGGTGACAGTGATCACAGTGTACTGATGTTGGATTTTCTTAAAGATGTAACTAACATCAAGGGTAAAGGGAAGGGTTTTTGTTTTCGTAAAGGTGACTACAGTGATCTCAGACAGTTTTTAAATTCTATACAGTGGGATCAACTGATGAATGTTACCAACGGTGAATTGTAAATGGGAAGCCTTCAGGGACTCAATCTTGGAGGCTACTAGGCTTTTCTTGCCAACTGAGAAATACTGTTCAATGTTCAGGCCTAAATAGAGGTTGGATGAATTAATGAGGCTGTTGGCAGAAAAGAAAAAAGAATGGGATGCCTATAAATTATCAAGTGACACAGAAGCATAAGGCACATATAAGATAGTCTGTAATCAAATCACAAAGGAGGTTAGGCAGGTGAAGGTAGATAACGAGAACTCTTTGGCAAAGGATGCAAAGAGTTCTTTACTTATGTAAACTGTTTGTTTGTTTGTTATTTGGTTTTTAGGAGCTTTGGCAACTAAGGCCATATTGCTCCGGGGATATGCAGTGGTCATTCCCTGACCTTTCCACATCCTCCGTATTTGGTGGTCACAGGCTCTAACCGCAGTCTGATCAAGAAGCGTGTGCTACGCACTGGTGCTCCTGCCCACCTGGCTACGGAGGCGCCTTATGTAAACTCTAGAAGGAAAGAGATGAATCAGATTGGTCCATTTAACATAGATGGTTCGACTATTGATGATCCTGCTCAAGTAGCTGATAAACTGAATGAATATTTGCATCTACATTTACACATGAGGAGTTATTCAAGGAGGGGAATGCCAGAAGTTTATCAAACTCTAACAGGGAGATAAGTGATTTTGTAATAACTGAGAACAAAGTGGAGGAGAAATTGTTGAAGTTAAACATAAAAAAGGCACCTGGGGCAGATGGAATCTCTCCAGTTATAATGAATGAGGCAGCAAGGGAAGTAAGCAAACCCTCAGCCATAATTATGCAAGCATCCTTAGAGTCAGGGGAGGTTCCCATGCCCTGTGCAAATGTATTCCCAATTCATAAAGGAGGTTCAAAGGATGACACAAATAATTATAGACCTGTTAGTTTAACTTCTGTTCTGGGGAAAATAATGGAGTCACTGGTTAAGGAGGTGATACAGAATCACCTAGACAAGACAGCAGTGATAGTGCAGACACAGCATGGTTTTGTAAAGGGAAGTTTTGTCTGACCAATTTGATTGGATACTGCAATGTAGTCACAAAGGAACTGGATGCAAAAAATAATTTTGATATCATATACTTGGATTTTAGGAAAGCTTTTGATACTGTTGCACATGAAAGACTGCTGTACAAATTGGAGTGGTATGACATTAAAGGCAAGTTACTGCAATGGATAAATGGATGGTTGAGTGGGAAATGTCAGAAAGTGGTAATAAATGGACACTGCCCTACATGGACTAATATTATTAGCAGAGTTCCCCTGGGTTCGGTGCTGGGCCCATTGTAGTTTTGTGTATTTATCAATAATATTGATGAAGGTATATCAGGCTTAATGTCCAAGTTTGCAGATGATACAAAGGTTGGCAGGGTTGTTAATGATAGTAATGGTAGTGTGATACTGCAACAGTATCTAGAAAAGTTTGGCAGATGGGCTGAGAAGTGGCAACTGAAGTTGAACATTGACAAATGCAAAATACTGCATATGGATAGAAGTAATCCCAGAGAAATACCAACTGTGTGGTACTACACTCAGGGAAGTGAAAAAGACCTGGGGGTAATTGTGCAGTCAGATATGAAGTTCTCTGAACAGTGCAGATGTGCTGCCAGGGCAGGTCATGGAGTTTTATCAATGATATATAGGAATTTTGCTAGCAGAAACAAGTTGATGATTATCCCTTTGTATAAGGCAATGGTCAGACCACACTTTGAGTACTGCAAAAAAGTCTGGATGCCTCATTTTAGGAAGGATGTAGAGTTGCTGGAATGATTACAGAGAAAGGCAACAAGATTGGTGGGAGGAACAAAGGGGGTGCTCTTACCAAGAGAGGCTAAAGTTCTGTAAGTTGCTGGAGACTAGGCACTTGCAATGTGATCTGATCAAGGTGTATAATGCCTTGAATGATTTGAGCAGGCTCAATGCTGATGGAATAATTCTGCTTGCTCAGATTAAGAACCTGAGGGGGCATAGATTCAAATTGAGGAAAGACATAGAATAGATGTACAGAAGTTTGCCTTTAGCCAATGGGTAGTTGATTGCTGATACAGACTTCCATGTAATGTGGAAGTTGATAGCTTAAATAAATTTAAGGCTGAACTACACAAACATTTGGAGTGACTGGATGTGTGAAATGGGAACGAAAGGCTGATTCTGTAAAAGCTTGATTTTTTGCATCATATGCCTCAACTAATGCTAATCTTCATTTTATTATTATTTTTGGTTGACAATAAACTTACCCATCCAGTGTCATAAAATGTAATCCAATTATATATCCAGAACACTGGGAACTAGCTGCTAAGAAAGTAATGATGGGAATTCCTCTTGTTTTTCTTGTAAGCTTTTAAAATCTGATTGCAACATTGAGCAGCAGCTTCTTGAGACCCGTGCCATATCAGGTCTTGAGAAAGAAGCATTTGCTCAATATCACACTCAGAAACTAGCTGCATAATAGTTGTCCAGATTTGTGCTAGCTATAGCACGTTTCTTATTATACCTGTAAGACTGCTATTGAACTGATTATAATTTTGTTAATTGCAAATAATATGATTCTTTTTCAGCATAACACATTAAAACTATTTCTTTACTATTTCCATTTGTGTCTTCCTAATATAAATCTAAAAATGAAGAATTTATTGCATATTCATATGTTCATATGTTCTACATTAACAAAAAAATTAGTATTATTTTTAGCACTGATAATTCCTGGTTAAATTTCTTAGGAAGAAATGCCAGAAAGACCAAGAGTATCAACTCTCCTTAGCTCACTTTCAAACTATAATGTAACTATTCCAAATGTTTCTGATCACGATGTTAAAGTTCCTCCTAAGGTAAGTGATGTTTTTGAGGTGGATGTTTGTTTGTGAAATACCACTTGCAATTTAATATGCTATTATAATGTGTTATGATGATTGAATTGATTCCTTTATTGAATCATGCAATAAAGGAATTAAAAACAGGAAAACTTAGAAAAGACAAATTTTTATTAATCAGGCAACTTACTGATTTTTAAAAGATGCAAATTTATTCAGCCTACAAAGGAATGTTATTTCATATGCAGAGAGAGAGAGAGAGAGAGAGAGAGAGAGAGAGAGAGAGAGAGAGAGAGAGAGAGAGAGCTGTACAAAGAACAAACAAATAACAACAAAACCACACACACCAGTACAGAATAGTCCATACATATCTACCAGGAAAAAAAAATAATAATAAAATACATAAATTAACTAAAAATAATTATATATCTTCCCCTACTAATATTATTAGAGAATTATGTTGGAAAGTAATTTTAATTTTATATTGTATTCCATTTTTCCTACCGTACTTCTCTAATAATATGGTTTTGTCTCCCATTTGGAAATAGATGTTTGAAGGAATTCCTTAACAACCTTTTCAGTTTAGTTTTAAAGCTTTAATTAGTTTCAAATAGAGGTAGAGATTTTCCTGTTCAACTTGTTTTGAAGCTTATATTGTTTTGTAGTTAATAATCATAAATAAATAATGTTAATAATAAAGTACTAATGATAGAAACTCTTTCCATTTATTGATTCATAATTTTGAACAACTCTGTACATGTAAGTAAATGATTTTGATAAATATCAAATTCAATAAGTATTTTCATTTGGGATGTTTTTAATGAAATAATTTCTTTATCTTTCTAGCATTGTTTGTGCTGTCTGGGCAGGAGGGGACTACTCTCTTAGGTTGAGTGGGGTGTGCCACTTGTCTATCTTCCTTATGCCTGGTAGACTGCTGCTGTTTTTTTTCTGAAAGTAATCTTTCAGGTTAGCTATTGTTGTTTTCTGTTGCTCGATGAGCTCTATCATGCCCCTTCCTCCTTCTTTCCGAGCTGTTGTCAGTCTCTAAGTGGCTGACTTCAGATGGTGTTGGCAGCTCTTGGTCATCATTGTCCTTGTCTTTCTCATGATATCCTTGGTGTTAAACCAATCAGCTCAGTGTTAATCCAATCTATGATCCCAAAGGAGTATGTTAGCATTGGGACTACATAGGTGTTTATGACTTTAACTGTGTTCCCTCTGTTCAGCTTTGCTTTCAGCAGGCTTCCAAGTCTCTGATGGTATTTTTCAGTCAGGCAGGCCATGTGCTGTAACTGCTGAGCCTGCACCATCCCCAGGTATTTGTAGGTCTCTCCCTCTGTCATAGCTTCAATCTTTACCAGTCTGCAGCTGGTAGTTTCGGCTGACTAATTTCCCCTGATGCAGTCTGTGGGTCTTGCATTTGTCTAGACCAAATTCCATCCTGATATCATTTCTGAATTCTTCAGTGATCAGTAGTTGCTAGTGTTGCTTCTCGGTTGCGACATAGAGCTTGATGTCATCCATGTACATCAGGTGGGCGAGGATGTACAGCTTTTTCATTCCTTCTTTGAGGTTATATCCATACTTGCTGCTGTTGATCATGGTGATAGTAGGTTGAGTGCTAGACAGAACCACAATGGACTCACGGCATCTTCTTGAAAGATTCCTCTCCTGATGGGGATAGTCTGGTTGTGGCATTCTTGACCTTAATGGTAGTACTCCATTTTTCCATAATTGCTTCTAGAAATTTTGTTACTGTCAGATTGACTTGTAGATCTCTAGTACCTCTTTTAGCCAGCTATGAGGCACAGAGTTGAAGGCGTTGCAATAATCGATGTAGGCCATGTACAGGTTGCAGCGCTTCTTGTAGGCTTGCTCTATAACTTCGGCATCTATGGTTAATTGCTACTTGCATATTTTGCCCATCCACTTTGGCTGGGTTTCTTGTATTTTCTGTCTCCAACGTTTTGGTCTTTAGGCTTCAGATATGTGATTCCTTGAGTGAAAAACTTGGGGATTGTCTCTGGGTGCTTATCATTTAGGTTAACTGCTCTGTCTTGTATGTTCAAGTGTACTTCTTATACCAGTAGTAGTGGATCTTATCTATTCCCTGGGTTCACCAGTTGTGGGAGTTCCTTATCAACTTAGCCCCAGGGGCTCACATCTGGTGAGTATGGGCTTGGCACACCCAGGGTCCTCAGCTGGATATCATCATTCTTCTCTTTTTTTTTCGGCTGGTGCAGCATAAGCCTCAGGCTTCCTTGCACCATGTAGCTAATACTAATACTAACTGTTTTACTTCTTCCTCCTGAATCTCCCACTCTCTCATCTCTTGTACATCCTTGGTTTTCTTCCATTCTAGTTCTATCCAGGGGGATTCGGCTGTTATGTCTTACTTCACTGCTACATACTTTGCCCCAGAACTCTTAGATGGACTTCTGTTCAGGTGGTCTATTTCCATCTTTCCCGTCTTCTCCAAGACTACTGTAGAAGGAGGCTCTTTTGTCCTCATTGAAGATTCCGTTGTTTATTTTCCTCTGGGAGCTCTCTTTGTATTGGTGTAGTCTTGCAGAGTGTGAAGGGGTTCTGCTTCAGTGTGTCCAAATATTCTCCTGTTCTCCGATTTTTGGTCTTGTGCTTGCTGTGGATGCTGTCTCACTTGAGGAGTTCTTCACTTTTCCAATTGATTTCTTACTCCTATTATCCCGTTGGTACTGGGTCAGTTGGCCTTGACTCTTAATTCTTCTATCTTTTTCTGACGTCTTCTTTCCGAAGCTGGCAGTTCCTTCTTTTTTCAATTCTGCTGTTGAAAAAAGAAGGAATTGAATCCTTGTGGCTGCTATGGCAGCACAGTTATATGGCTGTGTGGATGACCTCCAGTGTTGAACCATTGTTGTTGAGGTAATGTGGTATTATTTGCTGATTGAGGTGGTTTGTGACTCTCCACAGGATTCTATTGGGTCTCTGCTTCGGTATCACGTGGGTCTTTCGAACTCTCTTAGGGCATTATTCCACTCGTCGTCTATTCTGGATATCATAACCTTGTCTCTTTTCACTTCAGATGCTCTGGTTTTGTGTTGTCCATATTCTTTGTTCTTTGTAGTGATCACTCACTTCCTGCTTGATTTTTTCCAAGGTTGCAGGAGCTATCAATTTCTTCGTGATGATGGTCCTTCTCTGGTCTGCTATTCACTGTTTGGTGACCTAGAATATCCAGGAATCATTCCAGCCACTTCATATGTAGTTCGACCTGTACATTATCATATCAGTTTCTAGCTTGATTATTTCATAGTATGCTCACATGATGTACATATTCATTTCAATGCGGCACTTCATGCATCAGTGTTTTCTTCCTGGGTGGTCACTAGCACAGTTGCGCAGGAAGCACTTCCAGTTGGTGGGTTTGGATGGTCTTACCCTTCTCTTGTGGTAGCCATACGGGGGACAGCGGCACTTGCTCCACTGTCTCCAACTTTTTGAACCGACCTCTCTGCCTGAGGCCTGAATGTGAGAGACTTTATCCTGCACCACACTCAATGCAGTATGATTATTTTCCTTTGACATCATCCATTTACGGAGGTGGACCTGTTTAGCTTTGACTTATGTCCAGTGATAGTATTAATTCTTAGGAGTGGCATCAGATGACACCACTATCTGCCTTAGTTGTCACTCTGACCTTAGGGAAGGTAGGTTTGCTGGAACAACTTTTGCGATGTTTTTATTATTATTTATTTTATTGTATTATTATAATTTATTACTATTATTGTACGAGTCTTCCAGTGTGATAGAGACTCATTCACTTCCGCCAAAGCGGGACTTGAGCTTGGGTCCATCAGGCTGGTAGTCCAGTGTCGTAACCACTGGGCCATTGCATCCCTATTTATTATTATTATTTCTGAATACCTCTAAATTACTTTTGATGAATAAAATTATACAAAGGATACAAAAACTAGTTATTGGAAGTGATATATGGAATGACATTAACAGAAGGAAAGGTGTTTTATTACAATTTAAAATATTATTTCCTATTCAGAAATTATTATTTAATTCAATTTTAAAAAACTTTAATGAAATAAAGAGTGTACAAAGAAATTACAGTTTACGTCACACAAGGGCTTATTTATTCCAACATCCTAAACCATTAAATAAATATGGAACAAGATATCCTTATTACATTTTAAATAACTGTTTGTCAAAGTTGGATTTTAAGATTAGGCAATCACTGACACTCAGATGAAATTATTTTTATGGAAGTTTTTAATATTTAATGAGTTACCATAAGAATTGTTATTGTTAGTTGTTCTCTATCTTGGTTTGGTGGAATCTACTAATTTTTGATCTTTTTTGTACTCTTTCCTCCTTCCTTTTTAGGAAGTGGGTTTGAGAATTGGGTCTAAGTAATTGTGTAACAATAACTTGTTGATAAGGATTCTGCAATTCTTAATGAGTTTTTGATGTAATTTAATTGATGAAGACTAATAAATAATGTATTGTATCGTATTATTATTATTATTAATTTATTTATGTGTTTTAAGCTGATGCAGTAAAAATTAAGTTTCCTTGCATCATTTGGTCTTACTGATACTAATTTGCTGCAGTTAATGAATGTTACTCTCACGTAGCAAATTTATTCTTTTCTCTTTCAGAAAGCCAATCTTGGTACTGTTGCTGGAGTTTACTTGCCATGTATTCAAAATATATTTGGAGTCATTTTCTTCATCCGCTTGGTCTGGATTGTTGGTACTGCTGGCATTCCATTAGCCTTTTTAATTGTATTTCTTTCATGCTGTGTTGTAAGTATTATATCACATATACTTTTATTTATTTCGTAGCTTATTTAAGTGTGTATAAACCAAATCATTTCAGGCTTAATGTCGAAGTTTGCAGATGATACAAAGGTTGGCAGGGTTGTTAATGACAGTAATGGCAGTGTGCTACTGCAACAGGATCTAGATAATTCGGGCAGATGGGCTAAGAAGTGGCAACTGAAGTTTAACCTTGACAAATGCAAAGTACTGCATATGGGTAGAAGTAACCCCAGAGAAACATACCAACTGTGTGGTACTACACTTAAGGTGGTAGAAAATGAAAAAGACCTGGGAGTAATTGGGCAGTCAGATATGAAGTTTTCTGAGCAATGCAGACAGGCTGGCAGGGCAGGTCATGGGGTTTTGTCAATGATATATAGGAATTTTGCTAGCAGGGAGAAGGAGGTGATTGTCCCTCTGTATAAGGCAATGGTCAGGCCATGCCTTGAGTACTGCATACAGGTCTGGAGGCCTCATTTTAGGAAGGATGTAGATTTACTTGAGCAAGTACAGAGAAGGGCAACAAGATTGGTGAGGGGAATGAAGGGATCCTCTTACCAAGAGAGGCTTAAGTTCTGCAAATTGCAGTGGCTGGAGACTAGGCACCTGCGCGGTGATCTGATTGAGGTATATAAGGCCTTGAATGGGTTGAGCACGCTGAATTCTGATGGGATCCTTCCACTTGTTCAGATTACGAACCTAAGGGGACATAAATTCAAATTAAGAAAAGACAGATGTAGAATAGATGTGCGGAAATTTGCCTTTAGCCAGCGGGTGGTTAATTGCTGGAACAAACTTTTATCTGTCGTTGTGGAAGTTGATAGGTTGAATAAATTTAAGAAGGAACTGGACAGGCATTTGGAGGGAATGGTGTGATTTTTTTTTTTTTTTTTTTTTTTGGCTGATGCTGCATAAGCTCATACACTTGCTTTCTTGCATCACATGCCACTACCACCATAATATTTGGTATAAACAGTGCTAAAAATAACACAAATCTTGTTCCATTTTTAAAACATGAAGTTTTATACCATGACGCTTTGGATTACTGACTGACTGTAAATATAAGGATATGCTTCCCTGAACAATTTAAAAGAAATTGTTTTTTTCCAATTTCTCTATAAGTGGTCAGGGAACAGTATAGAAGTAACAATAGCTGGAAGTTTTGTGTGGCCATAATGGTGAAGCCATACACAGAAAGTACAATGATCTCAGACTTTTCGAAAACTGTGTGTGTGTGTGTGTGTGTGTGTGTGTGTGTGTGTGTGTGTGTGTGTGTGTGTGCACATGTGAAAGAAGCCTTAAATCTAGTAATGTAGAAAGACTGCAACAAGAAACCGATGTCAGACTGTCTGTCTGTTTGCCATTTGTTGCAAATTAGAATGTGTTTAAAGTATTCATCCTTGTGAGAGAATGAATTCTTTCATGTAGCAAATTTATCTAACAAGTAATATTATCAGTATACAGCCACTCCCCAATTAACGTAAGGGTTGCATTCTGCATAACGCTACGTAAGATGGAATTTCCCCAATGCTTGTGCAGCACTCGCAACTGTGCTCACTGAATTGATTGAATCTAAAAAGAAATGTTCAACGAACATGTGAATAGAATTATTTATTGTATTTGTTCAATTTTTTATCTCATGTGCAGGAAAAATTACAAAAGCACGCAATTTAAAAAATTCCGAAATTATAAAATTACAAAAAAAGGGAGGAGACAAGGATAACGTCAGTAAGTTTTACCTCCCAAGCATCATGCCAGAATCGACGTCTTCAGCTGATAAGTACGCGCTTCGGAGGTTGAGGGCTGTGGAGATTTAGAGAGGTCAGCCGCTCAACCTTACAAAAGAACATATTAATGGATGACTGGACGGTGGCTTTTTTCTTTTCATCGTAGATTTCTTTGTAGCAAGCAAGCATATCATTCACCCCTCTGTTAACTTTTAAGAATCGTTCGCTGTCAGGATCCATCTTTTCAAACTTCATCTAACCTTGCCATTGTCAATGCAATTTCACCAAATGCCATTGCCATCTCTCTGGTGATGAAGCATCTTGGCTCCTCATTTGGTTCATCTTAAGCTTCATCAGGATTTTCTTCTTTCACTATCGCTGCCTGCAAGTTAATAAGTTCTTCATTATATAATTCCTTCTCTTCTTCCTCTGTTAACTCCTCCACATCTTTGTCAACAACTTCCAACTGAAGTAGCTCTGCAACCTTTACAATCTTATCTGTAACCTCTTCATATGATTCATCTTTTTCAAATCCTTCAAAGCCTCTTATGTGCCATGGGCATATTTTCTTCCATGCACCCTTTAAACAAATTTTAGTAATTTCTATCCAGGCCTTATTAATGTTTAAGATGCCGTGGTAAATATTGTAAGATTTCCAAAAGTCTCTTAATATAAAATTTTTCTCACCATCTACTGCAGACAATGCCTGAGCAAATGTTGAGCATAAATAGTATGCTTTTAAATTCAAAATAACACCCCGATCCATAGGTTGGATGAGTGAAGTCGTGTTTGGCGGTAGAAATATGACTCTCACATTGGAATTGAAATCAACTAGATACATAGGATGTCCAGGAGCATTATCTAATAGAAGCAAAATCTTGAAAGGAACGTCGTTTTCTTTACAATATTTTTCAACCTTGGGACTGAAGCAGCATTAAAACCAATCCTCAAAGAGAGATATTGTTATTCATGCTCTCTGGTTTAATCGGAAATGCATGAGGATTTCCAGAATGGTACACAAGCAGTGGTATTAATCTGTAATCTTCCGCTGCATTAGCCCCAAGCAAGAGCATTGCCCTATCTTTTGAAGCCTTGAAACCTGGCATTGTCTTTTCCTATTTGGCAATGTATGTTTGATCCGGCATTTTTTTCCAATATAGAGCAGTCTTGTCAAAGTTAAAAATTTGCTGCGTTGAATAGCCGCCTTTATCAATAATTTTTTTCCAACACCACAATTTCTCTGCAGCTGCAGAATTGGCATTGGCAACTTCACCAAATACTTTAATGTTTTGGAAACCAGCATGATGCTTGAACTTATTAAACCACCTGTTGATTGCCAGAAGCTTGGCTTGGTGTTCACTGTACTTATCCTTAATATCTTCATAAATACTTATTTCTTTTGCTTGAATGGCCATTGGACTCAGAGGCACTTGTTTCTGAATCTGATTTTCGATCCATATTATTAGCAGCTGTTCCATCTTCGATATAGAACCTGAACGCTGTTTTGTGATCACTGTAGTAGTAGTAGTAGTAGTAGTAGTGGCACTTGATGCAAGAAAGCAAGTGTAGGAGCTTATGCAGCATCAGCCAAAAAAAAAAAAAAAAAAAATCACACCATACCCTCCAAATGCCTGTCCAGTTCCTCCTTAAATTTATTTAACCTATCAACTTCCACAACGACAGATGGAAGTTTGTTCCAGCAATTAACCACCCGCTGGCTAAAGGCAAATTTCCGCACATCTATTCTACATCTATCCTTTCTTAATTTGAACTTATGTCCCCGTAGGTTCGTATTCTGAACAAGTGGGAGGATCCCATCAGAATTCCGCGTGCTCAACCCATTCAAGGCCTTATAGACCTCAATCAGATCACCGCGCAGGTGCCTAGTCTCCAGCCACTGCAATTTGCAGAACTTAAGCCTCTCTTGGTAAGAGGATCCCTTCATTCCCCTCACCAATCGTGTTGCTCTTCTCTGTACACGCTCAAGCAAATCTACATCCTTCCTAAAATGAGGCCTCCAGACCTGTACGCAGTACTCAAGGCGTGGCCTGACCATTGCCTTATACAGAGGGACAATCACCTCCTTTTCCCTGCTAGCAAAATTCCTATATATCATTGACAAAACCCCATGACCTGCCCTAGCAGCCTGTCTACATTGCTCAGAAAACTTCATATCTGACTGCACAATTACTCCCAGGTCTTTTTCATTTTCTACCACCTTAAGTGTAGTACCACACAGTTGGTACGTTTCTCTGGGGTTACTTCTACCCATATGCAGTACTTTGCATTTGTCAAGGTTAAACTTCAGTTGCCACTTCTTAGCCCATCTGCCCAAATTATCTAGATCCTGTTGCAGTAGCACACTGCCATTACTGTCATTAACAACCCTGCCAACCTTCGTGTCATCTGCAAACTTCAACATTAAGCCTGATATACCTTCATCAATATCATTGATAAATATACAAAACAACAGTGGACCCAACACCGAACCCTGTGGGACTCCACTAATAACATTAGTCCACGAAGAGCAGCACCCATTGATTACCACCCTCTGTCTTCTCCCACTTAACCATCCTTTTATCCATTGTAGCAACTTACCCTTAATACCATTCTGCTCCAATTTGTACAGTAGTCTTCCATGCGCAACAGTGCCAAAAGCTTTCCTGAAATCTAAGTATATGATATCAAAATTATTTTTTGCATCCAGTTCCTTTGTGACCACATCATAATAACCAATCAAATTTGTCAGACAAGACTTTCCCTTAACAAACCCATGCTGTGTCTGAATTATTGCTGCAGTCTTGTCTAGATGATCCTGCAATGCATCTTTAACCAGTGACTCCATTATTTTACCCGGAACAGAAGTTAAACTAACTGGTCTGTAATTACTCGTGTCACCCTTCGAACCTCCTTTGTGAATTGGGGATACATTTGCACATCTCCAGTCCGTGGGAACCTCCCCTGAATCCAAGGATGCTCTCATAATTATGGCTAAGGGTTTGCTTAGTTGCTTTGCCGCCTCCTTTAATATAACTGGATAGATCCCATCCACCCCAGGTGCCTTTCTTATGTTTAACTTCAACAATTTCTCCTCCACTTTGCTCTCAGTTATTACAAAATCATTAAGCACACTGCTACAATTTGATAACCTTCTTCCATTTTCAAACTGTAATAATTCCTCACGTGTGAATGTAGATGCAAAATACTCATTCAGTTTGTTTGCTATCTGAGCAGGATCATCAACAGTCGAACCATCGATGTCAAGTGGACCAATCATATTCATCCCCTTCCTTTTAGAGTTTATATAAGTAAAGAAATCCTTGCTGTTTTTCTTAGCATCTTTTGCCAAAGATTTCTCGTAATCCGCCTTTGCCTGCCGAACCTCCTTTGTGACCTGATTACAGACTAGCTTATATCTGCTACAGGCTTCTGCGTCGCCTGATAATTTATATGCATCCCATGCATTTTTCTTCTCTGTCACGAGTCTCATTAGTTCATTTGATAACCATTTAGGCCTAAACCTTGAACAATATTTCTTCATCGGTATGAAAAGTCTAGTAGCTTCCACGATTAATTCCTTGAATGCTTCCCACTTAGAATTTACTGTTTGTAACATCGTCAGTTGATCCCACTGTACAGAATTTAAAAACTGTCTGAGACCACTGTACTCCCCTTTACGGAAGCAAAAACCCTTTCCTTTACCCCTGACGGTAGTTACCTCTTTGAGTAAATCCCACTTCAGCACACTGTGATCACTGCCACCTAGTGGTTCCTTTATCTGCAAATTCTTAATACACGAATGATCACTGCTGATAACCAGATCAAGAGTATTACTTTCTCTGGTTGCCTCTCGAACATGCTGCTGCAGAAAACAATCATCCAATAAATCCACAAAAGTCTGACTAGTGTGTGACTGTTGATCTTAAGTGCATTGATCCTTTGATATGTTCTTTTATACATGCACTGTCCTTTAAAATAGTATTCACTGTTGAAGCAGCAAGACCTAGTTCCCTTGCAATAGATGACAAACTTTGTCCTGCTTCATACTTCTTAATCATTTTCATCATCATTTCTACATCAATTTTGTTTTGTTTCCTGGCACTGCCAGCACTTGCACTTTCCGTTGGTCCCTTTCCCTTCATCATTGTAATACATAAATAGGAATGAAGAGAAGTTTCTGAAAATTTGTTTTTTATGATTGAAGATTTCAGTGAAGGGGAACACATTTCACCATAATAGCATAAAAACCCACACAATTGCAGTTATCGGTATTATCGCAAATGCAATAAAATGGAGTTTACTACCCATTTATAATAGATTGCACTAACAGAAAAGCAAAGCCCAATAAACTGGAAAGTGCAAATTGTTTTTTGGTCATGACTTCTAGAAACATGCTTTAGAAAAATATCACAAAGGCATTCAAAATTGATTCTTATAATGGAAGAACATATGATAACGATGAAAGTGTAGTACAATTTCCATTATAAATATGACTTTTTAGAGAGATAAATAACATAGTAATATAGCAAAATTTTCAACTTCCAAGGACTTGGAATGAATTACAAAAAAAATATGTTATTGGGTTCACATTACTCTATTTTCACAATACCTCCATTTATACCTACAGATTCAAAATACGTTTCCATATTTTTTTCAGTTTGCACCGGCTGGCAAAAACTTATGTAAAGTTGAATTTGCAAGTCAAGTATTACATAAGTCGGGGGGTTCCTGTACTGGCACATCATGTCATAAATTTTATGAGAAAATTTTAAAAATCGATGTTGCTTGGCCAATTGTACCAGCTCTATAGCAATGTTTTCTGATGGTAAAAGGTCTACAATAAGGTTTTATTGGTAAAAAGAGTGGTTTTTGATATTTCTTGCTCTTTTTGATATTTGATTCTTCTTTTTCTCATCTCTTTCCATAATCTAACTTATCTTAATGGAACGGTTACATGCTGGTAGGTTAGAAAAATGGGAATAAGTTACAAATAATAGAATTTTTATTTCTAATATATAGTTAAAAGGAGACAATGTGCTTATGAAATGCCAATGATTGCAATTTGCTGTCTGCATTGTGTTATTGATGGAACCGACCACAAGAAAATGTTAGCGAGTGATATGCCATGCATCATTGTATCTGAGTATATAGTCCTCAAAAAACTTGTTTGTTGTGTTATTGTATTTTTTCAGTTTTTATGTATCTATTTATCTAAAATATTAATATATTAATCACTCATTTTAACCATTATTGAAATATTTGTATATGATATGTACATCACTAATTTTAACTATTCCTTTTTTCCTCCATCTTGATAAATGTAGTTGACAAATAAAGATATATCTATTATCTTCATAATAGCTATAGAAATTTCCTCTCTGGCTTGCATGTTGTACAAGGGGCGATTGTATCTTACAATCAACTGAAAAATAAATAAATAATGATTTATACACTTCTGTGCACAGAAACTAGATTTGTCAGAATGGAGGAAAACAGAATAGTTAAGGAAATTAGTGAACCATAAGAGAAAAGAGTCATAGATATTAGTACTACAGGTTTTATGTAGAAGTGGCAATACACAATGCAGTAGAATTCTGTTTAACTTTGCTAAATAAATATATCATCTCTTTTATTTTTTTTTTTCCAGACATTCACTACTTGTATTTCATTAAGTGCAATTGCAACAAATGGCATTGTTCCAGGTAAGAATGCTGTAATACAAGTTCAATTTTTGTGTAATTTTCTTTAATAACACCTGTTCTTTTTAATTGCATTATTTTTAAATGGTGAGTTTTTGTAAAATGTCACTGTTTGTATGAAAAATAAAAAAAGAAATCTCTTATTAATGGAAAAAATAAGTTTTGTAATTCTTTAAAATTATTTTTCAATGTACCTTTAGTTATTCCTCATACTATTTCAATAAATATTTCATTGAGGAGTGACTTGTACTGTCATAGCGCATCATAAGTCATCATATCATCATTCAATTTGTCTGAATTTTTCAAGAAAGAATACATGCTGTGCCTAAACGACAACAGATATGACATATTGATGCCTTATAGCTTTAGCTGCTTCGGTACATATTCTGAAACATCCCAAACCAAGATTTTCATTTATCTAGAAACAGAAAGATTTTCTTTTTTCAGTGAACTAGCCTCATGGCTAATTCATTGACTACATCTACACATTGTGAAAAAGGCTAATGTTTGATTCCTGTAAATACAGGAGAAATAGGCATTCTTTTGACATCTACATAATATAGCCTATTCTATGTGAGGATTGATTGTGAATTTTCTTCCCTGAAACTTAGATTTTTTTACATCCTTCAAAACATGCAATTTGAATTCAATGTAAAATATTTTTTTTTAATGCAAATCAGCCCAGAATACATGAAATTTACAGAAACAATATACTGACACATCATGTTCTTGGCTGCCTCAGTTACTAATTCTAAAAAAAACCAGATCTTTTTGAATGCAGTTTTATAAATCCTAAGCTGAAGAGTTGTTATTGTGATTATATAGTTTCTTCATAGTTTCTTCCTGCATAATAGCTTTATTGCCACCTAATTACTGAGCTAAGTAATAATTGCTGAGTTAGAATGCATTAATTTCAGACTTCTTATTAATTTTATTGCAAATTAGATATACATTTTATAACTGGGTGGAATTTGTCTTAGAGCAGAGAAAGTAAAGTTAACTTTCTGAATAATAATAATATTAAAACTAAAATAGCTGTTGTAACGGTACAGACTGATGTTTGTTTTGTAACAGTACAATCTGTTTACTTACTGTCACATTGGAGAAAATAAATTTAAAAAAAATGCTCCTTTTGATTTAGTCTTGGCACTTTTTGAAGACGTATTATAACTTCTACAGTTATTCAGCAGTCAATCACACATCAAATTGAAGAAGCTGTACACCCCAGTAGTGTTTTAATGTGTTTGTTGATATTGGCATTAGTATTAGTTGAGGTATATGATGCAAGAAAGCAAGCTTATGCAGCCTCAGCCAAAAAAAAAAAAAAAAAAAAAAAACTTCCCATTTCACCCATCTGGTCACTCCAAATGTTTGTTTAGTTCAGCCTTAAATTTATTTAAGCTATCAACTTCCACAACAGATTGAAGTCTGTTCCAGCAATCAACTACCGACTGGCTAAAGGCAAACTTCCGCACATCTATTCTACAACTGTCTTTCCTCAATTTGAATCTATGCCTCCTCAGGTTTTTAATCTGAGCAAGCTGAAGAATCCCATCAGCATTGAGCTTGCTCAAACCATTCAAGGTCTTATACACCTCAATCAGATCACCTTGCAAGTGCCTGGTCTCCAGATGCAACTTGCAGAACTTAAGCCTCTCTCTCTTGGTAAGAGCACCCTCTTTGTTCACACCAATCTTGTTGCCCTTCTCTGTACTCGTTCTAGCAACTCTACATCCTTCCTAAAATGAGGCCTCCAGACCTGTACACTGTACTCAAGGTGTGGCCTGACCATTGCCTTATACAGAAAAGGAGGGTTAATCACCTCCTTGTCTCTGCTGGCAAAATTCCTATATATCATTGATAAGATTCCATGACCTGCTCTGGCAGCTCATCTGCACTGCTCAGAGAATTTCCCCCAGATATTTTTCATTCTCCAATTCCCTGAGTAGTACCACACAGTTGGTACGTTTCTCTTGGGTTACTGCTACCCATATACGTCATCGATATCATTGATAAATACACAAAAAAAAAATGGGCCCAGCACTAAAACCTGGGGAACTCCCCTAATAACGTTAGTCCACATAGAGTAGTGTCCATTTATTACCACTCTCTGCCGTCTCCCACTCAGCCATTCTTTTATCCATTGTAGCAACTTGCCCTTAAAGCGATACCACTCCAATTTGTACAGCAGTCTTCCATGTGCAACAGTATCAAAAGCTTTCCTGAAATCCGAGTATATAATATCAAAATTATTTTTTGCATCCTGTTCCTTTGTGACCCCATTGTAGTATCCAATCAAATTGGCCAGACAAGACCTCCTCTTAACAAACCCATGCTGTCTGAACTATTACTGCAATCTTGGCTAGGTGATCCTGTAACACTTCTGTAACCAGTGATTCCATTATTTTCCCTGGAACAGATGTTAAACTAACAGGTCTATAATTATTTGTGGCACCCTTTGAACCCCCTTTGAATTGAGGATAGATTTGCACATCTCCAGTCCATGGGGACCTCCCCTGAATCTAAGGATGTTCTCATAATTATGGCTAAGGGTTTGCATACTTTACTCGCTGCCTCCTTCAATATAACTGGATAGATTCCAGTATAACTGGATATGATTGCACATCCACCAGTGTTTACATAAACTAGAACGTTCTGCTCTTAGCTTCCCATAGACAGTTAGTATGCAAAGGAAACAAGAAAAACAAAATTGTACATTCCAGCCTTTGAAGGGAATGGGATTATGATGAATGAATTTTTCTACAAAAATAAAATAGGATTTTTTATGGAAAATTTTTTAAATAACTGTTTAAGTTACGAACATGGAAATTTTATATTTGCAATACCAACAGTACTGTTATCATTTTCAGGAAATGAACTAAAAATACTCACATGGCTGTACTGAAAATGTTTTGAGAGTTGTGTTTAAAATTTCATAAGAAAATTGCTAATATGTTAATGAATTATTATTATTATCTCAATTTATTGCAGTATGCTTTGCCCCTTAATAATCTTCAGCTAGGGAGTGCCTATATACGTTTGTACATTATAACCTAGACAATAAACATATAAATTGTACAGAAAATACATGTACATAAACATTAGGTTCTATAAAATAATACAATAAATAACAGCTAATATGAGCAAATAAAGTAAATGTCTGTATACGGGGTGATACACTACCAGTGCGACAAACTTGCAGGAGGTGTAGGGGGCACAAAGACGAGTCGGAATCACATAGCATTGCAGGGTCCGAAATGCCTTCGTCATGCGGGAGGTCGCGTGAACAAAGAAGCAAAGAAAAAGAACAGAAACAGCACTCGTTAGTGTAACAGAAATCATTTTAATGATAAGTTTTACATTGGCAAAAAGCCATGCTACAGAAGGTGTTCGAAAGTTCGACCAGAAGCAGTCACACAGGCTTCACAGCGCAGCCGCATGGAATCCCTAACGTTCTGGAAGATTCCTGACGTGTCTCGAATCTCCCCGGCAGCTACAGAGATGCGAGAGACGAGGTCTTCAACTGAATCAACGGGGATCTCGTACACTAATATCTTCATTTAACTCCAGCAGAAGAAGTCCAGGCATGATAGGTCCGGCGATCTAGCAGGCCAATGAACCGGACCACCACGACCTATCCAATGCTGTCCAAATGTAACGTTTAGGTGTTGGCGGACGTCATTGGTGTAATGTGGGGGAGCCCGATCATGCTGGAACCACATTGAGCGGCGCAACGATTGAGGAACATGTGCTTCTTCAATAAGTTCGGGCAGGACTTGCTGTAGAAAGATCAAGTATGCCCTACTGCCCAGACGAGGGGGCAGAAGGTACGGTCCAATGAGGTGGTCTCCAACAATGCCGGCCCAAACATTGACAGAGAAACGGCATTGAGTTGCATGTGTTCGCATACCATGGGGGTTCTCCAAAGCCCACAAATGGGCGTTATGTTGATTGAAGGTTCCCTCTCTTGTGAAACTTGCCTCATCCGTGAACAATATGGATGCAGCAAATGCGCTGTCCGCCGCACTCTGTTGAAGAAACCAAGTAGCAAAAGTCCTCCGGAGTGGATAATCCGCAGGCTCCAATGATTGGACACGTTGCAGATGGTATGAACTCATTTGGTTTGTTGACAGTATCCTCCATACAGTGGATTGGGAAATACCCAATCGTTGGCCTATCGCTCGAGTACTCGTACTCGGATTGACTTCTGCAAGACGTTAGACATTCTCCTCATTGTCTGGCATCGTCGTCGTTCGCTCTCCATTCATGGTACCTCTCGTGAAACAACCAGTCTCACATAACCTTCTGTGCACACATGCGAAAATCGTATGATGAGGAGCACGCCTGTGTGGGAAACATTCCTGGTACAAGTGCAGAGCGGCGCGCCCATTACAGTCCGCAGCTCCATACGCTAGGTGCATGTCGGCCAATTCAACATTTGAATACTCGTCCATCCTACTGCCTCGGGAACCGGTTCACAAATACTGACTTCCAGCGGGATCGCTGTTCACGCGACCTCCCGTTCAACGTCCTCTACCACATGACGAAGGCATTTTGGACCCTGCAATGCTATGTGATTCCGATTCGTCTTTGTGTCCCCTACACCTCCTGCAAGTTTGTCGTACTGGTAGTGAATCACCCTGTATATATATATATACAGTGACACAAGCAAATTTTATTGCTTATATATTATTAAATTTTTTTCTGATTCATCACTAATAATATATGTTCATGAAAGTATTTTCACATAATTTCACTTTCATAAACATATTATTAGTGATGAATCAGAAAAATTTTAATGAGAAATATTTCCTTCCAGCCACATCATAGCACTTAAGTTTGTAATTGTTTTTTTAAGTAACCATTAACAGTATGAAATGATGTATTTTTAAAGTTCATATAGTATTGTTGATGGCAAGATAAAAAAATTGTGGAAAACATTCAAAAAACGAATGTGATAGCTTGGAGCTGTGTTGTTTGTCTGTTTGTTATTTGGTTTTTAGGAGAATTAGCAACTAAAGCCATATTGCTCTGGGAATATGCGGTGGTCATTTCCTGACCTTTCCGCATCCTCCGTTTTTGGTGGTGACGGACTCGAACCCCAGTTTAATCAAGAAGCATGTGCTACGCACTGCTGCTCTTTTCCATCTGGCTACGGAGGCACCTTGGAGCTGTGTTGTAACATTTTGCATCTCAGGGGTTACTTTTTTCCTGCAACTACTTAAGGTCAAGAATGTAGCTTCCTGCATAATGATTTTGTTGCCACCAAATCACTAACTGAAGTAATTTCTAAGTCAGATTGCATTGATTACATACTAAATGGGTTGGATTTTAGTAAAATTGCAGCTTTTTTTTTTTTTTAACAATTCCCTTTATTAAGTAAAAGTTTAAACTCTAAAAATGCAAAAAACATAATATTACATACAAGGGAATCAACAAAATGTGCTAGGTCATACGCTGATAAACTCCAGCTTAATTTATTAAGGGTATACTTAATTTACTAAGTTCATATGCCTGCAGTGCCAAGATTTTTAAGTCAGAAACCGACAATCCCATACAAAGGAGCAAGCATGCAGAAAATTTACACCAAACACCTCTGTATGACATTGTTACTGACAATGCAATAGGACTGATAAGATATTCCTCTTCTATTAACCTTTTGATACCCACATTTTTTTGCTTCATTTGGATGGACTCTCTTCAAGTAATAGTATAGTAATCGTAATGCAAGAAAGCAAGTATATGAGTTTATGCAGCATCAGCCAAAAAAAAAAAAAAAAAATTCACACAACCATTCCCTCTAAACGTTTGTTCGGTTCCTCCTTGAATTTATTTAAGCTATCAACTTCCACAATCACAGATGGAAGTTTGTTCCAGAGCAATTAAGTGTGGTACTACACTTAAGGTGGTAGAAAATGAAAAAGACCTGGGAGTAATTATGCAGTGAGATATGAAGTTTTCTGAGCAATGCAGACAAGCTGCCAGGGCAGGTCATGGGGTTTTATCAATGATATATAGGAATTTTGCTAGCAGGGAAAATGAGGTGATCGTCCCTCTGTATAAGGCAATGGTCAGGCTACGCCTTGAGTACTGCATACATGTCTGGAGGCCTTATTTTAGGTAGGATGTAGATTTGCTTGAGTGTGTACAGAGAAGGGCAACAAGATTGGTGAGGGGAATGAGGGAGATCCTCTTACCAAGAGAGGCTTAAGTTCTGCAAATTGCAGTGGTAGAGACTAGGCACCAGTGCAGTGATCTGATTGAGGTGTATAAGGCCTTGAATAGGTTATTTTGGTTTTTAGGAGCATTAGCAACTAAAGCCATATTGCTCCGAGGATATGCGGTGGTCATTCCCTGACCTTTCCGCATCCTCCGTATTTGGTGGTCATGGGCTTGAACCCCGGTCTAATCAAGAAGTGTGTGCTATGCACTGCCGCTCCTGCCCACCTGGCTACAGAGGTGCCACTTGAATGGGTTGAGCATGCTGAATTCTGATGGGATTCTTCCACTTGTTCAGATTACGAACCTAAGAGGACATAAATTCAAATTAAGGAAAGACATATATAGAATAGATGTGCAGAAATTTGCCTTTAGCCAGCGGGTGGTTAATTGCTGGAACAAACTTCCATCTGTTGTGGAAGTTGATAGGTTAAATAAATTTAAGGAGGAGCTGGACAAACATTTAGAGGGAATTGTTGTGTGAAGTTTTTTTTTTTTGGCTGATGCGTAAGCTCATACACTTGCTTTCTTGCATCACATGTCACTACTACTGCTATTAACCACCCACTGGCTAAAGACAAATTTCTGCACATCTATTCTACAGCTGTCTTTCCTCAATTTGAATTTATGCCCCATTATGGTCTTAATCTGAGCAAGCAGAAGAATCCCATCAGAATTCAGCATGCTCAACCCATTCAAGGCCTTGTACACCTCAATTTGGGTTCGAGCCCATCACCACCAAATACGGAGGATGCGGAAAGGTCAAGGAATAACCACCGCATATACCCGAAGCAATATGGCCTTAGTTGCTAATGCTCCTAAAAACCAAATAACAAATAACAAAAACACCTCAATCAGATCACCTTGCAGGTGCCTAGTCTCCAGCCACTGCAATTTGTAGAAGTTAAGCCTCTCTTGGTAAAAGGACCCCTTCATTCCCATCACTAATCCTGTTGCCCTTCTCTATACACACTCAAGCAAATCTACATCCTTCCTAAAATGAAGCCTCTAGACCTGTACGCAGTAGTAGTAGTAGTAGTAGTGGCATGTGATGCAAGAAAGCAAATGTATGAGCTTATGCAGCATCAGCCAAAAAAAAAAAAAAAAAAAAAATCACACCATTCCCTCCAAATGCCTGTCCAGTTCCTCCTTAAATTTATTCAACCTATCAACTTCCACAACGACAGATGGAAGTTTGTTCCAGAAATTAACCACCCGCTGGCTAAAGGCAAATTTCCGCACATCTATTCTACATCTGTCTTTTCTTAATTTGAATTGATGCCCCCTTAGGTTCGTAATCTGAACAAGTGGAAGGATCCCATCAGAATTCAGCGTGCTCAATCCATTCAAGGCCTTATATACCTCAATCAGATCACCGCGCAGGTGCCTAGTCTCCAGCCACTGCAATTTGCAGAATTTAAGCCTCTCTTGGTAAAAGGATCCCTTCATTCCCCTCACCAATCTTGTTGCTCTTCTCTGTACCCGCTCAAGTAAATCTACATCGTTCCTAAAATGAGGTCTCCAGACCTGTACGCAGTTCTCAAGGCGTGGCCTGTCCATTGCCTTATACAGAGGGATAATCACCTCCTTTTCCCTGCTAGCAAAATTCCTATATATCATTGACAAAACCCCATGATCTGCCCTGGCAGCCTGTCTGCATTGCTCAGAGAACTTCATATCTGACTGCACAATTACTCCCAGGTCTTTTTCATTTTCTACCACCTTAAGTGTAGTACCACACAGTTCGTACGTTTCTCTGGGGTTATTTCTACCCATATGCAGTACTTTGCATTTGTCAAGGTTAAACTTCAGTTGCCACTTCTTAGCCCATCTGCCCAAATTATCTAGATCCTGTTGCAGTAGCAGACTGCCATTACTGTCATTAACAACCCTGCCAACCTTTGTATCATCTGCAAACTTCGACATTAAGCCTGATATACCTTCATCAATATCATTGATAAATATACAAAACAACAGTGGACCTAACACCGAACCCTGTGGGACTCCACTAATAACATTAGTCCAAGAAGAGCAGCACCCATTGATTACCACCCTCTGTCTTCTCGCACTTAACCATCCTTTTATCCATTGTAGCAACTTACCCTTAATACCATTCTGCTCCAATTTGTACAATAGTCTTCCATGCGCAACAGTGTCAAAAGCTTTCCTGAAATCCAAATATATGATATCAAAATTGTTTTTTGCATCCAGTTCCATTGTAACCACATCATAATAACCAATCAAATTTGTCAGACAAGACTTTCCCTTAACAAACCCATGCTATGTCTGAATTATTGCTGCAGTCTTGTCTAGATGATCCTGCAATGCATCTTTAACCAGCGACTCCATTATTTTACCCGGAACAGAAGTTAAACTAACTGGTCTGTAATTACTCGTGTCACCCTTCGATCCCCCTTTGTGATTGGGGATACATTTGCACATCTCCAGTCCGTGGGAACCTCCCCTGAGTCCAAGGATGCTCTCATAATTATGGCTAAGGGTTTGCTTAGTTGCTTTGCCGCCTCCTTTAATATAACTGGATAGATCCCATCCACCCCAGGTGCTTTTCTTACGTTTAACTTCAACAATTTCTCTTCCACTTTGCTCTCAGTTATTACAAGATCATTAAGCACCCTGCTACAATTTGATAACCTTCTGCCATTTTCAAACCTTAATAATTCCTCACGTGTGAATGTAGATGCAAAATACTCATTCAGTTTGTTTGCTATCTGAGCAGGATCATCAACAGTCGAACCATCGATGTCAAGTGGACCAATCAGATTCATCCCCTTCCTTTTATACTTTATATAAGTAAAGAAATCCTTGCTGTTTTTCTTAGCATCTTTTGCCAAGGATTTCTTGTAATCTGCCTTCGCCTGCCGAACCTCCTTCGTGACCTGATTACAGATTAACTTATATCTGCCATAGTCTTCTGAGTCGCTTGATAATTTATATGCATCCCATGCATTTTTCTTCTCTGTTACGAGTCTCATTAGTTCATTTGACAACCATTTAGGCCTAAACCTTTAACAATATTTCTTAATAGGTATGAAACTTTTAGTAGCTTCCACGATTAATTCCTTGAATGCTTCCCACTTAGAATTTACTGTTGGTAACATCGTCAGTTGATCCCACTGTACAGAATTTAAAAACTGTCGGAGACCACTGTACTCGCCTTTACGGAAGCAAAAGCCCTTTCCTTTACCCCTGATGGTAATTAAATCTTTAAGTAAATCCCACGTCAGTACACTGTGATCACTGCCACCTAGTGGTTCTTTTATCTGCAAATTCCTAATACATGAATGATCACTGCTGATAACCAGATCAAGAGTATTACTTTCTCTGGTTGCCTCTCGAACATGCTGCTGCAGAAAACAATCATCCAATAAATCCACAAAAGTCTGACTAGTGTGTGAGTGCCCAATCCACAAGTTCCAGTCAATATCTGGGAAGTTAAAATCCCCCATTATAAGACATTCCGATTTACTAGCCCACTCTATTTCTCTGTACAATTGTTCATTGTACTCATTCGAGTCATTAGGCCTATAACACACTCCTACTCTAATTTTTGCTTTTGCAGTGCTTATGTCATACCAAACTGACTTAACAGTGCACTGTTCATCTATATCAACTGGATGCACTTCTTTTGATTTTATGTTTTTCTTTATTAACAGCATAACACCTCCTCCCTTCCTATCCTGTCTATCCTTCCTGTACACATTGTACTCCCCAAATTCCAGTTCGGCATTCCTTATATCTGGGTGACACCACGTCTCTGATATCCCAACAATATCCGCCTTTGATGTCTTGACCAACACTTCAAATTCATCAAATTTATTTATTATACTTCTAGCATTGGTATACATGCAAGTATACATGCACCTATTCCTATTCCCAGCCACTCTAACACATCCCATATACCCACCTGTTTCATGATGACTGACATCCGTCCCTGAAACCCCCAACACCCCTCGCTCCAGGTCGCTACTTATTCTAATAGAAGTTGTGCAAGAATCACCTTCACCTCTGCCTACGGCTACTGTTAAACTATTAGTCCTTGTATCCCCCCAAGCTATCAGTTTTCCGACCCACCTAACACTGCCTCGATAGCATCAGCAAATATTCTTGTACCCTTTCTATTTAAGTGTATCCCGTCCCTGTAGAAGCAATCTCTCCTGTTAACAAGTACAGTCCAGGCTGAAAAAAATTCTACCCCTTGAGCCTTGCACAATCTTTCCAGGGCCGAATTGATCGACAAGGCTTTCATCATATACTCCTCCTATCGTGTCTGGGCAGAATTGCAGACACTTTCAAATTCAACCCTACTTCACGGCTTTTTTTCAACAGTGACCTGTACTTGTTAAGTAATTCTGCCGGTCTCCTACTCTTAATATCATTAGTGCCAACGTGTACAACTATATCACCTTTTGTGCCCTCAAAAGATGATATCTGCTCTACAACGTCATCAACCTTTGCCCCTGGCAGACATACCCTGGTCCTGTTCCACCTATCCTTTTTACACAATATATTTCCCGTTTCCCTGACAATAGAGTCACCAACAACTACTAGTTCCTTTGGGACCAGCGCAATCTGCCTTGGGGGTTGCCGCTGTGTTGCGTGATGACCAAGTGCAAGCTCTGGCGTTGATGTGGGCAGCTGAGAGCCTGATGGGCCCCTCAATTTAGATCTTTCGAGGGCATCCACCCTGTCCTTCAAACTCTCATATAGGCCCATAACAACGCTGAGTTGTCGCCTGATTTCCTTACACTCCTTACATCGCGCACACACAAAGACATCCCCCATGGCAATATCATGTTCTGTTCCAGATAGTTCGGCAAACATTTCACAAGTTGCACATTTTTTTAGGCTGTGATGCGTTGGAGAATCGCCCCCCGCAGTTCTCCCCCGAGTCACAGCACTCCTGCCACTTTGTGCCCGTTGCTTTGCTGCTCTAGTTTGGGGCATGATATTTTAAATTAATAAGATCAATAAATAAAATTAAATTAAATGTCAGTACTACGCTATCTGATAGAAACAGTGAAGCGTATTACTGTTTCTATAATTATACGTTAGAGCTACCTAACTACCTCAATTAAAAATTTGAATTCCCTATCACTATATACAAAAACAATGCCTGCAATATTCAAATGAAATAACGGTTTTATAAAGTATTACGTATATCTACAAAAACTGTTTATATAAATTAAAATAAAAATAACCAGCGTAATTAGAACTATAAGACTACGTATTAAGTACAATATAAAATATCAATTATGTAAATAAAAAGCAAAAGCTTATCGTTTTTTTCGGAGCCTGTAACTTGCAGCTGTATTTTCTAAAGAGAGTCGGCGCCCTCTCTTTAGAAAATACTCTAGGTGTGGCCTGACCATTGCCTTATACAAAGAGATAATTACCTCCTTTTCCCTGCTAGCAAAATTTCTATATATCATTGACAAAACCCCATGACCTGCTCTAGCAAGCCTGTCTGCATTGCTCAGAAAACTTCATATCTGACTGCACAATTACTCCCAGGTATTTTTCATTTTCTACTACCTTAAGTGTAGTACCACACAGTTGGTATGTTTCTCTGGGGTTACTTCTACCCATATGCAGTACTTTGCATTTGTGAAGGTTAAACTTCAGTTGCCACTTCTTAGCCCATCTACCCAAATTATCTAGATCCTGTTGCAGTAGCATACTGCCATTACTGTCATTAACAACCCTGCCAACCTTTGTATCATCTGCAAACTTGATAAATATACAAAACAACAGAGGACCCAAGACCGAACCCTGTGGGACTCCACTAATAACATTAGTCCACCAAGAGCAGCACCCATTAATTACCACCCTCTGTCTTCTCCCACTCAACCACCCTTTTATCCATTTCAGCAACTTACCCTTAATACCCTTCTGCTCCAATTTGTAGTACAGTAGTCTTCCATGAGCAACAGTATCAAAAGCTTTCCTGAAATCCAAGTATACAATATCAAAATTATTTTTGCATCCAGTTCCTTTGTAACCACATCATAGTATCCAATCAGATTTGTCAGACAAGACTTTCTCTTAACAAACCCATGCTGTGTCTGAATTATTACTGTAGCCTTGTCTAGATGATCCTACAATGCATTTTTATTATTATTATTAATATTAGCTATATGGTGCAAGGAAGCCTGAGGCTTATACTGCACCAGCCAAAAATTTCCCGAGTTACCATGAGAGAGAGAGAGAGAGAGAGTCAGAAGTAGAAGGGAATCACCAAGAAAGGGAAGAATGATGATATCCAGCTCAGGACCCTGGGTGTGCCAAGCCCATACTTACCAGAACAGAAGTTAAACTAACTGGCCTGTAATTACTCGTGTCACCCTTCGATCCCCCTTTGTGAATTGGGGAGACCTTTTCACATCTCCAGTCCATGGGGGCTTCCCCTGAGTCCAAGGATGCTCTCATAATTATGGCTAAGGGTTTGCTTAGTTCCTTTATCGCCTCCTTTAATATAACTGGATAGATCTTATCCACCCCAAGAGCCTTTCTTATGTTTAACTTCAACAATTTCTCCTCCACTTTGCTCTCAGTTATTACAAAATCATTAAGCACTCTGTTACAGTTTGATAAACTTCTAGCATTTTTCTCCCTTAATAATTCCTCATGTGTGAATGTAGATGCAAAATACTCATTCAGTTTGTTAGCTGTCTGAGCAGGATCATCAACGGTCGAACCATCAATATGAAGTGCACCAATCTGATTCATCCCCTTCCTTTTAGACTTTATATAAGTAAAGAAGTCCTTGCTGTTTTTCTTAGCATCCTATGCCAAAGATTTCTCATAATCTGCCTTTGCAGGTTATGAGAACGTGGAGAACCCGACTAGATTTGGTAGTAAAACAACAATGTCAGACAGAGCACTCAAAGGCAGCAGGAGTAATGGAGATAAAGGTTGTGGATGTAGCTTCCTGCATGACTTTGTTACCACCAAATCATTAATTGAAATGCTGAGTCATATTTCTTTTGTTTATTTTTAGCGGCTTTGGCCATTGTATGCCAGTCAATTTGTCAGGGAAACGGGGAACATGCTATGTAAAAAGGATAGGTGGAACAGGACCAGGGTATGTCTGCCAGGGGCAAAGGTTGATGACGTTGTAGAGCGGATATCATCTTTCAAGGGCACAAAAGGTGATATAGTTGTACACGTTGGCACTAATGATATTAAGAGTAGGAGACCGGCAGAATTACTCAACAAGTACAGGTCACTGTTGAAAAAAAGCCGTGAAATAGGGTTGAATTTGAAAGTGTCTGCAATTCTGCCCAGACACGATAGGAGGGAGTATATGATGAGAGCCTTGTCGATCAATTCGGCCCTGGAAAGATTGTGCAAGGCTCAAGGGGTAGAATTTTTTTCAGCCTGGACTGTACTTGTTAACAGGAGAGATTGCTTCTACAGGGATGGGATACACTTAAATAGAAAGGGTGCAAGAATATTTGCTGATGCTATCGAGGCAGTGTTAGGTGGGTCGGAAAACTGCTAGCTTGGGGGGATACAAAGACTAATAGTTTAACAGTAACCGCAGGCAGAGGTGAAGGTGATTCTTGCACAACTTCTATTAGAATAAGAAGCGACCTGGAGCGAGGGGTGTTGGGGGTTTCAGGGACGGATGGCAGTCATCCTGGAATAGTTGGGTATATGGGATGTGTTAGGGTAACAAGGAATAGGCATAGGAGCATGTATGCTTGCATGTATACCAATGCTAGAAGTATAGTAAATAAATTTGATGAATTTGAAGTGTTGGTCAAGACATCAAAGGCGGATATTGTTGGGATAGCAGAGACGTGGTGTCACAAAGATATAAGGAATGCAGAACTGGAATTTGGGGAGTACAATGTGTACAGAAAGGATAGACAGGACAGAAAGGGAGGAGGTGTTATGCTGTTAATTAAGAAAAACATAAAATCAAAAGAAGTGCATCCAGTTGATATAGATGGACAGTGCACTGTTGAGTCAGTTTGGTGTGACATAAGCACTGCGAAAGCAAAAATAAGAGTAGGAGTGTGTTATAGGCCTAATGACTCGAATGAGTACAATGAACAATTGTACAGAGAAATAGAGTGGGCCAGTAAATCAGAATGTCTTATAATGGGGGATTTTAACTTCCCAGATATTGACTGGAACTTGTGGGTTGGTCACTCACATACTAGTCAGACTTTTGTGGATTTATTGGATGATTGTTTTCTGCAGCAGCATGTTCGAGAGGCAACCAGAGAAAGTAATACTCTTGATCTGGTTATCAGCAGTGATCATTCGTGTATTAAGAATTTGCAGATAAAGGAACCACTAGGTGGCAGTGATCACAGTGTGCTGAAGTGGGATTTACTCAAAGAGGTAACTACCGTCAGGGGTAAAGGAAAGGGTTTTTGCTTCCGTAAAGGGGAGTACAGTGGTCTCAGACAGTTTTTAAATTCTGTACAGTGGGATCAACTGACGATGTTACAAACAGTAAATTCTAAGTGGGAAGCATTCAAGGAATTAATCGTGGAAGCTACTAGACTTTTCATACCGATGAAGAAATATTGTTCAAGGTTTAGGCCTAAATGGTTATCAAATGAACTAATGAGACTCGTGACAGAGAAGAAAAATGCATGGGATGCATATAAATTATCAGGCGACGCAGAAGCCTGTAGCAGATATAAGCTAGTCTGTAATCAGGTCACAAAGGAGGTTCGGCAGGCAAAGGCGGATTACGAGAAATCTTTGGCAAAAGATGCTAAGAAAAACAGCAAGGATTTCTTTACTTATATAAACTCTAAAAGGAAGGGGATGAATCTGATTGGTCCACTTGACATCGATGGTTCGACTGTTGATGATCCTGCTCAGATAGCAAACAAACTGAATGAGTATTTTGCATCTACATTCACACGTGAGGAATTATTACAGTTTGAAAATGGAAGAAGGTTATCAAATTGTAGCAGTGTGCTTAATGATTTTGTAATAACTGAGAGCAAAGTGGAGGAGAAATTGTTGAAGTTAAACATAAGAAAGGCACCTGGGGTGGATGGGATCTATCCAGTTATATTAAAGGAGGCGGCAAAGCAACTAAGCAAACCCTTAGCCATAATTATGAGAGCATCCTTGGATTCAGGGGAGGTTCCCACGGACTGGAGATGTGCAAATGTATCCCCAATTCACAAAGGAGGTTCGAAGGGTGACACGAGTAATTACAGACCAGTTAGTTTAACTTCTGTTCCGGGTAAAATAATGGAGTCACTGGTTAAAGATGCATTGCAGGATCATCTAGACAAGACTGCAGCAATAATTCAGACACAGCATGGGTTTGTTAAGGGAAAGTCTTGTCTGACAAATTTGATTGGTTATTATGATGTGGTCACAAAGGAACTGGATGCAAAAAATAATTTTGATATCATATATTTGGATTTCAGGAAAGCTTTTGATACTGTTGCGCATGGAAGACTACTGTACAAATTGGAGCAGAATGGTATTAAGGGTAAGTTGCTACAATGGATAAAAGGATGGTTAAGTGGGAGAAGACAGAGGGTGGTAATCAATGGGTGCTGCTCTTCGTGGACTAATGTTATTAGTGGAGTCCCACAGGGTTCGGTGTTGGGTCCACTGTTGTTTTGTATATTTATCAATGATATTGATGAAGGTATATCAGGCTTAATGTCGAAGTTTGCAGATGACACGAAGGTTGGCAGGGTTGTTAATGACAGTAATGGCAGTGTGCTACTGCAACAGGATCTAGATAATTTGGGCAGATGGGCTAAGAAGTGGCAACTGAAGTTTAACCTTGACAAATGCAAAGTACTGCATATGGGTAGAAGTAACCCGAGAGAAACGTACCAACTGTGTGGTACTACACTTAAGGTGGTAGAGAATGAAAAAGACCTGGGAATAATTGTGCAGTCAGATATGAAGTTTTCTGAGCAATGTAGACAGGCTGCTAGGGCAGGTCATGGGGTTTTGTCAATGATATATAGGAATTTTGCTAGCAGGGAAAAGGAGGTGATTGTCCCTCTGTATAAGGCAATGGTCAGGCCACGCCTTGAGTACTGCGTACAGGTCTGGAGGCCTCATTTTAGGAAGGATGTAGATTTGCTTGAGCGTGTACAGAGAAGAGCAACACGATTGGTGAGGGGAATGAAGGGATCCTCTTACCAAGAGAGGCTTAAGTTCTGCAAATTGCAGTGGCTGGAGACTAGGCACCTGCGCGGTGATCTGATTGAGGTCTATAAGGCCTTGAATGGGTTGAGCACGCTGAATTCTGATGGGATCCTCCCACTTGTTCAGAATACGAACCTACGGGGACATAAGTTCAAATTAAGAAAGGATAGATGTAGAATAGATGTGCGGAAATTTGCATTTAGCCAGCGGGTGGTTAATTGCTGGAACAAACTTCCATCTGTCGTTGTGGAAGTTGATAGGTTAAATAAATTTAAGGAGGAACTGGACAGGCATTTGGAGGGTATGGTGTGATTTTTTTTTTTTTTTTTTTTTGGCTGATGCTGCATAAGCTCCTACATTTGCTTTCTTGCATCAAGTGCCACTACTACTACTACTACTACTACTACTACTACTACTACTATTAACTGTATGGTGCAAGGAAGTCCAAGGCTTTTTCTGCATCAACCAAAAAAATAAAATAAAATAAATGATAAATAAAATTAACTGCTTATGAATTTTCTTCCGGCACCTCCGTAGCCAGGTGGGTAGGAGCGGCAGTGCATAGCACACACTTCTTGATTAGACCGGGGTTCGAGCCCATGATTACCAAATATGGAGGATGCGGAAAGGTCAGGGAATGACCACCGCATATCTCCAAAGCAATATGGCCTTAGTTGCTAATGCTCCTAAAAACTAAATAACAAACAAACAAACAAACATTTCCTTCCTTTCATTGGTAATTACATAGCTGACTGTTGAATTAGAATTAGCATTAGTTGAGCCATGTGATGCAAGAAAGCAAGCTTATACAGCCTCAGCCAACAAAAAACAAAAAAACTTCCCATTTCACCCATCCGGTCACTCCAAATGTTTGTCTAGTTCAGCCTTAAACTTATTTAAACTATCAACTTCCACAACAGATTGAAGTCTGTTCCAGCAATCAACCACCAACTGGCTAAAGGCAAACTTCCGCACATCTCTTCTACAACTGTCTTTCCTCGATTTGAATCTATGCCCCCTGAGGTTGTATCCCATCAGCATTGATACTGCTCAAACCATTCAAGGCTTTATACACCTCAATCAGATCACCTCGCAGGTGCGTAGTCTCCAGATGCTGTAACTTGCAGAACTTAAGCCTTTCTTCGTAAGCGCACCCCTTACGAATTTCCTACAGTGTCAGCATATTTTATATTTGAATTAGCTTTATGGAGGATAAAAATAAATCTCTAACTTAACTTTCTGAAGGATAAGGATTTTTTTGTAATAGACCTTTGGTGTACTTCAGGAAAATAACAGTAATAGTATTAATAATAATTGTAATATGCAGTACTGTGTATTGTATGCTGATAATTGTTTATACTAATTCAATGAAGATTTTTAATTTCAGCTGGAGGATCCTATTTTATGATTTCCCGGTCTTTAGGCCCTGAATTTGGAGGGGCTGTAGGTATCCTTTTCTATTTGGCTACTTCATTTGCTGCTGCCATGTATGTGACTGGAGCTGTGGAAATATTTCTGGTAAGCTAGGCATTTTAGTTAATTTGAAGATTCTAATAATTTAATTAAGAAAACAAAGAGTAAAAAGAAAAATGAAAAACTATTGTATGTATATATATTCATGACAGTTATAATTAATGTGCATGACTTCAGCTGGCTGTAGATGGAAAAGTGCTAATGGTAGAAAAACAAAATTTCGAATGGGTACTACCAACATATGTTGATATAGAAAGTGCAGAAAATGTTAGTTCTAAACACTGCCACCACAGATCAATTGGCATGATGTGCATTTGCTAAGAGTATTGTTTAGATGAAGACTGAAATTAGTATTAATAGTGACATGGTGGAGAAAGCAAGCTTATACAGCATCAGACAAAAAAAAAAACACACACTTCCCCTATCACCTCCCCATTCCCTCTAGTAGTCTGTCCAGTTCTTCCTTTAATTTACTCAAACTACCCACATACTTTCTTTAACACCAGATGGAAGTTTGTTTCAACGATCAACCACCTGCTGGCTGAAAGCAAATTTCTGCACGTCTCTCCTGCAAATATCCTTCCTTTTTTGAATTTATGCTACCACAGTGTGTAGGCTGAGCAAGAGTAGTGCAATATTATGGCAACTCATTGTGCAAGTATTCACAATATGAGATATACTTAAATGATGCCAATTCATAACTACTTAAATAGTTGGCTATGTACAGAAATTATGCTATTGACTAACTTGTACGTAAGTTAACTTCTCTTGTAACCTGAAGCCCTAGCCATAAATTACGTTGTAATATAATTAATATTATAAGAGTTTTATTAAGTTTATAAATAATAAATTTATAACAATACAAACATGACGTTATAGTATAATTGCCAAAAAGAAAACCCTTCCCACATCACTTTGTGACTTAATAATTCATCTAGTTCCTCCTTAATTTATTCAAACTACTCAATTCAAGAACACCAAGTGGAGGGTTTCCCCAACAACTACCTACTGGCTGAAAGGGCACAGAAATAACAGCATAGAAAAATATCAGGTTTTAACCCTCATCATGTGATGAAGTTTACTACATAAAGGACATGGTGCCTCTATAGCCAGGTGGGCAGGAGCAGCAGTGCGTAGCACGCTTCTTGATTAGACTAGGGTTCAAGCCCGTGACCACCAAATACGGAGGATGCAGAAAGGCAGGGAATGACCACTGCATATCCCCAGAGCAATATGGCCTTAGTTAATATTGCTCCTAAAAACCAAATAACAACAACAACGACTACATAATGGTTGTTCCAGAAATCTGGTTTTTTCTTCCCCACACCATGTATGAGAAGCATTAAATGTATAGGTTAATTGTTCCTTCATTTGGTCACGATTTACAGATATTGAGCACTTTTCTCAGTCATCTTACATTTTGGGAACAGTTATTTCTGTACCAAATATTTTCCAGATGATGCTCCATTTATTCAATAGTTGAATGGACAGAGTAAAGTTCTCACCCTTTCTATTGTTGTATTACCTTCTAATCGTGGACTCTTCTAATCTATGCTTTTGGCAATAGATTAATAACATAATCTGTGCAAAAATGGCCAGGTATTATAGGCACAGTATGGCTCAGGAGGCTGTTGACATTCTTCTCGTGTTTCTTTGTTATGAGATAATGAAATACAAAATACAGTTTTGAATATTAAGAAATTTATAATGATTGATATCATGTCAAATGATGCTGTATCATTTGACATGATGCTATATCATTATGACATCAACATATATCATAATGATATAGCATCATGCTAATCGTGTCAAATATTTGTTGTATTAATGTAATTTTAGTTGACATCAAACAAATAGCTGATCATTCTGTTTTTTTTTTTTTAATAGAATTACATGGCTCCAGAATTATCTCTTTATGGTGATTTTCGAGAAGATCCACAGATCATGTATCATAATTTTAGAACGTATGGCTCCATCCTGCTTGTATTAGTTGGAATTGTTGTTTTCATTGGAGTAAGATTTGTGAGCAAATTTGCCCCTGTTGCTTTGTTCTGTGTTGTAGTATCCCTGCTATCTGTATACGTTGGGATATTTGTAAACTTCTATGGCAGAACTGACCTGCAGTAAGTATAAGGAAATATGTTATCTCAGTTTGATTAGCTTTTCATCTTTTAATACAGGAAGTCTCTGCCTTATATTCATGAGGTATTCTTGAAAATTAAGCATAAATGAGCATAATGTAGAATATATTTTTTCATACAATTAATAGTATAAATTTGGGATACATTCTATGCCAAATAAAAATGTTAATTTTTGAAATTTAATAAATAATACATGTGTATATGTTTATTATAACAGTAGGGCCCTGCTTTTCGGCGTTCTGCTAATACGGCAGTTTTCAATTATGTTCGGCATTTTTTGTGAGCGATTCAGCTGCCAACAACCGCTCAGCAGCCAAGTCTGAGAATGGCGTCCGGCACCATTTTATTGTCAGTGATTCAGTCTGTTTACAGCATATTATAGTGTAAACATGTTATTAGGCTTTTATATTTGGAATAAAAAAGGAAAAAGGCTATGTAAATGCTCTAACTACTATTGGGGGCCCATTTGGAACTCTTTTTTTTTTGTGTCTTTTTTTTTTTTATTTTTCAAAATAGTAAAACAGTTATTGTTTGTGTTTATCTGATAAAGTAGAGTAGGTGAAATTGTTTCTTATGTGGCTTAGAAAATAACTCAGAAATGAGAGCCGAAGTAGGAGAAAATACCGCAGCAATTTTTTTTTCATTGTATCAATATATGCTTTCGAAATCTTCTTCCCTTTCACCGTCGAAACTATGGGGCTCTTTGTCATCACTTAAGAATCGTTCCTCTTCACTCCAGATGACAACTCCATGGGTCTCTTTTTGTCTACAATATCATAAACTCTGTTATTGATTCTCCACTTCTTCTTGAACAAATACCTTTCACTATACCCCACTTGAATTCTCGTTATAAAACTAATTTCTCACTGCCTGTCCCTCCAACTCGACACTTACTGGGAAGTCTGTTCCATTTCCATCAGGTATTGAATAATCACAATATTGATTTTACACTTAAACTGTCTATTTATAAGAAATTGCTCTTTACTCTGTTTTGTTAATCCAAATTTTGTATAAATTTTAATACTAGTTTTGTATTGATTCTCTGTAATTCTCAACATTCTCACCATTATCTAGGATCTGCATGCCCTGTGGGTGAGAAGTTTGTAAATAAATATATAAATAAATAAATATTATAATAATATAAATACAGTTTAATATTCTTTTATGTAATTCTGAAGTAGTATAATTAATATTATAAGAGTTTTATTAAGTTTATAAATAATAAATTTATAACATTAGAAATGTGATTTTATAGTCTAATTGCATAACATAGTACATAATGTAATTTTATAGCATATTAAATACTGTCGTTACATAACCTGGGAATAGTGTAGTGTGATTACTGTACTTGTAAGCACATTGGACAAGGAAATATATGGACTGCTTTAATGTTTTATTAAGAGCAAAACCAGGCATACACATACTTGCTTGTACATTAATGCCAGAAATATAGTAAATAAATTTCATGAATTTGGATTATCAATTAAGTTATCAAATATGAACATTACAGGGATATTAGAAACATGGTGACACTCAGACATAGGAGATGCATAATTTGAATATGGAATATATTGTGTATGGAAAGGACAGGAGGAGTTATGCTCTTGGTTATGAAGCACATAGACTCTAACGCTGCCAGGATAATGCTGAGTCAGATTGGCGTGATATAAGCACTGGGAAAATAAAAATGAGAATATGAGTATGTTATAGAACAAATAACTGTGATGAGTGTCATGAACAACTATACAGGCAAATAGAGTAGGGTTAAGGGAACCTTTGCACTTAGTTATGAGGTTATCCTTATATTTAGAGGAAGTCCCTACCAATTGGAGATGTGCAAGTGTCTCTTTTATTCAAAAAAGTGGGGAGGAGGGACAGTCAGAGAGAGAAGTGAGTAAGCTCGACTTCTGTTTGAGGGGAAAATAATAGCATTACTGGTTAAAGAAGTAATTCGGAAACACCTTGATATTCCTGTCAAAGTGTTCCTGAATTACTTCAAGTTATATGGCAATCATAGCATGGCTTTGTTAAGAAGAGATCTTCTCGGACCAACTTGATTAACTACTATTATATATTCACAAAGGAACTGGATGTAAAAAATAATATTAGCTTCCTAACCTTTGATTTCAGTAAAGCTTTTGATACTGTTCTACATGAAAGACTGCTACACAAATTGAAGCAGTATGACATTAGGGGTAAGTTAATAGTATGGATAAAAGGTGGATATTAATAGCTCTTCAGGGACTAGTGTTATTAGTGGATTCCCTGAGTGCCATGCTTCTTACTTTTTGCAATATTTATTAATAATATTGATGATCTTGATTAATATTATTCTATTGATTGATTAATATTGATCTTTATTATTATTATTAATATTGATCTTTATTATTAATATTGATACCTTGATTAATATTGATCAAGTTAAATGTCAAAGTATTCTTATGATAAAAAAGGTCAGCAGGGTAGCTAATGATGGAATATCAACAAGACCTAGAAAAATTAGACAGATGGACCAAGTTGTTAAATCTTGAGAACTGAGATTTAACATTGATAAATGTAAGGTACTACACTTGACTAGCAGTAATCCCGGGATAACATGCAATTTAGTGGTAAGCAGTCAGTAACCAATTTTGTAGTACCACACTCGAGGTGGTGGAGAATGAAAAAGACCTGGAGATAATTGTACAATCTGACACAAAGTTCTCTGAACAGTGCAGACAGGCTGCTGGAACAACTGATGGAATTCTGTCAATTATATATAGAAATTTTGCTAGCAGAGACATGGAATTGATTGTCCTGTTGCATAAGGCAGTCATTGATGAAGGAATCTTGAGAACTGCATAAAAATAAGTCTAGAAGCCTCATTTTTAAGCTGGTTTAGATCTTTTGGAACAAGTGCGAAGAAGAGCAACAAGATTTGTTAGTGACACCAAAGGATACTCTTACCAAGAAGAACTTCAGTTGTGTAAATTCGCCTCATTTTTAAGCTGGTTTAGATCTTTTGGAACAAGTGCGAAGAAGAGCAACAAGATTTGTTAGTGACACCAAAGGATACTCTTACCAAGAAGAACTTCAGTTGTGTAAATTGCATCATCTGGATACCAGGCACCTATGAGGAGTCTTGATTGAAGTATTTAAGGTTTTAAATAGATTGAGTAAACTGAATGCTGATGGCATCCTTACTCTTCCTTGGACAACACAGATAAGCAGATATAAATTTACAAACTTCCATCTGGTGTTGTGGAAGTGTGTAGTAGTTTGAATAAATTAAAAAAATTTTTTTTTTTTTTTGACAATGCTGTATAAACTTGCTTCCTTGCATCATTTTCCACTACTAACACTGGACCATCCTAACCATTTGTGTCAACATCAGCTATACATCCATTATGGCTCCAGTATAGCTAATAATAAGAAAAGAGTAGTAACATGAAATAGGATAGATTATTTCACAAAAATGGAGGCCCACCTGTGAGTAGAATAAACTCAAGCTCTTTTCAAGATAGGAATGTTCAAGAACTAAGTTTTAATTCTGTATATAATGTTCTTGCTGATGTTGAGCAAACAGAAAAAGGATACATGCAAAGTCAGCCAAATCAATATGTATTTTTATCTGTAGGCTGACGGAGTTTGACAACAAATGCTATTTAACGTAATAAAATAAAATCTGCTTATACAGTATATAAAGTACTAAAGTGCAAGGAGTGACTGAAAGAAATTTTAGATGTAAAAAATTCCAAAATGTCAGTGAGACAGTTTGTCTCCTTTTCTAACTGAAATCTATCACAAGCTGAAATGATAAATTTTCTTTTTGAACTGAAAACCAGGTGGACCCAAATATAAATATCTACAAACAGCACATATGGTGAGGATAAAATACAATATGGTAACTATTAGAATCTAAATTAACTACTAAGTGATTTTGAAATTTATAAGCAAGAAGAATGAAAAATGTGAAATTGGAAAAAAAACTAATAGATATAAAGTATGCTGGACATTGGAAAAGGCCATGAAGCAACATTCTGAGATATTGAGTTCACATCATGCACTAACTTTAAAAATGCAGGACTGGAATAGACTAGAAAAGTGTTATACTAGACCTAGTAATAAAAGGCGCCACCCATCATGTATGAAACAGATAAGTACGGAGGAATAAGTTAGAAGAAATTCCAGAAGTGAAACCTTAGAGGGCTGATGAGACAGTACATCTCTTTTCCCAGCATAAAGTTACAACTTATAATATAAAATTTAGAGAAAGTGAAAGAATAGCTTACTAAGAGAAAAAAAAAAAAAAAAAGATGGACTAGCATGCCAAATAATAAAAACACAAAAAGCAAAGAACACTGACAATAGCCTGATAACTAAGTTGGTAAAAGGAGACAGGCCCAACATAGCTGAGTAATCAGACACGATGGTGCAGAAGAACATGCTCTTTGAGTGGACTATGGTTCTAGCTCACGTGACTGCTAAATATGGTTAATAACTCTATTTGTTGTCAAAATAATTAAACTCCTCTGACCTATTGGTCATGCCATAGTATAAACAAGAATATATTGTCTTGATGACATTTAGTATTAGTAATGGCCATATGGTGCAAGGAAGCCTAAGGCTTATGCTGCACCAGCCAAAAAAAGAAAGAATAAAATAATATTAATAAAAAAATAAAATAAAATAATATTAATAAAAAATTAAATTAAATAACTAATTAATAAATAATAAACAAAAAGGAAATAGAATACCTATATCTTTACCTCCTCCCGTAGGTAATAATTAAAATTAAACTCCTCCTGACCTTGGAATTTCCCCAAATTGTCAGCTTCTAGAACCCATGTAGGTAACTTATTCAGTAATTTATAAGTCGCTGGCTAAAATAAAACTTCCTGCAATCCAGGCTAGACATCTCCCCCTGTAACTTGAATTTATGGCCCCTAGTTCTAGAATTATTTATAATTGTGAAAATTTCGCCCTCATTCAATTTACTTATACCTCTTAGAGCCTTAAACACTTCAATTAAATCTCCTCAAAGTGCTTAGTTTCCAAGCGATGCAACCCACATATTCAGTCTTTCCTCATACGGACACAACTCTTTTGCCGATCTCACCAGGTGAGTTACCGACTCTGGACCCTTTCAAGAAGCTTGATGTCTTTCTTTAGGTGCAGTCCCCATACTTGAACACAGTATTCCAAGTGTGGTCTAACAATAGTCTTATATAATGGGATTATGATGTCATCAATAGGACATCATGGGCCTTCCTTGCAACCTGTCTACAATGCTCAGCATACTTCATGTCTGACCATATTGTAATTCCCAATTGCCTTTATTCCACTACTGACTTTAGTTCAACTCCATCAACTGTATAAGTTATTTTGGGGCTACTGTTCCCCAGGTATAAGACCTTGTACTTTGCTGGATTAAAGCTTAGCTGCCACTTTTCTGACCATCTCTGAAGTCTATCTAGGTCACTCTGAAGGAGCTCTGCTAGGCAGTGATCATTAACTACTCTACCAATCTTTACATCATCTGCAAATTTAGACATCATGCCCTCGATCCCTTCATCCATGTCATTTATGAAAATCAAAAACAATGGTGATCTCAAGACTGATCCTTGGGGAATCCCACTTCTTACATTAACCCAATATGAGGAATAAAGTACTAAAGTGTATTTTGGAGGTTTTCACATCAAATATTTCTTCCAGTTACTCTTTATACTTTTGTACTTTATATAGAGGCAGACTTTATTTACTTAAACAACATTTAGTTGTTAAACTCTATCAGCATATAGAGACATTCCATCTTGGTTGACTTCTTCAATCTCATTTTCCTGTTCTGTTCGGCATCAGCAAGGACATTATACTGTACATTTATATCCCTCCTGACCTCAACAAGGGCCTTTTTGGTTTTCTTTTTGGTTAGAGCTTAGTTCCCTAGTTTCAAATTTCATTCCAGGAATGAAATTTGAAATTAGAGTAAGTAGTAGTGGCATGTGATGCAAGAAAGCAAGTATATGACCTTATGCAGCATCAGCCAAAAAAAAAAAAAAAATTCACACAACCATTCCCTCTAAATGTTTGTCCAGTTCCTCCTTAAATTTATTTAACCTATCAACTTCCACAATGATAGATGGAAGTTTGTTCCAGCAAATAACCACCCACTGGCTAAAGGCAAATTTCCACACATCTATTCTACATCTGTCTTTCCTTAATTTGAATTTATGCCCCCTTAGGTTCATAATCTGAACAAGTGGAAGAATCCCTTCAGAATTCACCGTGCTCAACCCATTCAAGGCCTTATACACCTCAATCAGATCACTGCACAGGTGCCTAGTCTCCAGCCATTGCAATTTGCAGAACTTAAGCCTCTCTTGGTAAGAAGATCCCTTCATTCCCCTCACCAATCTTGTTGCCCTTCTCTGTACACGCTCAAGCAAATCTACGTACTTCCTAAAATGAGGCCTCCAGACCTGCATGCAGTACTCAAGGCATGGCCTGACCATTGCCTTATACAGAGGGACAATCACTTCCTTTTCCCTGCACCACCAGATACGGAAGATGCGGAAAGGTCAGGGAATGACCACCGCATATCCCGGAGCAATATGGCCTTAGTTGCTAATGCTCTTAAAAACCAAATAACAAATAACAAACCTTTTCCCTGCTAGAAAAATTCCTATATATCATTGACAAAACTCCATGACCTGCTCTGGCAGCCTGTCTGCATTGCTCAGAAAACTTCATGTCTGACTGCACAACTTCACCCAGGTCTCTTTCATTTTCTACCACCTTAAGTGTACCACCACATAGTTGGTACGTTTCTCTGGGGTTACTTCTACCCATATGCAGTACTTTGCATTTGTCAAGGTTAAACTTCAGTTGCAACTTCTCAGCCCATCTGCCCAAATTTTCTAGATCCTGTTGCAGTATCACACTCCCATTACTGTCATTAACAACCGTGCCAACCTTTGTATCATCTGCAAACTTCGACACTAAGCCTTATATACCTTCATCAATATCATTGATAAATATACAAAACAACAGTGGACCCAAAACTGAACCCTGTGGGACTCCACTAATAACATTAGTCCACGAAGAGCAGCACCCATTGATTACCACCCTCTTCTGCCACTCAACCATCCTTTTATCCATTGTAGCAACTTACCCTTAATACCATTCTGCTCCAATTTGTACAGTAGTCTTCTAGGCGCAACAGTGTCAAAAGCTTTCCTGAAATCCAAGTATATGATATCAAAATTATTTTTTGCATCATTTCTTTGAAACCACATCATAACATCCTATCAAATTTGTCAGGTCTTTATTTATTTAACAAACCCATGCTGTGTCTGAATTATTGCTGCAGTCTTGTCTAGATGATCCTGCAATGCATCTTTAACTAGTGACTCCATTATTTTACCCGGAACAGAAGTTAAACTAACTGGTCTGTAATTACTCGTGCCACCCTTCGATCCCCCTTTGTGAATTGGGGATACATTTGCACATCTCCAGTCCATGGGGACCTCCCCTGAGTCCAAGGATGCTCTCATAATTATGGCTAAGGGTTTGCTTACTTCCTTTGCTGCTTCCTTTAATACATGGTGTCTCAAAAATATTGGTACAAACGTTTAGGGGAGGTAGGTAACATCTAAAGGAATGTGAATCACATAGGAACCCATAACTGGAAACGTCACCGTAAGTCAGTTGACGGCGCTGTTCATCAGTTCGCGAGAGGGAAAATTTCTGGTTTACTCATTCAAGCAGTAGTCACTGCATGAAGAGCATGCATCGATATACGAACTGTGAGCTGGCAGACATGCCTCTAGTGTATGGATTAGCAGAGGGCAATGGACGAGCCGCTCAACGAATTTATTGTTATGCTTCCAAGACAGACATGTACTGGACCACCGTTTGTTTGCACGTGTGCATCAAAATTTGTGCGATTATGGGTCATTTAAAGGTAACAGGAGTAGTGCGGGCAGACCACGTTCGACACGAACTCCCGCCATGGAAGAAAGTGTGTTGAATGCTGTCCAGAATAATCCTACCACCAGCACACGTGCCGTTGCCTCTGCCTTAGGAGTGTCTCATTGCAGTGTACAGCGTGTCTGGCACGAGGATTCCTTACACCCCTTTCATCTCCAAAGGGTTCAGTTACTGCTCCCCCAAGATCATCCTGCATGTGTGGCTTTTGCGCAGCGGTTTCTCCAAGAAAGTGTTTAACAAGACTTGAATTTTCCAGCCTATGTTTTGTTCACGGATGAGGCTTATTTCACTCGGGAAGGCTTATTCAATCAGCACAATGCTCATGTGTGAGCTCACGACAACCCACATGGTGTGCGCCCCCATGCGGCACAACATCGCTTCGCAATAAATGTGTATCAGGTATGGTTGGTGACTGCTTAGCCGGCCCATACCTATTACCATCCCGCATGAACTCCGCTAAATATCGGATCTTTCTTGAACAAGTTCTACCAGGGTTACTTGATGATGTTCAGCAAATGTGAGATGCAACATTTGGTTTCAACGTGACGGGGTGCCTGCCCATTATGGAAGGTGTGTTCGTGACCATTTGAACAGGCGTTTTAGGCATCGATGGATTGGCCGTGGTGGACCCGTTGCCTGGCCCCCACACTCACCTGATTTATCGAGCCTTGATTTCTTTCTGCAGGTGGCCCTCAAATCTATCGTGTATGAATCGCCTGTGGAGATGGAAATGGATCTCGTGACGACGCTCATCTGCGCTGCTGCTACTGTCAAAGAAACTCCAGGTGTGTTCAACCGTGTCCGCCAATCCATGCTACGTCGGTGTCACGCATGCATCTCATCTCATTGTGGAAACTTCCAACATCTATTGTAACATCATGATATGCATCCATCTCGTACTCCATTGTTAATATTATGTCGAATAAATGTTTGCCACTAATTACTGTCTTGTGTAATTTCTGCTTCTTGTGCCTCTGCTACTACTCTCCCGTGACGTTTCCGGTTATGGGTTCCTATGCTATTCACATTCCTTTAGATGTTACCTACCTCCCCTAAACGTTTGTGCCTATATTTTTGAGACACCCTGTATAAATGGATCGATCCCATCCACCCCAGGTGCCTTTCTTATGTTTAATTTCAACAATTTCTCCTCCACTTTGCTCTCAGTTATTGCAAAATCATTAAGCACCCTGCTACAAGTTTATAACCTTCTGGCATTTTCAAACCTTAGTAACTCCTCATGTGTGAACGTAGATGCAAAATACTCATTCAGTTTGTTTGCTATCTGAGCAGGATCATCAACAGTCGAACCATTGATATCAAGTGGACCAATGAGATTCATCCCCTTCCTTTTATACTTTATATAAGTAAAGAAATCCTTGCTGTTTTTCTTAGCATCCTTTGCCAAAGATTTCTCATAATCTGCCTTCACCTGCCTAACCTCCTTTGTGACTTGATTACAGACTAGCTTATATCTGCCATAGGCTTCTGTGTCACCTGATTATTTATATGCATCACATGCATTTTTATTCTCTGTCACGAGTCTCATTAGTTCATTTGATAACTATTTAGGCCTAAACCTTGAACAATATTTCTTAATAGGTATGAAACGTTTAGTAGCTTCCACGATTAACTCTTCCTTGAATGCTTCCCACTTAGACTTTGCTGTTGATAACATCATCAGTTGATCCCACTGTACAGAATTTAAAAACTGTCTGAGACCGCTGTACTCATCTTTACGGAAGCAAAAACCCTTTCCTTTACTCCTGATGGTAATTATATCTTTAAGTAAATCCCACATCAGTACACTGATCATTGCCACCTAGTGGTTTCTTTATCTGCAAATGCTTAATACACGAATGATCACTGCTGATTACCAGATCAAGAGTATTACCCTCTCTGGTTGCCTCTCAAACATGCTGCTGCAGAAAACAATCATCCAATAAATCCGCAAAAGTCTTACTAGTTTGTGAGTGACCAACCCACAAGTTCCAGTCAATATCTGAGAAGTTAAAATCCCCCATTATAAGACATTCTGATTTACTAGCCCACTCTATTTCTCTGTACAATTGTTCATTATACTCATTCGAGTCATTAGACCTATAACACACTCCTACTGTTATTTTTGCTTTCGCAGTGCTTATGTCACACCAGACTGACTCAACAGTGCACTTTTCATATGTATCAACTGGATGCACTTCTTTTGATTTTGTTTTTCTTAATTAACAGCATAACACCTCCTCCCTTCCTATCCTGTCTATCTTTTCTGTAACATTGTACTCCCCAAATTCCAATTCTGCATTCCTAATATCTGTGTGACACCACGTCTCTGATATCCCAACAATATCTGCCTTTGATGTCTTGACCAACAATTCAAATTCATCAAATTTAATTACTATACTTGTTGAATTGGTATACATGCAAGTATACATGCACGTATTCTTATTCTTAGTTACCCTAACACATCCCATATACTCACCTGTTTCACAATGACTGCCATCAGTCCCTGAAACCCCTCACTCCAGGTCGCTGCTTATTCTAATAGAAGGCGCCTCAGTAGCCAGGTGGGCAGGAGCAGCAGTTTGTAGCACAAGCTTCTTGATTAGACCGAGGTTCGAACCCGTGACCACCAAATACGGAGGATGCGGAAAGGTCAGGGAATGATCACCACATATCCCCGGAGCAATATGGCCTTAATTGCTAATGCTTCTTAAAAAAAAAAAAAAAAAAAAAAAAAAAAAAAAATCAAAATTCTAATAGAAGTAGTGGAAGAATCACTTTCACCTCTGCCTGCAGATACTTTTAACATTTTAGTCTGTGAATCTCCTCAAGCTAGCAGTTTCCTACTCATCTAACACTGCCTCGATAGCATCAGCAAATATTCTTGCACCCTTTCTATTTAAGTGTATCCCATCCCTGAGGAAGCAGTCTCTCCTGTTAATAAGCATAGACCACGCTGAAAAAAATTCTACCCCTTGAGCCTTGCACATTCCCTCCAGGGCCGAATTGATTGACAAGGCTCTCATCATGTACTCCCTCCTATCGTGTCTGGGCAGAATTGCAGACACTTTCAAATTTAACCCTAACTCAACTTTTTTGCAACATTGACCTGTACTTGTTAAGCAAATCTGCAGATCTCCTACTCTTAATGTCATTAGTGCCAACGAGTACAACAATATCACCTTTTTTGTACCCTTAAAAGATGATATATGCTTTACAACATCATCAACTTTTGCACCTTGCAGACATACCCTGGTCCTATTCCATCTATCCTTTTTACACAATATATTACCAATCTCACTGACAATAGAGTCACCAACAATAACTAACTCCTGTGGGACCAGTGCATTCTGCCTTGGAGATTGCCACTGTGTTGCCTGATGCACAGGAGTGAGCTCTGGCATTGAGTTGGGCAGCTGAGAGCTTGACAGGCCCCTCATATTAATTTCTTTGAGGGCATCTACCCTACATAAATGCCCATTAGAACACTGAGTTGACGCCTAATTTCTAGACAGTCTCTGCACTGGCACAGACAAAGACATCCTCCTTGGCTAAATCATGTTCTGTTCCAGAGAGTTTGGCAAACATTTCACAAGTTGCACATTTTTTTAGGCTGTGATGCGTTGGAGAATTGCCTCCCCTCAGTTCTCCCCTGAGTCACAGCACTCCTGCCACTTTGTGGCCGTTGCTTTGTTGCTCTAGTTTGGGGTATGATATTTTAAATTAATCAGATCAATTAATTTAATTAATTAATTGTGAATACTACACTATCTAATAGAATCCTAAATGCAGTGATGCGTATTACGCTATATAATTTTATGTTATATATCTACCTAGCTCTAACGTTAGGGCTACCTTGCTACCACAATTAAAAATTTGAATTCCCTACCACTCTATACAAAAACAATGGCTGCAAGATTCGAACAAAACAACGGTTTTATGTATATTAAGTAGTAATCTACAAAAACTCTTTATCTAAATTAAAAATAAAAATAACCAGCGTAACTAGAACTATAAAACTACGCATAAAGTACAATATAAAATAACAATTAGGTAAATTAAATGGCAAACACCGCTTTTTTGGAGCCTGTAATTCACAGCTGTAATTTTTAAAGAGAGTCAGTGCCCTCTCTTAAGTATCTTAAGAGTAAATAATTATTCTATAATTGTAAGTTTGAGTTTCAAACTAGAGTAAGTAAATATACGTAGTAAGTATTCTGTTTCAGTTTTTTATCTACTCTGGTTAATATCCAGTTCTCACAATCCTGCAATTCTGTTTCAGGATTTTTTATTTATTTATTATTATTTTTTTTATAATAGTTCTGTCCAAGAGATGTTTCATCTGATTGAGTTTTCCATCAAGAGGGTGCTGTCTTAAGGTATTTAGTTGTTGACAAACAAAACTTTCTCTATTTTTGGTCATTCAGTTCTTGACTTAGTAAGTACTCCGTGATTGAGATTGTATGGTCCATAATTCCCAAACCTAAGCTTATAGCAAGGATTAGGTGTGTTACTAAAATGCTATATACTTTGTTTTTTTTTTTTCATTCCTTGGGGTCTTTTGATTTCAAGGATGTGGAATTCTAGTGGATGAGATTCTGTTTTTATTATCATTATGTTCATTAGATTTTAGCAAATCTTATTTTACAGATTTCACACCCTCCAAAAGTGGAGTCTGCACAGGAACCAAATGGTTTCAGCAAGCTTTATTACTTTCTTAAGTGCTTTCCATATGCTGTATTCCTTAAAATTCTACATAATGTATTATGTAAAATACATAGTGATGTATTATTACATCAGTTTTGATTTTTAACATTTATGCCATTTTTTTTTAAATTTATTTATTACAATCATAATTGCAAAACTAGATCTATGGATGTAAAAGTTTTGCTTGAATATTTATTTTAAGGAATATATTTTTAAGGAAAATAAAAATATATTTTTTATTTTATTTTCAATAGTTTTCACATCCATAAATGCTACAAAATCATTAGTTCTCTTTGCTTCACCCACATTGTGTGTGTGGAGCAAAGTATACTTAGTGCATTTTTAAAACTATCTGTAAGAATTTTCAGTTCATTTCTGAATAGTTTGGTAGTCAAAAATAGTTCACTACAGTTTATCAATCTCATTAAAAAGGTTAATTTTGATTAGATTAGGTTAGATTATATGTACTAAAAATATCTAATTTGAAATGTTTTCTTTAATCAGGATGTGTATTCTAGGAGATAGACTTCTCTCTAATAAAGATTATAAGCATTGTACAAAGGATAAGAATGATACAACATCTCTGTTCCATATTTATTGTACTCCTATAAAAAATACTACTGAAGAAAGAGAGATTAATTATACATGTGATCCCTACTTTGAAAAAAATGATGCCAAATTGGTTCCTGCAATCCCTGGCTTGTCAAGTGAAACTTTCTTTGGTAAGTTTTTATATTACAAGCTTGAAAGTCAAAATTAAATCTTTAACAAGCATTTACATTTAAGATTAATATGAACATGATTATTATGTTATGTACGATTCTTTTAAACATTAGAAATTAATTCTGTAACTCTCATTTAGGTTACAAATTGTAAAATCATATATTATGATTTATTAAAAAAAATCATATTCTATGATAGTCTTGAAAGTATAATAATAAATAATAATAAAAATAAACAAAAATTAAAAAGTAATCAATAATAATAAATAAATAAATATAGATCACAAGAAAGTTAATTCTGAATAAGCATCAAAAAATATTTTTTCAAATGAATATTAATTTAAGAAGGCTAAAACACCATCATTAAAGAGGAGACATTTAGTAAGAAGAGTTGAGTTACTAACTTCCCAGAAAAAGAAAGCTCATATCCATCCTCTTTTCAACATTTCAACTAACAATAAACAGTTAAAATAACACATCTACAATCTAAAGTAGAATTGCCTCTTCAGTTCAGAGATAGATAGAATCCTTATGCAAGACAACCTTAATAATATAATTAGTTATCCAAGGTGTCTTTTCATCTTCATATCACATTAGGTGTTGAAGACAAAATCACATACAAAAACATTTCCATTCATTATTGAAATGCTTGGAAACTCATTCATGCAAACAAATTACTGATATCCAGATCCTTGGCCACAACATCAACCATTTTGTGTTGATTTGCCTTAATGGCATTGTTTGCCATTTTCTTTTGTGGAAACTGTCAGATGGGCATGCAGAGTTTTTCTTCCTTTATAGTAATGATTTACCATTTTCACACTCATAGACATGATATACAGTTTTCAACATATGCCTTTTCCATTTTAGTATTACTAGTCACAGATGATACAACAAAGCAAGCTTATACAGATCAGCCAAAAAAAAAAAAAAAAACAACACTTAACACATCACCTGTCCATCCCCTCCAGTATCTAGTTTATCTAGTTCTTCCCTGAACTTATTCAAGCTATCCACTTCCACAACAACAGATGGAAGTTTGTTCCAGCAATCAACCTCCTGCTGGCTGAAGGCAACCTTCCATATATCTATCCTGCAATGATTCTTCCTCAATTTGAATTTATGACCACTGTAGTCACCTTTAGAAAAGTGAAAGCCCTTTCCTTTACCTTTTTGTCGTAATTACATCTTGTAATTACACCAAGTAAATCCCAAATCAATACACTGTGGTCACTATTACCTAGTGGTTCTTTTATCTGCAGATTATTAATGCATGAAGAATTGCTACTGATAATCAGATCAAGAGTATTGCTTTCTCTTGTTGGCTCTTTAACATACTTCTGTAGAAACCAGTCATCCAATAAATTCTCAAAAGTCTTGCTAGTGTGTGTGACCAATCCACAAATTTCAATCAATATCTGGAAAGTTAAAAACCCCCATTTATAAGACACTCTAATTTACTGGCACTCTCTGTTTATCTGTATAGTTGTTCATTGTACTCATCACAGTCATTAGGTCTTTCCCAGTGCTTATGTTACACCAAACTGACTCAACATTGCACTAGTCACCCATGTTAAATGTATGCAATGCCTTAGATTTAATATGCTTTTTAACCAAGTGCATAACTCCACTCCTCCTGTACTGTCTCCTTTCTGTGCCCATTATACTCCTCTTATTCAAATTTTGCTTCCCTTATCTCTGAGTGATACCACTTCTCTGATATCCCTACAATGTCCATATTTGATGACTTAACCAGTAATTCAAATCCATCAAATGCCAGTTCATCATATGTTAGTAGATTTTTGCTGGAGAGATTCCTTCTGGTGTAAGAAACTAAACAACACTGTGTTTTGTTAGCTTGGAAACACCTGTCACTGAAAATGCTATATTTTATCTCCTTCTATGCATCACTTTCTGTGCATTCAGAATCCATTGTGCCCTATGGTGTCACTACCTAAATTAATGGCATGCCATGCATAATTTGAAATTACATAATTGAGATTTTGTTTTCATTTGATTTTCTCTCATAGCAATCATCTCTTTGGCTTTCCAATTTACATCATATCACACGAATAGCAAAAGGCAGACTTTTCCTTATCCTGATTCCATTTTCTCAGCTGTTCAACACAAGTGTGGCATATTTTTCAGAGCTCATGGTTTATCTCACTTCGTAAGTTTTATCATAAATTATGCACAGTACACTTTTTTAAACAAATTCTGTAATGCTTTCCCTAAACTTTTTTTAAAACAAAGCAGATATGAGATAGATTTCTCTCAAATAAACAAATATAGCAAAACAGGTCAAGCGTTTTGTGCAGCCTCTTGTTGCCATACTTCATTACAAAACTTAAAATTACAAAAGTAAATGTAGTTTGCTTAGTTCTCCATTTATAGTTGTTGTATACAACTAAAACAATAAAGAGAATAATAATAACATATTAATGAAGAATGATTTTGATATATAAGAATGCACAGAATGACACAGAAAATAACATTATATAAATTGCATTAGCATATACACTTAGATACAAATTTCTGTTCTCTGTGATATTATTAGTAGTGATAAAGTTATACTGTATCAACTAAAAAAAAAAAAAAACTACCCATGTTATTTATTCTTGTTTATACTCTGCCACGACCACCAGGTCAGTGGAGTTTACAATAAATCAATCAATACAAATGTTAATCGTATTTAGCAGTCATGGGCTTGAACCCCGGTTCACTCAAAGAGTGTGTACTACTGCACTCACATTCCTAACCACTCAGCTATGTCAGGTCTCCCTTGTAATAATTTGTCTAATCTTTCTTTAAATTTATTCATGCTATACACCTCTACAACACTAGAAGAAATTTGTTCCAACAGTCAATTATTCTCTGGCTGGCTGAAAGCAAATTTTTGTACATCTATGCTGCATCCATCCTTTTCCGATTGAAATTTATATCCCTGTTTTGTGTGTGTATGTGGTGTGGTCCAAGAAAGAGTAAGGATGCCATCAATATTTAGTTTACCCAGTACATTTAAAGCCTGAAGCATTCCAATCAGATCTCATTATAGGTGCATAGTTTCCAGCTGTTGCAATTGACAGAATTCAAGAACTTATACAAAGTGATTCAAAATTGATGCAACCCAAATATCAGTAAATAAAATTTATTAATTTTTTTACTATCAGTTATGCAATTAAGTGATTAAAATAACTTTAATAATAATAAGTAATTATAAAAAAGTATATATGTTAGGAATATCCGTCTTACTTATGTATGAACTGTTTTCATCATATTCAGTGACATCTTTTGCGATGTTTAAATGTCTGTGTTTGCAGTTTCATTCTGTGTATCAGCTTCCAGTTCCTCCAAAGTGTAGGGATTACTTTTATATGGTTTGCCTTTCAATTACCCCCACAAATAATAATCCAGTGATATGAAAAATGGGGAACGAGAAAAATTTTTATAAGGCAGCCACTGAAATACACATTTAAATGGGAAATATTGTGATACAATTGCCATAAACTAACTGATATGGATGAGTGACTGTTATTTTACTGTGTATGATGGTGGACTACCCTTTATATAACAATAATTGTTAATCTTGTAAGCTTAAGTCCTATATTTAAACCTATTTGAATATAGAAAAATTCAAAGTATTCATATCTGTAATACTATTAATTTATTGTTGGCATTAGATGTAGACTGTGAGCTGTAATTATGAGCAATGAAATGCTGATGCTATCTTAATTTTTTTTTTTTCTTGTTAAATTTTCAGTTGTTGCATTTTCTACATATTCCTCCTAACTTTAGAGAGAGAGAGAGAGAGAGAGAGAGAGAGAGAGACTTTATTGCAACTAAATTAATACAAAGAACATACACGTAAATGAAGTTGCAATTGTGTCCAATCACGGCCAAAGGCCAGGGGCTCACATTACAGTTGATGATTAGTTATGTGCATAAAGGCATAAAAATTACAAACTAAAAAGTGTAACATGCTATTACAATTCCTCACATTATGCAGTATTAACTATATTTACAAGCACATCATGTACAGTTGTATTTACAATAAAAATATCTAATATACATGAATGGCAATTCTCTGTCAAACGAATTTTGTTGTGGTGCAGGAGAGCATGGCAGATGGTGTGGAGGGTACACAAACTTGTTCTTATTGGCTTCTAAGATTGGAGCGAACTGTTAGGACTTCTTTCCTGTAGGCTTACTGCTGCAAAACTTATGCAAGTCAGCATTGAGGTGCTGTACTTCGGTAGCATTTGGTTTGGGAGGAAGCACTCTGAAAGATGAAGTCTCCGATGCCTCAAGCAGAGCATCGGGGTTGACCGAAGTTCTGGCTTGGGTATTCACCAGTAACACGAATCCCAAATGCACAGCATTGAGATTTGACCTGTGATCATTTTAACTGTAGCTATTAGTCGTCTTATTTGAATGATATCATGCAATCGCTGCATCCCTAGTGAAGTAGCCAAGACTGTAGTTGTGTCTTGGGAGACAAGCTTTCCGGTTAGCCCATTTAAGGAGCCATAATTCTGCAGCAAAGATTTGCTTCTTCATTGTAGTAGCTGCTGATGCCCATACTTCGGCAGCATAGAGGAGTAGAGAATAAATTACTGTTCTGATAAATTTCTTAAGTATATGAGGCTCCTTAACATAAATTAGTTGTTGTTTAGCTGCCCATTGGAGAGCAGCTGCTCTGGATATGAATTTCTCTACATGGGCATAGAAGCAAAGTTTTGGGTCAAATACTATTCCCAAATCCGTATGGGTAGGAGTGGCAGATATTACAATTCCATCGAGTATTGGGGCTATTATTGTACAGGTTGGTTTAAGAGAAAACACTATTAGTTTTGTTTTTTGTGGGTTGACCGAGAGTCCATGCTGTTTGATGTAAGAGGCGACGTTGATGAGACTGTTATTGATACATGCTGTAGACTCAAGATCATTGTTGGAAGCAATAGGGGATAGAATTTTTATATCACCTGCATATGTGACGATTTTCTCATTTTCACGGACTAAAGGCATGATGATGGCTGTAAATAATAAGCCAGATAGGACTCCTCCTTGGAACACCAGCTGAGATTGCCTTCATGTGCAATTGACCATGGGCATCGATAATACCCTATCATGGAGGAGTGATGCTGTGAACCAGAGGATATTACCTTGGATTAGATAGTGGGCTTCCAGTAAGGGGAGGAGTGCTGACACGTTGATGGCATCAAAGGCAGCTTCGATATCCAGGTACAAGATTGCGAGTTCCTCGTGCCATTCAAAAGCGGACAGTATAGTACATATGGTTGCAAGGAGGTTCGTCACTGTGGAACAGTCTCGGATGGCATAGTGGATCTGTGGTGGCTTATCCCCAAGATTCTGATTCATTAAAGTGGGCAGCATAATTTTTTCCAGGATTTTTAGGAGCATTGAAGGGTTAGATATCGGCCAAAAGTGCTTAGGTGAGTGGGGTTTCAAACTTCTGGAATGTGGTCTGACAAAAATTCTTGTAGTGAGAATTCCGTTGAAGATTGACCTGAGATATTTTACCATGAATTATGGCACTTTGTAGGCCCATGCGGTTGCTGATGCTGGAAGTGAGTTTATCGCTGCTATCAGCTGGTGTGTAGAGATGATGATGGAATGTAAGATGTCTTGTTGTAATTCATAGTCGGGACATAAAAAAGGGTTTAGTTGTCCTATGGACATATTGAATCTGGTGATATGATCTAGCTATTGAGCTAGGTCCAGCTGACTAGGAAAGCTATGGGATCTGAAGTGATATGGGATTTTCCCTTTTTGAAGTTGGGCACCCATGTGTGCTGTTATTGCTCTTGATTTCACTCTATTAAATTGCACTCATGCTCTTGAATAAGATATACGGTTAGTAACCTGTTGAGTACTTTTCCAGATCTGTTGCAGCTGCTGCTTTAATAGAAAGGCCGTGTATACTTCTGGATTCCACCAGGCTTTGGAGTGAAGCGAGATCCTTATCTTCTTTGATGCAACATATTGTGCAATGGTGTTTACCCAGTTTGCTAATAGAATTACAGCAAGCAAGACATCATGTGTTTCAAGGACATGCCAAGGTATAAGGGTGGCAGCTTACAGGCATTTAATGCATTACAATGTAAAATATATATATTTGTAATTCTTTTGGGAATATTGCTGATTTTTCTTCCTAGTAAACAAATTTTTTAGAAATAAAATTTTGAAGTAAGTATTTAAATGACCAAAATTTTTATAATGCTGTACTATGTTATATGTGGTTTAATTTATTTTATAGTGAATGTTCCCAGTAGATTTCGACAGAGCGGTGATTATGTATCACTTTCACAACACCGTGAGGAAGCTAGTTCATTTGGGCAGAAAACTTACAATCAAATATTGGTGGATATTACTACTTCTTTCACTATGTTAGTTGCAATATTCTTTCCATCATGTACTGGTAAGTTGGTGTCATGTTTTTTTATTTATTATTTATTATTTTTTTTAAAATAATACTAAACACTTGAAGTATTATGGTTAAATTTATTTTAGTATATACTGAAGGAATCTGCAAATAAAATGAAGTTATTTGCAGATTTCTTGGGTATGTACTAATATAAATTTGATTCTTGATTATCTATGTATTCTACAATAAAAAGTAACACATGGGAAACCCTACTTGCTGCATCTAAAATCAGCTAACTGCAGTCTCAATTGAACAGAACTTTAAATATTCCTCTGATTTATGATGGGAATTGAATCTAGAGCTCTCCAAATGAAACAAATAATGAAACCACTATACTGTCACAGATGACTGTTTAAGAATGGGAAGAAAAAATTGGGAAAGGGGAGAAGTATCTGTGCTTTTGTATGTATGAAATCTAAAAATTGTCTAAATCAAGGGTGGGTAACCTTTATGAAAGGCGGGCCAAATATGTGTGCGGTACACGCAGGCCAAATTTTTTTTAGATTTCCTAATTTTTAAGATTATTAAAATGGTGTATAATGAAAAATTTGTCATAAACAGTTTTATGTTTATTGTAATATTTATACATACACAAACATATAATTAATAAGAAAAATGAAATACAAATTCAAGATAAGTACAGGTCAGTGTTGAAAAAAAGCCGTGTGTTAGGGTTGAATTTGAAAGTGTCTGCAGTTCTGCCGAGACACAATAGGAGGGGGTATATGATGAGAGTCTTTCCAATCAATTCAGCCCTGGAGAGATTGTGCAAGGCTCAAGGGGTAGAATTTTTCTCAGCCTGGTCTGTGCTTGTTAACAGGAGAGACTGCTTATACAGGGATGGGATACACTTAAATAGAAAGGGTGCAAGAATATTTGCTGATGCTATCGAAGCAGAGTTAGGTGGGTCGGAAAACTGCTAGCTTGGGGGGGGGGGATACACGGACTAATAGATTAATAGTAGCTGCTGGCAGAGGTTGAAAGTGATTCTTGCACTGCTTATTAGCATTAGTAGAGGCATTTGATGCAAGAAAGCAAGCTTATGCAGCATCAGCCCAAAAAAAAAAAAAAAAAAAAACCCACTTCCACTTCACCCCTCTGTTCGTTCAAAATATCTGTCCAGCTGAGCCTTAAACTTATTTAGGCTATCAACCTCCACCACAAGGGATGGCAGTCTGTTCCACCAACCAACCACCCGCTGGCTAAAGGCAAATTTCCGCACGTCTATCCTACATCTGTCTTTCCTCAATTTGAATTTATGCCCTCTCAGGTGATTTTTCTGAGCTAGAGGAAGAATCCCATCAGCATTGAGCATGCTTAAACCATTCAAGGCTTTATACACCTCTATCAGATCACCTCGCTGGTGCCTAGTCTCCAGACACTGTAATTTGCAAAACTTAAGCCTTTCTTCGTAAGAGCACCCCTTTGTTCCATTCACTAATCTTGTTGCCCTTCTCTGTACTCGTTCCAGCAGCTCTACATCCTTCTTGAAATGAGGCCTCCAGACCTGTATACAGTACTCTAGGTGTGGCCTGACCATTGCCTTATACAATGGAATAATCACCTCCTTATCCCTGCTGGAAAAATTCCTGTATATCATTGACAATACTCCATGAGCTACTCTTGCAGCCCGTCTGCACTGCTCAGAGAACTTCATATCTGCCTGCACAATCACCCCCAAGTCCCTTTCATTCTCTACCACTGTCAGTGTAGTACCACAGAGTTGATACGTTGCTCTGGGGTTGCTGTTTCCCATGTGTAGTACTTTACATTTGTCAATGTTAAACTTCATTTGCCACCTCTCAGCCCATCTGCTCAACCTTTCCAGATCCTGTTGCAGCAGCATAGTGTCAGTAGTGTCCTTGACAACCCTGCCAACCTTTGTATCATCTGCAAACTTGGACATTAAGCTTGATATACCATCATCAATATCATTTATAAATACAGAAAACAATAATGGACCCAACACTGAGCCCTGAGGGACTCCACTAATAACATTAGTCCACGATGAGCAGTGTCCATTGATTACCACTCTCTGTCTTCTCCCCCTCAACCACCCCTTTATCCATAGCAGCAATTTGCCTCCAATGTCACACTGCTCCAATTTGTGTAGCAGTCTTCCATGTGCAACAGTATCAAAAGCCTTTCTAAGATCCAAGTATATAATATCAAAGTTATTCCCTGCATCCAGTTCTTTTGTGACTGCATCATAGTATCCAATCAAGTTGGTCAGGCAAGACTTCCCCTTAACAAAACCATGCTGTGTCTGAGCTATAACTGAAGTCTTGTCTAAATGATCCTGCAGTGCTTCTTTAACCAGTGCCTCCATTAATTTTCCTGGAACAGAAGTTAAGCTCACAGGTCTATAATTACTTGTGTCAGCCTTTGATCCTCCTTTGTGAATTGGGGTCACATTTGCACATTTCCAGTCTATGGGTACCTCCCCTGAGTCCAAGGAAGCTCTCATAATTATGGCTAAGGGTTTGCTTACTTCCTTTGCTGCCTCCTTTAATATAACTGGAATTCTATTGAAATGCAATTGAGCAGCAGCCTGGAAAGCAAGGCAATGGGGATTTCCAGGACTGTTGGGATTCATAGTGGAACAAGTAAATACATGGGCTGTGTTAGGGTAACTAAGAGTAGAAATAGGTGCATATATACTTGCATGTACACCAGTGCAAGGAGTATAGTTAATAAATTTAATGAACTTGAAGTGCTAGTCAAGACATCAAAGGCAGATATTGTTGGGATATCAGAGACGTGGTGTCACACAGACATAAGCAGTGCAGAATTGGAATTTGAAGAGTACAATGTGTACAGAAAGGATGGACAGGAAAGGAGGAGGGGGTTATGCTGTTAGTTAAGAAACACATAAAATCTAAGAAAGTGCATCCAATTTATGTTGGTGGGCAATGCAATGTTGAGTCTGTTTGGTTTGACATAAAGCACTGGGAAAGGAAAAATGAGAGTAGGTGTGTGTTATAGGCCTAATGAATCTGATGAGTATAATGAGCAGTTGTGCAGAGAAATAGTGGGCTAGTAAATCAGAGTGTCTTATAATGGGGAATTTTAATTTCCCAGAGATTGACTGGAATTTGTGGGTTGATCCCTCACACACTAGCAATGCTTTTGTGGATTTATTGGATGATTGTTCTCTACAGCAGCATGTTCGGGAGGCAATTAGAGGGAGTAATACTCTTGATCTGATTATCAGTAGTGATTCTTCATGCATTAAGAATCTGCAGATAAAGGAACCACTATGTGTCAGTGGTCACAATGTGCTGAAGTGGGATTTACTCAAATAGGTAACTATGGTGGTCTGAGGCTGTATTTAAATTCTATACAGTGGGACCAACTGATGATGTTACAAACAGAAAATTCAAAATGGAAGCATTCAAAGAATTAATCTAGGAAGCTACTAGACTTTTCATACCAACTAAGAAATATTGCTCAAGATTTAGGCCTAAATGGATGTCAGATGAAATAATTACACATGTGGTAGAAAAGAAAAAATGCATGGATACATATAAATTAACACGTGACACAGAAGCCTATGATAGATATAAGCTTTTCTGTAAACAAGTCACAAAGTAGGCTAGGCAGGCAAATGCAAATTATGAGAAATCTTTGGCAAAGGATGCAAAAAAAAAAAAAAAAACAGCAAAGACTTCTTTACTTATGTAAATTCTAGAAGGGAGGGGATGAATCAGATTGGTCCACTTGATATTGATGGTTCAACTGTTGATGATCCTGCTCAGGTAGCTAACAAACGAAATGAATGTTTTGCATTCACACATGAGGAGTTATTCAGGGCGGGGAATGCCAGAGGTGTAGTAGTAGTAGTAGTAGTAGTAGTAGTAGTGGCACTTGATGCAAGAAAGCAAGTGTAGGAGCTTATGCAGCATCAGCCAAAAAAAAAAAAAAAAAATCACACCATACCCTCCAAATGCCTGTCCAGTTCCTCCTTAAATTTATTTAACCTATCAACTTCCACAACGACAGATGGAAGTTTGTTCCAGCAATTAACCACCCGCTGGCTAAAGGCAAATTTCCGCACATCTATTCTACATCTATCCTTTCTTAATTTGAACTTATGTCCCCGTAGGTTCGTATTCTGAACAAGTGGGAGGATCCCATCAGAATTCAGCATGCTCAACCCATTCAAGGCCTTATAGACCTCAATCAGATCACCGCGCAGGTGCCTAGTCTCCAGCCACTGCAATTTGCAGAACTTAAGCCTCTCTTGGTAAGAGGATCCCTTCATTCCCCTCACCAATCGTGTTGCTCTTCTCTGTACACGCTCAAGCAAATCTACATCCTTCCTAAAATGAGGCCTCCAGACCTGTACGCAGTACTCAAGGCGTGGCCTGACCATTGCCTTATACAGAGGGACAATCACCTCCTTTTCCCTGCTAGCAAAATTCCTATATATCATTGACAAAACCCCATGACCTGCCCTAGCAGCCTGTCTACATTGCTCAGAAAACTTCATATCTGACTGCACAATTACTCCCAGGTCTTTTTCATTTTCTACCACCTTAAGTGTAGTACCACACAGTTGGTACGTTTCTCTGGGGTTACTTCTACCCATATGCAGTACTTTGCATTTGTCAAGGTTAAACTTCAGTTGCCACTTCTTAGCCCATCTGCCCAAATTATCTAGATCCTGTTGCAGTAGCACACTGCCATTACTGTCATTAACAACCCTGCCAACCTTCGTGTCATCTGCAAACTTCGACATTAAGCCTGATATACCTTCATCAATATCATTGATAAATATACAAAACAACAGTGGACCCAACACCGAACCCTGTGGGACTCCACTAATAACATTAGTCCAAGAAGAGCAGCACCCATTGATTACCACCCTCTGTCTTCTCGCACTTAACCATCCTTTTATCCATTGTAGCAACTTACCCTTAATACCATTCTGCTCCAATTTGTACAGTAGTCTTCCATGCGCAACAGTGTCAAAAGCTTTCCTGAAATCCAAGTATATGATATCAAAATTATTTTTTGCATCCAGTTCCTTTGTGACCACATCATAATAACCAATCAAATTTGTCAGACAAGACTTTCCCTTAACAAACCCATGCTGTGTCTGAATTATTGCTGCAGTCTTGTCTAGATGATCCTGCAATGCATCTTTAACCAGTGACTCCATTATTTTACCCGGAACAGAAGTTAAACTAACTGGTCTGTAATTACTCGTGTCACCCTTCGAACCTCCTTTGTGAATTGGGGATACATTTGCACATCTCCAGTCCGTGGGAACCTCCCCTGAATCCAAGGATGCTCTCATAATTATGGCTAAGGGTTTGCTTAGTTGCTTTGCCGCCTCCTTTAATATAACTGGATAGATCCCATCCACCCCAGGTGCCTTTCTTATGTTTAACTTCAACAATTTCTCCTCCGCTTTGCTCTCAGTTATTACAAAATCATTAAGCATCCTGCTACAATTTGATAACCTTCTTCCATTTTCAAACTGTAATAATTCCTCACGTGTGAATGTAGATGCAAAATACTCATTCAGTTTGTTTGCTATCTGAGCAGGATCATCAACAGTCGAACCATCGATGTCAAGTGGACCAATCATATTCATCCCCTTCCTTTTAGAGTTTATATAAGTAAAGAAATCCTTGCTGTTTTTCTTAGCATCTTTTGCCAAAGATTTCTCGTAATCCGCCTTTGCCTGCCGAACCTCCTTTGTGACCTGATTACAGACTAGCTTATATCTGCTACAGGCTTCTGCGTCGCCTGATAATTTATATGCATCCCATGCATTTTTCTTCTAATAACTGAGAGAAAAGTGGAGGCAAAATTGTTGAAGATGAACATAAGAAAGGCACCTGGGTGGATGGAATCTATCCAGTTATATTAAAGGAGGCAGCAAAGGAAGTAAGTAAACCCTTAGTGATAATTATGAGAGCTTCCTTAAACTCACGGGAGGTACCCAAGGACTGGAGATGTACAAATGTGATCCCAATCCACAAAGGAGGATCAAAGGGAGACACAGGTAATTACAGACCTGTTAGTTTAACTTCTGTTCCTGGGAAATTAATGGAGGCACTGGTTAAAGAAGCATTGCAGGATCATCTAGACAAGACTTCAGTTATAGCTCGGACACAGCATGGGTTTGTTAAGGGAAAGTCTTGTCTGACCAATTTGATTAGATACTATGATGTAGTCACAAAGAAACTGGATGCAAAGAATAATTTTTGATATCATATATTTGGATCTTAGAAAGGCTTTTGATACTGTTGCACATGGAAGACTGCTGCACAAATTGGAGTAGTGTGGCATTGGAGGCAAATTGCTGCTATCGATAAAGGGATGGTTGAGTGGGAGAAGACAGAGAGTGGTAATCAATGGACACTGCTCATCGTGGACTAATGTTATTAGTGGAGTCCCTCAGGGTTCAGTGTTGGGTCCATTGTTGTTTTCTGTATTTATAAATGATATTGATAATGGTGTATCAAGCTTAGTGTCCAAGTTTGCAGACGATACAAAGGTTGGAAGTGTTGTTAAGGACGCTACTGATGCTATGCTGCTGCAACAGGATCTGGAAAGGTTGAGCAGATGGGCTGAGAGGTGGCAAATGAAGTTTAACATTGACAAATGTAAAGTACTACATATGGGAAATCGCAACCCTAGAGCAATGTATCAACTCTGTGGTACTACACTGACACTGGTAGAGAATGAAAAGGACCTGGGGGTAATTGTGCAGGCAGATATGAAGTTCTCTGAGCAGTGCAGACGGGCTGCAAGAGTAGCTCATGGTGTCTTGTCAATGATATACAGGAATTTTTGTAGCAGGGATAAGGAGGTGATTATTCCCTTTTATAAGGCAATGGTCAGGCCACACCTTGAGTACTGTATACAGGTCAGGAGGCCTCGTTTTAAGAAGGGTGTAGAGCTGTTAGAATGAGTACAGAGAAGGACAACAAGATTAGTGAATTGAACAAAGGGTTGCTCTTATGAAGGAAGGCTTAAGTTTTGCAAATTACAGTGTCTGGAGATTAAGCCTGCAAGGTGATCTGATTGAGGTATATAAAGCCTTGAATGGTTTGAGCATGCTCAATGCTGATGGGACTCTTCCTCTTGATCAGAATAATCGCCTGAGAGGGCATAAATTCAAATTGAGGAAAGACAGTTGTAGGATAGATGTGTGGAAGTTTGCCTATAGCCAGTGGGTGGTTGATTTCTGGAAGAAACTTCCATCTGTCGTAAAAGTTGGTAACTTAAATAGATTCAAAGCAGAATTAGACAAAAATTGGAGCGAGTGGATAGGTGAAATAAGAAGTGTGTGTGTGTGTGTGTGTGTGTGTGTGTGTGTGTGTGTGTGTGTGTGTGTGTGTGTGTGTGTGTGTTGGCTGAAGCTATATAAGCTTGCTTTCTTGCATCATGTGCCCTTGCTAATTTTAATGCTAATAAAATTCCAAAAAACAATTATAGTAACAAAATACACAACAATTCCAATAACAAAATACACATACAATAACCAATAACAAAATACACATACAATTCTAGTAACAAAAATTTCAATATTTTATTTTTATAGTATTTAATGAAAGTTTTATGATGTTCAGTTTTATCAGTGAATCAATATCTGGATTGATATTTGTCCTAGCAATGCAAAGTATATTTTTGAAAATTTATGTCAGAAATTCCATTAATTCAATAATATATATATATATATTTTGAAAATGATTACGTGCCAGATTATGCAAGTTCGCAGGCCGGAGGTTTCCCACCCCAGGTCTAAATGACACTATTCTTTTACCACATTTGAAATTGCTGCTAACTTCAGCAAGTGGAAATACTTGAGCGGTGCTAACTGTACCAAGTAATTAAATAAACTAAATTTTTAAACAAGATGCAAAATAAAAAGGAAATCAAATAAATAAACAAGTCATCATCATCATCAGCCATTTTCAATCCACTGCAGGATGAAGGCCTCTCCAGCAACTTTCCAGTTCCTTCTATTTTGTGCATTGGCCATCCATATACTAACAACAAACTCATGAATTTCATCTGTCCATCGCTGATGTTGTCTTCCAGGTTTTCTCTTAGATCCTCTTGGGTACCATTCTGTTATTTTCATAGTCCATCTGTCATTGTGTCTTCGAGCTATGTGTCCTGCCCAAGACCATTTTAGTTCTTTAGTTTTGATAAGAATGTTCTTTGCTGCCTAATCCATGTGTTTCTCTTCTTATCTAACAGTCTGATCCCCAATATAATTTGTTCCATTCTTCGCTGTGTAGTTCTCAGCTTCTCTTCCATTCTTTTGGTGAGTGCCCAAGTTTCACTTCCATAAGTCATGGTGGGAAGTATACATTGATTCATTATTTTATGTTTCAGACAAATTGGGCACTCACCAAATATTGCTCCTCAGTATGTGACTAAATTTCCTGAATGCTATCCATCCAAAATTTATTCTTCTCTTGACTTCCAGCCATTTATCATTATTACAGCCAATGACTTGTCCCAGGTAAGCATATGACTCCACCTTTTCAATTACTGCTCCTTCAATCATTATATCCCTTTCTGTGACATACTTGTTCATCATTAGTTTTGTTTTAGCCATATTCATCTTTAGTCCAAACTCCTTACTAACTCTGTATAAGATTTTCCTCTAACTCTTTGGGATCGTGGCTTATGACCACAATGTCATCTGCAAATCGTAAATGGTACTCTCCATTCACATTGACTCCTTTCTGTGACCAGTCTAATCTTCTGAAAGCTTCCTTAAGGGTAGGAGTAAACAACTTCAGAGATATTGTGTCTCCTTGTTGAACTTCTTTCTCAATTTTAAATTTACTACTGTCTTTGTCTAGTCTAATAAAGGAGATAGCATTCTCGTATATTTTCTTCAAAATCATAATTGGATGGTTGAGGGGGAGAAGGCAGAGAGTGGTAATCAATGGAGACTGCTCATCGTGGACTAATATTATTAGAGGAGTCCCTCAGGGTTCAGTGTTGGGTCCATTATTGTTTTCTGTATTTATAAATGATATTCATGATGGTATATCAAGCTTAATGTCCAAGTTTGCAGAAGACGATACAAAGGTTGGCAGGGTTGTTAAGGACACTACTGATGCTATGCTGCTGCAACAGGAAAGGTTGAGCAGATGGGCTGAGAGGTGGCAAATGAAGTTTATCATTGACAAATGTAAAGTACTACATATAGGAAACAGCAACCCCAGAGCAACGTATCAACTCTGTGGTACTACACTGACAGTGGTAGAGAATGAAAAGGACCTGGGGGTAATTGTGCAGGCAGATATGAAGTTCTCTGAGCAGTGCAGACGGGCTGCAAGAGTAGCTCATGATGTCTTGTCAATGATATACAGGAATTTTTCTAGCAGGGATAAGGAGGTGATTATTCCATTGTATAAGCCAATGGTCAGACCACACCTTGAGTGCTGTATACAGGTCTGGAGGCCTCATTTCAAGAAGGATGTAGAGCTGCTGGAATGAGTACAGAGAAGGGCAACAAGATTAGTGAATGGAACAAAGGGTTGCTCTTACGAAGAAAGGCTTAAGTTTTGCAAATTACTGTGTCTGGAGAATAGGCACCGGCGATGTGATCTGATAGAGGTGTATAAAGCCTTGAATGGTTTGAGCATGCTCAGTGCCGATGGGATTCTTCCTCTTGCTCAGAATAATCAACTGAAAGGGCAAAAATTCAGATTGAGGAAAGACAGATGTAGGATAGATGTGCGGAAATTTGCCTTTAGCCAGCGGGTAGTTGGTTGGTGGAACAGACTTCCATCCCTTGTAGTGGAAGTTGATAGACTAAATAAATTTAAGGCTCAGCTGGACAGGTATTTCGAACGAATGGAAGGGTGAAATGGAAGTGGGTTTTTTTTGGCTGATGCTGCATAAGCTTGCTTTCTTGCATCATATGCCTCTGCTAATGCTAATAATATATGGGGTATCTATGCCTTGTCTTTCTAGTGACCAAAATATTGCCTTATGCTGTATGGAGTCAAATGCCTTTTCATTATCCACAAATGCCAGGCATAATGGTGTTTTACATTCATTGCTTTCTCCATTAGCTATGACATTACGTGAAGGTGATCCATAGTTGAGAATCCTGTCCTAAAGCCAGCTTGCTCTTTCAGTTGATTCTCATCAAGTATTCTTTCTAATCTGTTTGTAATGACCCTTCTGAACAACTTGTAGATGTGGGATAACAAGCTAATTGGTCTATAATTTTCAATTTTTGATTTATCTCCTTTGTTATGCAGCAAAACTATGATTGCATTATTCTACTCCTTATGTGTCACACCTTTTCTAATGCAATTAGCATTAGAAAATGCAGTCTAATGCAAAGTCTAATCCATCTGCATTAGACCAGCATCAGCCAGAAAAAAAAAAAAACCCTCTTCCACTTCACCCCTCTGTTCATTCGAAATACCTGTCCAGCTGAGCCTTAAATTTATTTAGGCTATAAACGTCCACGACAAGGGATGGAAGTCTGTTCCACCAACCAACTACCCACTTGCTAAAGGCAAATTTCCGCATGTCTATCCTACATCTGTCTTTCCTCAATTTGAATTTATGCCCTATCAGGTGATTATTCTGAGCAAGAGGAAGAATCCCATCAGCATTGAGCATGCTGAAACCATTCAAGGCTTTATACACCTCTATCAGATCACCTCGCTGGTGCCTAGTCTCCAGACACTGTAATTTGCAAAACTTAAGCCTTTCTTCGTAAGAATACCCCTTTGTTCCATTCACTAATCTTGTTACCCTTCTCTGTACTCATTCCAGCAGCTCTACATCCTTCTTGAAATGAGGCCTCCAGACCTGTATACAGTACTCAAGGTGTGGCCTGACCATTGCCTTATACAAGGGAATAATCACCTCCTTATCCCTGCTAGAAAAATTCCTGTATATCATTGACAAGACACCATGAGCTACTCTTGCAGCCCGTTTGCACTGCTCAGAGAACTTCTTATCTGCCTGCACAATTATCGCCAGGTCCTTTTCATTGTCTACCACTGTCAGTGTAGAACCACAGAGTTGATACGCTGCTCTGGGGTTGCTGTTTCCCATATGTAGCACTTTACATTTGTCAATGTTAAACTTCATTTGCCACCTCTCAGCCCATCTGCTCAACCTTTTCAGATCCTGTTGCAGCAGCATAGTGTCAGTAGTGTCCTTAACAATCCTGCCAACCTTTGTATCATCTGCAAACTTGGACATTAAGCTTGATATACCATCATCAATATTATTTATAAATACAGAAAACAATAATGGACCCAACACTGAACCCTGAGGGACTCCACCAATAATATTAGTCCACGAAGAGCAGTGTCCATTGATTACCACTCTCTATCTTCTCCCCCTCAACCATCCCTTTATCCATAGTAGCAATTTGCCTCCAATGCCACACTGCTCTAATTAGCATTAGCATTAGTAGAGGCATTTGATGCAAGAAAGCACACTTATGCAACATCAGCCAAAAAAAAAAAAAAAAAAAAAAAAAAGTAAAATAAATAAATAAAAAATAACCACTTCCACTTCACCCCTCTCTTCGTTCTAAATATTGCCTCCAATGCCACACTGCTCCAATTTGTACAGCAGTCTTCCATGTGCAACAGTATCAAAAGCCTTTCTAAGATCCAAGTATATAATATCAAAGTTATTTCCTGCATCCAGTTCTTTTGTGACTGCCTCATAGTATCCAATCAAATTGGTCAGGCAAGACTTCCCCTTAACAAAACCATGCTGTGTCCGAGCTATAACTGAAGTCTTGTCTAGATGATCCTGCAGTGCTTCTTTAACCAGTGCCTCCATTAATTTTCCTGGAACAGAAGTTAAACTCACAGGTCTATAATTACTTGTGTCAGCCTTTGATCCTCCGTTGTGAATTGGTGTCACATTTGCACATCTCCAGTCCATGGGTACCTCCCCTGAGTCCAAGGAAGCTCTCATAATTATGGCTAAGGGTTTGCTTACTTCCTTTGCTGCCTCCTTTAATATAACTGGATAGATCCCATCCACCCCAGGTGCCTTTCTTGTGTTTATCTTCAACAATTTCTCCTCCATTTTACTCTCAGTTATTACAAGATTCTCTAGCTTACTGCTAGAGTTGAATACACCTCTGGCATTCCCCTCGCTGAATAACTCCTCATGTGTGAATGCCGATGCAAAATATTCATTTAGTTTGTTAGCTACCTGAGCAGGGTCATCAACAGTTGACCCATCGATATCAAGTGGACCAATCTGATTCATCCCCTTCCTTCTAGAGTTTACATAAGTAAAGAACTCTTTGCTGTTTTTCTTTGCATCCCTTGCCAAGGATTTCTCGTAATCTGCCTTCGCCTGCCTAACCTCCTTTGTAACTTGGTTACATATCAACTTATATCTATCATAGGCTTCTGTGTCACGTGTTAATTTGTATGTATCCCATGCATTTTTCTTCTCTGCCATATGCCTCATTAGTTCATCTGACATCCATTTAGGCCTAAACCTTGAACAATATTTCTTAGTTGGTATGTAAAGCCTAGTAGCTTGCAAGATACGTTCTTTGAATGCTTCCCATTTTGAATTTGCTGTTGGTAACATCCTCAGTTGATCCCACTGTATACAATTTAAATACTGTCTCTGTCCATCGTAGTCGCCTTTACGAAAGCAATACCCCTTCCCTTTACCCCTAATGGTAGTTACCTCTTTGAGTAACTCCCACTTCAGAACACTGTGATCACTGCCACCTAGTGGTTCATTTATCTGCAGATTCTTAATGCATGAAGAATCACTACTGATAATCAAATCAAGAGTATTACTCCCTCTAGTTGCCTCCCGAACATGCTGATGTAGAAAACAATCATCCAATAAATCCACAAAAGCCTTGCTAGTGTGTGAGTGACCAGCCCCCAAATTTACTCTCTGATTTACTGGCCCACTCTATTTCTCTGTACAGTTTCTTATTATACTCATCAGAGTCATTAGGCCTATAGCACACTCCTACTCTCAATTTTGATCTCCCAATGCTTATGTCACACCAAACTGACTCGACACTGCACTGTCCAGCGATGTCGACTGGCTTCACTTCCTTGGATTTTATGTGTTTCTTAACTAATTGCATAACCCCTCCTCCCTTCCTATCCTGTCTATCCTTTCTGTAGACATTGTACTCCCCAAATTCTAGTTCTGCATTCCTTATATCTGTGTGACACCACGTCTCTGAAATCCCAACAATATCTGCCTTTGATGTTTTGAGCAATACCTCAAATTCATCAAATTTATTTACTAAACTCCTAGCATTGGTGTACACGCAAGTATACATGCACCTGCTCTTCCTCTTAGCCACCCTAACACAACCCATGTGTTTACTTGTACCCCTATGATTCCCAGCAGTCTCTGAAATATCCTGCATCTTATTTTCCCGGCTGCTGCTCATTCCAATAGAAGCAGTGCAAGAATCACTTTCTCCTCTGCCAGTGGCTACTGTTAATCTATTAGTCCTTGTATCCCCCCAATCTAGCAGTTTTCCGACCCACCTAACACTGCCTCGATACCATCAGCAAACATTCTTGCACCCTTTCTATTTAAGTGTATCCCATCCCTGTAGAAGCAGTCTCTCCTGTTAACAAGTACAGACCAGGCTGAAAAAAATTCACCCCTTGAGCCCTGCACAATCTTTCCAGGGCCGAATTGATCGACAGGGCTCTCATCATATACTCCCTCCTATCGTGTCTGGGCATAATTGCAGACACTTTCAAATTCAACCCTAATTCACGGCTTTTTTTCATCAGTGACCTGTACTTGTTAAGTAATTCCGCCGGTCTCCTACTCTTAATATCATTAGTGCCAACGTGTACAACTATATCACCTTTTGTGCCCTTAAAAGATGATATCCGCTCTACAACGTCATCAACCTTTGCCCCTGGCAGACATACCCTGGTCCTGTTCCACCTATCCTTTTTACAAAGCATGTTTCCCGTTTCCCTGACAATAGAGAAACCAACAACTACTAGTTCCTTTGGGACCAGCGCATTCTGCCTTGGGGGTTGCCGCTGTGTTGCGCGATGACCAAGTGCAAGCTCTGGCATTGGTGTGGGCAGCTGAGAGCTTGATGGGCCCCTCACTTGTAATCCTTCTAGGGCATCCACCCTGTCCTTCAAGCTCTCATATAGGCCCATAACAACGCTGAGTTGTCGCCTGATTTCCTTACACTCCTTGCATTGCGCACATACAAAGACATCCCCCATGGCAGTATCATGTCCCATATATGACTGCTCCGCAAACATCAAGCAAATAGTGCATCTTAAAAGGCTGTGATTCAGAGGGCAACTGCCCCCCTCAGTTCTCCCCTGAGCCACAGCATTTTCCCATTAGCTCGAGCCTTTTGCTTTGCTGCTCTGGTTTGAGTCATGATTTCGATTTACTTTCAATAAAATTTCAATTTCAGTTTAAAATTAAATCCTAAACTTGTATCCCAACACAGTTATAACGTTATATTTATGTTTCAGTAACGAGTGTTATCAAACGAAATATTTATGTTTCAGTAACGAGTGTTATCTACGAAATATTTATGTTTCAGTAAGGAGTGTTATCTGCAAAATCTACGAGTGTTATCTACGAAATATTTGTTTCAGTAACGAGTGTTATCTACGAAATATTTATGTTTCAGTAATGAGTGTTATCTACAAAATATTTGTTTCAGTAACGGGTGTTATCTACGAAATCCCTTTATATAGCTTCCGTATCAAGTTATATATTAATTATTTATTTTTACTAATGATTTATGGTACGTAACCTAAGTGGTTATGTGTTATAGTTAAAAGTACAATTTAATTGCCAATGAAGTTCAACAAGATTAATAGATTTTACTGATTAATTTTCCCGTAACAATGGCGGCTATTTACGAACGGTAAACACGTGGATTTGATACCCTTTCCGATACAAAGTAATACCTACAAAATATCTATATAAGTTACTTTAAACTTAAGTACCGTAAATAGGAATATAAAGCTACTCTAGAAAATAAGTTAATATGTCAATTTAAACTAATAAAGCAGAAAATAAATCAGAAAAAACTTCTCTGTTCCAAGAGCGGCAGAAAGGCACGTCCGCACCGGCAACCCTCGTCCTCAGACTGATTGCAGCAGTCTTCCATGTGCAACAATATCAAAAGCTTTTCTAAGATCCAAGTATATAATATCAAAGTTATTCCCTGCATCCAGTTCTTTTGTGACTGCATCATAGTATCCAATCAAATTGGACAGGCAAGACTTCCCCTTAACAAAACCATGCTGTGTCCGAGCTATAACTGAAGTCTTGTCTAGATGATCCTGCAGTGTTTCTTTAACCAGTGCCTCCATTAATTTTCCTGGAACAGAAGTTAAACTCACAGGTCTATAATTACTTGTGTCAGCCTTTGATCCTCCTTTGTGAATTGGGGTCACATTTGCACATCTCCAGTCCATGGGTACTTCCCCCGAGTCCAAGGAAGCTCTCATAATTATGGCTAAGGGTTTGCTTACTTCGTTTGCTGCCTCCTTTAATATAACTGGATAGATCCCATCCACCCCAGGTGCCTTTCTTTAACAATTTCTCCTCCATTTTACTCTCAGTTATTACAAGATTCTCTAAATATGGCTAATGGTTTGCTTACTTCCTTTGCTGCCTCCTTTAATATAACTGGATAGATCCCATCCACCCCAGGTGCCTTTCTTGTGTTTATCTTTATCAATTTCTCCTCCACTTTACTCTCAGTTATTACAAGATTCTCTAGCTTACTGCCAGAGTTGAATACACCGTTATCCAGCGAGGGCATTCCCCTCGCTGAATAACTCCTCTTGTGTGAATGTCGATGCAAAATATTCATTTACTTTGTTAGCTACCTGAGCAGGATCATCAACAATTGACCCATCGATATCAAGTGGACCAATCTGATTCTTCCCTTCCTTCTAGAGTTTACATAAGTAAAGAACTCTTTGCTGTTTTTCTTTTCATCCTTTGCCAAAGATTTCTCGTAATCTGCCTTTGCCTGCCTAACTTTCTTTGTAACTTGGCTACAGATCAACTTGTATCTATCATAGGCTTCTGTTCACGTGTTAATTTATATGTATCCCATGCATTTTTCTTCTATGTCATATGTCTCATTAGTTCATCTGACATCCATTTAGGCCTAAACCTTGAACAATATTTCTTAGTTGGTATGTAAAGCCTAGTAGCTTCCAAGATAAGTTCTTTGAATGCTTCCCATTTTGAATTTGCTGTTGGTAACATCTTCAGTTGGTCCCACTGTATAGAATTTAAATACTGTCTCAGACCATCGTAGTCGCCTTTACGAAAGCAATAACCCTTCCCTTTATCCCTGATGGTAGTTACTTCTTTGAGTAAATCCCACTTCAGCACACTGTGATCACTGCCACCTAGCGGTTCCTTTATCTGTAGGTTCCTAATGCATGAAGAATCACTACTGATAATCAAATCAAGAGTATTACTCCATCTAGTTGCCTCCCGAACATGCTGATGTATAAAACAATCATCCAATAAATCCACAAAAGTCTTGATAGTGTGTGAGTGACCAACCCACAAATTCCAGTCAATATCTGGGAAATTAAAATCCCCCATTATAAGACTCTCTGATTTACTGGCCCACTCTATTTCCCTGTACAGTTTCTTATTATACTCATCAGAGTCATTAGGCCTATAGCACACTCCTACTCTCAATTTTGATCTCGCAATGCTTATGTCACACCAAACTGACTCGACACTGCACTGTCCAGCGATGTCGACTGGCTTCACTTTTTTGGATTTTATGTGTTTCTTAACTAATAGCATAACCCCTCCTCCCTTCCTATACTGTCTATCCTTTCTGTAGACGTTGTACTCCCCAAATTCCAGCTCTGCATTCCTTATATCTGTGTGACACCACGTCTCTGATATTCCAACAATATCCACCTTTGATGCTTTGAGCAATACCTCAAATTCATCAAATTTATTTACCAAACTCCTAGCATTGGTGTACATGCAAGTATACATGCACCTGTTCTTAGCTATCCTAACACAACCCATGTGTTTACTTGTACCGCAATGACTCCCAGCAGTCTCTGAAATATCCTGCATCTTGTTTTTCAGGCTTCTGCTCATTCCAATAGAAGCAGTGCAAGAATCACTTTCACCTCTGCCAGTGGCTACTGTAATTCTATTAGTCTTTGTAGCCCCTCAAGCTAGCAGTTTTTCGACCCACCTAACACTGCCTCGATAGCATCAGCAAATATTCTTGCACCCTTTCTATTTAAGTGTATCCCATCCCTGTAGAAGCAGTCTCTCCTTTTAACAAGTACCGTCCAGGCTGAAAAAAATTCTACCCCTTGAGCCTTGCACAATCTTTCCATATCTATAGCATTGATCGACAAGGCTCTCATCATATACTCCCTCCTATCGTGTCTGGGCAGAATTGCAGACACTCAAATTCAACCCTAATTCATGGCGTTTTTTCAACAGTGACCTGTACTTGTTAAGTAATTCTGCCGGTCTCCTACTCTTGATATCATTAGTGCCAACGTGTACAACTATATCACCTTTTGTGCCCTTAAAAGATGATATATTTTCTACAACGTCATCAACCTTTGCCCCTGGCAGATATACCCTGGTCCTGTTCCACCTATCCTTTTTACAAAGCATGTTCCCCATTTCCCTGACAATAGAGTCACCAACAACAACTAGTTCCTGTGGGACCAGCACATTCTGCCTTGGGGGTTGCCGCTGTGTTGCGTGATGAACAAGTGCAAGCTCTTTCGTTGATGTGGGCAGCTGAGAGCTTGATGGGCCCCTCAATTTAGTTCCTTCGAGGGCATCCACCTTGTTCTTCAAGCTCTCATATAGGCCCATAACAACGCTGAGTTGTTGCCTGATTTCGTTACACATTGCGCACACACAAAGACATCCCCCATGGCAATATCATGTCCCGCACCTGATTGCTCCACAAACATCATGCAAGCAGTGCATTTTGTGAAGAGTTTTGCCAGTTTTTGTGTTATGTCTCTTCCTCCCAATTTTAACAACTCTTCAGTAACTTCATCTTCCTCCAGAGCTTTCTGATTCTTCATTTTGTTCAACACATGTTCTACCTCATCAGGAAGGATATCAGGTATGTTGTATGTGTTACTAATTTGCGATCCATCATGCCCACTGTTGGCATCATTCCCTCGCTCCTTGTATAACTCTTTATAGTAGTTTTCTGCTATTTGAATTATGCCTTCGCTTCTATTTATAAGTACACCATCGCTATTCTTCAGTTTCAGTATCATTTGTCTTTCTGTATTACTTCTCATGGCTGCTGATTTAAATCCTTTGTTTTCCCTTAATGCTTGTTCTACTTTTCTTGTGTTAAATTGGGCGCCTCCGTAGCCAGGTGGGAAGGAGCAGCAGTGCGTAGCACACGCTTCTTGATTAGACCGGGGTTCGAGCCCGTCACCACCACATACGGAGGATGCGGAAAGGTCAAGGGAATGACCACTGCATATTCCCAGAGCAATATGGCCTTAGTTGCTAATGCTCCTAAAAACCAAATAACATAACATAACTTGTGTTAAATTTTCTTATGTCCTCTCTGAGTCTCTTTCTAATGGCTTTGCATAACTCAGTATACTCAATTTTCTCCTTGTCAGTGTTTTTCTTGCTCTTCATTTGTCGTCTTCAGTTCATCAAGACAAGTGTTTCAAATAAACAAGTATGAGCTATCTAAAAATACCAGAAATCACTAACCCCCAAATTGAATATAGTTGCCCAGTAAGGAAAAAACTATGCAAAAGAAAAGAAAGTCTTGGGTACCCATAGTAACAACTTTATCGCAGAACATAGACTATTGAGAAAATTTCCTACACTTGCATTTCTCTCATGGCCTGAAATTACAGTAAAATGACCATGGATGCCCTGATGTAAGCAAAAAGAATGTGAGTAGGTAGATTAAACAAAATGTGTGCTTAAATGTGGTTAACATCCTGTAACCAGGAGACAACTTATGCAAATTGAAACAGTGCTAATTTCAGTGTCAACCAGAAGCAATCAATATGCTATAATTCCTTTTCTCTTAGTGAGTGTTTTTTTTTTTTTTTTTTTTGGTGGCCTAGTGAAATATTTATGGTGTTCTCAGGAGCGCAGTCATGCCATATCTATAGCATTCCATGCTGCTCTACTTCAAGATAAAAAGGAAACTAAATAAATATTTGATATCCTTTTTATTTTGCAGTTTGTTTAATTATTTAGTTTATTTAATTTCTAGGTAGCCGGTTAGCACATTTCAAGTATTTCTTCTTCTCATAGTTAGCAACAGTTTCATGCTTGTTATAAGAGCGGGTTTTAGACAGTCATTGATTGAGATTAATAAATCATTGATCCTGCATTTAATTCATTTTTTAATATAAAATTTTATTTGTTTTCTTGTTCACTTGTATGTAGGACTGCCCTTAGTGGTTCAGTAAAAATTCTCAGAGTGAGATAAGAGTGAGTGAAAATGACTTTTCCTGTAATTGTCTGGCATTTGTGACTCTCTTATTTGCACAATTAATGTCCTCTGAGGAGTCTGTTAACATATTTTCCTGCTCCCCCTCCTCCTCTCCTTCTTTATTATTATCATTATTATCAGCCTTTTTAGTCAACTGCAAAACAATAAGTATTCTGTACAGGAAGGATATTGGTCATAAGTCTACATACTGGCAATATAGGTTAGAGACTATTTGCGTATTGTATCTGAATACAAGTGTGTGTTCTTAGTACAGTTTGCATGTTTAGGCCAAAAAAAAAAACAATACTCCACTTGGGATCCTACTCCCTCCACTTGAGAGAGAGATCAGCTGACTTGGTCTTGATAGAGACCTTTAGAAATTCCTCCAGTGAGTGATTGGATTTGAACCCAGGCCTCTCGAATGAGTGACAATGGATGAAACTGCCATACTGTTACAGAGGATATCAACCTATTTGATTTATTTTAAGACTCAGACTAAGAAATATAATGTAAATTATTTTTTGGACTTTGCCTTATGCATAACTTCTGTTTTTTTGAAAATAAAATATTTTTTGTTTAAAATTTTCTATATCATGCAGGTATAATGGCAGGTTCTAATAGATCAGGTGACTTAGCAGATGCGCAGAGATCTATACCCACAGGAACTCTTGCTGCTCAACTTAGCACATCCTTTGTTTGTATCCTTTAATATACTTGCTGAATTTGGTTACAGGAAGTTTATTGCCATTTGAAATATGAAGAATTGATAGTAATTTCCTTGTTAATAGTACAAATTTCACAAGCGTAGGGTAGCATAAAGGAAATGAAACAGTTTTACTGTTCTTTATACAGCAGACTTTTGATTTACTGGGATTGGATTAACCAGGAACACTTCAAGACTCCAAATTAAAAAAAAAAAAAAAAAAAGACCAAATGTTTATTTTGTTTTATTGCGTTGTTGTGTTCCGTCGCACCGCAAAAGGGAAAATTTTCTTCGTTATTTATGTCAGGGATGTCGGAATTTCTATTTTTATAGTAACTATTTTATTTTTTTTTTGTTTAGAAATTGCGAAAATGATGGGCAAACGCAAGAATTGTGCTTTCAATTGAACAAAAACTTGAAATTATTCAAAAATTTGAAAACAGCGCATCCGTTAAATCTCTAAAGAACCATTATAACGTTGGTGATTAAACCATATGTGTCATTGAAAAAAATAATGGGAAGCATCGTATTGAACACGCGAGTGGTGTGTGGTAGGTTTTTTCATTTTTTATATATCGCCATACTTTTTACGTATTTGCTGAACAGTTCTTGATACAGTAAGTCGCCAACTTACGTTACGTTATTTATGTATATATTTTTTTTTTTATAGGACTGAAAATTTCAGTGAAGGAGACACACATTTCCCTATAATAACGTAAAAACCCACAGAATTCCAATTATCAGTATTATCGCAAATGCAATAAGATCGAGTTTACTATCTATTTATAATGAATTGCACTAAAATAAAAGCCCAATAACCCAGAAAGTGCAAATTGTTTTTATTGTTTTATGGCAGTGACTTCCGGAAATGTGCTTTAGTAAAATGTGAGTCTGCCTGAGGTGACAATAGTGAGTTTTCGCCTTAACGCTGTGAAGTTCTTTACAGAAAATTTAATTTTGACTGTTATCATGGTGCCGACTAAGAATAATTGACAGCGGTACTAGTAAATCTATCAAGAAAAGGAAAGCGATCGAGTTGAATCAGAAATTTAAAATAATAAGGATGTATGAAAATGGCCAAACATCAACAAGTATCGTGCAGAATTCAGATTTGTCAGTGGCAACAGTGAACACAATAAAGGAGAAAGACAGAATATGAGAAGCGGTGAAGCGATCAGCACCAATGAAGTCAACTATAATAACCAAAGCTACGAAATACGTATCAGTTTTTACAGTACAATAACATGCATTTATGCAGTCACTCGTTAAAGATGCATTGCAGGATCATCTAGACAAGACTGCACCAATAATAATTCAGACACAGCATGGGTTTGTTAAGGGAAAGTCTAGTCTGTCAAATTTGATTGGTTATTATGATGTGGTTACAAAGGAACTGGATGCAAAAAATAATTTTGATATCATATATTTGGATTTCAGGAAAGCTTTTGACACTGTTGCGCATGGAAGACTATTGTACAAATTGGAGCAGAATGGTATTAAGGGTAAGTTGCTACAATGGATAAAAGGATGGTTAAGTGGGAGAAGACAGAGGGTGGTAATCAATGGGTGCTGCTCTTCGTGGACTAATGTTATTAGTGGAGTCCCACAGGGTTCAGTGTTGGGTCCACTGTTGTTTTGTATATTTATCAATGATATTGATGAAGGTATATCAGGCTTAATGTCGAAGTTTGCAGATGATACAAAGGTTGGCAGGGTTGTTAATGACAGTAATGGCAGTGTGCTACTGCAACAGAATCTAGATAATTTGGGCAGATGGGCTAAGAAGTGGCAACTGAAATTTAACCTTGACAAATGCAAAGTACTGCATATGGGTAGAAGTAACCCCAGGGAAACGTATCAACTGTGTGGTACTACACTTAAGGTGGTAGAAAATGAAAAAGACCTGGGAGTAATTGTGCAGTCAGATATGAAGTTTTCTGAGCAATACAGACAGGCTGCCAGGGCAGGTCATGGGGTTTTGTCAATGATATATAGGAATTTTGCTAGCAGGGAAAAGGAGGTGATTATCCCTCTGTATAAGGCAATGGTCAGGCCACGCCTTGAGTACTGCGTACAGGTCTGGAGGCCTCATTTTAGGAAGGATGTAGATTTACTTGAGCGTGTACAGAGAAGGGCAACAAGATTGGTGAGGGGAATGAAGGGATCCTCTTACCAAGAGAGGCTTAAGTTCTGCAAATTGCAGTGGCTGGAGACTAGGCACCTGTGCGGTGATCTGATTGAGGTGTGTAAGGCCTTGAATGGGTTCAGCACGCTGAATTCTGATGGGATCCTTCCACTTGTTCAGATTACGAACCTAAGGGGGCATAAATTCAAATTAAGAAAAGACAGATGTAGAATAGATGTGCGGAAATTTGCCTTTAGCCAGCGGGTGGTTAATTGCTGGAACAAACTTCCATCTATCGTTGTGGAAGTTGATAGGTTGAATAAATTTAAGGAGGAACTGGACAGGCATTTGGATGGAATGGTGTGATTTTTTTTTTTTTTTTTTTTTGGCTGATGCTGCATAAGCTCATACACATGCTTTCTTGCATCACATGCCACTACTACTACTACTACTATTTTTTCTTCCTTTTATGTTTTCTTTTCTTATTTGGCTACTTCACTGCTGTCCCCAGATAAAGTTTTTAATTGAACTAATTAAAAATATATAACCATTTTTCTTCATTCTTCTGAGGATATTATGTGGTTTTTGTAATTTTAGCATATCAGGGATATAGCAGCAATATTTTATTAGTCATTCCTGAGTTAAAACTCGATTTACATAATAATTCCTGGAACGTATCTCTTACGTATGTTGGGGATGTACTGTATTATTGGATTAACCAGGAAATCGATTATGTGGGAATTTTTTTTTACCATCTATCCCGGAAAATTGAGAGTCTACTGTACTTTTTAACTTGCCTGCAGCTTACCATTTTATTTTGTAATAACATTTTTCATAAAAATAGTTAATTATAAATTTAATATTTCACAGAAACAATGTGTTATTAAAAATAAAGCATTCAAAGTTCTTTGAAAGCATGGTGCATCAGATTAAGTAGAAATGAAAACACTTTATCCTCATAGTTAGAGAATCTGTTTTTTATTTAAAATAAATAATATACAGATTCTGTAAATCAAACATTTCAGAGTTTCTGCTTCTTTATTGGCTTCTATCTTTGCTGCTGTATTCTGAGCAAAAGAGAAAGAGTTTACTCATTTGTGATTTCAGGTTGTAGTAATCAAAATTGAAAATAAGTATTTGGAAAATGGAAGTCATATATGGACCAAGAAGTTAATAGATTATTATTATTCTGTACTGTCAGAATTAGGTGATTCTGAAAGTAACTGTAGTGCAAAGAGGTAAATGAATACGTCAAACATTTCACAGAGATTCTTCTTCTTCATTGACTGTTGCCATTGATTGCATGATTGCAGCATTTTTTCTTTTATCCAGCATGTATATTCTTTAATAAATAAGTGTTGAGAATATTCATTAAAGAAGACAGTTGCCAATAGAAGAGACAGTTCACATTAAGCAGATATGCCTTGGTTATCTGTGTTATATTATATTTAAGAGAAATTAAAGAAAGTTTGGTTAGACAAAAGTAAAAAAAAAATTATTTTTCTATAATTTGTTTAAATATTTTGTAAATGTAATTTCTGTACTTTTATAAATTTAATTTTTTTTGGTAATTTTTATGACTATTTTTCTGTAATATTTTCTAAATTTTAATTTTTACCTTTTGTAAAGCTAATTTTACCAAATTACACTTTTTTAATATCTTTTAAGCTTAAATTCCTAAGTTCATTTGTAGATAAAGTTTTGATAGCTGCATAATTATTGTAATATTTTGTTAATTTAATTTTAAATTAATTTTGTTTAAGATAGCCTATAATATTTTATTAATTTAAATTCTGTAATACACTGTAAAGTTTATTCTGTAATATATTATGAATTTAATTTTTACTTTATAATGGTTGCTACAAGATTCACTTTATTTGAGGATATCTGACTTATATAGAAATGGCTGTAGGCAATTTCAAATGCAATTCACGAGTTCATTGCTTGTACTGACACACTGTGGCATCTGTTCCAAGATTGATCTAGTAGATAATCCTAGCTCAACTGACAATTATTTTCTGTTCCCAGCATAAATACAGTCGCCTCCGTAGCTAGGTGGGAAGGAGCAGCAGTGCGTAGCACACGCTTCTTGATTAGACCGGGGTTCGAGCCCGTCACCACCAAATATGGAGGATGCGGAAAGGTCAGGGAATGACCACCGCATATCCCGGAGCAATATGGCCTTAGTTGCTAATGCTCCTAAAAACCAAATAACAAATAACAAACAAAGCATAAATACTAGACTAATCTCAAATTAAAACTTGATGCATTAATAGATAAATTTGAATTAGTAAATTAAAAGGTAGATGTCCCAGAAAAGAATGAAACTGGGAAACTATCAGAGACCTGTGTATCTAGGAGCCTGCCGGGGACTCATCCCCAATTTCAGCTCCAGGATAGAATAGTGGCCTTTCTCTTCTTCACGTTTCTTTATGGTGGAAGTTTATAATAGGACATCTTAAAAACTTTAATTGCTTTTCATTCAAAAATAATAATATTTTGCATTTAATTTAAATTAAGTTAATTGTTACATGTATTTATTGATTTATACCTTAACAAAGATTGATCTTTCGGGTGTACTTCTTTTTGGTGGAACATTTCAGAATCTCTTTCTTAGAGACAAGTAAGTGGTATTTATAATTCTGATCTAATTTAATGATAAAGAAAGAAGTTGTTTTCTTATATAATTATTTAACTATTTCAACTAATTCACTAGCAGAAAGCTTGTTGAATTCATTGGGAAACTATGCACAAAAAGGGGCCCATTTATTATACATGGTTTGATCTTTGGAATTGGGAATTCTGGGTATGCTACACTGTGTAACTTCCCTTGTGTACTATGTAATCTCCTCTATTGTGCTAATTTAATTATTACAGCGGCCCTTCAATAACTATTATTAATTGAACTTTCATTAATCAAGGGACAGTTTCAATGTTATGCATTCTTATCCATTAAGGATAGGTGGAACAGGAACAGGGTATGTCTGCCATGGGCAAAGGTTGATGACGTTGTAGAGCGGATATCTTTTAAGGGCACAAAAGGTGATATAGTTGTACATGTTGGCACTAATGATATTAAGAGTGGAGACTGGCAGAATTACTTAACAAGTACAGGTCATTGTTGAAAAAAAGCCGTGAATTAGGGTTGAATTTGAAAGTGTCTGCAATTCTGCCCAGACACGATAGGAGGGAGTATATGATGACACCCTTGTCGATCAATTCGGCTCTGGAAAGATTGTGCAAGGCTCAAGGGGTGGAATTTTTTTCAGCCTGGTCTGTACTTGTTAACAGGAGAGACTGCTTCTACAAGGATGGGGTACACTTAAATAGAAAGGGTGCAAGAATATTTGCTGATGCTATCGAGGCAGTGTTAGATGGGTCGGAAAACAGCTAGCTTGGGGGGGGATACAAGGACTAATAGATTAACAGTAGCCACTGGCAGAGGTGAAAGTGATTCTTGCACTGCTACTATCGGAATGAGCAGAAGCATGGAAAACAAGATGCAGGATATTTCAGAGACTGCTGGGAGTCATTGCGGTACAAGTAAACACATGGGTTGTGTTAGGGTAGCTAAGAATAGGAACAGGTGCATGTATACTTGCGTGTACACCAATGCTAGGAGTTTGGCAAATAAATTTGATGAATTTGAAGTATTGCTCAAAGCATCAAAGGTGGATATTGTTGGTATATCAGAGACGTGGTGTCACACAGATATAAGGAATGCAGAACTGAAATGTGGGGGAGTACAATGTGTACAGAAAGATAGACAGGATAGGAAGGGCGGAGACATTATGCTATTAGTTAGAAACACAAAAAATTTAAGGAAGTGAAACCAGTCGACATCGCTGGACAGTGCGGTGTCGAGTCAGTTTGGTAAGCATTGGGAGATCAAAATTGAGAGTTGGAGTGTGCTATAGGCCTAATGACTCTGATGAGTATAATAAGAAACTGTACAATAGAGTGGTCCAGTAAATCAGAGAGTCTTATAATGGGGGATTTTAATTTCCCAGATATTGACTGGAATTTGTGGGTTGGTCACTCACACAGTAGCAAGGCTTTTGTAGATTTATTGAATGATTGTTTTCCACATCAGCATGTTCGGGAGGCAACTAGAGGGAGTAATACTCTTGATTTGATTATCAGTAGTGATTCTTCATGCATTAAGAATCTGCAGATAAAGGAACCACTAGGTGGCAGTGATCACAGTGTGCTGAAGTGGGATTTTCTCAAAAAGGTAACTACCATCAGGGGTAAAGGGAAGGGTTATTGCTTTTGTAAAGGCGACTACGATGGTCTGAGACAGTATTTAAATTCTATACAGTGGGACCAACTGATGATGTTACCAACAGCAAATTCAAAATGGGAAGCATTCAAAGAACTTATTGTTGCGCAGGTCTTTTCTCCGTTATAGCATATGCTTGCTAGTGTTCCTAGACTTCTCAGTTATGGTGTGATGTGTCAGTTAGGGATTAAATGTTCTTTGCAAGAGTTACGCTAATATTTACATCCGGAGAAACCTGGCTTTCTTGTGATCGTCTAGCAATAATTAGGACAAATCCTGTGTCCTGAAACTTGCTCAGATGGACGTTGAGCAAATTTGCAACATCAAGATTGCGATGTGTGATTTTCACCTTTGACTCCTTTCTACTTGATTGGAATCAAAAGCGCCGCCTTAACATAGCTCTTTATCAGTAATCCATTCAAAGAAATCATGTGTCATCAGAGAGTAATCAATAGGCAAAAATTAGCAAACAAAACATGGTTTATTAAACATACTAAATTGTTACAAAATACAGTTAGACAAAACAGTGTATAAGTCTTTAGTAAAATAGCCTTGAGCTTTATACCTTTACATATTTAGGTAACCAACGGATTAATTAATAATGGTATGGGTTTGCAAATTGTTATGTTCTTCATGAACATTCGACAGCCAAAGAGCGTTCATACATTGCGTAGCTGACGAATATTACACCACATTGGTGGAACATGTAAGATTGTAGGCCATGATTAATATTCAGTCTTAATATTTAATTATAATATTCAGTTTTAATATTTAATTATAATATTCAGTTTTAATGTTAATTATGATTATTCAGTTTTAATATTTAATTATAATTAATTCTAATTAAATAACGTCCGGCATTCATGTACAAGTTACAGTATCTATTAAATATGAAATGCTAAGTAAAATAACAAAACTCTCATCAAAGTATGAGTGTGCGTGAGGATAGATGTCTTTAAGCACATAAAAAATATATAAAAGGGGGGGATGGAGGTATGTTCGACTTAGCGCAATTTAGTTCCGTTCATAATTAAACAACAAGGGTTAACTTACCCGAATAATTCAGCATCGCCTCAGGAACTGTAGTTACAGGACAGTAGTTCATCTCGATTCCTTCCTATATCTCATTAACGAGTTTTTGCCTTCTTCTTCTTCCGACTGTTCGTTTTCTCTTCTTAAGAATATTTTCTTCACATTCTACAAAAGATTATCATTGCGACGGCTCTCTAACTTACTAAAATCCTAACTCAAACTCCGCTAACTGCCCTTACAAGTCACAGCTCGTTCACCGACCAACTCACACTATCCAAGCCTCAGCTCCAACTCTCTCTCTCCCCTACCACACCCTAGCTGCTAACCGAACTGCCTCCCCCCTATTTCCCCTCTAGTTAGTTTCGTCAAGCAGAAAAACATCTGGGGAACTGTCGCTTTACAGCGTTCTGACTCAACCGAAAGTCCGATTTATGAAAGTCGTTGAAAGAATTACATGTTTGTATGAGGTTTGCACAAAGGCCAAAACGGACATAAAAATCGTCTACTCTGACACAAGGAATCTATGAAATAATAAACACTCCGCTGATGCCTGAATCAAATACAATACTAGCAGTGTTCTCCGAAAATGTAACTCCCCTGTTTTTATGACCAGCGCCGCGACTTTTCTGTTTTTGTCAACAATACGCCCGGACGCTTGCCCGCTCCAAACGAATAAATATCGCACAGCTGCCACGGCAGGCGTTGGACGGTGGTTTGGAATTTCGCGGGTGCGGCTCTGCTCCCATGCGAAACGAAAGTAATTCTGCCTTCTCCCGTGAAGTAAGTACTGTATGACAGAAGATACAGCGCAGTGAAAAAGTATGAGGCCCTTGTGCTCTCTAAGAATGTACTAATACGGTTAAAAATAAATGCATTTTTAACACCCCACCGCACCACCAGTAGATTTTGCGCAAGTGAAAAGAAAATTTCACGTGCTCAAAATTTAAAGCATTACACAAACTCAAAGGTTGAGCGGGGGGTCTTTGGGGGGGAAAATCAGACATCTTTCCTCTTACATAATCAAATTAACCTAAATTAAACAAAAAGTGTCAAATATAACAATGTGTTCAACATATAGTGTACAATACATAAATATTGTTGTCTGAGGATAATTACTGTTCATGTTTTTACACTTTTGCACATGACAACCTTACCTGGTTGGAGAAACAACAACAACTTTCTTTATTTCTTTACAGCTTTATTTCTTTAAAATTATTTCTTTGCAGCAAAAAAAACATTAACACAGTAAAAAGTGGTAAGTGTTCTTGGAGAATTATGACAGTGTCTCTTGGTTTTACACATTTCTGTTTATTAATTGTGCTGTAGAATGTTCTTTTTGTTCACTATTGTTGGTTCTGGACCATCAAAGTTCTGTCATATTGGAGAAACTATCCTTCATTATCTGAAGAATCGGTAAGAGTTCATCTCTTCTGGAACATGGAGAATGTAGGGGATGTGTGACAATCCATCGCCATTCGATGCAGTAACATGACATGAAACAAATAGAAGTACAAAAGTATTAATATCTGCCCTTGTTTCTAATATTGTTTACAAAATATGATGTATATCTAACACAAAACAGAATTCACATCTATGACAATTAACAACCAAGACAGTACATTGTATATATAATGTTATTTCAACATTTGTGTAATTATATATTTAAGCTAAATTGAATGTAGATTAGCCATCCCTTACAATGCATAATCAGGGTTTAATACAAAAAAAAAATGCTTAAGGAACAAACAATTACAATGGCTACATCCACAAAAATATAAAAGAAATAAAGAGTAACATATTAGATTAATTGATAAGTAATTGTCCATGAGATTATATAACTATTTATGCAGTATTATAATCAGAGCATAAATACTTCTGACAGATGTTGCACTTCTGTCAGTCACTTCTACACCTGTTCAGAAATTATACAATACTAATGTCTGACATTCAATGGTTATATATGTCTAATACATATATATAGATTGAGCTAAGATTACATACATGATAATTCAATACTGCAGTAACATAAACTGGTTACAAACTGTGATTATTATGAAAACATATTATGTAATTGTTCAACATGAACATCTGACAGTAATATATCAGTCCTTATTTATCTCAACATTCAATCTGGTCAGTAGCCTTACTCAACTTCACTAGTCCTTTAAACTCAAGCTACTGAACGAAGGCATTGGTTGAGTGCACTGCACAGTGCTCCACCAAGCGTTTCCAAGGACACAAGAAAGGGTTGTCTCTTGGTAATGGTAATAGTTCCTTATCTGGGCAAGGAGAAGTCCCTTATGTCTACTACTGTTCTAAAGGGAAGGGTCTCCTGTAGGAATTGTGCCTTTCAACCCCTTTGGTGAGAATTGACTAGCATGGCATAGCAATCAGGTTGATCCATGACCCAGAGGGTCAAGAAGTTGAGAGCTCCTTGCTCTTGAACTGAAACCATGTACTGATTGTCACATCCAATTATGAGAATCTCCTTTGCTGAGGGTGCATCTTCTTCACCTCTAAACCACAGGATATCAACAAACAACCTGTTGTTGAAGGGTATGATGAACAATCTGCAGGGGTTTTCTTGGGCCGACTGAGCACCAAGGTCTTCAAAGTTTCTGCATGGACACCATCTTGGCCCACATCTTTGTATGCCATAGTTCTCCACAGCCACAGCATCCGTGTGAGGAGGAAGGCTCTCAGTTTGGTCACAAAATTTAACACATTCCTGACTAATAATGTTGATGTAACTGCAAGTGGGAAGAGAGAAAAAAAACACAAGCAAGGAGAATAATTCCATTTATTCACTCTTTCTCTCCTCACTCTTCCCTTTCAGTCAAAAGATTTGTTTCATTTACGTCTTCTCCTATTATTTTGAATCACAGGAGAGGGATATCTTAGGTCATTTACACTTCTCATTTACCCATTTCATTCACTCTTCCTGTTCTCACTCACAACCACAAATGTCACTTTCTCGATTTCCTTACATTTCATTTCAGAAACGAATCACTCAATTTATTTGCAAAACAAAACATGTCATGCACGGAAAACTAACAAGATTCCCATCCAAAAAAAATACTTAGAAACCATTCTCTTATTTTGAAAATCGCCCCTGATTTTCCTAATTAACACAGTGTTTTATTCATCAGCAGTCTGGAATCTTGAAGGCACGAGCATGAGTACAATACTCAGCAGTCTTATTTCCGTTTCCTTTTCATTATAGTTGATATTAACTATGTGTTTGTTCTATATTGGCTTATCTACATTCATACGATATCAATCACTCCCTTAATTTCATCCATGATGGAGTTCTCAATAGTAGGTAAACTTTATTTGAAAAAATTTAATTCTGGAACTAGAAATCTGATCCATGTTGTTTCACATCCTTATCTGAGAGTAAAACTGAGAGGTGTTTTTTTTTTTTTTCCAAAATAGCACAGGGAGATGGATCCCAAGTGTAGATCTTGAAATTCAGATGTTACCTTCTTTTCGCTTAGTCTTTACTTCAGGAAAAGACAAAACAAGTAGTACCTGGGTGGAACCAGCCGTTCCCAGGACAATTGCTTCACCTCGTCCCCAAAATGAAAGAACCAAATATGATTTTTTTTTTTTTCTCTGGATCCAATCACCTGAACTTAAATTTTAGCTATGCAATGAGAGAGAGAGAAAACAAAAGGGACCAGGGGCTTACTGGCCATGCCCTAGACAAAATGCACCCTTCCTCTCTGCATTTAATCCAGTATAATTTTATAAACTTGATATGTTTGTGCAAAAAAATAATAATGTCTGTTCAATAGAAATATTCCATCACTGGTCATATTTGATCAGAAGCTGTAGTGCTAATCTCCTTTTACTCCCCTTTTCTTTTTTTTTTTCGGTTAATGATTCTTACTTTACATGGAATTTAGGTTTTTTTTTTTTCTTTCCTGTGTTTCCACCATCATTATTCAATACTCTGTGCTTGTTGCTCCATCCATTTACACAACTGCTGATAAAACATACTGACAGAATCCAACAAAAATGATCAATATCTTCACCTCTATGGTCACGTTCTTTGATCCTTTGTTTGCCATAACTTCGCTTATCCCTTTTTTTTTTCATTAAGGTAACCTTTTCCATATGGTGAAAACTGGGCTTGCTCACCAGTCAACACATGTCCTACTGTGTCTAACTTGATCCACGTTTACATTGGTGGCATCAAACACATTCTGTAGAAAATAACTGGTGGGTTCCTAACAATCTATGATCCAACTCTGCTAGCCAATACGATTCGGCTGCTAGCCTCTGACATATACATAAGGCCTGCCAATTACACTACATATAAATACAGAAAAGAAATGTCACTCTCATGTGCCTCTCCTGTTCCAACAAAGAAAAATTGTCCTGTTCCTTCAAGACAGAGGAAACACAATAGTGAGCCTCCTCCCACACTGCTCTTTCATTCTTCAGGGTTTCTATCTTACAATTTCTCTCTTTTTTTTTTTTCTTAATCTCTCCAAGCATCTCTAAGTGCACCTGCCCAATCAAACCCTTCGCCTTCAACTCGTCGGTTCAACCTCGCTGCCAGTGGTGCTCCTAGCATCCACTGAAAGGTCCTGTCCACCATACTCGGCTGTTCAGCTGGGTCTCCAGTTCCTTGTTCTTCACTATTTTGATCTGGAGGTTCACCCCTCTGAACCTCTGTTCCTATGGTAGGATAATCTTGTTCTGCTTCATCTCTTCTAACTGAAACTGACTCGGGCACTACTTCTTCATTTTTTGGTGGAGAGATACTAGACACCACAGGAGGGGGGGTGAGTCACACGGCTACGTAAGTTGTATGTGTGAGACTGGGTGGGTACCTGTGTAATTCTGTCTGAACTTCCAGACGGCTCTGTCCTCAATTGATTCCTCGATGGGAGAGAAGATAACGGGATTGATACAGGCAAACTCACTGTTCTATCTGGTTGTAGTCTCACAGGTCTGGGGTGTATTGGTGGAATCAAAGCACATTCTTCTTCTATGGGCTCATCAAAGATCCAAGTTTCCTTAGGCACTGTCTCTGTACATGTCTGATCCAGTGATTCACTATCTTCAGGTTCTTCTTCCTCTCCTATTCTAAGTTCGGGAAAAACTTTTCGATCAACAACCTTTGTCAACCGATCCACATGCACTATCTGCCTGTCCTTTGGGTTATACAGGTTTTGTATTTCATAGTTGACCAAAGAAGTTTGACTAATTACCCTGTATGGACCTGAGCTTAAACGGGCCAGTTTCTTTGTAGTACCTGCCTTTATCTTAGGTGTGAACAGGTAAACTAGACTTCCGACACGAATACTTTTATCTACTGCCACAGCTGCTCTGTGTTCTTCTTGTTTCTGTACAGCCTCCTCCAAATGCTGAGACACAATCTCATAAGTCCTTTGGAGACGTGCACACATCTGCTCTGAGTAATTTTCTAATGAGGCATAAGTCTGTTTTGTTTTTCCATGCCATAGGTCAGATGGTAACACTAAATCTCTACCATAGATTAAGAAGTTGGGCGATTCCTGAGTAGCACTATGGGTTGCTGCATGGTACACAGCTATCGCCAGTGGTGTCATTTCGTCCCAGTCTGTTTGAGCCTCATTTATGACATGTGACAAAATATTTGCTAAGGTGCGATTTAGACGTTCGACTTTGGCATTTGCTTGAGAATGATATCGAGATGTATGGATTTGATGGATGTTCAGCTTCTCACACACTTGTCGTACCAACGAGGACATGAAATTTGTGCCTTGATCTGTAAGAATGTACTTAGGAATTCCATGTCTAGCGATCACATTATTAATAAAAGCTGTTGCAACTTCATCCGCTTTTTGAGTCTGGAGTGGCATGACCTCAGCATAACGAGTAAAGTTGTCCACTGCCAACAGCAAATACTTGTTTCCTTTCAGTGACATGGGAAGAGGTCCTAAAATGTCTAACGACACCCTCACCCAAGGGGCGTTTTCGACTGGGACTCTCATCAGAGCCGCTTTAGCTTTAGGATTATAACCCCTACGTTCCATACAAGATGGGCATGATTCAATATAATTCCGAATGTCTGCGTGCATGCCTGACCAGAAAAAAGTCCCTTTTGACTTTTTCCAGTGTCTTCTGTAACCCTAAATGGCCTCCAGAAAGTAAATCGTCATGGCATGATTTTAGAATTTTCCCCCTTCAGACCTTCTGGAACGACTAACTGTTCATTTGGGTCATCCCGGGTATTTCCAGAGCCAGACAGAGTATAGTGGTACAATAATCCATCTTCACTCATATAGAAGGAATCTGGCACCCTTGTTGATGCCTGGAGCGTTCCCTCTAGCGCTTCGATTAATTTCCGCAAGATCGGATCTTCTCTCTGTAGAGTTTTGATCAAAGTTCTGGTTTGATTTTGAGGAAAACTCACTGGTTCCTGATTTGCCTCTGTTGATATTGGAGCGACTACCTTCTTATTTCTTGGTTTCCTATGCTTTTTCTGTGACTCATCTTCCTCTAACACAGGTCTAGAAAGGAAATCTGCATTTGAATGAACTCGACCAGGGCGGTAGACAATTTGAAAGTCGTATTCTTGCAACAACATGCTCCAGCGGGCTAATCTAGGTGATGGGTTCTTTAAATTAAGCAAAAAGCTCAATGGTTGATGATTAGTTATTAATGTAAAATGATTTGACACTAGAAAAGGTTTAAATTGCATGACTGCAAAGATTATAGCCAAGGCTTCTTTCTCAGTAGTACTGTAGTTCAATTCAGACTTTTTTAACAGTCTAGACGCATAAGCTACTGGCTGTCTAGAATTCTCATCTATCTGTACTTCTAAGCATGCTGCGACACAATATGAAGATGCATCAGCAGATACCACGAAAGGTCGGGAAAAGTCAGGGTAGACCAACAAAGGTGGGGTGGTCAGAACAGTCTTTAAGTGGTCGAAAGCCTGCTGCGTTGAGCTGTTCCAGACGAATGGTGTTTCTTTCTTCGTCAAATTTGTTAGAGGTCTCGCAATCTCCGAAAAATTTGGAATAAATTTCCTGTAAAATCCTGCCATTCCTAGAAAAGATCGCACTTGTTTCGCAGTTCTTGGGGCTCGACACTCTCGAACGGCAGCCACGTTGTCTGGATCGGGGCGAATACCTTCAGAACTGATTAAATGCCCAAGGTATTTTAATTTTTCCTTCAGGAACTCACATTTCTTAGGTTTTAGCTTAAGGTCGTATTCTCTCAGACGCTGGAAAACCTTTCACAGCTTCGAAAAATGAGAATCCAGGTCGGACGAAGCAATAATTATGTCGTCGAGGTAGGCGAAAATGGATTCCTTCCCAAGGTCATGAAGCACCAAGGAGAGGGCCCTTACGAACGCAGAGGGCCCGTTCTTCAATCCAAATGGCATTCGGGAAAATTCATACAAAGATTCCCCAGTGGTGAAGGCGGTTTTGTGCCGATCAGCTGGGTGCACCTCAATTTGGTGGAAACCACTTTGCAAATCGAGCGAAGAGAAATATCGCGCCTGACCAAGAGTTTGCAGTATTTGATCAATATGAGGGAGAGGAAAGCAATCAGAGAGAGTCTTAGCGTTCAATCTCCGAAAATCCACACAGAGTCTGTAACTAGCATCTCGTTTCTTGACTAAAACAATTGGCGCCGCATATGGGGAATGGCTTGGTTGTATGATGTTGGCTTCCAAAAGTTCATTTACCTGCCTTCGAACTTCATCTTTTAACAAAAATGGAACTCTATAAGCTGTCTGTTTGACCGGTATGTTATCAGTCAGTCTAATCCTATGCTTTAACACCTTCGAGTTTCCTAACTGAGCTAGTGACTTAGCGAAAATATCTCTATACTCATATAACAAATCGGACAGTTTATGCCTTTGATCATCTGTCAAGTGATCGAGGTCAAAGTCTTGCAAAGTCACAGGAGCTGTAGTTTTCTCATTAGCTTCCTCACCTGTAAAAACAACTGTATTATCCCTAACACCTTCAAGACTAGCGATATTCATCCCTTTGGGAAGGTGGAGGGTTTCGTTTGTCAGATTGGCAACCAGAACCGACACTCTGCCATCTGGACCTAATCTGTCTATTGAGCATTTGACTGCCAGGTCATCACGACTTAAGTTAGAGTTAGGTTCTGTCAACACTAACTGTTCGGCAGAAGCAGCGAGATGGTTACAGACAGCGGTTACTACTTTTTCTGATGAGGCGGGGATCAAATGTTTGGAAGTTAATTTAGCTACCGACGGTTTTAAATTCAAATACTGGTCTCTTACGCCTTGCTCCTCGCTACCCTCTTCCCTTAAGCAAATGTTCAAAGGGGCAGAGTGTATAATTCCCTTACCCAAGTCTAATGTAAACGAAAATCGCCTTAAAATATTTAATCCTAAGATTACATCGTACTGGTCCTTAAAATTTCCTGAAGCTACCAAAATCTTATCCCGAAAAGTCGCCTGATCTAACTTAAAATTTACTGTAATTTCTGTATATATTGGAACTACATAACCTGAGACACCAGTTACAGTCAAATCTGGGCATCTGGGATTCAATGATCTATCATGCTTAATTTTATTAAATAAGTCTGTGCTTAAAAGCGATACACTTGCTCCCGTGTCTACCAAAAACCTGGCTGGGATGCCTTGAATATACCCATTGATTAGTGGCAGTTTGGCGTCATTATTTAATATATACACCCCATGTTGCACATTTCTCTGATAGGCATAAGATTTATCGAATCTATGGAAATTCTGGCGAGGGAAAGCGGTTTTATTGCGTTGGAAGTTCCTTCCATTTCGTACCATGTTCCTTCTTTGTCATAAATACCTCTCCCCATTTTGCCTATAGTCTACATGATTTGCTGATCTACCCAAAATAGATCTGTGCTGAGTTTGATCAAAGGTACATTCATTTCTGGGTGTTCCCCTTCTTTCCCTTGTAAATGAGCTCATATTATCCCTATTTCGATTGTTATTATAAGTTTTATCTGTTAATGTATCTCTATTTCTATTAAAATTACTGCTCTTTCCATTAACATAGGCTGTCCCATTTTTTGGCACTGCAGTGTATTCGAGCGTCGAGCGCCAATCATGCCGAGAAGGAGAAAAATTCAGCGCCGGCCGATAATTACTTGAACGGCCGCAGCCAGCAAAACAATTCTGTCCCTGCTCCGTAGTGTCTATGCGATTCCGTAACCCATGCTTCCGGTCATAATTCAGTTCTCCATAGCGTCGGTACTCGTGATTGTTGACCCCATTTGTGGCATATCCTAGCAACGCCCTTCCTGACTGTGAGTGCCTTACGGGGAATGCTATGCGGTCGCAGAAAGGGGGGAATGCATAAGCTTCAGTATTAAAATTTTGGCTTGGATGATATCTGTTATTATCTGCGGCTTGCGTTTTTAAATTATTGTGTGTAATATTATTTACAGCTAGTGTATGTAGCGATTGCTGTAGGTCTTTTATCTGGTCCTGCAATGGCTTAATGATTTCTTTAAAATAGTTTTCTTGTTGGTCCCATATTTCTCAATCACTGTTATTCTGACTATACATGGCATTAATTGACCTGTGTTTTGTTTCTGTAATAAGCTCGTTGGTTTCCTCGCGCTTCGCTACTGCAATTGCCTGTGTGAAGGTGACAGGATTTTGTGAAAGAACCAGTCTCCTGATCTTATTTGAAACGCCCCTGAGAAATTGAGCCAGCATTGCTTGATCTAATATTGATAATGCCTCTTGCGACTCACTTTGTGTTTTAAATGCTAACCAGGCCAGATTTTTAACCCTAGTAGCAAAATTTGCTACGGTCTCATTAGGCAATTGTACAGCATGTGAAAAATTATGTAGACATGTCACACTAGGTTCCGTTTTTTCGAACTGAGCCAAAAATGCATTTTTAAACACACTATAATCTTTTTCCTTACGTAATTCTAAAGAATTTGCGAGGAATTCCGCAGCAAAAGAGCGAACTTTGGATCTACAGACAGCTATTAACTCAGAATTTCCCCAGAGTGCTAATTGTCCTACACTTTCTAGCATTTCAAAAAAATATTGAACAGATTGACCTTCATCAGGGCTACCTGAAAAAATTGGGACAAGGCCCAAGTATCCTGCAATATTAGCCAAATAAGGTCTGCCCATTTCGGGAGAGGGTTGTGTCTCCTGGGTTCCAAAAAGTGGAACAGAATTTTCTATACCTGAGGTTTGTGGGCTCTGTCCCTCCATTTTGACTTAATTAGTGTCTGTGTAAAATTAATGTCCCCCAAAATGGTGTGAAGCCTACCTTTCCGTTGAGCTGAAACAGAAATATATCGTTAATAATCAGCAATTCTAAAGCAAAAGGTATTACAACATGTAACTCGTTTTATTCTTAATTTTTGATAAATTTTCTAGTTTAAAACATTACAAGTTGCTGCCTGTTGTTCAATATAAGTGTTCCTGGAGACGTCTGTGTTATTTGTACTGCTGTAAAAAAAAAATGCCTATGACTAGTCTCTGTACACACAAAAATCAGTGCTGTCACAATCCTTTCTATTAGAAGTATGTTCCTCAGTCTACAACCATCAGAATCATTTACGGGCATTCATATATATCGGGTTTTTCATCCCGCAAGGACACACTTGAATCCTGGTCATGGCACCAGTGTTGCGCAGGTCTTTTCTACGTTATAGCATATGCTTGCTAGTGTTCCTAGACTTCTCAGTTATGGTGTGATGTGTCAGTTAGGGATTAAATGTTCTTTGCAAGAGTTATGCTAATATTTACATCCGGAGAAACCTGGCTTTCTTGTGATCGTCTAGCAATAATTAGGACAAATCCTGTGTCCTGAAACTTGCTCAGATGGACGTTGAGCAAATTGGCAACATCAAGATTGCGTTGTGTGATTTTCACCTTTGACTCCTTTCTACTTGATTGGAATCAAAAGCGCCGCCTTAACATAGCTCTTTATCAGTAATCCATTCAAAGAAATCATGTGTCATCAGAGAGTAATCAATAGGCAAAAATTAGCAAACAAAACATGGTTTATTAAACATACTAAATTGTTACAAAATACAGTTAGACAAAACAGTGTATAAGTCTTTAGTAAAATAGCCTTGAGCTTTATACCTTTACATATTTAGGTAACCAACGGATTAATTAATAATGGTATGGGTTTGCAAATTGTTATGTTCTTCATGAACATTCGACAGCCAAAGAGCGTTCATACATCGCGTAGCTGACGAATATTACATCACATTGGTGGAACATGTAAGATTGTAGGCCATGATTAATATTCAGTCTTAATATTTAATTATAATATTCAGTTTTAATATTTAATTATAATATTCAGTTTTAATGTTAATTATGATTATTCAGTTTTAATATTTAATTATAATTAATTCTAATTAAATAACGTCCGGCATTCATGTACAAGTTACAGTATCTATTAAATATGAAATGCTAAGTAAAATAACAAAACTCTCATCAAAGTATGAGTGTGCGTGAGGATAGATGTCTTTAAGCACATAAAAAATATATAAAGGGGGGGGGGATGGAAGTATGTTCGACTTAGCGCAATTTAGTTCCGTTTATAATTAAACAACAAGGGTTAACTTACCCGAATAATTCAGCATCGCCTCAGGAACTGTAGTTACAGGACAGTAGTTCATCTCGATTCCTTCCTATATCTCATTAACGAGTTTTTGCCGCCGCCTTCTTCCGACTGTTCGTTTTCTCTTCTTAAGAATATTTTCTTCACATTCTACAAAAGATTATCATTGCGACGGCTCTCTAACGTACTAAAATCCTAACTCAAACTCCGCTAACTGCCCTTACAAGTCACAGCTCGTTCACCGACCAACTCACACTATCCAAGCCTCAGCTACAACTCTCTCTCTCCCCTACCACACCCTAGCTGCTAACCGAACTGCCTCCCCCTATTTCCCCTCTAGTTAGTTTCGTCAAGCAGAAAAACATCTGGGGAACTGTCGCTTTACAGCGTTCTGACTCAACCGAAAGTCCGATTTATGAAAGTCGTTGAAAGAATTACATGTTTGTATGAGGTTTGCACAAAGGCCAAAACGGACATAAAAATCGTCTACTCCGACACAAGGAATCTATGAAATAATAAACACTCCGCTGATGCCTGAATCAAATACAATACTAGCAGTGTTCTCCGAAAATGTAACTCCCCTGTTTTTATGACCAGCGCTGCGACTTTTCTGTTTTTGTCAACAATACGCCCGGACGCTTGCCCGCTCCAAACGAATAAATATCGCACAGCCGCCACGGCAGGCGTTGGACGGTGGTTTGGAATTTCGCGGGTGCGGCTCTGCTCCCATGCGAAACGAAAGTAATTCTGCCTTCTCCCGTGAAGTAAGTACTGTATGACAGAAGATACAGCGCAGTGAAAAAGTATGAGGCCCTTGTGCTCTCTAAGAATGTACTAATACGGTTAAAAATAAATGCATTTTTAACATTATCTTGGAGGCTACTAGGCGTTACATACCAACAAAGAAATATTGTTCAAGGTTTAGGCCTAAATAGATGTCAGATGAACTAATGAGACACATGGCAGAGAAGAAAAATGCATGGGATACATAAATTAACACCTGACACAGAAGCCTATGATAGATATAAGCTGGTCTGTAACAAAGTCACAAAGGAGGTTAGGCAGGCAAAGGCAGATTATGAGAAATCTTTGGCAAAGGATGAAAAGAAAAACAGCAAAGAGTTCTTTACTTATGTAAACTCTAGAAGGAAGGGGATGAATCAGATTGGTCCACATGATATCGATGGTTCAACTGTTGATGATCCTGCTCAGGTAGCTAACAACCTAAATGAATATTTTGCATCAACATTCAAACATGAGGAGTTATTCAGCGAGGAGAATGCCAAAAGTGTATTCAACTCTGGCAGTAAGCTAGAATAATCTTGTAATAACTGTGAGTAAAGTGGAGGAGAAATTGTTGAAGATAAACACAAGAAAGGCACCTGGGGTGGATGGGATCTATCCAGTTATATTAAAGGCGGCAGCAAAGGAAGTAAGGAAACCCTTACCATTATTATGAGAGCTTCCTTGAACTCAGGGGAGGTACCCATAGACTGGAGATGTGCAAATGTGACCCCAATTCACAAAGGAGTATCAAAGGCTGACACAAGTAATTATAGACCTGTGAGTTTAATTTCTGTTCCAGGAAAATAAATGAGGCACTGGTTAAAGAAGCACTACAGGATCATCTAGACAAGACTTCAGTTATAGCTCGGACACAGCATGGTTTTGTTAAGGGGAAGTCTTGCCTGACCAATTTGATTGGATACTATGATGCAGTCACAAAAGAACTGGATGCAGGGAATAACTTTGATATTATATATTTGGATCTTAGAAAGGCTTTTGATACTGTTGCAAATGGAAGACTGCTGCACAAATTGGAGCAGTGTGGCATTGGAGGCAAATTGCTGCTATGGATAAAGGGGTGGTTGAGGGGGAGAAGACAGAGAGTGGTAATTAATGGACACTGCTCATCGTGGACTAATGTTATTAGTGGAGTCCCTCAGGTTCAGTGTTGGGTCCATTATTGTTTTCTATATTTATAAATAATATTGATGATGGTATATCAAGCTTAATGTCCAAGTTTGCAGACGATACAAAGGTTGAAAGGGTTGTTAAGGACACTACTGACGGTATGCTACTGTAACAGGATCTGGAAAGGTTGAGCCGATGGGCTGAGAGGTGGCAAATGAAGTTAAACATTGACAAATGTAAAGTACTACATATGGGAAACAGCAACACCAGAGCAACGTATCAACTCTGTGGTACTATACTGACAGTGGTAGAGAATGAAAAGGACCTGGGGGTAATTGTGCAGGCAGATATGAAGTTCTCTGAGCAGTGCAGACGGGCTGCAAGAGTAGCTCATGATGTCTTGTGAATGATATACAGGAATTTTTCTAGCAGGGATAAGGAGTTGATTATTCCATTGTATAAGCCAATGGTCAGGCCACACCTTGAGTACTGTATACAGGTCTGGAGGCCTCATTTCAAGAAGGATGGAGAGCTGCTGGAACGAGTACAGAGAAGGGCAACAAGATTAGTGAATGGAACAAAGGGTTGCTCTTACAAAGAAAGGCATATGTTTTGCAAATTACAGTGTCTGGAGACTAGGCACCGGTGAAGTGATCTGATAGAGGTGTATAAAGCCTTGAATGGTTTGAGCATGCTCAATACTAATGGGATTCTTCCTCTTGCTCAGAATAATCATCTGAGCGGGTATAGATTCAAATTGAGGAAAGAGAGTTGTAGAATAGATGTGCAGAAATTTGCCTTTAACCAGCGGGTAGTTGGTTGGTGGAACATACTTCCATCCCTTGTTGTGGAAGTTGATAGCCTAAATAAATTTAGGGCTCAGCTGGATAGGCATTTCGAACGAACGAAAGGGTGAAATGGAAGGGTTTTTTTTTGGCTGATGCTGCATAAGCTTGCTTTCTTGCATCATATGCCTCTACTAATGATAATTAGTCTTCCCTCTTCTTTTCCTTGGCATACTTTTCCTCCTCCTCTGTCCCAGACCACTGAGATGTCAAGAAGGTGGATTAAGATAGTTGGACATATCGTCCAACTATCTTCATCCACCTCTTCTTTGGTCATCCACATCGTTATCCTTCCAACATTCTTCTGCTTACATACTGATCCAACCCTCTTTAGATATGCCCTGCCATCTTAATCTATTCTCTCCTTTCCTCCCCCACTCCCCCATCTCTGTTTCTTCGTATCTTTTCAGGTTTTTCCCTTTAGCGTTTTTTCCATTTGGCTTTCCTGAAAAAAAATTATTTTATACCTATAGCACATTATGCCAATTGAAACTCATGCTGTAAATCATATGCACAGATATTTTGCCAGCAGTGATAAGAAGGTAATAAGGAAGGATGTTGAGTTGCTTAAGCGTGTACAGAGAAGGGCAACAAGATTGGTGAGGGGAACGAAGGGGTCCTCTTACTAAGAAAGGCTTAAGTTCTGCAAATTTCAGCAGCTGGAGACTAGGCACCTGTGAGGTGATCTGATTGAGGTGAATAAGGCCTTGAATAGGTTGAGCATGCTGAATTCTGATGGGATTCTTCTGCTTGAGGAAGAATGCAAACCTGAGGGGGCATAAATTCAAATTGAGGAAAGACAGTTGAAGAATAGATGTGCAGAAATTTGCCTTTAGCCAGCAGGTGGTTAATTGCTGGAACAAACTTCTATCTGTCATTGTGGAAGTTGATAGCTTAAATAAATTCAATGAGGAACTGGACAAACTTTTAGAGGGAATGGATGTGTGAAATTGGTTTTTTTTTTTAGTAGTAATAATAGTAATGGAACCATCACATGCCTCCATTACTACTACTACTACTACTACTGCTATTCTGCTGCTGTATAAGGCAATGGTTAGACCAGTGTTTCTCAATCTTTTTACTCTCGTGGCACATTTTCCAAAGAAGAAAAATTTCGCGGCACACCTACGTAGTCATAGAAGAAGAAATTTCTAAATTTCGCGGCACACTTGGAAAATTTTGCGGCACACCCTTTGAGAAACACTGGGTTAGACGACACTTTGAGTACTGCATACAGGTGCAGAAGCCTTGTTTAAGGATCTGGATCTGGGAACTAGGCACCTACAAGGAGATCTGACGTCACATATCTACAAGGCCTTGAATGGATTGAGTAGCTAAATGTTGGTGGCATCCTCATCTATTAGCCAGCGAGTTGTTGATTACTGGAATAAGTTTCCTTATGGGATATTGAGGCTGACAGTTTAGAGAGATTCAAAAGTCAGTTGGATAGACACTTACTTGAGAAAGGGATCAATGGCTAGTTTGTTTTATTTTATTTATTTATTATTTTATTTTAATTTTTTTTGGCTGATGCAACAAAAGCCTCCGTCTTCCCTTCCCTTCAGCATATGGCTAATACTAACTAATAGGCAAATGATGCATAGGAGCAAGTTTATCAGAATCATACAAAAAAAAGAAGGAAAAAACTTCTCATAACACCTATCTAACAATTTTAATAATTTGTCTAATTCTTATATTTATTTAAACTACACGCCTCAACAACACCAGGTTGAATTTTTTTTTCAACAATCAACTACTCTGGCTGAAAGAAAATTTCCACACTTCTATCCTGTAGCCATCCTTCCTTAATATAAATTTATATACATTTGATTGAATTAAAAACAGTAGAGGAAGAAAGGATTTGAGAGTTATGATACAGTTGGGCATAAAGTTCTCTGAGCAGTGTAAAAGGTGGCAAGAAAGGCCCATGGTGTTCTATTGATGATAAACACTGAGTAATCACTGAATTATGACCTATTACTTCATAGGACCTCCTTTTGCCCTCAGTACTGGTGCCTCCGTAGCCAGGTGGGAAGGAGCAGCAGCGCGTATCACGTGCTTCTTGATTAGACCGGGGTTCGAGCCCGTGACCACCAAATATGGAGGATGCGGAAAGGTCGGGGAATGACCACCGCATATCCCGGAGCAATATGGCCTTAGTTGCTAATGCTCCTAAAAACCAAATGACTAACTAACTAACTAGCCCTCAGTACAGCAGCTATCCAATGTGGCATTGATTCAACAAGATGTCGGAAGCATTCAGGAGGTATGGCCAACCAAGCTGTGTGTAATGTGGCTAGCAATGGCAGGTATGGAGGCGTCTGGTGTGTTCAGATGCCTGATATGCCTTTCCATAGTGTCCCACAAGTGCTCTATGGGATGGATATTGGGGTAGTTCGGAGGCCAATCGATATGCTGGAAGTCAGAACTGTATTCTTCAACCCATTCCTGCACATCAAGTGCCCGATGGCTCGGTGCATTGTCATCTTGGAAGACACCATCGCCATTCGGGAAAAAGTGTAACATAGCGGGGGTGTACACAGTCAGCAAGCAGTTGACGATAACTGAGACCACTGATACATTGTTCCATATGCACAAGGGGTCCAAGTTCCTGCCAGTGAAACATGCCCCACACCATACAACTGCCTCCACCGGCCTGCACTTTTGATACCATACATGATGGATGAAGAGCCTCATGTTGTTGACACCAAATCCGTACACGACCATCCTCGGTGTGGAGTAAATAATGTGACATCTCACCAGCACACCTTCTTCCAGTCTTCTAATGTCCAACTTGCATGCTCTTTGCACCAGGCAAGTCTTTTACGCTGATGAAGCTTGGTTAGGAGAGGATGCTGTAGGGGTCGTCTGCTGGTATAGCCCATATGTGTGAGTGTGTGACACATGGTCGTGCCAGATATTGTTCCAGGTTGACCCATGTTGTATTGGGTAGTCAACTCTTCAACAGTGGTGCACCAGTTCATCTGTATGAGTCGTCGGACCTGGTGTTCACCTCTAACATCAACCTTTGGCTGACCTTTGCAGTTTTGCTGTTGGGTCATTGTTTGACCATTTTGACGCCAGTCCTGGTACACTTTAACATCAGTGGCTCTCGAACACCACACCAGTTCAGCCATTTGGAAAATCGAGGCACCAGTTCATCAAGCTCCTACAATCTGTCCTTTATCAAAGTCCAACAAATCCTTTCTTTTACCCATCATGCTTGGAATTTTACTACCTATTGAAACACTGACACCTTATCTATGCTACATAGGTCGACTAACTGCGCACTCTCATACCTCATATGGTCAACGGGTCGCATTCAGTTTTCATAGGAGTGGTTATAATTCAGTGATCACTCAGTGTATTGTACATTTGCTTGCAGAGATTATCATACCTAAAGCTTCTTGAAAGGGTCCAAAGACAGGCAGTGCATGTGGTGAGACCATCAAAGGGATGTCCATAGGAGGAACGACTTCAAATATGTGTGCTGCAGTCACCCTGAAGTAGTACTGTTTGGTGCTGATTATTAACTTGACCTCATCAGAAAATTTTGACATCATGCCTTTTATCACTTTGACAATGTCATTTAAGAAAATCAAAAACAGCAATGGCTCCAGTACTGATCCTTTAAGAACTCCATGTTGGACCAATATGAAGAGTAACCATTAATCACAGCCTCCTGCCTCCTACTGTGCAGGTAGGAGGCAGAGTATGTGTAGAGGATTGTGAGTAGTGTTAAAAGTTTGCTGCAGTTGGATAAAATAAGTAAAACTAATTATTAAAAAGTTTTTTTAATAATTAGTTTTAAAAAGACATTTGGCAGAGTATTGCTGAACTCCAGTTAAATAATATTGACATTATTTCCTACATCCACTTTGTGAATGACTCTATCAAAATAGTTTACCAAGCTTGTGAAACATGATTTTCCCTTAACAAAAATGTGTTGTGCTTCCTTCAGAATTCCATCCTATCCAGATGATCCTATATTGCATTCTTGATCATTGATTCCTTGATTTTCCCTACCACTGAATATGTATTAGTATTAATAATACTAATAATACATTGATGATTTTTATTTAGATTTGGCGAAAGCATAGGAGGAGCACTTTCAGTTGCACATTTAGCATGGCCTCACCCACTTGTTGTTGTTATAGGATCCTTTTTGTCTACAGTAGGGGCAGGATTACAGTCTCTTACAGGTGAATTTAGAAAACTTTCTTTTAAATATGAATATGTTTTAAAAGTTTTCTGTAGTTTTTAAAAAGTATTTTAATAAGTAGTTTTTTAAAAAAGTTTTTTAATGAGTAGTTTTAAAAAGACCTTTGGTGTAATTTTCATTAATTTCTCCTCTGTCAATTATGCAATGATACTGAGGCAGAATACAATTGCTATCTTTTCTTCAACAAGACCTTCTCCATTCTTTTGTAATTATTATTTAAATTTGGTGAAAGCCTAGAAGAAAGAGCACTTTCAACAGCACACAGGAAACCAAAGAGTGGGTGAAACCACTCTTTGGTTTTCTTGGAAGGGATTAAAAGTGCATCCTGATGGATGTGCGCATTAAGAGTGCAAGGGATTAAGAGTGCATACTGATGGAAGTCTTTGTAACATTTTCTTGTAAAAAACAAAAGCTGTTAAAGTGGTTAAACATTGCTGTTCTTTACTTTACCTGATGTAAGGCCGAAATGGTTTTCTCTAGGCATGATATGTACAAGATAAAATGATGTATTTCCACTACAAGATTTCAAATGTTGCTCTTGCCTTTTTTGTGGGAAAATTTGCGTATACAATAGACTCTTGATTTTCCAGGATAGATGGTAAAAAAAAAATTCCCAGATAATCGATTTCCCGGTTAATCCAAAAATACAGTAAATCCCCGACATACGTAAGAGATACATTCCAGGACTTATTACATAAGTCGAGTTTTAACTCGGGAATGACTAATAAAATATTGCTACTGTATCCCTGATATGCCAAAATTATAAAAACCACATAATATTCTCAGAAGAATGAATTAAAATAGTTATATATTTTTAATTAATTCGATTAAAAACTTTATCTGGGGACAGCGGTGAAGTAGCCGGAGTGGCACATAAAAAAAAAATAAACATAAAAGGAATAAAAAAACGCATGTTATTGTACCGTAAAAACTGATTTGTATTTCGTAGCCCTGGTTATTATAGTTGACTTCATTGGTGCCGATCACTTCACCGCTTTCATATTCTGTTTTTCTCTTTTATTTTGTCCACCGTTGCCACTGACAGATCTGAATTCCACACACGATACTTATGTTTAGCCATTTTCATACATCCTTATTATTTTAATTTTCTGATCCATCTCAATCGCTTTCCTTATCTTGATAGATTTACCAGTACTGCTGTCACTTATTCTCTTAGTCAGCATCATGATAACATTAAAAATTAAATTTTCTGGAAAGAACTTCACAGGGTTAAGGCAAAAACTCACTATTATCACCCCACGCAAACTCACGTTTTACTAAAGCACATTTCCAGAGGTCATTGCCATAAAACAAAAACAATTTGGACTTTCCGGGTTATTGGGCTTTTCTGTTAGTGTATCTAATTATAAAGGGGTAGTAAACTCGATCTTATTGAATTTGCATAATACTACCGATAACTGGAATTCTGTGGGTTTTTTTTATTATGGTGAAATGTATGTCCCCTTCACTGAAATCTTCAGTCATATAAAAAAATATATATATAAATAACGTAACGTAAGTCTGAACCTATGTAAATCGCCGACTTACTGTGTCGAAAATGCAACCTACGTAAAAAGTATGGTGATAAATAAAAAAAACGAAAAAAACTTACCACGCACTACTCGCGTGTCCAATACAATGCTTCCCTTTATTTTTTACAATAACGTGTACGGTTTCATCACCAGCATTATAATGGTTCATTAGAGATTTAACGGATGCACCGTTTTCAAACTTTTGAATAATTTCAAGATTTTGTTCAATTGAAAGCACAACTGTTGCGTTTGCCCATCATTTTCGTGATTTATAAACAAAAAAAAAATTCTGACATTAATAACGAACAAAATTTGTCCTTTTGCAGTGCGATGGAACACAACAATATCGACGAGATGCACTAAAACAAACTAAACATTTGGTCTCTCTCTCTTTTTTTTTTTTTTTTTTTTTGAAGGGCAGGTGTGAAGACAGTGGGGATTGCAAGATAATAGGTACACTAATCTCCCAATGATGATGTAAAATGCCTCTTCTCACTTATTTACAACTTGCAAAACATCTGTTTATACCTTTATATTTATTACTTGAATTTTATAAGATTTCGGGTTGGCTTTTTTTTTTTTTTTTTTTTTCTTTTAATTTGGAGTCTTGAAGTGTCCCAGTTAATCTGATCCCTGTAATTCGAGAGTCTGATGTATCTCTTTTGAGGTTACTCCTCTCTCATTTTTTTTTTTTTTAAATGTCCTTAGTAAGTCTATCAGTTTTAGAGTGAATTTCTTTCCCTTTTAGCAGTGTGTGTGTGTGTGTGTGTGTGTGTGTGTGTGTGTGTGTGTGTGTTGGAGAGGAGAAAAATGATAGAAGAACTCATAACAAGAAATTATAATTTCAACAAATGAAATAAATTGACATCAAAATAATTAACTGACAGGTAAGTCATGTCAAAATAGCCAATGGGCAGATATCGGAAAAGATATCTGCTCAGTAAAAAAACAAGCCTTTTTAAAAAAAATCTAACTACCTCACTAGCACATAACTTTTAAAATATGGTAATTTTGAATAAATTTGGCAAATTTTCTTATCCTATGCTAAAACTTATAAATCATATTTGGACAGATTCAGCAGATAAAAGAAAAAATAAAATACAAATAAAAATAATCTGTTTCACACTAGTTACTAAAGTTATCTTTATAATTTTTTTTATGAAAACCCCAAACACAAAAAGTATTAGAGCCTTCAGAAGTGTATGTGGGTTGAAAGTTAAGATGATGAAAGAAGATACTTGACATTAGATATGAATTTTTGTGATTGTCATTTTCAGGAAATATGTGTGAAAGGAGGTTATTCCAGAAAACAGAAGTTTGAATAAATAAGGAAGAAGAAGAAAAGTTGGTTCTGTGAGTTTGAAGTTGGATAGTAAAAGGATGCTAACAGGTTATGGCATGTATCCAGATTAGTTTAGGAAGGAGAGAGAGAGAAAGAGAGAGAGAGAGTGGGGGGGGGGAATTATATAGAAGCCAATTCAGAAGAACAGTACCTATGGAAGTATTCTATAGAAAAGGCATGCAACAGAAACAGAATGCCATTGAGACAAAATTAGCATTAGCATTAGTAGAGGCATATGATGCAAGAAAGCAAGCTTATGCAGCATCAGCCAAAAAAAAAAAAAAAACCACTTCCACTTCACCCCTCCGTTCGTTCGAAATACCTGTCCAGCTGAGCCTTAAATTTATTTAGGCTATCAACTTCCACGACAAGGGATGGAAGTATGTTCCACCAACCAACTACCCACTGGCTAAAGGCAAATTTCCGCACGTCTATCCTACATCTGTCTTTCCTCAATTTGAATTTATGCCCTCTCAGGTGATTATTCTGAGAAAGAGGAAGAATCCCATCAGCATTGAGCATGCGCAAACCATTCAAGGCTTTATACACCTCTATCAGATCACCTCGCTGGTGCCTAGTCTCCAGACACTGTAATTTGCAAAACTTAAGCCTTTCTTCGTAAGAGCACACCTTTGTTCCATTCACTAATCTTGTTGCCCTTCTCTGTACTCGTTCCAACAGTTCTACATCCTTCTTGAAATGAGGGCTCCAGACCTGTGTACAGTACTCTAGGTGCGGCCTGACCATTGCCTTATACAAGGGAATAATTACCTCCTTATCCCTGCTAAATGGAGAGACTTTGTAAGAGATGGGTCATTAATTAATCCAATTGCCTTGTTTTGAATTTAGTCAAGAGAGAGAGAGAGGTGTTATGGGGGACCACCACCTCAAATGTGGGAGCACTATTCCGTGGTAGGAAGGATTTGGAGATTTGTGCATTGTGAGTAGCTATTTGAAAGAAAAGTAATGCTGAGAGCAAAAGAGAAACCCAGTTTTTTCGATGAGAGGAAGCAATATTTGTAAGTGCTTATGCCAAGAGAGATTAGAAGTTAGGGTAATCTGTAATAGAGATATGTGATCTTGTCTAGAAATCTGAGCATCATCGAAGATAAGCATAGGAGCAGAAGGATCCTTTTTGCAAGATATAAGACCAGACTGAATTTTAAAAGGATTGAAATTAACTCGATTATCTTTTCCACACCTGAAGATCAGCAGTTTAAAGAATTGGTAGTGGATATTCAAGTTGAAGCTGTTTGAGCAGGGCAAACTGGAGGGTGAAATGCAAGGGGTTATCATCAGGAAAACTATCGGATTTCCAGTCAGTGGAAGAAGGTCAATAATATACACTAATTTCCACTAATGCTGGTGGGCAACACCAGCATTAGTTGAAAACAAACAAACAAACAAAACCATCTACCATCACTTGCAGTGAGCGGTCAGAGAGAAAACTGGATACCCATTTACAAAAAACAGTTCACAAACCATAAGATGAAAGCTTATTTATAAGACCTTTATGCCAAACACAGTAAAAAGTGACACAGAAGCCTATGGTATATACAGGGTGTTTCAAAAGTGATGGCCAAAAATTTAAAGGTGAACTGTACAGACTACAATATGCAAAAAAGCCTAGTAAAAGTGGGTCCTTAAGTGAATTGTTTTCAAGATATTGCACATGTCTAGTTGGGATCCACCACTGACAAGTTGAACTGTACAGAGTTAGGATGACACTACTGACTTGTTTGTTTAGGTTAGGTTATGCTCATTCTCTCCCTTTCCCCTCTCTCAATGCTCTGAGACGTAGCAGGCATACTAATACTTGTCAATGGATAGTCAACATGGAAAAAGGTTAAAAGCAACGAAAAATATGTGAACATGCACTTTATTGGTAAAGCCAACAGCAGTGTGCTCGAGACTGCACATTTGTACCAAGAAGCATTTTCCTGCCGAAGGCAGCCCAACAGGTGCACATTCATCAGGGTACATCAATGCCTTAGAGAACATGGGCGCTTTGCACATAGAGTACGAGCAAGTAGGCCCAGAAGCATAACACCTGATGTTGAGGAAAAGGTGTTAGAAAGAATAGAACAAAATCCAGGAATTTCGACATGGAGGGTTGCTCTGCAAGAGCGTGTACTGAGTCATAGCAGTGTGTGTCAAATTTTACATTGCCAATTACTGTACCTCTGCCGTATCCAGTGTATACAAGGTCTCAGCAATACAGATTACCCTCCCAGAATGAACTTCTGCCAGTGGATGTAACAACAGTGTGTCCTGAATCCCCAATTTTTAAACAACATTTTGTTCACTGACGAAGCCGGGTTTACTCGTGATGATATTTTTAATTTTCATAATTGTCACGTTTGGTCCAACGAAAATCCTAATGCAATTCATGAGTCACAACATCAGCAACATTTCTCATTGAATGTCTGGGCAGGACTACTAGGAGACCATCTAATTGGACCACACTTTCTGCCAAACAGGCTAACAGGAGAGCTTTACCTTCAGTTCCTGCAGAATGATCTTCCAGACCTCCTTGATAATGATAATGTTCCACTTCAGCAATGCCAGAACATATGGTTTATACATGATGGTGCACCGGCACATTTTGCTCGAGTTGTGACTCGGTATCTAACTAGAAGGTGGTCAACAGTGGATAGGTAGAGGTGGGCCTGTAATGTGGCCTTCCAGATCACTAGACTTAAGTCCTATGGATTTTTATATCTGGGGTCATGTAAAAAGCTTAGTGTACACTTCTGACATTAACACATTTGAAGAATTGCAGTGTTGGGTTGAAGGTGCCTTTCGGAAAATCAGAAATGACCCAGGAATGCCTGAGAGGATTCGCAACTCAATGCAGAGAAGTCTACAAAGCTGCATATGGATGCAAGGACAGCATTTCGAACACCTCTTGTAACATCCTGTAACATGTAAAATCTTAAAATCCTGTGGTGTTGAAACCAAAAATTAAAAATGTATTATCTGATGTTTAATAAATCCTTAGCAAAGGATTCACAGATTTTTGCTGAACTAGTGCTCCCATAGTCAGTGGGGGATCTTAACAGAAAACGTGTATTGCAAGTATGACAAATTACTTAAGCTTATTAATGTGGAAGGAACTGCTACTAGCTATTTCATTTTATTCATTAAAAAAACAAAATGAAGTATCTTCATGATATCTTCTCCCCTCCCACCTTCCCCAGACATTCTAAATATAATCTATTAAAAATGTTGGAATATATATGATTTAATAAAATTATACATAAATCTTACTTAAAATAAGCAGTGTAACCCTAGTTGAAATTTAAATTGTTATTAATTTAATGATGACGACTTTAAAAATTAACCAGTTTTGATTGATTTTTATGGTTCACTTAACTAATTAAAATTATCCCTTCAGAATTAAACAATATAAATTCAAAACTGATATTTAAAAATTTTTTATAATATGGTTAATTGTGATAATAATTATTTTTGTTTGTATATTTCCCCAGGAGCACCCCGACTTCTTCAAGCTATAGCTAGTGATCAGATAATTCCATTTCTAAATCCATTTGCCCATAGTTCTTCTAGGAATGAACCTACAAGAGCCCTTTTTCTCACACTCTTTATTTGTGAACTTGGAATCCTTATTGGTAACCTGGATTACATCGCACCAATCTTAACAATGTAAGTGTTCAGTGATATTGATTGGTTCAAGTATTCTGTCTCTCCCCAATTCCTCCCCCACCATAAACTAACATTTCCTAATCACATTAAACAACTAAGGACAAGATGTCTCCAGAAATTAAACATCATGTATATATTATCAGCAACATCATAGGTACTGATTGGACATCACTACTTAGGTTATAAAAATCACTTATTCAAACTGACTGGATTATGCCACTCCTCTGTCTATGAGTCAGTAAGACTTGGGAGTGTACTACAGTGGTTAGAACCAATTCATCATGCTGCTCTCCATATGGTGCATTTTGTACCTTTCCAATCCATTTTTTTAGATTTTATTCCTTTCCTTGCCATCAGGAGACATATTTCATTAAAATATACAAGCAAAATCAAATTGCAACAGTCACCCATATTGATCTGTACTTTTTCATACAACCTGGAAATGATGTATAATAATCATCTCATTGTTCCTTAGCCATTGCAAATTCAGGCTAAAAAAATAAAAAAAAAACAATTATCAGACATAGATCTAGGCATAAACATTGGAAATTTAGCAGACTATATTCCTCCCCATTTGGATCACACCAAAATTTACAACTAAGCCTGAAGCATGAAAAAACACTATCTCCTTTCATAATATTTGGCAAGCTCAAGCTGTGTGATACATAATCATTATAATTATTTTGTGCCAGTATACACTGCAGTGCCATATTTAGATAGTCTGGGTTCCTGGAACATGTGAATACATAAAATATTATATTTTATATTTTTCTAAATATTTCCAAGTAAATAATAAATTCAAGGAAATCCATTATAAATTTTCTTGAAAGGCAAGTGACCACTTGTCTTTTAGGAAATTGCATGAAGGAAGTTTCAGCCTGGTTGAGAACTGGACATATACATGTTGTCACTCACGCTTGCCTACTAAGAGCAAAAGATGCACCACTGTGTGTTGTATATAAACTAGGAGAATATGCCTAACAGTTAGCATAATACATCCAATGATACTATTAGGCACATACTTCTAGGTTGTACTAATTATTTTAGGGAACAAGAGAATATACTCCCCCAGCCATAAGTCAGAATCACTTGTCCTTGGCTTACTCTCTGGATAACCACAGTAGAGAGAGTATTAGAGACTGTGCAGTATATTGGTTTTGTATGAAACCAATATACTGCACAGCATATAAACGGTTTTAGAAGAAGTAATGTATAGGACTAATGTTTTTCATTGAGAAATGTATTTAATAATGTCACAGTAGAGAAAATCTATCAGAATCTTCTTTGCAAGCAACATAATTAGTCAACATATAGCCAGAGTGGCTGATGCGTCAAAAAAAAACCAAATAGGTAATCAGATATACTTTCCAGGATGTTGCATGCTTATCACAATTGTATTCAGTTTCACAGTCAAAAACTTTCAGATTGAGTTTTAACGTTCCAGTTTAGTGCTGGTTCGTTTAACTTAGTGTAATAACAAAAAAAATTGGCGAAGGTAAACAAAGCCAACACGAGAACGACGAGATATGTCGGATAACTTACGCGGAAAATTAGTTTCCTGATGCGGCATTCTAGCGCTGTTCGCTCGGTAAACAGACGGTAGGTGTTATCGGTCTGGAGCAAAGTCGAGAAGGATATACTGATTGATAGGTAGGCGCGGCAAACAATGTGCTGATTGGTGCACGAACACAAACACGATAACTTCGGTTTAGTATCACTGAGAAGCACTAATGGTAACTTGCCCTAATGGACGCTTCCATAATGGTGAAAAAAGGTCAGGTTACCTCCACTTGAATCCCTCCCGAAGTGGAGGGGGTAACCTAACCTTTTTTTCTTTAGAATCAGTCATATTTAGAAATACATTCATAAAAAAATAAAATTTTTTATGACTGTATTTTTATTTTCTTGTTCAATAATATGCCCTAATGGTGAAAAAAGGTCAGGTTACCTCCACTTGAATCCCATGGGAGCTTGAACCCCTCCTGAAATGGAGGGGGGTAACCTAACCTTTTTTTCTTTAGAATCATCATGGGTGGACTACCTCATAAATTGTTTATTAACAAAATATTAATTTTTATTTACTGTACTTTTATTTTTAGACACTTGTGTGGATACACATGTATCGTAATGTCAATCAACACCTCAATAGCTATTCACTATATATATAGTGATTCTTTATATATATATATATATATATATATATATATATATATATATAAAGAATCTTTCTTTCTTTTCCTATTATTTCCTAACCTAACGTTTAAGGTTAGGTCACGAAATATAAGGAAACCTTTTCCTTTTTTCCATAACCAAATCTAAATGAACGATATAGTAAAAAACACTCATGAACTCCAAAAATCTGCTTTTATTATTAAAATTATAATAAATTTTTCTCATTCAATAATAAAATTAATTTTATTATTGAATGAGAAAAAAACATAATGAACAGAACGAAACTTTTATTAATTTAGTTTTCATCAAAAAATCAACCAACTTTTTATTTTCCTAACAAATTTCTTCCATCTTTAAAAGATTCATCGCTACTATTACCTGTTTACCATTCATCACAAAACTATTATGCACTGTTCTTTACTCATGAATACACATAATACCAACCAATGACTACACAGTACCTTGTCTGTCACGCCCACCACCAATCATTTCATCGTTTGCCACGCCTACCTGTCAATCAATATATCCTTCTCGGTTTTGGCTCCACACCGATAACATCTACCATCTATTTACCGAGCGAGCAGTGCTAGAGTCCGGTCGGAAAACTAATTTTCTGCGTAAGTTATCTGACGTTTCTCATTGTTCTCATGTTGGCTTTCTTTACCTTAGCCAAAAAATTATATTTTATGCTATATTTGATGTTTTATATACATTTCTTGAATCTTGATACAGTTTTGCTGCTTTCTTTGATAATTTTAAAATTAGTTTTTTGTCTCATCCACTTTCATGATATTCATAATACTATTTTTTAATGTTTGTTTTTTTTTTCACATTAATTGGATAAAAATTATAGTTTTTCTAGCATTTTCTATTTCTTCTAGGTTTTTTTTGATGTGCTACATGTTTGTTAATCTAGCCTGTACACTCCAAAGTTTGCTGCGTACTCCAAACTGGAGACCTCGATTTAAATATTATCACTGGTTTGTATTTTGTATTACAAATATTCTGTAGAATTCAAAAAACTTACTGCTATTTATTGTTAATAATGTTAAAGTTAACTGTAACTTAAAATCAGAATATGTTTGTAAAGTTCATATTCTTTATATTCTTTGCATTTTAGGTCTCTCTCACTTACTGGAGTAGCACTGTGTTTGGTAGTTATGTTTTTGAGCAGTTGGTATTATGCTTTATTAGCCATTGCTATGGCAGGATGTATATATAAATACATAGAATACAGAGGGTAAGTTCTTTTAATATTTTACTTTCAGATATTTGGATACATTAACAGTGGAATCTCAGTTATCTGAGATGAATGGGACTGAGATTACCACAATTAACAGAAATTTTGGATAATGGAAACCCAACTTTTTTGCCAATATTTTATATCAGTTTGGGAATTATTTATTGCTCTATAGTATTTATTAAATATAGTAATTGCAATAAAAAATATGTACAAAGTAAATTAAAAAAGTTTTTATTAAACAAAATACAGTACAGTAGTGTGTGCAAAATTTAGTGCATATTATATGTAAAACTAAATTACTATTTTTTAATGTGTGTAATTTTATTTTCTCTTATGGCATTTAATAAAGCTGTTTAAAAATGAAGTTCTAAATGCATCAGCTGATAAGTTTACTTTTTTATATTATGCTGTTTTAGCATCTAAGCCCATATTGTGCTGTTATAATACATGCAAAGCATTTCAATTTTTACACTTCCTAGAAAAGTTTTTCAACAGATTAAGATGGTCAATGTTGATTTCAAGTTTGATGCATGATTAATCTTGGTATCTGAATATCAGAGTCCCTATTTTCCAGTTCGGAGATTGGTTGACATTTAGTTAACAGAGATTTTATTTGATAGAAGCTCAGATAATTGAGGTCCTATTCTATTGTATTTTTTCTCACCAACACAAAATCAAATAAAAATTTTGCTAACAAGGCATAAATAAAAATAAAATTTTGATAAAATGTTATCCTAGTTTTAAATTTTAGTATTAACAGTAGCAAAACGATGCAAGGAAGCAAGCTTATAAAGCATCAGCAAAAAAAAATATATATATATATACTGCCCGTTTCATTTGTCCTTCCTAATTATTTTCAAAATTTATTTAAACCACCGGCTACCACAACACCAGATACATTTTATCCCCTGTGCCCCTGACTAAGAGAAGTGCATACCTTGTTGCACTTCTCTACACCCTTTCCAACAGATCTATGACTTCTTAAAATGAAGTTTCCAAACCTATATTGTATACAAGTTTGGAAAAAAATGAAATGTGGCAATAACACTTTATTTTTATTCTCACTACTTTTGTACTTGGAACAGTTCCCTTCCCATCTGCCCCATCTGTATATATTTCTTGAAAATTGCAACCTACTACAATAATTTAAGCTCAGTGTCATCAACTTTGTTTTAGTTTCTTAACCCATCTATGTTATTAGAGTACTATAGGTTTCAATAACATTTCATGTTTGTGATGATCACCATCATTTTTAAAAAAAAGTTACTTGTGATTTTTATCTGTAAATCTCTATGTTTTATATTTTGCAACTGTGCTCGACACCAATGAAATTTTGTCATATCTCCTTAAGTGCCATTGTCTGCATAGGAAAAAAATATGAAGGGAAGTCTGCACTAGTTGGTAAAAATTAATTAGATTAACCTTGCTAATTTTAAACTAAACACGTTTTTCTCTGGTTAGGATAAAATTTTCATACCTGCCCTTAGCAGTTAAATAATTATTTTAGAATTATATTAGTTTTTTACAAAACAACAATAATAATAATAATAAGAAGAATAGAAGGTTACTTATACACCACTGGTTTCTGAATATAAGTTGTGTGTACCATATTACTGAGTACATAGTCATGATTCCAGCATGTAAGAAAATGTGCAAAATAATTTTTTTATGATAAATAATCAGGTTGATACTTGTTAAAGTCATTCATATAGTTGGTAGGTAATATTCTGTATATTATGTATTTTGGAAAAATTTAATGTAATGAATTGCTAAGGATGTGCAGTTAGTTTTAATGCATTAACTGATAATCTGCTAATCAGTTAAATAATTTTTATCATTGTAGCTCATGGTCTGATTACTCCATAAGCAAACTTTCTATTTACTTACTTACTTATCCATTTTTGTTCCAGCTTCTTGCCGAGTTGATAAGAAAACCAACCTTCTCATTTAGCTTTATCTTCCCAACATTCTTCTCTCTCTCTCTCTCTAGCTCCTCCTAGCTAATGCTTCTTCTACTTCTCACTCTTCAGCTTCTCACACCATCTTCTTCTCAGCATTCCTACTGGTCTTTTACCCTCCATTTCTAACATCCTCTTTGGGAGTCTACAAGAGTCCATTCTCTTTACATGGCCAAACCATCTTAGTCTGTTCCTCTCCACCTTTGTGTGTAATCGTTCTTCTTCCAGTTTCTCTTGAAATTCTGCATTTTTTATTTTATCTTTCCACAAACACCTCTCAGAAACTTCATTTCCTTGTACAGTAATACCCCGAAGTTACGCGATAGGTGGGTCCGACGAAAATCGCGTACGTCGAATTCGCGTAAGTCGGGGTACAACTTTGCATATAAATACATATAAATTTTGCTTAATTGGGACCAAGGGCTAACAAAAACACCTAGTTTAGAAGAAAAATATTAATAAAATTGCAGTTCTTTATACATATTAATACAAAATATTAATACAAAATATGTATTAAAAAAACAAATGACTTACGTTAAAAAGTTATTTCGATGTCGATGGCTTCATAAAATCTAACAAATTCGTCCGATGACACAGCGCGTTCTTTTTTTCACGCAGAATTTCTTCGTAGCAAGCTAATAATTTTTTTATTCCTTGCTTTGTAGCTATAACGCGTTCTTTGTTGGAGTCTATGTTTTCTAAAATTTTTAAGCCCTTTACAATTGAGCCCTTTTCAATTTTCAACCTGTCAAGTTTGCAATTGTCATGTGCTTTTCGCCGTTGCTTCATTTAGGTCTGTAGCACGTGCAATATCACATGGTCTTTCTTTTCGCTCAAAGCGTTTCACAATTTCATATTTTTTCTCTATCGACAGAGGCGGACTGGCCATAAGCCTTACCGGGGAAACCCCGGTGGGCCAGTGTGATTTTGGCCATAAACCATAGTATGAGGCCACTATAAATTTTCCCGGGTAAGAATTTTTGACCCAGTCCGCCTCTGTTTATCGATAATTGCTTTTCTTTTTCTCTCTGAATCTGCAGTGTCTTCACCAGTACGCTTCCTTTTCACACCTTTTAAGTATTTTACTCATTTTTAGGGAATAAAGCACAATTACAAAACAAGGAGGCACGCTTGATACGCATAAACAAAGCTGCGCGCATGTAGCAACTGAATAAACAACACCATAAAGGCAGAGATACACTATTAACACCTCACATTTCTAGGGGTTACTACCATAAAACAATAAAAAATCCAGTTGCGTTTGAGCTAGTGAAATCTGTTATAAACTGGTAGTAAAGTCGATCTAATTGCATTTGCGATTATACCGATAGCTGGAATTGTGTTGGTTTTTACGTTATTATGGTGAAATGTGTTTCCCCTTCACTGATATAAAAAACATAAAAGCAGCAAAGTTGAATTTTGTTCATCTTTCGCTCTCATTCTCCGCCGTCGCACCGTATATCGATAACATATGAAAAACGACCTTGAAGATAGTGGGCGGCAGCGTTGCCAAACGAAAAAATCAAGAACCGCGTAACTCCGAGTTCGCGTAAGTCGGGGTAGCGTAAGTCGGGGTATTACTGTATTCTGCTAATTTTATTGTGTTTAACTGTATTACTTCCCTGTAAAAAGTCTCTCCAAGGCCAAATTGATTGAAAAGGGTCTCATTTATGTACTTCCTCCTATCATGTCTGGCCAGAATGACAAACATTTTCAAATTTAATCCTAACTTGCAGCTTTTTCTCAACATTATCTATATGTTAAGTAAATCCTTAGATCTCCTACTATTAATATCATTAGTACCAATGTATTTGACAGTATCACTTTTTGTGCCATTAAAAGATGATAGCAACATCGTCAACTTTTAATAGTTATCTGTTTGAAACAATTAGTGTTTTATAATAAATGTTTTTATTTTTTTATTACAGTGCAGAAAAAGAGTGGGGTGATGGTATTCGAGGTTTGGCTCTTTCGGCTGCACGCTACAGTCTGCTTCGTCTTGAAGAAGGTCCGCCCCATACTAAAAACTGGCGACCTCAAGTCATGGTTCTTTGTAAACTGAATGAAGATCTTAAACCAAAATATCGAAAACTAATTTCTTTTGCTTCTCAGCTGAAAGCAGGTTTGTATAATGCAAATAAAACTTTATTAATAAAGAATTATAAACATCTATATGAATTTTTAAAGCAATTGAAATTATTTGGAAAAAAGAAACACTTTTACTTTAAAGTAGTAAAATAGCAATTTTTGGATCATAAGTCCCTCATTATGTAGTTTGAAAAGGATGTTACATAGAATTCTGTGACATAGTTTATACACGAAAAAAAGATATGAGTTTTGTGCAACATTTAGGCTACTGTAACAGTTTACTGGCATTTTTTGTGGCAAAATAGAAACTCATTCTTACAATGTGCATAACAATGTCCACAATCTCAGTTTATTAGATTATACAGAATGTTGTGTTGTATAATGAACAGCATTATTTTAAATTTGATATGAATTTCAGTTTAAATTACTTAATTTGAGTGAAATGTAAGTAAAAGAAACTAGGACAACCAGTATTTTCTGAAATACAATTTTTGTTTCCTTAGGAAAAGGTCTTACTCTTGTTTGTTCTGTACTTGAAGGAGAATTTGACAAAATGTACAGTGAATCTCAAGCTGCAAAACTGGTACGTATTGTGCTAAGAAATTTATTGACAAAAACATGTTTCAGTCCTTGTTAAACGAAATTTTTCATTTTGTGAATTGAAGGAGAATAATAATGAATAAAACAGGAATACTGTGATTGCAAAAATTGTGGTAATAATGTAAAACGGTTTGCTAATATGTATTAAGTGTCAAATTAATTTTTCTATTAGCATTAGTAGAGGCATATGATGCAAGAAAGCAAGCTTATGCAGCATCAGCCAAAAAAAAAACCGCTCCCATTTCACCTCTCCATTTGTTCCAAATACCTGTCCAGCTCAGCCTTAAATTTATTTAAGCTATCAACTTCCACAACAAAGGATGGAAGTCTGTTCCACCAAACAACTACCTGCTGGCTAAATGCAAATTTCCGCACATCTATCCTACATCTGTCTTTCCTCAATTTGAATTTATGCCCTCTCAGGTGATTATTCTGAGCAGAAGGAAGAATCCCATCGGCATTGAGCATGCTCAAAGCATTCAAGGCTTCATACACCTCAATCAGATCACCTCACAGGTGCCTGGTCTCCAGACACTGTAATTTGCAAAATTTAAGCCTTTCTTCGTAAGAGCAACTCTTTGTTCCATTCACTAATCTTGTTGCCCTTCTCTGTACTCGTTTCAGCAGCTCTACATCCTTTTTGAAATGAGCCCTCCAGACCTGTATACAGTACTCAAGGTGTGGCCTGACCATTGCCTTATACAAGGGAATAATCACCTTATCCCTGCTAGAAAAATTACTGTATATCATTCACAAGACATCATGAGCTACTCTTGCAGCCCGTCTCACTGCTTAGAGGACTTCATATCTGCCTGCACAATTACCCCCAGGTCCTTTTCATTCTCTACCACTGTCAGTGTAGTACCACAGAGTTGATACATTGCTCTGGGGTTGCTGTTTCCCATATGTAGTACTTTACATTTGTCAATGTTAAACTTCATTTGCCACCTCTCAGCCCATCTGCTCAACCTTTCCTGTTGCAGCAGCATAGCATCAGTAGTGTCCTTAACAACCCTGCCAACCTTTGTATCGTCTGCAAACTTGGACATTAAGCTTGATATACCATTATCAATATCATTTATAAATACAGAAAACAACAATGGACCCAACACTGAACCCTGATGGACTCCACTAATAACATTAGTCCACGATGAGCAGTGTCCATTGATTACTACTCTCTGTCTTCGCCCCCTCAACCATCCCTTTATCCATAGCAGCAATTTGCCTCCAATGCCACACTGCTCCAATTTGTGCAGTCTTCCATGTGCAACAGTATCAAAAGCCTTTCTAAGATCCAAATCACGCACTTCACGTACAAGATTGGCAATACACGCCCTCATGCTCCATTCTTAACTGTCAGTTTAACTGAGGAAGGTTGACAAAACAACTGAAAGCTTTTTGTTTGTATGTATATAATCTAATATATGTATATTTCCTATTATTAAACTTGTCACAATCCGTTTTCGCTTTGTGTTACAGTAATTTTAGTTTCGATAATGAGTGATTTTGTAATAACTGATAGCAAAGTGGAAGAGAGATTGTTGAAGTTAACCATAAGGATGGCACCTGGGGTGGATGAGATCTATCCAGTTATATTAAAGGATGCAGCAAAGGAAGTAAGCATATGCTTAGTCTTAATTATGAGAATTTCCTTGGACTCAGGGGAGGTCCCCATGGACTGGAGGTGTGCAAATGTATCACCAATTCACAAAGGGGGTTCAAAAGGTGACACAGGTAACTATAGACCTGTTAGTTTAACTTGTGTTCAGGGGGAAATAATGGAATCACTAGTTAAAGAAGCATTGCAGGATCATCTAGACAAGACTGCAGTAATAGTTAAGACACAGCATGGGTTTGTTAAAGGGTGGCCTTGTGTGACCAATTTGATTGGATACTATGATGTGGTCACAAAGGAACTGAATGCCAAAAATAATTTGGATATCATATACTTGTATTTCAGGAAAACTTTTGATACTGTTGCAAATCGAAGACTGCTGTACAAATTGGAGAGGTATTGCATTAAAGGTAAGTTGCTACAATGGATAAATGGATGGTTGAGTGGGAGATGACAGAGAGTGGTAATCAATGGACACTACTCTTCGTGGACAAATGTTATCGGTGGAGTTCCCCAGGGTTCGGTGCTGGGCCCATTGTTGTTTTGTGTATTCATCAATGATATTAATGAAGGTATATGAGGATTAATGTCCAAGTTTGCAGATAATACAAAGGTTGTCAGGGTTGTTAACAACAGTAAACTATTCCAACTGGATCTAGATAAGTTGGGAAAATGGGCTAAGAAGTGGCAACTGAAGTTTAACATTGACAAATGCAAAGTACTGCATATGGGTAGCAATAACCCAAGAGAAATGTAACAACTGTGCAATACTACACTCAGGTAAGTGGAAAGTGAAAAAGACCTAGGTATCATTGTGCAGTAAAATATGAAGTTTACTGAGGAGTGTAGAAGGGCTACCAGGGCAGGTCATGGAGTCTTGTCAATGATATATAGGAGTTTTGCTTTTATTATATAGGAATTTTACGAGTACAAAGAAGGGCAACAAAATTGGTGAGGGGAACAAAGGGATGCTCTTACCAAGAAAGGCTTAAGTTCTGCAAATTGCTGTGCCTGGAGAGTAGGCACCTGCAAGGCGATCTGATTGAGGTGTATAAGGCCTTGAATGGGTTGAGCAAACCGAATACTGATGGGATTCTTCCTCTTGCTCAGATTAAGAAACTAGGGGGGGGGGGGCATAGATTCAAATTGAGGAAAGACAGTTGTAGAATAGGTGTGCAAAAATTTGCCTTTAGCCAGTGGGTGGTTGATTGGCGGAACAGACTTCCATATTTTGTTATGGAAGTTGATAGCCTAAATAAATATAAGGCTGAACTGGACAGGCATTTGGAACGAATGGAGCAGTGAAATGGGAGGGTGGTTTTTTTTTTTTTTTGGGTTGATGCTGCGTAAGCTTGCTTTCTTGCATCGTATGCCTCTACTAATGCTAATACTTTATAAGTTCTGTTGATGGATAATATTTTGAATTTAGATTTTCCTCAATAGGGTCTGAGTCTGCCTTGTGATAATTTAATTTGGTAATAAATGTTTTTGATGTAATAATAATAAATGTAATAAAAATATAATAAATATGTAGTATGCTACATATTTATTATATTTTTACAATACATATTCGAAGTAGTCATTTTATTTTACCTGAAGGTATGCCCGATTTTGTGATTGTTGACTTCTCTCTGATAGCTGTGATCCAAGTGGATCACAGAATACTATGAAAGTTGATTATAAAGTCATTAATAAGGTTTCAATTATAATGTTCAATGGTTTGTTTATTTAATCAATAAATTCCCTTTTGTGAAACGCCTTCTTATTTATAACTCTTGTTATAAATTTATAACTCTTGTTATGTCACTTTATTTAATTTTTCTGTTAAAAGAGGTGGGGGATAGTTGGGGGTGCAGCCACATCTGGATTTGATCACATATATCAGAAATAACAAAACACAAACTCTTCTTCCATTATACTACTAGTTCAGCTGTTGTCATTTTGCTTATAATATCCTGGTTGATATTTTCAGTCAGTCAGTCATTTGTGTAGTCACATCAATTACTGAATTTTGTAATTAAAAATTAACTCATTAACATCATAAACTCAATTCCTGGTTGAGAATATTTGTGATTTATCTTTGTAGGTGCAAAATCCTAGGTTGATAGCATGAACAAATATATATTCAAGAACAGTTTAAGCTGTCAAAATGTTTTTTGTAATCTTTAAAAAACTTCACTGGATGAACACTTTTTAAGTATTTGCCATTTTTAGTAGTATTATAATGAAAAGGAGTATTAAGGGAACTAGATTTTACTGTTATGGTGGTACAATGTTGAAGTTAGGAGTTGAAGTTACTCTTATGGTTGGTGTGTGATCTGATTTAATGCTAAAATATGAATTTTCCCAACCTCAGAGGCCTTTTTCAGGATATTGAAGTTAGGAGGTCAACTGGAATTACTGTAATGCTAAGCAACCCTTAGTATGTTAGGAGATAAATTCTGTCTAAAATTGTCCACAATTTATCTCCTAACCTGCTTTTGTAATAGTCCATTTGATTGATGAAACTGGTGAAAACAATTTTTTTATTAATTTAAACAAGCTGTAAATAATTTAATGGTTTATTTAATCTCTAGAGTCTCAAAAAGATGATGGAAGAAGAAAAAGTAAAAGGATTTTCTGAAATTCTTGTCTCTAAAAATGTCAGTGGTGGAATATCTCATCTGTAAGTACTTTGTACCATGTTGTAGTACTTGATGTATTTTCTGTTTTAATATTAGATATCAATTTCAAGAATAAAAAGTTTTTTTTGTTAAAGGACTTTTGATATTTGAACAGCATCCAGACATCAGGTTTAGGAGGACTAAAGCACAACACGGTTATCTTGGGGTGGCCTTATGGTTGGAGACAATCATCTGATGAAAAATCATGGAAAGTATTTTTAGGTAAGTGAGCCAATACATACTTTATTTGATAGTTAAACTCTATGAAGACTTCATGAATTTTGAATAATTGGCAGGCGCCCCATCATGTTGAAACCAAATGTTGCATCTCACATTTGCTGGAACATCTAACGGAATGTGAATCACATAGGAACCCATAACCGGAAATGTCATGTTGTGCCGCATGGTGGGCGCACGCCGTGTGGGTTGTCGTGAGCCCACACATGAGCATTGTGTTGATTGAATAAGCCTTCCTGAGTGAAATAAGCCTCATCTGTGAACAAAACATAGGCTGGAAAATTCAAATCTTGAACACTTTCTTGGAGAAACCACTGCGTAGGATGATCTTGGGGGAGCAGTAACTGAACCCTTTGGAGATGAAAGGGGTGCAAGGAATCACATGCTGAACACTGCAACGAGACACTCCTAAGGCAGAGGCAACGGCACGTATGCTGGTAGTAGGATTATTCTGGACGGCATTCAACACACTTTCTTCCATAGTGGGAGTTTGTGTCGAACGTGGTCTGCCTGCACTACTCCTGTTACCTCTAAATGACTCATAATCGCACAAGCGCAAACAAATGGTGATCTGGTACATGTCTGTCTGGGAAGCATTCTCCATAAATTCATTGGGCGGCTGGTCCATTTCTCTCTGCTAATCCATACACTAGGTGCATGTCTGCCAGCTCACAGTTCTTATATTGATGCATGCTCTTCGTGCAGCGACTACTGCTTGAATGAGTAAACCAGAAATTTTCCCTCTCGCGAACTGATGAACAGTGCCGTGTACTGAATTATGGTGACGTTTCCGGTTATGGGTCCCTATGCGATTCACATTCCTTTAGATGTTACCTACCTCCCCTAAACGTTTGTACCAATATTTTTGAGACACCCTGTATATATATATATTTTTTTTTTTTTTTTTTCATAGGCCCTAGCCACTGAAATCTCAGAAAATTAGGTGGCAGGGCCTGCCACAGTAAATAATTTCTCAATACTGGTGTACCTGGTCTGCATCCACGGAGCCAAGTGTGGGCAACGTTGGGCTCCAACAGCGGTCTAGTGGCTAAATGGCCAGAAGAACAACAATACACAATGCTACACTCATACAATATCCATACACTTTTAAATGTCTGGCCTTCCCAGTGAACTGGTATGCCTACAATGAAAGCAATGCAAAGATGGGGGAAACCCCTGGTGCTGTTTGACACTAAATACACTTCACTTCACTTTACACCTTTGGGTTGCCAGGCACTTTACCCACCTGGCTAGCCTGGTCGGCATGAACTGCTTAATCTAGAGATTCCCTTCACAACCTGTGCACTTTTTATTTCTTCCTTGTTTTTTTTTTTTTTTTTTAAATTTTACTGATTGTTGATTTAGCCATGCCGTATTCACCACTTAGATCTCCTACACTTTTTCCACTTTCTCGCTTGGAAATTATTTCTTTCTTAATATCTAAGTTAATTAGCTTTCTCACTATTTTCCCAGTTCATGGCTAAAATTATATAGCAGAATAATTTTAAAAAATATTTTCACTGCTAAAGGGCAAATAAGCAGATAACTGAATCTTACAAATGATAACAAAGATGATAAATGATGCTCTAATCAAAACGGGAAGTCCCCGACATGTCATGCACATGCACGTTCTACGGTGGCAGATAGTATTCCTCCACGTTCGTTGTAGCATCTGTGTTCACTGTAGCATCCTGATTTTATTGATAAAAACTGTTCGTTGTAGTATTAGTTCATTGTAGCATACCTGACTGTACAAGTTAGTGCAATTGCATAATTTCAGTACATAGCCAACTACTTAAGTAGTTATAAATTGGCATCATTAAATATATCTCGTATAGTGAATACTTTCACAACGAGTTGCCATGATATTGCCCATCCACTGATGAGGAGCCAATAAGCTCTGAAGCGGTGCCGTATGGGTGGTAACTCCGCTGATAATAAGTAACAATAGTCTTCTCCTATGGTGAAGCATTACTTATTTGAGGTAGTGCAGTATCATTGCAACTCATTGTGATGTTATTCACAATATGAGATATATTTAATGATGCCAATTTATAACTACTTAAGTATTGGCTATGTATTGAAATTATGCAATTGCACTAACTTGTACCTTAGTTAAACTCTTTTTATGTAACCTGAGGCTTCAGCCCTAAACTATACTGCATATACAGGGTGATTCACTACCAGTGCAACAAACTTGCAGGAGGTGTAGGGGGCACAAAGACGAATCGGAATCACATAGCATTGCAGGATCTGAAATGCCTTCGTCATGCGGGAGGTCGCGTGAACAAAGCAAAGAAAAAGAACAGAAACAGCAACTCGTTAGTGTAACAGAAATCATTTTAATGACAAGTTTTACATTGGCAAAAAGCCATGCTACAGGTGTTCGAAAGTTCGACCAGAAGCAGTCACACAGGCTTCACAGCGCCGCCGCATGGAATCCCTAACGTTCTGGAAGATTCCTGGTGTGTCTCGAATCTCCCTGACAGCTACAGAGATGCGAGCGACAAGGTCTTCAACTGAATCAATGGGGGGTCTCGTACATCAATGTCTTCATTTGACCCCAGCAGAAGAAGTCTAGGCATGATAGGTCTGACGATCTAGCAGGCCAATGAACCGGACCACCACGACCTATCCAATGCTGTCCAAATATAACATTTAGGTGTTGGCAGACGCCATTGGTGTAATGTGGGGGAGCCCCATCATGCTGGAACCACATTGAGCGGCGCAACGACTGAGGAACATTGCTTCTTCAATAAGTTCGGGCAGGACTTGCTGTAGAAAGATCAAGTATGCCCTACCGTCCAGACGAGGGGGCAGAAGGTACGGTCCAATGAGGTGGTCTCCAACAATGCTGGCCCAAACATTGACAGAGAAATGGCGTTGAGTTGCACGTGTTCGCGTACCATGGGGGTTCTCCAAAGCCCACAAATGGGCATTATGTTGATTGAAGGTTCCCTCTCTTGTGAAACTTGCCTCATCCGTGAACAATATGGACGCAGCAAATGCGCTGTCTGCCGCACTCTGTTGAAGAAACCAAGTAGCGGAAGTCCTCCGGAGTGGATAATCCGCAGGCTCCAATGATTGGACGCGTTGCAGATGGTATGAACTCATTTGGTTTGTTGACAGTATCCTCCATACAGTGGATTGGGAAATACCCAATCGTTGGCTTATCGCTCGAGTACTCGTACTCGGATTGACTTCTGGAAGACGTAGGACATTCTCCTCATTGTCTGTCGTCCTCATCGTTCGCTCTCCATTCATGGTACCTCTCGTGAAACAACCAGTCTCACAACCTTCTGTGCACACATGAGAAAATCATATGATGAGGAGCACACCTGTGCGGGAAACGTTCCTGGTACAAGCACAGAGCGGCGCGCCCGTTACAGTCCGCAGCTCCATACGCGAGGTGCATGTCGGCCAATTCAACATTTGAATACTCGTCCATCCTACTGCCTCGGGAACCGGTTCACAAATACTGACTTCCAGCGGGATCGCTGTTCACGCGACCTCCCGTTCAACGTCCTCTACCGCATGATGAAGGCATTTCGGACCCTGCAATGCTATATGATTCCGATTCGTCTTTGTGCCCCCTACACCTCCTGAAAGTTTGTCGCACTGGTAGTGAATCACCCTGTATACTTTATTATTTCTTTCTATTCTCTTGTATGTATTCATAAACTGTAATAGGAGGTACTATCCATAATGTTTTGTAAAATAAATAAATAAATAATAATAATAGTGGACAAGAAGTCAACTTTTAATATAATAATAATAATATTATTATTATTATTATTATATAATTTGAATATAAATTTAAAATATGCCAGTAATATGGCAAGTCAAGTAAGTGGTGAATAGAAAGTAAACCAGTATGTAACTACTGCAACAAATGAGGTGGGGAGATAAATTGAGATAAAGAGTTACGAAAGGAATGTACTCCTAAAATAATTTAGAAAGAATACCAATTAATTCAAATTTAGCGACACTCCCCTTGATGGCACCAGGTCCAAATTACATGAACTATCACTATAAATGGAGGCAAAAACCAGCCACTTGACCAACAGGTTGAAACTAAAATAAAATAAAAAAATAATAAAAAAACTGACCACTGTGCCCATCTCATCAGAAGGCTGTAAGGACAACAGTAGCTGGGTGGGGAATTACTGCATAACTGAACATTAACCAAATCAATGCATCACTGATCTGATACATCGACCTGCCACTGCAATAGATTTGAAAAATGGCAGCCCTTATGCAGTGAAATGCATTCACAAGGCAACACCAAACTACTGACACAGAATAACAGTTAAATAACAGTACATCCAAAAGATATTGAACTACAGATCAGCTTTTCCACTCACTACTAAGCATGTAACATAAAAAAAAAAAAAAAAACTTAAACTAAAACAAGTAATAAAGAAAAGACAAATGAAAAAAAAAAAAAAAAGAAAGAAAGAAAATCTGTATAGCATTAATATTAATAATTATTAATACTAATGCATTAATAGCATTATTTAAAACTAATATTAATATTTATTAATATTAATGTATTAATAGCTATTCATAACCTTAATATATATTATATATATATAATAACATAAAATAAACATATCTAACTTTCTATATAGAAAACATCAACCATTTGACAAGTACTATATTTGTTTACACAAAGCAAAAATAATAACAAAAAGGTTGGCACAGAGTCCATCTGATTCTTATATATAATTCTGAGAAAACAAGAATATGAAACTTCCAAAACTACTCAAGACTGCATATGTATGAGTATGAAGGTATAAAGAGTAACAATCTTGAACTGATAATTAATGTGCGATAGATATTTCACTGAGGGGTCTGTCAGACCAGGGTCCATCCCTGCCAGGTTAAACATTACCAAATCGACTGTTGATAAGGTTTTGGGAAATTAGAAGACTGAAGTTGATCATCCAGTGAAGAAATTACAACAGGTAGGCACAAAATCCTAGTTGACAGTGGCCGGTAGACCCTGCAGAAACTATAGTAAGATAGTAAGATTATTCTACTGTTAGAAACACTTTCTTTGTAGATCCAAAAGAGCAACAGGTAATCCTGTAAGCACTTGTGTAACCCATAGGGAGCTGCATGTCATGAAGTTCTTCAGGCTTATGTGCTGCAGCACATAATATCACTTGATTATAAAATCTAGTGCCAGCTAACATGGTATCAGGAGCATTGAAGCTGAACTGTGGATCAATCAAAAATGGTATTATGGAGTCACTATCTCAACTCAGTGGAGTACCTATGTGTAGGATGAATTAGAAAGCCCAGTGCTCCCCATCTGTATTACTGGATCTTGCTGCCAATTTGAAGGAATATCATACCATATGCTTGTCTCTCAGTTTAATAATTTACAAATTAACAAAACAAATTAAATTATTTAATATAAAATTAATTTTTATATTCTAACAGCTTAAACCAGTCATGAAATTCATTGATATATCTAATTTTTGAGTATTCTTTTCTTTGCCACAGATACAATACGTAGTGTTTCAGCAAGTAAAAATGCTTTACTTGTACCTAAAAATATTCAGGCATATCCAAGTAATGTACAAAAGGTCTCAGGAAATATTGATGTTTGGTGGATTGTCCGTATCCTTTTTTGTACTTTAAGATATTATAGCTTTAGTTTAATCATTGTACTGACAGAAGAATGAATGTGTGTTGCAGTTTTCATATCATGTGATTTACCACTGCATGTGACAAAAAATGAAAGAACAAAATTTAAGGGTCTCTTCTTCCATGAATTTCAAATCATACCTAGAAGTTTGGTGATGGGTAATACATTACACAAATTTAATTTTCTACACAAATAACAGAACAGTTTCACCCCTGCTATTAATTTTCTTCTGAACAGCTTTTAGCATTAGCATTAGTACAGGCATATGATGCAAGAAAGAAAGCTTATGCAGCATCAGCAAAAAAAAAAAAAAAAAACCCTCCCATTTCACCGCTCCATTCGTTCCAAAAGCCTGTCCGGCTCTGCCTTAAATTTATTTAGTCTATCAACCGACAACAAAAGATGAAAGTCTGTTCCACCAGTCAACTACCCGCTGGATAAAGGCAAATTTCTGCACATCTATTCTACAACTGTCTTTCCTCAATTTGAATCTATGCCCCCTCAGGTTCTTATTTTTGAGCAAGAGGAAGAATCCCATCAGCATTCATCTTTCTCAACCCATTCAAGGCCTTATAAACCTCAATCAGATCACCTTGCAGGTGCCTACTCTCCAGGCACTGCAATTTGCAGAACTTAAGCCTTTCTTGGTAAGAGTACCCCTTTGTCTCCCTCACCAATCTTGTTGCCCTTCTTTGTGCTTGTTCTAGCATCTCTACATCCTTCCCAAAATGAAGACTCCAGACCTGTACACAGTACTCTAGGTGACCTGACCATTGCTAGTAGAACAGGATAATCATCTCCCTGTCCCTGCTGGCAAAATACTTATATATCATTGACAAGACTCCATGACCTGTCCTGGCATTCCTCAGCAAACTTCATATTTGATTGCACAATTACCCCACCCCAGGCCTTTTTCACTTTCCAATTCCCTGAGTGTAGTACCACACAGTTGGTATGTTTCTCTTGGGTTACTGCTACCCATATGCAGTTTAGCATTTGTCAATGTTAAACTTCAGTTGCCAATTCTCACCCCTTTTGCCCAACTTATCTAGATCCAGTTGGAATAGCATATTGTCTTTACTGTCGTTAACAACCTACCAACCTTTGTATAATCTGCAAACGTGGACATTAATCCTGATATACCTTCATCAATATCATTGATGAATACACAAAACAACAATGGCCCAGCACCGAACCCTGGGGAACTCCACTAATAACATTTATCCATGAAGAGTAGTGTCCATTGATTACCACTCTCTGTCATCTCTCACTCAACCATCCTTTTTTCCATTGTAGCAACTTACCCTTAATGCCATACTTCTCCAATTTGTACAGCAGTCTTCCATGTGCAACAGTATCAAAAGATTTCCTGAAATCCAAGTATATGATATCAAAATTATTTTTGGCTTTCAGTTCCTTTGTGACCACATCATAGTATCCAATCAAATTGGTCAGACAAGACCTGCCTTTAACAAACCCATTCTGTGTCTTAACTATTACTGCAGTCTTGTCTAGATGATCCTGCAATGCTTCTTTAACCAGTGACTCCATTATTTTCCCCCTTTTGCACATTTGCACACCTCCAGTCCATGAGGACCTCCCCTGAAACCAAGGAAGCTGTCATAATTATGGCTAAGGGTTTGCTTGCTTATTTACTTTGCTGCCTCCTTTAATAGAACTGGATAGATCCCACCCACCCCAAATGCCTTCCTTATGTTTACCTTCAACAATTTCTCCTCTACTTTGCTCTCAGTTATTATAAAATTACTTAGCTCCCTGTTAGAGTTTGATAAACTTCTGGAATTCCCTTCATTGAATAACTCCTTATGTGTGAATGTAGATTCAAAATACTCATTCAGTCTATCAGCTATGTGAGCTTGATCATCAGTAGTCAGCCCATCTATGTTAGGTGCAGAAGTTTGCCTTTAGCCAGCAGGTAGTTGATTGGTGGAACAGACTTCCATCGTTTGTTGTGGAAGTTTGATAGCCTAAATAAATATAAGGCTCAGCTGGACAGGTATTTGGAACGAACGGAGGGGTGAAATGGGAGCTGTTTTTTTTTAATTTTTTTTTTTTTTGGCTGATGCTGCATAGGCTTGCTTTCTTGCATCATATGCCTCTACTAATGCTAATGCTGATGCTAAAGTGGTCCTATCTGATTCATCCCTTTCCTTCTAGAGTTTACATAAGTAAAGAACTTTTTTCTATTTTTCTTTGCATCCTTTGCCAAAGATTTCTCGTAATCTGTTTTCACCTACTTAACCTCCTTTGTGACTTGATTACGACTAGCTTATATCTGCCATAGGCTTCTGTGTTACCTGATAGTATATATGCATGCCATACATTTTTCTTTTCTGCCACGAGCCTCATTAATTCATCTGACATCCATTTAGGCCTAAACCTTAAACAGTATTTCTGAGATGGAATGAAAAGTCTAGTAGTTTCCCATTTAGAATTCAACATTGGTAACATCATCAGTTGATCCCACTGTACAGAATTGAAAAACTGTCTGAGACCCCTGTAGTCATCTTTATGAAAGCAAAAGCTCTTCCCTTTAGCCTTGTTGATGGTATTTACATCTTGAAGCAACCCCAGGGGCTCACATATGGTGAGTATGGGCTTGGCAAACCCAGCGTCCTGAGCTGGATATCATCATTCTTCTCTTTCTTGGTGACTCTCTCTCTCTCTCTCTCTCTCTCTCTCTCTCTCTCTCTCTCAGGGTAACTTGGGAATTTCTTTTGACTGATGCAGCATAAGCCTCAGGCTGCATATGGATAATAATAAAAAGTAATTCTCACATCAATACATTGTGATCACTGTCACCCAGTTGTTCCTTTATCTGCAAATTCTTAATGCACGAATAATCACTGCTGATAATCAGATCAAGAGTATTACTTCCTCTGGTTGCCTCTTGAACATGTTGCTGTAGAAAACAGTAATCCAGTAAATCCACAAAAGTCTTGCTAGTGTGTGAGTGACCAACCCACAAGTTCCAGTCAATATCTGGAAAGTTAAAATTTCCCATTATAAGACATTCTGATTTACTGGCCCATTCTATTTCTCTGCACAATTGCTCATTATACTCATCAGATTCATTAGGCCTTTAATACACACCTACTCTCACCAAACAGACTCAAAATTGTCCACCAACATCAATTGGATGCACTTCCTTAGATTTTATGTATGTCTTAACTAACAGCATAACCCCTCCTCCCTTCCTGTCCTGTCTATCCTTTCTGTACACATTGTACTCTCCAAATTCCAATTCTGCACTGCTTTTGTCTGTGTGACACCACATCTCTGATATCCCTACAATATCTGCCTTTGATGTCTTGATTAGCACCGCTTTGAACCCTATACAAAAACTAAATCTTTGCTACCATATAAAATTATCTTGCACTAAGAAGAGTAATCCCCTTAAACTCTCACTAAAAATCCTTGACTCTATTAAAAAAAAAAAGAGTAATTAATGAATTAATTACCCTTTCACTATATTTAGTGCTCTCATACATAATTCTCTTTCACCACTCCACTCCATTTCTGTTACATTTTAATACCAATTAGTATTGGTATTAAAATAACAGAATGATGCAAGGAAGGAAAGCATATGTAGCATCTGAAGGTGACAAGTGCTTCAATGTCATGGAGTCCACTCTTGTTTTGAAGATGCCATGAGATGCATAAATCTCTCACTAATAATAATATGATCCAGAAAATCTATTCAGATGGTTGCTTGAATCAAATGAGAAGGTATAAACTAATGGTCCTCAACCTTTTTTTGCATAAAAATGACCACAGTCAAATGTGTGTCTAGGTCATAAACAACCTTGGGATCAAAATAGTGAAACTGAATACACCTGAGAGAAATCTGTGGTCAGTTCATACCTTCAAACAGAAATGTGAACTTACTTGTATATATTAACCTAATCACCAAGTTGAGAAAATTAAAAAAAAAAAAAAAAAACCCATTCTGTTTATACTGCTGCACGACCACTAGGTCAGAGGAGTTCCAAACAAATCATTTTGGCAATGAATACTATTGTTCATCATATTTAGCAATCATGTAGACTTGAACCGCTGAAATGCATATGCTTCTACACTCTTAGTGATAGTAATAGAGGCATGTGATGCAAGAAAGCAAGCGTATGTGCTTATGTAGCATCAGCCAAAAAAAAAAAAAAAAAACAGTTTCACACAACTATTCCCTCTAAAGGTTTGTCCAGTTCATCCTTGAATTTATTTAAGCTATCAACTTCCACAATGACAGATGGAAGTTTGTTCCAGCAATTAATCATCTGCTGGCTAAAGGCAAATTTCCACACATCTATTCTACAACTGTCTTTCCTCAATTTGAATTTATGCCTCCTCACATTCGTAATCTGAGGAAGTGGAAGAATCCCATCAGAATTCAGAATATTCAACCCATTCAAGGCCTTATATACCTCAATCAGATCACCTCCCAGGTACCTAATCTCCAGCCATGGCAATTTGCAGAACTTAAGTCTTTTTTGGTAAGAGGACCCTTTCTCTCCCCTCACCAATCTTGTTGCCCTTCTCTGTACATTCTCAAGCAAATCTACATCCTTCCTAAAATGAGGCCTTCAGACCTGTATGCAGTACTCAAGGCGTGGCCTGACCTGACCAATGTGTTATACAAAGGGATAATTACCTCCTTTTCTTTGCTAAATTCCTACATATTATTAACAATATGCCATGACCTGCTCTGACTGCCTGTTAACTTCATATCTGACTGCACAATCTCTCCCAGGTCTTTTTCATTTTCTACCACCCTAAGTGTAGTACCACATAGTTCATATGTTCCTGTGGGGTTACTTCTACCCATATGCAGTACTTTGCATTTGTCAATGTTAAACTTCAGTTGCCACTTCTCAGCCCATCTACCCAAATTTTCTAGATTCTATTGCAGTAGCACACTGCCATTACTGTCATTAACAATCCTGCTAACCTTTGTAACATCTGCAAACTTCGATACTAAGCCTGATATATCTTCATCAATATCATTGATAAATATACAAAACAACAGTGGGCCCAACACCAAACCCCGTGAGACTCCATTAATAACATTAGTCCAAAAAAAATAAATATAGTGCAAACGCAACAGAAATACATAGCTATATCTGAATAAATCAGAATATTAGTAAAACGTCATAGTTTTAAGTTATATCTCATATTGTGAATACCTTCACAACGAGTTGCTATGATATTGTACTACTTCAAATAAGTAATGCTTCACCTAAGGAGAAGACTAATGTTACTTATTCTCAGATGGATACCACCACCTAGACGGCACCGTTTTCAGGACTATTTGGCCCTTCTTCGGTGGGTGGGTAGGTAGTCATTGCATCACTCGGGTAAACCACCCACTGAAGAAGGGCCAAATAGCCCTGAAACAGCACCAAGGGGAGCCTGATGATGTCCGGAGTTTCCAAGAATAGGTAACAGCAGTCTTCCCCCACTGAGAAGTGTTGCCTATTCGAGGAGTTTGAGGTTTTGAGTGGTGTGAGTTGAAGGAGTTACTGTCCCTTTCATTCTTCTACACTGTTTCTTTTCCTCTTCCACTCCTACTATTACTTTCCCTCTACTTTTTTGCTTTTCTAAGTCTAATAGGGACAAGTGGATAGTCGAGTTATTATCCACACATATACAAAATAGCCCTAAAATGGCACCAGGAGGAGCCTGATGATGTCCGGAGTTTCCAAGAATAGGTAACAACAGCCTTCTCCAATGGGGAAGTGTTGCCTATTCGAAGAGTTTGAGTTTTTGAGTGGTGTGAGTTGAAGGAGTTACTGTCCCTTTCATTCTTCTACACCGTTTCTTTTCCTCTTCCACTCCTACTATTACTTTCCCTCTACCTTTTTGCTTTTCTAAGTCTAATAGAGACACTGGATAGTCAAGTTATTATCCCACACAAATACAAAATAGCCCTGAAACGGTGCCTTCTAGGTGGTGTCCATCTGAGAATAAGTAACATTAGTCTTCTCCTTAGGTGAAGCGTTACTTATTCAAAGTAGTGCAATATCATGGCAACTCATGAAGGTATTCACAATATGAGATATAACTTAAGACGATGCTGTTTTACTAATATTCTGATTTATTCAGATATAGCTATGTATTTCTGATGCGTTTGCACTATATTTATATATAGTCTAGACTCTTCCATAGCTTGAGGCTCATGCCCTAAACTCTTTAGAGTCTAACATTAGTCCATGAAGAGAAGCATCCATTGATTACCACTCTCTGTCTTCTCCCACTCAACCAACCTTTTATCCATTGTAGCAACTTACCCTTAATACCATACTGCTCCAATTTGTACAGTAATCTTCCATGTGCAACATTGTCAATAGCTTTCCTGAAATCCATGTATATGATATCAAAATTATTTTTAGCATCTAGTTCCTTTGTAACCACATCATAGTATCCAATCAAATTTGTCAGACAAGACTTTCCCTTAGCAAACCCATGCTGTGTCTGAATTATTGCTGCAGCCTTGTCTAAATGATCCTGCAATGCATCTTTAACCAGTAACTCCATTATTTTACCTGGAACACAAGTTAAACTAACTGGTCTGTAATTACTCGTGTCACCATTAGCTCCCCCTTTGTGAATTGGGGATACATTCGCACATCTCTAGTTCGTGGGGACTTCCCCTGAGTCCAAGAATGCTCTCATAATTATGGCTAAGGATTTGCTTAGTTCCTTTGTTGCCTCCTTTAATATAACTGAATACATCCTGTTACAGTTTGATAAACATCTGGTGTTTTCCTCCCTTAACTCCTCGTGTGAATGTAGATGCAAAATACTCATTTAGTTTTCCAGCTCAGAGCAGAATCATCAACAGTTGAACCATCGATATCAAGTGGTCTGATTTGATTCATCCCCTTCCTTTTAGAGTTTATTAAGTAAAGAAGTCCTTGCTGTTGTTCTTAGCATCCTTTGCCAAAGATTTCTCATAATCTGCCTTCACTTGCCTAATCTCTTTTGTGACTTAATTACAGACTAGCTTATATCTGCCATAGGCTTCTGTGTCACCTGATAATTTACATCTATCCCATGCATTTTTCTTCTACACTACGAGTCTCATTAGTTCATCTGACATCCATTTAGACATTGAACAATATTTCTTAATTGATATACAAAGCCTAATAGCTTCCACGATTAATTCCTTGAATGCTTCCCATTTATAATTCATCTTTGGTAACATCATCAGTTGATCTCACAATATAGAATTTAAAAACTGTCTGAGACCACTGTAGTCACCGTTATGAAAGCAAAAGCCCTTCCCTTTAGCCTTGATGGTATTTACATCTTTAAGTAATTCCCACATCAATACATTGTGATCACTGTCGCCCAGTGGTTCCTTTATCTGCGAATTCTTAATACACGAATAATCACTGCTGATAACCAGATCAAGAGTATTACCCTCTCTGGTTGCCTCTCGAACATGCTGCCGCGGAAAACAATCATCCAATAAATCCACAAAAGTCTTGCTAGTGTGCGAGTGACCAATCCACAAGTTCCAGTCAATATTTGAGAAGTTAAAAATTCCCTATTACAAGACATTCTGATTTACTGGCCCACTCTATTTCTCTGTGCAATTGTTTGTTGTACTCATTCGAGTCATTAGGCCTATAACACACTCTTACTCTTATTTTTGCTTTCCCATTGCTTATGTCACACCAAACTGACTGAACATTGCACTGTCCATCTATGTCAACTGGATGCATTTCCTTTGGTTTTGTTTTTCTTAATTAACAGCATAATCCCTCCTCCTTTCCTATCCTGTCTATCCTTTCTGTACACATTGTACTCCCCAAATTCCAATTCTACATTCCTAATATCTGTGTAACACCACGTCTCTGATATCCCAACAATATCCACCTTTGATGTCTTGACCAGCACTACCAAATCATCAAATTTATTTACTATACTTCTAGCATTGGTGTACATGCACTTATTCTTAGTTACCCTAACTCAGCCCATGTATTTATTTGTTTCATGATGACTGCCATCAACCTCTGCCAGGGGCAAAGGTTGATGACGTTGTAGTGCGGATATCATCTTTTAAGGGCACAAAAGGTGATATAGTTGTACACGTTGGCACTAATGATATCAAGAGTAGGAGACCGGCAGAATTACTTAACAAGTACAGGTCACTGTTGAAAAAAAGCCGTGAATTAGGGTTGAATTTGAAAGTGTCTGCAATTCTGCCCAGACACGATAGGAGAGAGTATATGATGAGAGCCTTGTTGATCAATTTGGCCCTGGAAAGATTGTGCAAGGCTCAAGGGGGTAGAATTTTTTTTCAGCCTGGACTGTACTTGTTAACAGGAGAGACTGCTTCTACAGGGATGGGATACACTTAAATAGAAAGGGTGCAAGAATATTTGCTGATGCTATCGAGGTAGTGTTAGGTGGGTCGGAAAACTGCTAGCTTGGGGGGATACAAAGACTAATTGACTAACAGTAGCCACTAGCAGAGGTGAAAGTGATTCTTGCACTGCTTCTATTGGAATGAGCAGTTCTCCCCAGAGTCACAGCACTCCTGCCACTTTATGCCTGTTGCTTTGCTGCTCTAGTCTGGAGCATGATATTGAAAAAAAATTAATAAGATCGATAAATTTAATTAATTAATTATCAATGGTACACTATCTAATAGAATCCTAAAAATGCAGTGATATGTATTATGCTATCTAATTTTATGTTATAGCTACCTGTTTACCACAATTAAAAATTTGAATTCACTACCACTCTCTACCAGAGGATATTAGTAAATCCATATTCATAGCTCTGCCAAAGAATTGATGTGAACTACATCGCACCATTAGCTTAATGAGTAATATTACTAAAATTCTTCTAAGAATAATATTGATGAGGATAAGGAATAAAATAAGGCCAAAGATAGAAGGAGAATGATGTGGATTTATGCAAAATACTGGAACAAGAAATGCTATCTTCATGATAAGGATAATGTCGGAGAGGGCTATTGAAATGCAGAGACTGTTTATGTGTTTCATTGATCTTACGAAGGCATTCAACAGGGTGAAACGTGAAGAACTCTTCAACATTCTAAATTGTTTTGACATAGACAGGAATGATATAAGGATACTCAGGAACTTATACTGGGAACAAAAAGCCAGCCTGAGAATTGGAAAAGACAGGGGTGAGAACATAAAAATTCAGAGGGGAGTAAGACAGGGCTGTGTTTGCTCTCCAGACCTATTCAACTTCTACAGCAAGGAAATTATGAGAGGAACACGTGAAATTGGAGGATTCGCATTTGGTGGACAGAATGTAAACAATATCAGATATGCAGACGATATCGCTCTCATTGCCGAGACATAAGAAGAACTACAGGAACTACTAGACAAAGTAGTGGAACAAACTAGAAGGAAAGACTTAACAATAAACATTAAAAAAACAGAGTGCATAGTTTTCAGCAAAAAGAAAATTGTGCCCAAATGCATACTGAAAATAGGGAACAAATTGTAGAGAAATACAATTATCTAGGGAGTTGTGTTACACAAGATGGATGATCAGATAATGAAATCAAAAGATGGACTGGTATGGCCAAGGCCATTTCAGAAACTGGGCAACATACTAAAAGATAGGAAATTGTCATTGAAAACAAAAAACAGAATTTTGAACTGTTATGTTATACCTGTCCTTATGTACGGTAGTGAATGCTGGACAATCTCCTGAGAAATGGCAAAATGTTTGGAGGCAACAGAAATGTGGTTCTATAGACGGATGCTCAGAATATCCTGGACTGAACATACCACGAATGTAGAGGTACTACAAAGAGCAGGAATGCAAAGATCAGTACTGAGGAACATAAGAGAAAAGCAGCTGAAATTTTTTGGGCACATCACGAGGAAGGAAGGTTTGGAGGAGATCATCATGGCAGGCAAGGTTAATGGAAAGCGAAGCAGAGGAAGACAACGAATAAACTATATTAGTAGTCTGACCAATTGGATGAATGTATGGAGTCTAGACCTACTGAGAACAGCAAAAGATCGAGAGCTGTGGAAGACCATGATCACCAACATCCTTAACGGACATGGTACATAGAGAGAGACCACTCTCTATATGAAAACAATGACTGCAAGATTCGAACGAAACAATGGTTTTACGTATATTGAGTAGTAACCTACAAAAACTCTTTATCTAAATTAAAAATAAAAATAACCAGCATAACTAGAACTATAAGGCTACTTATAAAGTACAATATAATATAACAATTAAGTAAATAAAAATGGCAAACACTTGTTGCGTTTTTTTTGGAGCCTGTAATTCACAGCTATAATTTTTAAAGAGAGTCAGCGCACTCTTGTGCTTGACTACTTGGCTACATTAAGCCTAGTATGAGAAATACTTTGATAAGCTTTAATATGAATCGGAATCAATGCACTGAAATCTCAAAACACATAATTTATAGTATTAAGAAGAAAAAACAATCAAAAGCTTTCTCTTTTTGTTGAACACAACTCTAGTGTACTTTACTTTTAATAATGAAATAACTTTCTTTTACTTTAGATAACGAACAATAAAATATTTGACCATCAGTTACTGAACACTAATTTTTTGTCTTTGAATCTGAGGTCTATTGTAGGTCCTTTTTAAAGAGGGTTGGATTGGTTGAACTTTTTTTAATGTGTAACTTTATATTGTTACAATGTGTAATTTTGCAGTAGCCTATTTTATCTGAGGGGACTGAGAGTCACACAAAATTAGTTAAAAGCCTGCATGCTGGCTTCTTGTTGAGACCCTTTCCCCTTTAAACTGAAACCAATATGTGGATAAACTAGATGGATTGATTGGACAGTTTGAAGAATTTATCATAAGCTTTTACACATAGACAGTTTCATGAAGTGGTGTATTTAAAAGGTCAAGTTTGATTGCAATTACTTGAATTTTTAGGCATATCTCCTTATGAATAAGAGCTTCAATGCAGATAATTGTCTTCTATTACAAATAAATATGGTTTCTATACTCATAAAAATTATCTTTTCTCACTTAAAACCATTGCATCATACTATACTTGTTTTCTGTTCGTTATATGCTCACCATATGCTGTAACAAATTGGTAGTGAAATTTTTCTGAGTGCATGCCATTTGGCATGCTAAAACCAAATGATGTTTCCCATCCTCAGTATTGACCATATATGGCATCAAAGATCAACTATCATTGATCTTTGATGCCATGTTTATACTACTCTCACATACATATGAATACATTCAGAGTACTCTACCAGCTATTACCACACATACTATCACTCCTCTATCGCATAAAATAAAAAAAATGTTTTCTGCTGTGTGAGTAGTCATTTCCTGATACCTATTTATCTCTTACTTTTTGGCACTTCCCTCATAAATACAATGCAATAGAAGCATTCCTTTGATACTTTTAGTAATGGAAATGATTTTTAGACATTAGTTGTCTGATAAGTGTACTTTTAATGAAGGCTTTTAAAAAATTATAGAATTGATCCAAAATCATATATACCAAATGATAAATTAAGTCATTTGCATGCTGAGTTCAATTCCATTCCATCTGAGAAAGGAGGAGAGAACAAATATCTAATCTCAGATCAAAGCATTTATATACTATAATGTTTTGCCAAGTGATTCTTCTGTGATAGATAGCACCTCTCATTGTATTAAGCCTCCTTACTTGTTTATAGTTTTTCAGGAATATGTTTAGTACACTTCTTAACAATAGTGGTAAAATCTATCTCACATTAACTAGAAATTGGTTTACCCATATATTTCATGAAATTATTTCTGTTTATTGAGTGGATATGTAGTTAAAATTTATGGGTAAACGATGGTGTAAATACACCATGGTTTACCCATAAATTTAACTACATAAGTAGTGTAATGGCATCGTTGATTATATCTCACATTGTGGCTACCTTTACAATGAGATATTGCACTACTTCGAATAAATAATGCTTCTCTAGTAGAGGAGACTACTGTTATTTATTCTCAGTGGGCACCAACACCTAGACATGTTTCGGAGCTTGTTGGCTCACTCATCGTTGGGCGGGTAGGTACACCGATAATGCAAACATGCCATCATGGTTGTGAAGTTAATTCCGCAATATGAAAGATGCCAGATGGTGAAGATAATGATAATATTTTGAAGACTAAATGGCACAAAGCATGTGTCATGGGTTGAAATTAACTATATAATATCGGTGTAAATACACCATAGTTTACCCACAAATTTAACTACATAAGTAGTGTAACGGCTTCATTTTATTATATCTCATATTGTGGCTACCTTCACAATGAAATACCAGGTATGGCAGTACTTCAAATAAATAACGCTTCTCTAGTAGAGGAGACTACTGTTATTTATTCTCGTGGGCATCACTACCCAGATGTGTTTCAGAGCTTGTTGGCTCACTCATCGGTAGGCAGGCAGGCACCCTGATAATGCAGACATGCCATCACGGTTGCAAAGTTAATGACTGAGCCAACAAGCTCTGAAACGCGTCTGTGTGGTGGTGCCCACTGAGAATAAATAACAGTAGTCTCCTCTACTAGAGAAGCATTATTTATTTGAAGTAGTGCAATACCTGGTATCTCATTGTGAAGGCAGCCACAATATGAGATATAATCAAATGATGTCATTGCACTACACTATTTATGTATTTAAATTTATGGGTAAACTATGGTGTATTTATGCCAGTATTATATAGTTCATTTCAACCCATAACACATTATGCCTTGTGCATTTAGCCTTCAAAATATTATTGTTATCTTCACCATTTGGCATCTCTCATATTGTGGAATTAACTTCGTAACCGTGATGGCATGTCTGCATTATCAGGGTACCTGCCCGCCCACCGATGAGTGAGCCAACAAGCTCCAAAACGCATCTGGGTGGTGGTGCCCACGAGAATAAATAACAGTAGTCTCCTCTACTAGAGAAGCGTTATTTATTCGAAGTACTGCCATACCTGGTATTTCATTGTGAAGGTAGCCACAATATGAGATATAATAAAATGAAGCCGTTACACTACTTATGTAGATAAATTTATGGGTAAACTGTGGTGTATTTACGCTGATATTATATAGTTAATTTCAACCCATAACACATTATGCCATGTCATTTAGTCTTCAAAATACTCCATTATTATATACTAACTTACTAAGTATTGTACGTACTCTTTAATGTGGACACCATTTCAGTAATTAGTAATGCAGCTTCACAATTTCAGTCTTGTCCATGTCATGGGGAGCTGATTGGTATATCTTACTGCATCTCTACAGACCTATTCCATTCATGCTCAGTCTATGCCCAGATTGTTATGGCCCTGCTAGGAGCAGTACTTCACAATGGCTAAATGTCATCCAGCATAGCACTCTGAGGACTGTGCTGGATACCTGGGAGCTTTTAGGATTTCTCCAATCCAAAGTCTTTATATAGAAGCACATGATTCCCCATTACACCTTTGTAGAAGAACATTACTGCTTCTCTACATTGCTAAGATCCAGAGTCTTTAAACCCCAGTTGGGAGTATCTGTATAATACTCAGTGAAATTCCTTCTATGATAGTAAGCTACACAAAGACTGACCTGCTTCTTTCTTTCTTTCTTTCTCTCTCTCTCTCTCTCTCTCTCTCTCTCAGGATTAAAGAGCTTGCTTGAACTTGGAATGTCAATTTAAGTAATGTTTTTTAGAATGCAGCTGTACCGATTCCACTGTGGATTTATGTTTTTGCATCTTAAATTCACTGGCGCATTATGGCCATAGTTGCCGATGCACCTAATAAATCCCGACAACAACTTAAATACAAACTTTCACTAGTGGAGGGAAGAATGTCATATCTCCCTGCAATATTAAACAGTTCCACTCAGTTCACACTACTCTAACTCCGGTGCTTGTAAAATATATGCTGATGGATTGAAAACTGATGGTATGGTAGGTACTGAGGCAGTTTTTTCTCATTTACAGTTACAGCCTCATTATTGGTAGAAGTGTCTTCACTGCTGAACTGTACTCCATCAAGTTAGCACTTAGTAAGATTATTGATCTTTCCATCTCACCTGCCATAATTTATACTGACTCTCTCAGTGCAGTCTCTGTCATAAGGAAGAATTTGTCATCCTACTTTTAAGTACATTCATTCTCAGTTACTCTCCTGCAGTGAGTTCAATCAGTCAATAACATTTTGCTGGATCCCCGGCCACTCTGGCATTCTGGTAAATGAAAGTGTTGCTCTTGCTGCTAAACACCCTCAACTCACTGTTTCACAATATCCTCAGGTTCTTTACACTGACTATAAACTTATCACTTGCTAAGCCTGTTATGATAACTGGCCTGGGAACCAGCCAGTTATTGCAACAAAGTTAGAAAAGTAATACCAACAATAAACTTTACCAGATAAAGCAAGATTCAAAGCTTGGCTCTTGGGCTTCCAGCAAAACAGGTGAGAGGAAGTGGTATTGGCAATGCTGAGAATTAGGTATACCCATCTCACATATCTCTTGCTATTATTAGGGGGAGACCCTCCCCACTGTTCATCCTAATACTCAACTTATGGTCCACCATTTACTGGTTGATTTTCCTCTATATTTAATCATCTGCTTGAGCGCTTTTCAGTCATTCTACAGGTCAAGCGGCACAGAGGATTTATCCCATTTCCTGAGAAATGATGCAAATATAGAAACTTTTACTCTGAAGCATGTTGGCTTGTTATAGAAACATATAATTCAATACATATATGCCGCTTGTTATAAACTATGAACAGACATAATTTGGTCAGTAGTTCTCATATTGTTAAACTCAGCAACAGCAGCAGCAGCAGCTTCACAATCATAATCAACTAGTCAGATTTTTCCAAATTCCTGGTCACGGAGAAATTATTGTAACAATTATGCAATTTGAAAGTAATTGATTGTTGGAACAAACTTATATCCGACATTGGGTAAATTGGTAATTTGAATATTTTTAAAGAAGGATTAGACAAATTATTCTTGTCTAAATTCTAATAAATTCTTGTTTTTCTAATACTTTTGATTTAAATTTAGTAGTATAACCTTATTTTGTGATTTACTGATTAACTTGGTGTATTTATTCTTTACTCGGCCTTGTAATTGCATAAAAGTATCGGTAAAGGTTTCCACGTGTTTCAACTCCGCTAACGTAAATTTCCCGCCATTGTGATACGATAGTTGTAGGCCGTAATAGATAGCGTTAGTTGAACTTCGTTAGCAGTTAAATTGTACGTTTAAATAAATACATATAACGACTTAGATTACAAACGTAATATAATTAATTATATTTAACATAATTAATAACATAACATAATTAATCATCATTAATTAATAAATTAATAGAATCATGACTCAGACCAGAGCAGCAAAGCAAAAGGCTCAAGCAAATGGAAGCGCTGTGGCTCAGAGCAGAACTGAGGGGGGCAGTTGTCCTCTGCCTCACAGCCTTATAAAATGCACTGTTTGCTTGATGTTTGCAGAGCAATCGGGTACGGGACATGATACTGCCAAGGGGGATGTCTTTGTGTGTGCGCGATGCAAGGAGTGTATCGACATCAGACAACAACTCGGCGTTCTTGTGGGCCTATATGAGAGGTTGAAGGACAGGGTGGATGCCCTCGAAGAAACTTAATTGAGGGGCCCATCAGGCTCTCAGCTGCCCACATCAACGCCAGAGCTTGCACTTGGGCATCGCGTGACACAGAGACAGCCCCCAAGGCAGAATGCGCTGGTCCCGAAGGAACTAGTAGTTGTTGGTGACTCTATTGTCAGGGAAACGGGGAACATGCTTTGTAAAAAAGATAGGTGGAACAGGACCAGGGTATGTCTGCCAGGGGCAAAGGTTGATGACGTTGTAGAGCGAATATCATCTTTTAAGGGCACAAAAGGTGATATAGTTGTACACGTTGGCACTAATAATATTAAGAGTAGGAGACCGGCAGAATTACTTAACAAGTACAGGTCACTGTTGAACAAAAGCCGAGAATTAGGGTTGAATTTGAAAGTGTCTGCAATTCTGCCCAGACACGATAGGAGGGAGTATATGATGAGAGCCTTGTCGATCAATTCGGCCCTGGAAAGATTGTGCAAGGCTCAAGGGGTAGAATTTTTTTCAACCTGGACTGTACTTGTTAACAGGAGAGATTGCTTCTACAGGGATGGGATACACTTAAATAGAAAGGGTGCAAGAATATTTGCTGATGCTATCGAGGCAGTGTTAGGTGGGTCGGAAAACTGCTAGCTTGGGGGGAGACAAAGACCAATAGATTGACAGTAGCCACTGGCAGAGGTGAAAGAGATTCTTGCACTGCTTCTATTAGAATGAGCAGAAGCCTGAAAAACAAGATGCATGGTATTTCACAGACTGCTGGGAGCCATTGCGGTACAAGTAAACACATGGGTTGTGTTCGGGTAGCTAAGAATAGAAACAGGTGCAGGTATACTTGCGTGTACACCAATGCTAGGAGTTTAGTAAATAAATTTGATGAATTTGAGGTATTGCTCAAAACATCAAAGGCAGATATTGTTGGGATAACAGAGACGTGGTGTCACACAGATATAAGGGATGCAGAACTGCAATTTGGGGAGTACAACGTCTACAGAAAGGATAGACAGGATAGGAAGGGGGGAGGGGTTATGCTATTAGTTAAGAAACACATAAAAACCAAGGAAGTGAAGCCGGTCACAATCGCTGGACAGTGCAGTGTTGAGTCAGTTTGGTGTGACATAAGCATTGGGAGATCAAAATTGAGAGTAGGAGTGTGCTATAGGCCTAATGACTCTGATGAGTATAATAAGGAACTGTACAGGGAAATAGAGTGGGCCAGTAAATCAGAGAGTCTTATAATGGGAGATTTTAATTTCCCAGATATTGACTGGAATTTGGGGGCTGGTTACTCACACACTAGCAGGGCTTTTGTGGATTTATTGGATGATTGTTTTCTACATCAGCATGTTCGGGAGGCAACTAGAGGGAGTAATACTCTTGATTTGATTATCAGCAGTGATTCTTCATGCATTAAGAATCTGCAGATAAATGAACCACTAGGTGGCAGTGATCACAGTGTGCTGAAGTGGGAGTTACTGAAAGAGGTAACTACCATTAGGGGTAAAGGGAAGGGTTATTGCTTCCGTAAAGGCGACTACGATGGACTGAGACAGTATTTAAATTCTATACAGTGGGACCAACTGATGATGTTACCAACAGCAAATTCAAAATGGGAAGCATTCAAAGAACTTATCTTGGAAGCTACTAGGCTTTACATACCAACTAAGAAATATTGTTCAAGGTTTAGGCCAAAATGGATGTCAGATGAACTAATGAGGCATATGGCAGAGAAGAAAAATGCATGGGATACTTACAAATTAACACATGACACAGAAGCCTATGATAGATACAAGTTGATATGCAACCAAGTTACAAAGGAGGTTAGGCAGGCGAAGGCAGATTACGAGAAATCCTTGGCAAGGGATGCAAAGAAAAACAGCAAAGAGTTCTTTACTTATGTAAACTCTAGAAGGAAGGGGATGAATCAGATTGGTCCACTTGATATTGATGGGTCAACTGTTGATGATCCTGCTCAGGTGGCTAACAAACTAAATGAATATTTTGCATCGACATTCACACATGAGGAGTTATTCAGCAAGGGGAATGCCAGAGGTGTATTCAACTCTAGCAGTAAGCTACAGAATCTTGAAATAACTGAGAGTAAAGTGGAGGAGAAACTGTTGAAGATAAACACAAGAAAGGCACCCGGGGTGGATGGGATCTATCCAGTCATATTAAAGGAGGCAGCAAAGGAAGTAAGCAAACCCTTAGCCATAATTATGAGAGCTTCCTTGGACTCAGGGGAGGTACCCATAGACTGGAAATGTGCAAATGTGACCCCAATTCACAAAGGAGGATCAAAGGCTGACACAAGTAATTATAGACCTGTGAGCTTAACTTCTGTTCCAGGAAAATTAATGGAGGCACTGGTTAAAGAAGCACTGCAGGATCATTTAGACAAGACTTCAGTTATAGCTCAGACACAGCATGGTTTTGTTAAGGGGAAGTCTTGCCTGACCAACTTGATTGGATACTATGATGCAGTCACAAAAGAACTGGATGCAGGGAATAACTTTGATATTATATACTTGGATCTTAGAAAGGCTTTTGATACTGTTGCACATGGAAGACTGCTACACAAATTGGAGCAGTGTGACATTGGAGGCAAATTGCTGCTATGGATAAAGGGGTGGTTGAGGGGGAGAAGACAGAGAGTGGTAATCAATGGACACTGCTCATCGTGGACTAATGTTATTAGTGGAGTCCCTCAGGGCTCAGTGTTGGGTCCACTATTGTTTTCTGTATTTATAAATGATATTGATGATGGTATATCAAGCTTAATGTCCAAGTTTGCAGATGATACAAAGGTTGGCAGGGTTGTCAAGGACACTACTGACACTATGCTGCTGCAACAGGATCTGGAAAGGTTGAGCAGATGGGCTGAGAGGTGGCAAATGAAGTTTAATATTGACAAATGTAAAGTACTACACATGGGAAACAGCAATCCCAGAGCAATGTATCAACTCTGTGGTACTACACTGACAGTGGTAGAGAATGAAAGGGACTTGGGGGTGATTGTGCAGGCAGATATGAAGTTCTCTGAGCAGTGCAGACGGGCTGCAAGAGTAGCTCATGGAGTATTGTCAATGATATACAGGAATTTTTCCAGCAGGGATAAGGAGGTGATTATTCCATTGTATAAGGCAATGGTCAGGCCACACCTAGAGTACTGTATACAGGTCTGGAGGCCTCATTTCAAGAAGGATGTAGAGCTGCTGGAACGAGTACAGAGAAGGGCAACAAGATTAGTGAATGGAACAAAGGGGTGCTCTTACGAAGAAAGGCTTAAGTTTTGCAAATTACAGTGTCTGGAGACTAGGCACCAGCGAGGTGATCTGATAGAGGTGTATAAAGCCTTGAATGGTTTAAGCATGCTCAATGCTGATGGGATTCTTCCTCTAGCTCAGAAAAATCACCTGAGAGGGCATAAATTCAAATTGAGGAAAGACAGATGTAGGATAGACGTGCGGAAATTTGCCTTTAGCCAGCGGGTGGTTGGTTGGTGGAACAGACTGCCATCCCTTGTGGTGGAGGTTGATAGCCTAAATAAGTTTAAGGCTCAGCTGGACAGGTATTTTGAACGAACAGAGGGGTGACGTGGAAGTGGGTTTTTTTTTTTTTTTTTTTTGGCTGATGCTGCATAAGCTTGCTTTCTTGCATCAAATGCCTCTACTAATGCTAATGCTATTAGAGGAAAGAGGCAGAATATAAATGATTAGGATGAGGTAAGTAGTGTTGTTGTTGTTTGATTTTTTTTTATTTTTTGCCAATGCTATATAAGCTTGCTTCTTTGTGTTTGCTACTAATAATAGTAATTTGATGATGATCTGTGTTGAATAGACATTGTTTATACTGATTTTAAAAGTATAAAAAAAATTGATATTGATTATTCTGTCACCGTTAATGAAAATCCTTTTTTTATTTCTCTTCTTCTCCTAAAGAAGAAAAGAGCATTATTATTATTTTTTTCTTCTTCTATACAAAAATGTATTTTATAAATACTTTCTATCTCTAAAAAAATTATATGACAAATATTAATTAAATATTCATTTTTTGCCAATTTATGATTTTTAGATGCTTTTCAGGATACATATGAAATTTACACATAAAATCCTTAACAGAATTTCAGATGATGGAGGTCTATTAATGCTGCTTCCTTTCCTTCTTCGACAGCATAAAACTTGGAAAAATTGTACACTTCGCATATTTACTGTAGCACGTATCCTTACAGTCGGCATTCATGGAAAATGTTTCTTTTTCTATTTAAAAGCAATTCATTTAATACTTAAAATTCATATAAAAATTCTATTAATAGATTCAGTTTGATGTACATATAGGATGATCTTCTGACTGCAGATACAGCTTCAGCATTAAAGATTAAATCCTATCTTATTGCAAAATATTTAATTACTATGTATTTTCACTTAAGAGAAATCATACAATTATAACATAGCATAGTATTTTTTTTTTAACCCTTTAATTATTTGTTACAGTTTTTCAGCATTAGCAGATGTGCTGAAGTGTGTGATAGGTTCCAAACTTTTAAGTTTTTAGTACATACATTATTTATGGATGTTTCTGATTGATCCCCACCCCTCAAGTTCATAATTGTATAAATATTAATATCAAAGCAAAATAAAATATAATCATAGCAGCAGTAGTTTTAATAAATATATATGATATATATTTAGTAAAATGATTAAAAAAATGAGCTTATCAAAAAGGTAACCTCTTATGTGTGCCAACTGAGAACATTTTTTTTTTTTTTTCTGTACATATACCATATTTGACCCATTCATTCTTTTAATCAGTGCATGGCAACAAACAATATCCAGTGCTTCAGCTACAATATATGGATAGTCGATGTGATATATGTGAAAAATAATAATAATTACTGGATTTCTATTTTCAGTATTTTAATAAAATTTGGGATGGCTTAACAAATCTTTATAAAAATTGCCAAATATAAAATTTCATGAAAATCTATCCACTGGGAGTCCAGTTATTATATGCAGATGGCATGACTGGCATGTTGAAGAAAGTATATGCTTATTTAATCAAAAGCAATATATTTTTTTTAAGTTAAAATTTTCGTAAGCCGACTGGCTAATTTTTTCATTCTAAATTTAGGAGCTTATATATCACAACTACTATTAAAGATATTTATTTGGTCCAGTGCATATTAAAGAATTTTTAATGATATAACTTGATTACAGAACCTGGTGTACCAACAGGTAAGAGTACTTTTACTGTCTTGCATATGCATTGCATTAGAAGCAGAGCTTGGAATTGGCTGTACTTTTACTGTCTTGCATATGCATTGCATTAGAAGCAGAGCTGGAATTGGCTGTAGGGCATTGGAACAGCATTTAAGTTGATTACACACACTCTAATAATGTCATTTACATACTTGATTATTAATTATTGATTATAAAAGATATTTATTAAATATCGTATTTAATAAATATATCTACTAACTCTTAACATATACCAGTACACATTCTAAAATATCTTTGAATACAGTCAGCTTTTAAAAATATTTTATTTCTGAATTAAAGATATGAGTAATTGGAGTAATTATTTATGATTGATTGAAGAAATTGAATAGCTAATTTAAGAAATAACAGCAGAGGCATCAGCTTTTTGTGTTTAATTAAAATTAAATTTTAATTTAATTTTAATTATACACAAAAAGGTGTTGTAATTAATGAATTTATTAAGTCATTAATTTTATGCATAATTAAATATAAATGCATGCAATTATGTACACACCTTTATATTTAATTATACACAAAAATGTGTATATGATGATTTCATGATAATAATCAGATTTGCATGAAAGATGTTGCTAATTTCATTATTAGCAACATCTTTCATTAGAATACATTTCTTTATAAACTTCTTGGTATGTAGTATTTTCAGAATAGACTCTTGTTGAAGTGTTGTCTTTGTGTGTTATCTTCAATCAAAACTTCAAGAAAGTGCATCATACAGTTGATCATGAGCTTATGATCATTGAGATTATAGATGTTTACGATTGATTTCCCTGGGTCAGATAGATAAATTCCCACTTTTTTGACTCTATGATTTGTTAATTGTCATTGAAATTACCAAATGAACTTAGCCTCCTCACAGTCAGCACAATAAATAGCATGGTTATGCTCCCCCCCCCCGCCCCTCTCTCTCTCTCACATAGACACGTGTGTGTACACACATGAGCATGCACTAAGTGTAAATCGTCTAGTTTGATTCCCTCACTGCGTTTTGTTTTGTTTTTTTTTTTTTAATCTACAGCCAAATTGTTCGGTGCTCTTGAAATTTTTGAATACCCTCACCTTCTGTGTAACACTTCATAACAATAGCTTTGATTCCCCTTCTCCATTATTGCTCCTGGTAAAAAAAAAATTTGGTGACATCCTCCATAGACCTGTTCATGACAATGAATCATGAACTGTTCATTGTCATGAACAATTCATGATTGTTATACAGTGTAATGAACTTGTCTTCCTGCTAGGAAGTACACTAGGATGATAATTTACATATCAATGCAGATTTGTATCCTTGATCTGATATGCTGCTTCTTTATGAGAACTAAATCAGATACTATACTTGATCTGATGCCTTGCTTTTTTATGAGAACTTTAAGGCTATCCATAGGTTTACCTATGGATAGCCTTAAAGCACTCATTAAGATGATACGACAAGTCGTGTTCACTGATGTTTTATTCTAAAAATCAAAAATCAGTGAACACAACTTATAATAGTGTGAAGAAAAAAAAATATTCAGCGCCATTAGGGCTTAGAGTACCGAGATTCTGGGAACCCGGTCATTTTTTTCCTATATTAAAATCCCGGTATTAATACAAAAATACCGGTTTTCTGTACTAATTTAAAAAAATAATTATCCATGTGTAAAAAAATAATTATCTTTATGTGAATAAAGGTTATAAAATAATTATCATTTTATAACCTTTATTCACATAAAGGTTATAAAATCGACAACAATAAATCATTAATACTGCTGAATTTGCAAATGAGGGATTGTCATACACAGTACAAATGCAACGGAAACCTGAAAATGTCATGAAACTGTAAGATATAAAATCTTACAAATATATTTCTCCTAGTGAGTATAGTATGTGTGGAAGTAAAGCATTTAAGGAATAACAAAAACATCATTATGGAAATATTTCCATTAGTGGCAGTAGGCCTGGTAGTGCAATTAAGGAATATGGTGAACAATGGTAAGGCAGGTGTGGAAAGGTTAAAATTAAAAGCTTCTGAACAATAGTTTAATCCCTCTATTACACTGCTACTTGAGGATGTGACACTTAGTGCATTTTGGGAAAGGGTGTCGGTATGGAGCATTTCAAAGGTATTGTGAACAGGTGATTTAGAGGTAAAAGATGAAAGTGTTTCGTTGTGTGGGAAAAATATTCTGTTTTTCCCACCAAAGGAAGAAGAGTGAGTTTAAAGAATAACACCGTGATTGGGTCAGGTTTAATTAGATAGGGGGAGAAATGTAAATGTGTGCAAACCCCAGAGGGGTTTGCACATAAGTTTGTATATATAAAAAGTAGTACAAGGGACAGTTGTAACTTGCAATCAATGAGAAGGAAATAAATAAGGTGCTCGCATCAAAAGAGGAGTTTGTAGTTGTTGTTCGGAGGGGTTGCAGACTTCCAATTGTAGTTCTGGGCTCAGTTCGGGTCCATTTCTGGGAGTGTCCAGTTATATAGTGAAGGGTACTGCCAGGAATGTTCCTGTGCTAGAAGTTAATCCAGAAGTTGAATAACAAGCCAGTCAGATAGCGCCTTGGCTTCTACTACTGCTGTGGTAATTTCCTTCAGTATTAACAGAGAACTGTTCTCGAAATCCCGAAATAAGACAGTACTGGAAGAACTATACAGCAGAGATGCAGAGTTCAACTGAGAGAGAGAGAGAGACAGACATTACCGCACTCCTTGGAAGGAACCCGCACAAAGGAATCCCACCGTGAAAGAGAAGGAAGGCAAGTCTTCTGAAGTATGTTGTTTTGGAAATGGTACTTAGATTAAGTGTGAGATTATTTTAGAGTAAGATTGAAGTTGAAGAAACACGAGAAATAAGGAAATGTTTAGTATTGAGTTGGTTTATTGGTTGAAGTTGAAAAAAAAATTGATATTGCTAAATTAAGAGAGATTACATGAAATTGTTAGCATTAAGTTAGCAATTTATGGATTGCTGTTGTGAAGAGAGAACTGATATTGCTGATTAAGAGAAATATGAGGAAATGATTAAGATTGAATTAGTTTAGTGTTTGCAGCTGTAGAGAGAGTTGAGATTGTTAATTGAGAGAAATTTTATGGAAATGATAGCGTGTATTAACAGATTAAGTGAGAAAAATGAATAATTACATGTAAATGAATACCAGTTATTTTATATGATAAATGACTTTTGTTTTATATTTGTGTCATTGCTCTTGAGAAACTGATAGCTCACCTATAATATATATACTCGTGTGGGGGGGGATATCCCTCAGCTCCTGGAAATTCTCATTTTTTGATGCAGTCAGGTAGCTTGTGGGCATTAGTGCTTGAGGGGAGCTGCTGTGCAAAAATTATAACAATGGCCACTGACGGCGATGCTAAGGTACAGGGAAATAAAAATTAATAAATAAATAAACAACCCCCCCCCCCCACAACTTAGATTTAGTTTCCTCACCAAGCTTAACCGTCAGTCCCTTTCTTTCATTAATATGGGTATAGTGCTATAAAAAGTCAAAAAGGAAATATTTTTTATTTTTGATAAAAAGGAAATAAGATTTTTTGAAGATGAGGGAATAAGGGGGGGGGGGGTTAACTGTAACTCGTCTACAACTATCTCAGTACAAAGCGCCAACCCGCATAGGATCCAAAAGGACGTTTTCTGCCGTTAATCAAATATGTACCAAAATTAGATCCAGTTTAAACGATAACACTATTGAGTTTCTTAAGAGCTCACTTTATTCGGACATGGAGTGTGGATGCTTATTTTTTTGTTTTTAGAATAACTGTATGTTTATTAATTTTTGTTAGAATATTTATTATTGTAATAAAAGTTTGATTTAAAATATGAATTCAAGTAATTACTTGTTTTTTACTTGCTTTATTGCACTTAATTGTCATCAAAATTTATTGCGAAAAATGTTCTTTTTTTGGAATACCGGTATCCCGGTTTCATAAGTTAAAAATACCGAAATTAAGATTTTGACCGGTATTGTGAGCCCTAAGCACCATCTTTTGGAGAGGCCAAGAACAACGCTTTTTCTCCATTTTCCTCTGGTGCACTATGGCCATAGTTGCCGATGTGCCTAATAAATCCTGAAACAAAAAAACAAACAAACATCCATTTTTCTCAGTTAACAGACACCGTTAAAGACAGACATCATTGATTGGCCTCTGTGGTGTCTGCTGTAGAGTTGAAATGTGTTTGGTAACTTCATTACCTAAATGAAAACGATAGAGTGACGTTAGTGCACTGAATAATGAAAGATGCTTTAAGACATTTAAATTAAAAATTAATCTATCAACATTAAGGATGACAACTTTAGATCCATATATAGGGCATAAGGATGTAAAGTATGATTTTACTAACTGTTTAAATCATTATTATAGCAGGCCTTGTGTTCTTTTACTGTGCAGGACTTACAAACCAAAGTTCTTATTGAGAAAGTCTAATTTTTTCAATCATGGCATTAATCTCATATTTAAATAAAAATAGAGGTGGATTTTTAATACTATTGTTTCTACACTAAACAGTAATACTTCTCAGTGTAGAAGTACTATTTATTCATGGTAGTTCATTACTGAGGAGAGCTGATGAAAGTGTTTGCATACAAGGGATGAATCCCATCATGGAAAAATCTTTTTTTTTTTTTCAAATACACAATAATTTTAAACCTGTCTGAGTAAAGTGTCTTGAAAAGAAGTAATTATATTGTCAGTGTGAAAGTATTTAATAGTCATCAAACATAATTTTTTTTTAAATATGAAGTGTCCCTTTTTACATAAGCACCAAAGTGCATAGTATCTATTATAAAATAAACATCTTATACTATATATGCAGATTGTTAAAGTGTTGAAAAATCAGTTACAAGCATAAGTAGTTTTACTTGACCAAATATTTTCCAGAGCTAGAGGATAATAGCATACAAATGAAAAAAGACTTAGCTATGTTTCTGTACCATTTGCGAATTGAAGCTGAGGTGGAAGTAGTGGAAATGGTCAGTACCAATTGATTTAATAACATGATTATTTTATATAATTTATATACTGTTAATTAAGGAAATTTAATCATTGTAAGACATAATTATTATTAGTAGTAGCAAATTATCCAAGAAAGGAAGCTTTATCATATTATATCAGTCAAAAAAAAAAAAAAACATTTCAATATTGTTTATCCCCTGTCTATCTCCCCTCTAACAGTTTGTCTAGTTCTTAAATTTATTCAAACTTGCTATTTCTACAACACCTGACAGAGGTTTTTTATAATAATCAATTACCTGCTGGCAGAAGACATGCACATCTATTCTGCTACCATCCTTGCTCAATTTGAATTTATGACTCCTTGTGTGTAGTCTCAGAAAGAGGAAGAATGTCATCAGCATTGAGCTTACTCAATTCATTCAAAGCCTTAAACACCTCAGTCGGACAATGCAATATGCAGAACCGAAGTCTTTCTTGGTAAGACCACCCTTCACCACTCGCATTGTTCTTCTCTGCACCATTCTACATCCTTCCTAAATTAGGCCTCCAGGACCTGTATGCATTACTTAAGGTGCACCCCTAACCATTTGCATAATTTGTATTTTCTTATCTTTTTTTTTTTTTTTTTTTTTTTTTGCCAGTGCAGGAAAAGAATGTGACTTCCTTGCACTTTATGGCTATTCTAATACAAATTCAATGGGATAATCACCTCCTTATCCCTGCTACCAAAGTTCCTGTATATCATTTAAAAATTTCCATGAGCTGTCCTGGCAGCCTGTCTGCACTGTTCTGAGAACTTCATATCTGACTGCACAATTACTCCCTCAGCTCTTTTTTATTTTCCACTACCCTGAGTGTAGTACCATATGGTTGGTATGTTAATCTGGGATTACTGCATATGGGTAGCATTACTGCCTTACCTTAGCATTACCTTGCATTTATCAATTATTAAACTTCAACTGCCATTTAAGAGCCCATCTGCCTAATTTTTGTAGATCTTGTTGCAGTGGCTTACCTTGATTACTGTCATTAACCACCCTGTCAACATTTGTATCATCTACAAACTTAGACATTATGCCTCATATATTTTTTTTTTTATGAAAACCTCAAACACGAGAGGTATTAGAACCTATAGTACTTAGTACTGTGCATGGGTTGGAGGTTGAGAAGATGAAAGAAGATATTTGTTGACATTAGACTTGAACTTCTGTAGATTGTAATTTTAAGGAAATACGTATGATATAAGGTTGTTCTAGAAAATGGAAGTTGAATGCATAAATGAGGAAGAGGAAAAGTTAGTTCTGCGAGTTTGTAGTTGGACAGTAAAAGGATGTTCACTGGTTGCGGCATGTGTTCAGACTGCTTTGAAAGAGGGAGCGGGAACTATAGAAGTAGAACAAAATGCCTATGAGACAGGGAGTGGAGAGACTCTTTTAGAAATGAGTGATTAATTAACCTAACTGTCCTCTTTTGAATGGAATCCAGAAGACTCAGAGAGGTTTTGTGAGCACCGCCCCAGATGTGGGAACAAATTCGCCCTTCCATGGTAGGGCGAATTTGTGATTTGTACAGTGAACAGCTGTTTGGGAGAAAAGTAACACTGAGAGCAAAAGAGAAAACTCAGTTTTTTGGATGCAGAGGAAGCAATATTTGTAATGCGCTTATGCCAAGAGAGATTAGAAGTCAGGGTATTCCCCAAAAGAGATATATCAACTTGCCTAGAAATCGTAGTGTCACCAAAGATAAGCATCACAGGAGCAGAAGAATCCTTTTTGCGAGATATAAGACAAGACTGAGTTTTAGAATTGAAATTAACTAAGTTGTCTTTGCCCCACTGGAGATCGGCATTTAAGGAATTGGTAGCAGATATTCGAGAAGGTGAAGCTGATTGAGCAGAGCAAGGTATCTCGAATTGGAAAGTGGAATGCAGTGTGCTATCATTGGCAAAACTATGGATAGGATTGCCAGTCAAGGAAAGAAGGTCATTAATATACAAGAGGAAAAGAGTGCAGGAAAGAACTGAACCTTGGGGGACACCAGCATTAGTGGAGAAGTTAGAAGACAGAGAGCCATCACCCTCAGTGAGCGATCAGAGAGAAAACTTGATAACCAATTACAAAAAACATTGGCAAACCATAAGATGGGAGCTTGTTTAGAAGATCTTTATGCCAAACATGATCAAAAGCTTTTGAGATGTCAAGAGCAACTGTTTATGTTTGACAAACATTTCCATTGAATTTGCCCATAAATGGGTAACATAAGCCAGAATATCACCAGTGGATCGACACTGACAGAATCCATACTGGCGATCATTGCTCATATGGAAGGTTTCTAGATAATTTAAGAGTTGGTGGTTAATTGATTTCTCCATTATGTTAGAAAGAGTAGAAGTAATTGCAATGGGATGATAATTGGATGGGAAGGATTTGTCACCCTTTTTAGGAACTGGCAGGATATGAGCAAATTTCCAAGCAGAAGGAAAAACACCTTTGGAATAAGAAAGTGAAAAAAGGCGGCAAAGAATAGGAGTAAGTTCAGGAGCACAGGTTTTGAGAACAAGTGGAGAAATACCATCGGGACCTGGAATATGAAAGTGAAAACAAAGTGTTCGAAATCTAGTTTGGACTGATTAATAACTGTTGTACAATTGTTGCAAGCTTTGGTTTAGGCAGAAAATGAAACTGAAGATTTGGAAATTACAATATGCAACATTCTTATCTTGAATGTTGCACATTTATTGTAAAAATGTGCAACGCAACATTCAACTACAATAAATAAATATTTATTGTAGCCTTAGCACATTTATTGTAAAAAATTAATTGGAAAAGTTTTAGAACTTAAAAAACTTAGAACTTAAAACTTTATTGGAAAAGGTTTAGATAAGAGATGAAATTTTAAGGTGGAATGTGGAATAAGGATTCCATCCCTACAAGAATAATTTCACTGACACAATCTGAGCAAACATTGACATCAGAAGCTTTGAAACAGTAATCTGACAAAGGAAACGAAGAAAAGAAATCTCACAGGTCATCCCAGTTTGCATTCTTATAATGCCAAACAACCTGACATTGGGAATGTCCATGAGAGAAAGGCTCCATTGGAGAAGAGACAATCACCAAGTTGTGATCTGAAGTGCCTAGAGGACCACTCACCTCAACTGTGTACTTAGAAGAGTTGTTTGTTAGAAAAAGATGAAGTATGTTGGCTTTGTGGTTAGGATTGTCTGGTATTCTGGTAGGTAAATGAACAATCTGTGCAAGATCATTAGTAATAGCAAAGGCCTCAGCATCTCCACCTGCTGGGTTCATGTAACTAGAAAAAGGAAGCCAGCTGGAGTTGTGAACATTAAAATCACCAAGGAAAATTACCTCAATTAGGAAATTTGGACTGTAGAAAGTCAAGTTTCAGAGTTCCAAGTTATTAGTGGAGTTGAGAGATATACCTTCATCAGTGTCATAAATAAATATAGAAAATAGAAATAGATCCTTGAGGAATTCCACTAATAACGTTAGTCTAGGAAAGTCGGTGTCAAATAATAACACTCTCTGTCTTCTCCCACTGAACTATCACTTTATCTATAGCAGTAACCTGCCTTAATGCCACACATCTTCAATTTATACAGCAGTCTTTTATGTGCAATAGTATCTAAAGCTTTTTTGAAATCCATGAATATGATATCAAAATTATTTTTTGAATCCAATTCCTTTGTCACTTCATCATAGTATCCAATCAGATTGGACAGACAAAATCACCTCTTAACAAATCCATGCTGTGAGTGTAGTATAATTGCATTCTTGTCTAGATGGGCCCTAGATTATTTCTTTAACTACTGATTCCACTATTCTCTGGAACAGAAGTTAAGCTAACAGATCTGTAATTACTTGTCACCTTTTGATCTCCCTTTGTGAATTGAGGATACATTCACACATCTCCAGTTCATAGCAACCTCCCCTGAATCCAGAGATGCTCTCATAATTATAGCTTTCTCATAATTATAGATGCCATCTACCCCAGTTACTTTTTTTATATTTAGATTCAACAATTTCTTTTCAACTTTTCTCTCAGTTATTACAAAATTATTTAGCTCCCTATTTGAGTTTGATAACCATCTGGCATCCCCTTTCCTAAAGAAATATAGACCTGTTAGTTTAACTTCTGTTCCAGGTAAATTAATGGAGGCACTGGTTAAAGAAGCACTGCAGGATCATCTAGACAAGAATTCAGTTATAGCTCAGACGCAGCATGGTTTTGTTAAGGGTAGGTCTTGCCTGACCAATTTGATTGGATACTATGATGTAGTCACAAAAGAACTGGATGCAAGGAATAACTTTGATATTATATATTTGGATCTTAGAAAGGCTTTTGATACTGTTGCACATGGAAGACTGCTGCACAAATTGGAGCAGAGTGGTATTGGAGGCAAATTGCTGCTATGGATAAGGGGATGGTTGAGTGGCAGAAGACAGAGAGTGGTAATCAATGGACACTGCTCAACGTGGACTAATGTTATTAGTGGTGTTCCTCAAGGTTCAGTGTTGGGTCCGTTGTTGTTTTCGGTGTTTATGAATGATATTGATGATGGTATATCAAGTTTAATGTCCAAGTTTGCAGATGATACAAAGGTTGGCAGGGTCGTTAAGGACACTACTGATGCTATGCTGCTGCAACAGGATCTGGAAAGGTTGAACAGATGGGCTGAGAGGTGGCAAATGAAGTTTAACATTGACAAATGTAAAGTACTACATATGGGAAACAGTAACCCCCGAGCAACGTATCAACTCTGTGGTACTACACTGACAGTGGTGGAGAATGAAAAGGACCTGGGGGTAATTGTGCAGGCAGATATGAAGTTCTCTGAGCAGTGCAGACGGGCTGCAAGAGTAGCTCATGGTGTCTTGTCAATGATATACAGGAATTTTTCTAGCAGGGATAAGGATGTGATTATTCCCTTGTATAAGGCAATGGTCAGGCCACACCTTGAGTACTGTATACAGGTCTGGAGGCCTCATTTCAGGAAGGATGTAGAGCTGCTGGAACGGGTACAGAGAAGGGCAACAAGATTAGTGAATGGAACAAAGGGTTGCTCTTACGAAGAAAGGCTTAAGTTTTGCAAATTACAGAGTCTGGAGACTAGGCACCGGCGAGGTGATCTGATAGAGGTGTATAAGGCTTTGAATGGTTTGAGCATGCTCAATGCCAATGGGATTCTTCATCTTGCTCAGAATAATCACCTCAGAGGGCATAAATTCAAATTGCGGAAGGACGGATGTCGGATAGATGTGCGGAAATTTGCCTTTGGCCAGCGGGTGGTTGGTTGGTGGAACCGACTTCCATCACTTGTTGTTGAAGTTGATAGCCTAAACAAATTTAAAGCTCAACTGGACAGGTATTTCGAACGAACGGAGGGGTGAAATGGGAGTGGGTTTTTTTTTTTTTTTTGGCTGATGCTGAATAAGCTTGCTTTCTTGCATCATATGCCTCTACTAATGCTAATGCTAATGCTAATTCCTTATGTGTGAATGTAGGTGCAGAATACCTGTTCAGTTTGTCATCAACCTGATTAGAATCATGAAGAGTTAAACCATCAACATCAAGTAGACAAATATGATTTAACCCCCTTCCTTCTGCTTTTAATATAAATATAAAGTCTTTGCTGCTTTTCTTTGCCAGTCTTCTTGTAATCTGCTTTAGCTTGCCTAACCTCCTTTGTGTCTTGATTACAGACCAGTTTATATCTACCACAGACTTCTGTATCACCTGATAATTGGCGCCTCCGTAGCCAGGTGGGAAGGAGCAGCAGTGCGTAGCACACGCTTCTTGATTAGACCGGGGTTCGAGCCCGTCACCACCAAATACTGAGGATGCGGAAAGGTCAGGGAATGACCACCGCATATTCACGGAGCAATATGGCCTTAGTTGCTAATCCTTCTAAAAAAAAAACAAACCAAACCAAACCTGATAATTTATATGCATCCCATGCATTTTTCTCCTTCAAGTCTCTTCTCTTTCTCTTTCAAGTCTCTTCACTTCATCTGACATCTGTTTAGGTCTAAGCTTTGAATAATATTTCTTAGTTGGTATGAAAAATCTAGTAGCTTCTGTGATTACTTTCCTGAATGCTTCTCCTTTAGAATTTCTTGTTAGTAACATCATAAGTTGGTCCCACTGCATAAAATTTAAAAACAATTTGAGACCACTGTAGTCACTCTTTCAAAAGCAAAAACCTTTTCCTTTACAGTAGTTATGTTTTTAAGTAAATCTCACATAAGTACACTGTTATAACTGCTACCCATAATTATAACTGCTACCCATTATCTGCAGGTAATCTTTTACCTGCAGATTCTTAATATATGAAGAATTTCTGCTGATAATTAGATTAAGAATATTGCTTCCTCTTGTTGCCTCCGTAACATACTGCTAGAGAAACTGGTCATCCAGTAAATCCATAAAAGTCCTGCTAGTGTGTGAGTTACCAACCCATAAGTTCCAGTCAATATCTGTAAAGTTAAAATCCTTCCTATATTGTGAATTTCTGGAAACTAGAGTTTTGAGACAAATGGGGAAAGGTCACATGGTCAAGGGAAGGAAAGGGAAGAAGTCTTATTGGACTGGCTGATGACCTAACAGTTTTCTGAGTATTGTCTCTGCTTGTTGGTCAAGCAAACCAGCTGTCTAAGTGGGAGGCAGGATGTCAGAGTCTCTTTGCAGGCTATGACTAGATGGCCCTAAGGCATGTGGTTGTCAGCCATGCAAGTTGGGTTGTTTCCTCTACTGTTCTGAAGAGTAGCTGCTTGCTTTCCAAAGTGTTGATATGTAACTCTTACTGGGTTAATGGTTTCCTGTTGGTGCCCGAGTTGCGGTTGCTTAAGTGTAGGGGAGTGATTATTCTGCTTTTTTTTTTCTTTTTTTTTTTTTTGATAATCGATCCCGAATATGGTAAGTCTCTGAAAGTCTTTCCTGTTCTATATATAGAAGAGTTGTTTGTGGGCTATATTTAGTACTTTTTTTTGGGTTAGTGGTATGAACTTTGCGGTCTTCCTTTAATATGTGATGTGCAACATCACTTTGGAGGATGTTTTTCTTAGTGATTTTATCAAGTCTTCCATGTATTGTCCACAATCCCTGGAAAAATCTAGTAGTAGTAATTACTGTTAATAGTATTAATGGTAATTAACAGTAATTTACTATTACTCTACTATTAATTATTATTAATAGCATAAATAGTAATTAGAGGCTTGAAATGGTGATAATTATATTTAGTCTATAGAGCAAAGGTCCACATCTCCTCATTGAATCATGTCCTTTGAAGTTAATGACAGGTATTGTGGTGAAGTCTAATATTCTTTATATTTTGTGGACTTTAAATAAAACAGTTTTTGCAGGCTGTTAGCCAGATATTTCACTTAACCGAACATATTAGTAATACTTTAGGAGGTATATGGATTAGCTAGTGCATAATCTTGCTGCTTGCATTTTGCCAGTTTTGGCTGGAGGAAGTCTAAGTAGTATGTGTGTATGCAGGGGCATTGCAGAGGTCATGGTGTTTTAAGGAGCTAGGTAAATCTTGCTTGCTGTGTGTGTGTGTGTGTGTGTGTGTGTGTGTGTTATCAAAAATTTTGTGCCCCTCCCTCCAAACTTTTACCTAATCTACATCAGTGTATAAAAATAGATCAAACTAGTGAAACAAAAGTGATCCACAAAAAGTAGTACACTTCCAAAAACTTTCTAATTCATTATTTCACAAATATAAGTTGTTTCAAAAGTATAAGCAAAACATTTTGTGGCATTTTGATAAAAAAATAAGGGAAAAAAAAAAGTTATATAAACATGTCTGAAAATGCTTTATTTTGGAATTACTATGTAAACGTGATTTACAGTAATCATTTTAGGTTATGTCAACTTAAAACTTAAAACCTGGGATTATAAACTTAATTCTAGATGGTATGAGAATCACAAACTTATCTTCCTCTGAGAGAAAGATGGCTTCGTTACTGCCTTATATAATTACCATTATTTTATTTTTTTTTTTTTGTTGTTGATACAGCAAAAGCCTTGGGCTCCCTTTCACTGTATGGCTAATTGCTAATACTACACTCAGTGATCACTGAATTGTCACCAACCCATCTGTAATGGACTATTCCACATAGCTCGCAGTATAAAACTCTGAACAGCTTTGTATGCTAGAGCAGTGATAATTTGCATCTGGTCATGCAAGTCAGAGTGATCAAGTATCAGTTATGGGAAGATATAGTAAAGATATTACTGAGTTTCAAAAGGGCATGATTGTGGGAGCTCATACTTCCAGTGTTTCCATATTAGAAATGGCAATCTTGTCAGTTGCTCACAGCTCACTGCGGATAAGGTGTACAAAGAATAGTGTTGACAGGTCAAACCATCTCCCACTGACAGAGCTGTAAAGGATTACGCAAGGTGGGCGTTCATGTGAGTGAAGGATGCAGTGCATTGTATGGGCTCAAAAACAGATCACCGTGTGATAGTTAATTTCATAATACAATATGGAGAATGCAAGAATTTTGTCCCAAATGAAGATGTGCCACACACTCAGACATATGAGGTTATACAGCAGATGACCCAAGAGACATCCTCTCCTTACTGCTGATCATCATAAATGGCAAATACTGTGGTGTGAAAAACACACTGGTTGGACACTGGAAGGGTGGAAACAAGTATGCTGGTTGGATGAGTCCATATACCTGATGCAACGCACCGAAAACATCTTTATGTGTGGCACAAGCCCATGGATCCATCGAGCAGTGCCCAGTATCCAGTAGGTGGCAGTGGTTGCTTAATATGGGAGATGTTTTTCTGCAAGAATTAGGACCCCTGCTGTGTATGACCAGTATTTCACTGGTGAGGTCTACCAGCAGTTCTTAGGAGACCATGTGCACCCTGCCATGTCGCACTTTTTCCAGCCAGAAACAGGATCTTCCAAGACAGTAATGCACTACATCATCGGGCCTACATTGTGCATGAGTGATTCAAGGAACACAGTGAAGATATCACCCATTTTGACTGGCCTCCAAATTCACTTGGCTTCAATCCAGTTGAACAACTGAAGGATGCTTTGGAATGGTAGATGAGGTGTATGGACATGCAACCACCATTTATTCCAACACTGTGGAAAGCCAGACATCTAGTGCATCAAAGCCTAGGAAAATAGCGGCTGATATCCCTGTGAACAGTGGCTCAACATGGTATTGGGCAGGTAGCCATAATTCAGTGATCACTGAGTGGATATGCTCTATTTTATGATTTACTTGCAGAAAAATTCTTCCTTTTTTTTTTTTTTTTTTTTTTTTTTACTAAAAATTTGAGTAATTTTTTTTTGATGGAACAGATGCTCTGGTATAAAGAATTTCAAGTTAGGTCATTATGACATTGCAGATTTAGTATTCAATAATGAAATAATATGTTTGTATATAATTATATATAATATATAATGAAACTCACATAGCTTATGTGTGAATATTGATGATATAATTTTCTACTTTCAGATGGACTGTGATATATCTGCATACACATATGAACGAACACTCTTGATGGAACAACGAACCGAAATGTTGAAACAATTGAAACTTAGTGGTAAAAGAACTTTCAGTGATGTAAGTATACAAAATTCATAAATATGGAACATTTACTTATTTCTTGCAAGGACTGAAGAATCAAATAAACCTTTTTAAAAGATTTTGTTAAATATAAAATATTTGATTTTATTTATTTTTATCTATATTTTTATTAGAAATTTATATTAAAAAATAGTAAATACAGTAAAAAGAAAAAAATTGTAGTAATTATTTTCCTTTTCCTAAAGGTTAACTGAAATTCAATTTCTAAGGGAACTAACACAATTAGATTACATATGGGCTCAGAATCCTGTTAAAGATCATTAAATTTAGTGCTATGCTACTAGCCATTAGAATCTGTGGTTGTTGTAATGCAGATTGTTAAATGTATGAGCCAATAAGTAAATGCTGTGGAATTGCAAGGACCAAATATTTCATGATTTATATGTGGCTGAATTTATTGCAAATGAAATTTGTGAAATCTTTAGTGATTACATTAAATCTCAAAAATTCATAATGTTCAGAAATTTATTTTTTTGTATGCATGTGAGTTTTTCTTCCACATACCAAGAGCATGACTGGAATCACTGAGCAGATTTCCTTAGTTTATTTGCTAGGATAATATCTTCTATAATTTACTATGACTTATTTTGTTTGAAGAGTAGTTCTAATTTTGGAAAAATACTAATTATGCCAGGCAGGCTTTTTGATGCTTTGTTGCTGAATTTTTATTTTATTGGTATTTGTTTCTGGAGTCTGTTAAATTAAGGTTCTATCACTAGTCACAATCATTGATAATAAAAAAAAAAAAAAATGGTAAAAGGTAAACTGCAGTCATTATCAATCCACTGCAGGATGTAAGCCTCCTCAACGATTCATGTTGAGGGAAATGGACCGTAATCTGCCATGTTGGTCTAGTGCTGGTTGGCAGTTCGACCGTATTTAGAAGTTAAGGGCTTGAACCCTGGTCTACTCAAAGAGTGTGTACTATTGCACTCCTGCTCCTGACCACTCGACTATGGAGACCTTCATCATTGATAATATCTATCATGTATTGATAATTTTTCTATTAAATTTAATTTAAAGACTAAGTGAAATCCTGAACACTGGCTTAATTAAAAATTAAATCTTAATTTAATTCTTCCCAGTTCATTTAGTTGTTTTTATCAAGATCAATAATCCATATATATATTTTTTAAATATACAGCTGCAAACAATAGTGGATCAACACCGCCAAACTCAAAGTCGTCCAGGTTCAAAAGTGCGCTTCAATGAAATTCCCCAACAGATTGATGAAACAGAATTAATAGATGTAACCAGTAACACTAATGTGATAGATAATTACAGTAGTAGTCATAGCTTGTCAGGTTCTAACTCACCTACAACCACACCATTGCAGTCACCATTGAAAAGCTCTCCAAATTCAGTAAAGAACAACTTAGAGGATTCTAAACTTGATGATAGCTTTGATAAATTAATGAGGATGAAACCGTAAGTTTCTATCGATGTTTTTTTAACTGATATTAATCATATTGAAATTTTAAGTAAAATCCCTCTGATATCATTTGATGACTATAACTCAGGTATATTCAAAAAGTAGTAGCTTTTTTTAAAGGTTATATAAGAAAAGTGTAATAAAGTTCATCACACAATTCTTTATTAAATAATACAGAAGTGAATATTGTTTATAATTTATTGATAACATTAATATGAAAAGGGATTGATTTATTAAAGTGTGTAATGCCATTCTGAAAACTTAAAATATCCACTTTAATCTTATTTTGTGTATTTATGATATTATTTCCGATATAGTTTAAACATTAAACTTTAAACTGAGAATTACATTAAAGGCTGAAAAATAAAATACAGGGAGGGATCTCCATTATCCAAGGATAATTAGGACCAAGAAAAGGCCACTTAAAGTGGGTACCAAAATCTTATACAAAATGCATAATGAAAATAAGGTCTAACTGGGACATGAACACAATAATAGCAAAAAAGTTTATTAAGTACATACTATTTTTTAATAATGTTTAGGTACCTTACCTAAAAATATTTGAATATGAATATAGATGAATGTTGTAAGACCATGAGGTGGAGAAGGAGGGACGAAGCTCAGTTAACAGGGGGTCCTGCTCTAGAACCTTGGCAGTATGATCATGCTAAGACTCAGATAATGGTCATCATTGCAAAATTACTCAAAGGCTTCATCAGTTTTCCTAAATGCCACTCATAATCTCAATTCTTTTTCTTTCACGTTCAATCACTGCATTCATGTGATTTGAGCAATTCTCCAATGTCATTTCATCAGTTCATAGAATCCAATTACCATTGAATTCTTCAAAGGCATAAATAGCATCAGAATATAAGCTTTTCCAGCAACTATTTATCAACAAAACAGAAACTTCCTTCAAGCTTGTTCAGTAACTTCAACACAATCAAAAATTTGCTCCAAAAATCTTCCACATTTCATTGGCTCTGTCTCACATTATCTTAGTTCCCAAATTACTGTTAAGACTCAGATAATGAATACTCAGTCAATGAGGACAGAAACAGGATCTTCCTGTTTCTGTCCTCATTACCACCCTCTACAAAAAGTAAAATGGGATACATACATTGAGGGCCAAAATATAAATACAAAAAAGGTAGCTTGATGAAACAGAAAATAAGCACATACATACATACACTGAGAGCCAAAAAGGTGCTGGGGTAGGGGAGAAGCATGTGCCTACTGTCTCACTTGAAGAGAAATCCTTTAAATTGATCATTCCTCAGCAGTGAGGACAGTAGGCACATGTTTCTCCCCTATCTCATTACTTTTTTTTTGGCTCTCAGTGTATGTATGCATTTTTTTTTTTTTTGTTTGCATTTTTTTTTACCAGTTTTTAATGTAGTCTACAGTTTTAAAGCTAATTTAATTCTGCTTTCAGAGAAGGAAGCAAAGTAGCTCTTGCTATATTAGGCTATGTTGCAATATATATCTTTTTCCAAATTCTACCAGAACACAAAGCTGTGTCTTTAATTCCTAGCCTTTTTTTTTTTTTTTTGTAGTGATGAAGCTAATGTGCGACGAATGCATACAGCTGTAAAACTCAATGAAGTAATAGTGAATAAATCTCATGATGCTCAACTAGTTATAATTAATCTTCCTGGACCTCCTAAATTTAATAAAGTTGAAGCAAACTGTATCCTTTTAATATTTAGTATGATTTGTTTCCTTTTGCACAAATTTATCTTGAAGATTGTAAAATATATATTAATGACATACTCTTCAAACTTAAAAAAAAAGTTATTGACTCATATCTGTTGTCATAGCAGCATCAATGCAGCACAAACCAAAAGTTCCTGGACTGGTTTAGTAACACAGGATGGACTCAATTTATTCGTAGGTCAGTGTTTGTCCCCATGCTCAGTATTTTGTATTTTATACACCATGCTCTGTATTTTGCCAATGCTGGAAGCATTTCTAGAACTTATTTGAGAATGCATGCAGTACCACCAGGCCTCCGTAGCCGAGTGGGCAAGAGCGGGAGTGCAGTAGCACACGCTCTTTGAGTAGACCGGGGTTCAAGCCCCTGGTCGATCTGCCAACCCGCACTGGACCAGCGTGGCAGATTACGGTCCATTTCCCTCAGCATGAATTGTTGAGGAGGCTTCCATCCTGCAGTGGGTTGATAATGGCTGCACTTTACTTTACCACCAGCAATTCTGTCTTGATCTGATGAACATTGTCAAATATCTGTTCTTTTAAGTGCAATTTCATCTTGGAGAACAAGAGGCAGTTACAGTGAGGCCAAGTGAGTGGACTCAGAGGTGAGGAAAGTAAAAGGTAAAAGTAAAGTGCAGCCATTATCAACCCACTGCAGGATGGAAGCCTCCTCAACAATTCTTGCTGAGGAAAAAATGGACCATAATCTGCCACGCTGGTCCAGTGCGGGTTGGCAGATCGACCGTATTCAGCAGTCAGGGGCTTGAACCCCGGTCTACTCAAAGAGCGTGTGCTATTGCACTCCCGCTCCTGCCCACTCGGCTACAGGTGAGGAACTGCAGATAAATTGTTCTAGTTAAAAATTGCTGCAAAGACAAATCTTTTGTTGTATAGCATGTTACATATGATAGGCCCAACATCCCTAGCATGTCATTAATGGTGAATTATTGGCATTCATGGATGACTTGGCACACTTTTTTTCTCAAATCTTCACCCAAACATTTACCACCTATTAAAACCACTCAAATGCCTTGTTCTTCCCATAAGACTGTCATGGGATCACTAAAAGCTGTTTTACCAAGTTTAAAACAAAATGATACAAACCTTTACCTCCTTTTGTTGGGGCTTTCACTAATCATAGATTGTATTGAATACTCACATACCTTTAAATGATGGTTATGCACTATGCTGTTATGGCAAACTCACTACATTAATGAAGTAATAATGTTTCTTAGTGGCACAAAGCTGTATTGTGTCCATTCACACTCCCAGCTGCCAGTCCATGAACCGTATATGTTATTATTATATAGGTATTGTGTAATAACAGATTTTTATTACTCTTCCCTATAGAATTCCAGCAAGTATTCAGCTTATTTCACACCTGTTGATGGCAAGTGTATTTGACATTTTAAATAACAGTGCAATTGCATGTAATATAAAAAATAATTTTAACTTTCATCCTGAGTGCAGATGTAAAAACACAATGTGCCTAACTTAAAGAGAGCTTTCCCATTTTTTGTAGATGCCAGTGCATTCACAACCTCATATCCAATTTTCAAGATACGAGGTTCTGAATACTTTCAGTAGAGTGGCTTTCAAAACTCCTAGAATCCAGTTGTTTTGAATATGAGAGATTAAGGAAAGGCAGATGACTGGTGGTCAAGAGTAGTACTCCGAGGAAAGCTGTCATTTTGTCTTCATCAGTGTAATAGTTCAGAGGGTTTCAGGATTTGTGCATAGGTATTCCCACAAAAGTTTTGATAAAACAAATAAATAGTTAAGTGTTTTTTGAAAGCATTTTAATACTATGGCTGTTGCCCAACCAGAAATGAAAACAAATAACACAGGAACAAATATGCTTCAGCCAATTTACGATAAGCAAATAGGTTAAGTACATAATAACTCTAAACAAAAAAGGCAAGGAAGTTGATAATATTAAACCTTGTACCATATTGTAATTACAGCAGACTCTCAATTTACCGGGATCGGTTTAACCGGGAAGTGGATTAACCTGGGACACTTAAAGACTCCAAATTAAAAAAAAAAAAAAAAAACCAACCAGAAATCATAAAATTCAAGTAATAACTAGAATAGGTATAAACAGATGTTTTGCAAGTTATAAATAAGTGACAAGCAGGGCATTATAAAGTCGTCATTGGGAGATTATTATCTTACAACCCCCACTGTCTTCACACCTGATGCTAAAAAAAAAAAAAAGAAAAAAAGGGAAATGTTTAGTTTGTTTAGTGCGTCGCTTCAATTGTTCTGTTTCGTCACACCTCAAATAGAAAAATTTTGTTTCGTTATTAATGTCAGGGATAATGAAAAAAAATTTTTTTGTTTAGAAATCGCGAAAATGATGGGTAAAAGCAAACGAGTTGTGCTTTCAATTAAACAAAAACTTGAAATTATTCAAAAGTTTGAAAACAGTGCATCCGTTAAATCTCTAAAGAACCATTATAATGTTGGTGACCAAACCATACGTGACATTGAAAAAAATAAAGGGAAGCATCGTATGGGACACGCGAGTAGTGCGTGGTAAGTTTATCTATTGCCATATTTTTTTATGTAGGTTGCTGAACACTTTTGGATATACTGTACTGTAATAAGTCCCTGACTTATGTAACTTCGAACTTACGTTAATTTTTTTCACTCAATTTTTTTTTTTCTTTTTTAGGATTGTAAAATTTAAAACAGAATAATAATAATAATAAGCAATCAATAAAGACATCACGGCACATATGAATTGCAGCAGGATATGGAGTCACAAGCTGAAAAATAGGAATGAAGAAAAGATTTTTAAAATTTATTTAGGTTTTTTTTTATATGGCTGAAGATTTCAGTGAAGGGGGTACACATTCACCATAATAACGTAAAATCTCTCAGAATTCCAGCTATTGGTATTGTCACAAATGCAATACGATCGAGTTTACTACCCGTTTATAATGAATTGCATAAACAGAAAAGCCCAGTAACCCGGAATGTGCAAATTGTTTTTATTGTTTTTATTTTTTTATGGTAGTGACCTCCAGAAAGGTATTTTAGTAAAATGTGAGCTCGTGTGGAGTGATAATAGTGAGTTTTTGCCTTAACCCTGTGAAATTCTTTATGTAAAATTTCATTTTGACCGTTATCATGTGCCGACTAAGAGAATAAGTGACAACAGTATTAGTAAATCTATCAAAAAAAAAAGGAAAGTGATCGATTCTGATCAGAAAATTAAAATAAGGACGTTTGAAAATGGTCAAACACGAATAAGTATCGTGCAGAATTTAGATTTGTCAGTGTCAACAGTGAACACAATAATAAAGGAGAAAGACAGAATATGAGAAGTGGTGAAGGATCGGCACCAATGAAGTCAACTATGATAACCAAGGCTACGAAATACATATCAGTTTTTACTGTACAATTTCTTCCTTTTCATATGTGCCACTCCAACAACTTCACCACTGTCCCCAGATAAAGCTTTTAATTGAACTAATTAAAAATATATAACTATTGGATTTCTTTTCCTTAAATCAAAATGAATAATTTTGATAAAGATGTGTTAGTTTTGTTCATAAGAATAACAGTAAAAATTTAGGTTTTCAAAATCTACAGAAAACATTGATTACATAAATATTCTCTTAAAAAATCTACTTCCATAATTGACTTAGAGAGAGAGTTAATATTATAGTAGTTTTTATATAATTTTGAAACCCATCTGTCTACTAATATATAAAATAAATTATTGCCAACCAAACATTTATGTTTTTTTAGTAAATATAAATTTTATGTTAAAAAATTGCAATATAAGGTCATATTAGTTATGTTAAATCTTAATTTGATTTAGATATGGAATTTTTGGAAGTTTTAACAGAAGGCTTGGAACGTGTGCTAATGGTAAGAGGAGGAGGTCGTGAAGTTATTACTATTTATTCCTGAAACTCTTTCAGTCAGAATGTTTCATGACAGGAAACACAAGCCGCTGCTTCTTGGCTGGGTATTTCAAATTTGCAGATGAAAGTTAATATTTTTCATACTAAAAGTGTGTATATAAATGTAAGCATTTTGTCCAATTATAAGACAAAAATATTATGTATTTTGAAGACAGCTGTCTCTAATCAGTCAGTATTGTGTTTTTCTTTTGGTTTTTTTCAGCAGTTTAATAACTGCGTTTATGTTACTTTATGAAATATTTATTACTTAGATTTCCGAATTATATATATTTTTTGATAAATAATTATCATAAAATGAATCTCTCATGTTTACTGCCTGTCTATAAAATTAACAGTCAGTTAAGTTTCACTGACCTTTTTTAACTTTGTTATAATATATTTAATTTGAATGTATTTCATTTATTTATTGAAGGCTATGATATTTGATATCTGTTCAGAATATAAGCAAAAACTGTAATTTATGTAGGAGCATGCAGGAGAAATACGTACACATAAAATTTACTAAGCTGCTAACTTATCTATGAACATATCAAAACCAGAGGTAATTTAAAATGATGAGATATATTAGCATATAGTATACATTTTCTGCATCTGTCAAAAAAAAACACTTCTCATCACCAAAAAGTGACAATCCAATTCCAGTGATATACAAATACTGCCTGAAGGTAAACTTTATAAAATCCTACCTTCTTATTGCTCTTAAAGATTTTTTATTTATTTCCCCTACTCTCATCTCTTCTACCAGTGAAAGTATAGGCTTCACTCTCTCATTATTTTATTGATACCTTCAGGATGTTATGCACCAAGACACCTGCCAAGATGTCTAGTTCCCAAGCTTTCCAGTCTGTGCTGTAAGCTGTTCCTTAAAGGGGCAACAGTTAGGGCTCCTTATCAACCTTTCTTCTTTGAATCTTTTCAAAGTTCTGGCTTTTTTTTTAAGTTCAGCCTCCAGACCTAGTGCATTATGACCTTTAATTGCCCTTGCATTGTAAAGCCTCTAAAACCACAGTGGCCTCTAGACCTCAATACGATATTCCAAGTGCAGCCTATATCTTATATAGGGAATAATTATATCCTTACTGTTTACACTGCACTGCGGCAAATATTTTTATCCTGAACTATCCCTTTAACCCCTTCTTCTCCCCTAGTCTGTAAGATACACCTCGGTTTCTGTTTCCTCGGGTCAAAATATGACATTTAGTAGCATTAAGTCTTAACTGCTCTTTCAAAATCATACCTGTACCAAATCATTTTGAAGTAGCATAGCCTAGTTCTGATCATTAACTACCTTTTCAACCTTCAAATCATCCTCAAACTTGAGACCATCTCCTGTATGCCTTCAGTGTTATTAATGAAGATAGAAACAAGTGGTACATATCACTGATCCCTGAAGGACTCCATTTGCTATGCTAGTCCACTCTGAACAATGGCTATTTATTACAACTCTGTCTCTTGTCTTTCAGTCAGCCCCGATCCTAAGGATCTTCACATAAGCTCTTGTGGTATATCATATCAAAAGCTTTACTAAAATCTAGGTATATAATGTCAAAATGATTGTTATGCAATGACATGTAATACATGCTTCCACATATTCTGTCACTGAATGTTTATACTTGTCAAAATTTTGGAGATGCCTTCAGTTCACTCATGATGTATTAATCTAGCCAACTTGCCTTGCTTCCTGTGATATTAAGATTTATATTCTTACAAACTACTATTGAAAATCCCTGTCCTATAGATTTTTATATGACATATAGTGTAGTATAGTATAGTATAAAATATATCAAGTGAGAAATGTCATTACTTTTTTAAAGAGTATAAAATTTGATAAGTGATATTAGAAGAACCAGCTTTGATACCACTGAATATCCTTAGATCATAAAGTGCCTCTCTTTCTCAAATAATGCTAGATTTTATATTCTAGGTTTTGTTTAGTAATTTGTATTAATAAACACTATACTTTTACTATACATATATATTTAAAGCATGCAAGCTGATATTTTAAGATAGAATTTTCAGCCTTTTTATTCAACTGCATTTTATTCACTCTTAATATATGTATATCCGGAGTTTCTTTTCTAATCTGAATTAAGAAAATTGAATTTAATGCAGCTTGCGGAATATTTTTTCATGTTTTATAAAAATCCATTTCTGCTTTCAGTACGAAAACATACTAATGATTAATAGTGGATTTGTAATAATAGTAGCATTAATACAAATGATATCACAAATAAGAATTCAAGATCAGATCTGTATGGAATACCATTTAGATTAGAATATGCATATGAAAATTATATTTTTGAATTTCCTGAGAATATCATTCCTAAAAATGAGAGGCAAATATGGAACTTTTCATACAGTATTACAAAATCTACCATTAACTAGTATATAATAATAAAAAAATAACATTTCTTGGCAATCATTGCTTAATTAAAATAAACTTCTATTAGTTCTATGTATATATTCTAATAATATGAATATCTATGTGAATTTTAATATTGTTACTGCATTTCTCCTTGTTGGCAGTAATTATCCTGTTGTACTACATCTCATTTTCAGTGATATGGATGACTTAATAACCAACTTTTTTTAAAATTAAAAATATTGCTATATATGAATCAAAGCCAGAATAATTTAAAAAATATAAAAAATGTATTTATGTTTATAAGATGTACAAACAAATAAGGAACAAAAACCAGATTGGTTGCTATGGTCTTACATGAATCATTAAACAATTAGGAGGCTGTTTAAAAGAGGCTCTTCAACATGACTATAACTAACCAATGCTGGTCATGGTCATGCCAAACAGTTTCAAGACTGCATTAATCTCAATTTTTGTTTTGGTTCTGTCGGACTCAGTTTCTCTGGCACTAACTTGCAATAGATACATTTCTAGAAAATTTTTGTTCCAATTTCTCTATTAAAAACTCACAGTTTTACACTTAAATTGCAAAGATATAGTTAAATGCAGAATTATGGAAAAAGTATCAATTTTTAAAAATCTAATATTTGTAAGCTGTAAATATTGGTTTAAAAAATATTGAGTAATAATAAATGTAAACAAAGCAAAGACAACACAACACAACAATCCTTCTGCATCCCATTGTGAAGTTTAGTGTGGATATTATTTTAGTGTACACTACGTGTGAAATTAAAAACCAATACAATGAATATATTTTATTCATTGGTGAAACAGTTTATTTTTATATTTTCTTTTATCTGTGCAAATATCTCTTTTGTCAGTTTTAACATCAGCTTTTCTGATAGAAAAATCCATCTTGCTACCTGCATATCTATTCTATCTTTTCCTTTGTTCTTTCATCCTCTCCACTACCACTATCACATGGCAATTCAGAAATATGCTTACAGCTGGCCATGGTTCATTTTCCTGAGTAGCAAGTTGGGATTTTTATCTGAACAAAAGAGTGAAGTATGTAAACACTAGATTTGATTTTCTTCAGTCTTCAAAGATTGTTACAATAGCTTTTTTACATTTAATCAAATATCATATTAATAACATTCAGAAAAATTTTGCCTACTTTTTCTGCACTAGTTATTCTAGTTTTCAAAATTTAGTTCACCAAGAAATTAACATAAAATAATATAGGTATTGGTGCTTCATATGGATATTCATATTGTTAGCACATAAAGATGTGTGTATTTTATTTTATTCTTTATATAGGAATGTTTAATAAAGTTATTATTAAAAATACTAGTGAAAATGCAAGCATAATTCCTACCGGTCATCCACTTCACACTTAACTGCTGCCAGCAATTGTTGTTTTATATAAAGAGATATTATTGTGATAAATTTGATATAGATACTAGTCACACCAATAAGAAAGTAAAGAAAATGTCCATATTTGCCTATACTGTACAGAGAGTTGAATAATAAAAATTTGGCAGGTGATGTATACCATCGGTATTCTTTGATAATTCTGTTGTATTTATACAGAGTGGAAAATTTAATATATTAAACATTTTTAAATTATATTAAATTTGTTTAATAATTAATATTTAATTAAATGCAGGTTTTGCTTTTTAATCAATAGATGCTATAATGAGTCAGTTTAAAACATCCAACACCAATATTCTCTAAATGAAAATACTATGTTTTCTGTTTTTGTTTTGATATACCAGGGTTATGAGACAATGAAGTGAAAAAATGTGTACGCCATGACAAATTTAAACAAAAAAATCGATAAATTTTGTAAATAATAACAAAAAATGTTTACAATTCAGCAGAGATGTTTAAAATTAATTTTTTTATAAATGCTCACATGGTGTCTAACAGACACCACTTCAGTATTTGTGAGATTAAGCGATAAAACCTCAGAGGGTTTAAAGTGCTATGAAAACTTTGTTTCTAAATATGTTCTTGCAGTAAGGAATTTGCATTGACTAAAATATTTTTTAAATATTAAAAATCTTAAAACAATATTTAATAATCATTAAATATATCACAGGAGATGCTTAGTCACTCCAAGCAAGGCTTCCAATTTGAGATCTGCATTAATTCCAATATGCAGGCAATAAGTCCAATGCGAATACTGTTTACATTGTACTAACCTGGGAGTAGTATCACCCAGTTTTGTAATACATGTGATAGTGCATAGTCTGATTTTCTTTGGTATTCTGCAGAATTGACATGAACCTTAATATTTGAAAAAAGGTAATTGAATGTTTTAAATTGTGCTTATATCACACCAGTGCTGGATCTTTTACTAGTAGATTGCAGTACTTAATTTTTTTTTATTTTTTAATAATAATTCAAAATTTTGTAAATGTGTTTTATTCTCCCAATAGAAATACAGGCAACCCCCATATACCACGGTACTTCTATAACACAATTTAACTCTAACACAATTGATAAATTGCTGCAATTCTTCCACAACACGGTACTTATATAACACAGTTAGAGAATTTTGGTAAACCTTGCATAACATGGTATTTTTGAGCTTTTGTGCAGGGGAACCCTGCCATTATGTTGGATTTAATTTTTCAATATTTCCACTCTTTTTTGAATCCCCACTGTTGACTCACTAGTCAAAAAAAAAAAAATTATTGAGAAGTCCCTGTATTTTATTTTGTTGGGAAATTCCTGTGTTACGTTCTGTTCTATTGAACTCTTGCTTGTTGAACTTGTGGAAAAATATAAATTTCAAAGTTTTGGATAGCACACCAGACCATACAAAATATTTAAGTCATCCAAACATTGAAGTTATGTTCTTACCACTACAGTTGTACTGGGTGGTTAAAACAACTTCTTTCATTCAGCCATTAGATCAAGGCATTATATCCACCTTTAAAACTCATTACATCAGAAAATCATTACAACAGATTTTGGAAAAAATTGATTCCGAATCTATTGAAGTAATGGGAGGCATGGAAACATTTCTCGATTGTGGACTGTATCAGAATCCTAGCTTTATCGCTGAAAGAAGTAAAACTATCAATGTTAAATGCGTGTGGGAAAATGTATGACCAGAGTCAGTTCATTCAGGAAATGTGGTCGAACCGGCAGAAAACGGAATCACTGTGGCAGTAAAACTTGCTATGTCAATAGGAGGGGAAGGTCTGACCCAGTAGTCAGGAGCGAGAGTGCATAGCACGCGTTCTTTGAATGGACCAGGGTTCAAGCCCGTGACTACTAAATACGATAAATATTTGTATTGACGATTTATTGTAAACTCTACTGACTTGGTTGTTGTGCCGGAGTATAAACAGAAAAAAAAAAAATTAATGATATGATTACTGAAGCCCTCGTGGGTAGCACAATTGATAGAATTGCCCTGCTCCCCACATCGGGTGGAAAAGACCAGAGTTAGAATTCAGTTGATGATGGAAGTAATTTTTATGGGTCTTTTCACAATGTGGCTGAGTTAGTCGGCTCGGACAAAGGTGCCGACCGGGCTATCCGGGTGGGTAAAGTCGTGGGTTCAAATCCCGCCTCGGGCTTGGATCAAAGTACTGCAAAAACCTTGGGAGGTGTATTATGGCCACAGAAGCTGATGCGCCAACAACTACCAAAAAAAAAAAAAAAAAAAATCGGGCAAAGGTAGTGTGGTTTTTTTCTCCCGGAAACTCTGGTTTTTCGTCTAGAAAAACATAAAATCGACTACAGAACGCATGCAGTTTATAGACAATATATATAGAGTAACATGGCCTTAGTCGCCAATGCTCCTAAAAAAATAAAAAAAGATATAATTACTGAAGACGGTCAAGAATTACTAGTAGAAAAAGAGGCTGGCGAAGTGGATTTGGTGGAAATGCCATCAGAGGTAAAGCCAAATCAATTCAGAGGATTATAGTGCAGATGAAAATTCTAAACTTCCAAATTTTACTCTAAAAACATACGGGAATGCATAAAGTTAGCTGAGCAATTAGAATCTTATTTTTTGAATGCAGATTCTTGAATGAAAGGAGCCCAAAGTTCAAAATTGAGCTTCAAAAATGCTTAGTTCCATATGATGAAATTCACAAAGATTTATCGAGCAAAAGCAAACAAATTCAGATTACTGATATTTTAAAGAGAGCAGAAGATGCACGAAATCTAGAATGGTGTATTTTTGTTAGTTTTGTTAACAGAATAGTGTATTTCTGTTAGCTTTTGGAACATAACCCCACCCCCTTGTACTTTTTCTTAGTCCCGTATAACATGGTTTCGCACAACACATTTTATAGGAACCCAACTATCATGTTATATGAAGGTTACCTGTCCTCATTTTTAATGAATCAATCAAAATGCTGAGAATTAATTTTCAGCATTTTTGTTGAAAATTAACAATTTATTAAAATTTATTTAAAAGTGAAAATTAAACTTTATTAATTTTGTTTAAAATTTGAAAATATGTTGGTACCATAAAACAAACAAAAAATTTTGGCATTATTTCAGAACAACAAATTTTATAAAATATTTAAGAAAACACTTTGAAATTAACATTTCTGCACATTTTTTCTAACAAATATTGTAAACATAAAATAATAATACTGTTCATCTGTATTTTTTCAAGGCTCTTGTGGCATTCACTATGTGAAAAGTCTGCATGACAGATGCAGAAACTCTTTTCTATTATTTTTTTTTAGAACTAACATACTAATAAATATGGTTAGATACTGTATTCATTGCTAGAGTATAAACAAGAACATACTTTTATTTGTGATAAATAATACTAATAACAATACAATCCAATATTATTTACTAACAATTTAAATATTTGTATTATAATATTTCAATTTACTAATAATAATAATAAGACAGAAACCATTTTAATTAAATAATAATTAATAATTAAATAATAATTAATAATTAAAACATAAAAAGTGAAATATTTAACTTCCATTGAGATGAAAAAGTGTTCCACTACACTATGAACTGGAGGTACTCATCCAAAATGGTATAACATAAACTATATCATGTAGTCTATCAGAATTGCATTTTATTCAAAATGAACAACAATATATGACTGACCCAGCCATAAATATTTTCCTACAGTGTTAGTCAGACCACATGATACTACTGCCACAGTAAAAGAAAGAAAATAAGAAATTTTGACACCTTGTACAGCAGGGCAGGATCTTGGCAGTGGGGTAATCATCTTTTTTTGTGAAAGATCGGGTAAACTTTTATGATGATTTTATTAATGTGCATGGCTCACACAGTATTTAGCTTTGACAAGTCATATTACTGGTGAAGATAAGGCAGTTAAGCCATCTGAAAGTTATGTAAACTAGCAAGGTTAAAGGCTATATTAAGATATACTAGAAGTTAATAATTTCCTTAACATTAGCCTAAATCCCTTGAGAAATGCTATAAAGAAACTGCATACTTAAATTCTAACAAAATAAACTTCCTTTTTCATAGGCAAAAACTCTCAGCAAAATGTAACAAACACATGCTGAAATACTCTCAATTTAAACTAAGCTAGCAAAAGAACAAAAGTGGAGAGTCAAAATATATACAGGGGAAAGGAAAAAAAAAAATGAATAAATGTGATTTGTTGACAAAAAAGGTTTGGCTATTCTGTTCTGCCACAAACAGACCTTCATTATCGAAGAATTAACTTAAAACTTGATATGCACTAAGTACAATAAATATTCATAAATATTCATGACAGCAGCAAGCAAAAAACAGTGGAATGAAAAATGTTGGAAAATGCCATAGTGTAGCTCATAAGAACGGGTAATATAACCAATGCGGAGAACTAAATAAGCATGTTCATTATGTCATGTTTATTGTTTTTTAAGAAAGTCTTACTGAAAAGCATGACAAGCTTCTGGATTTTGCAAGTTTACTTCATTTACTGAGATTCTTTGGTATTTTGCAGAAATGAGTTTAGTTTTATCACTTATCGTTGAACATTGGCCATTGGCTTTATTCCATAGAATGAACAGATTTTTAAATCTGGATGGATTTAAACTTTAGAATTTTGTTTTGATTTGAAGTCATTTTAGTTTTAAATTCTTCTAAACATGGCAAAATTTCTTCTTATTTTCTTTTTACTTAAAACCGAGTTATTTATTGTACTATTGTTGAGTAGTAATGGATTACTGTGAGTCTCAAATCAGAAGCTTTGCTTGGAACAAGTAATGAAACTGAAGTTTGCAAGACATTACAATTTTGCATTCTTACATTATTTATTATGACATATTTACTTAGCTTAATTAATATTAAGTAGGTCAAATATAATCTAAAAAAATGAAAATAAAAAATATGAAATCTAAAAAAACTAATTTTTTTAGATTTTTCAAATATTGGATTTTGTGTGTGTGTGTGTGTGTGTGTGTGTGTGTGTTTTCTGTAGAAAAAGAGTACAAAGAAAGAAGTTCGGCCTTCAAACTGAAGGCCGAACTTCTTTATTAATTCAACAAAATTTCTTAATTAAACAAAAAAAAATCATTAATGGTGTAAAGTAATATTTTCCTTACTGTGTAATAAACTATAAAGTAAATTCCATTCCTCCTGTCAGTACTTTAAATATCTGATACTTAAGTACTCCTATACAGTACTGTAAGTATGGACCATGCAAGTGCTTGAGGCAAAAGGTCTCAGTTACTGTGTGATGGAATTGTATTTTATTTAAAGCAGTTCTAATGTTCTTGAAAATTTCCATTGTAAATTTAATAATTTAATGCAGTGGTTCTCAAACTGTGTCGAAACGCCCTGGGGAGGCACCATAATTTACCAGGAGCATCGTGGACAATGTGATAGTTTATGTAAGATTTCCATGGCAAATATTAAAAATGTATTAATTATAGATGTTTTACTTCAAGGGAGGTGCTGGGAAAATTGTACAGGTCATGGAAGATATGAGCTCAGAAAGTTTGAGAACCGCTGATTTAATGCATATTAAGATATTGCTATTGCATTCAATGGAAAAAACAATAATAAATTTTGTATTATCTGTGATATGCTGCAAAAGATATGAAACAACTTCCTATTAGCAGTAATATATTTTTTAAATTAACCATTTACATTTTCCATCATCAAAATATACTAATTACACCAAAAATTAGATATCTTAGACTTCAGTAACTCTGTGATGGCTATGCCTATATTTGAATGAGTATTATAATGTATTTAATATATATAAACATGTTTATATGTATTATAAATGTTTTGCAACATTTAACCTTCTGTTGCTAACAGGTGCCACTTCTTAAAATTTTTCTGTTTATTTTTTTTAAAATTTGTAAATGAAACCAAATCCACCTGAATACATTTGCCCATCAGTATTCTCTAACTGATTATACAGATTTTCTGGTTTTCATTTCAATATAGTATGAATTATGAAGCATTAATTTTTTTTAACAGACCAAGTGAGTAAGGAGCATTTACCTTTCTTCTAGATTCCAGCAACAGGTGTATAATCTTGCTGTAGAGCTTTGACTTTGCTGGCAAACAGCTGATAAAAAAACAAACATTCACGTTGTATGTGCTAGATACCCCACAAGTGTCTGGATTTCAATTGGGGTATCAGTGAGCTTTAAAGTTCTAAAAAATGCAATAAAACCACTTTATTATTATTATTGTTCTCTCTTTTTATCTTTATTCAGTTAAACCCAATTCAACTAAACACAATTTTAAAAACTCTGTTTAGCAAATCATAATTATTAGCTCACCATTTCCAATTCAGTAAAGAGAGAAAAATTATTTTTTTAAAATTAAAATGAAAAAAAAGGAGATTACACAGATGTCACACAAGTGCCCTTGTTAAAATTGTGGTTGCAAGGGACAGAAGGTTAATTGCATAAATATATATTATATTTATGAAGGTCTAAGTTCCTGGAATTAACAAACGACCTTTTTTAGTAAGAACATACTAGTATACCACTAAATTATTGCTAAATTATACAGTAAATTGCAGCTGTTATGATATATTAAACTAAGGATGCAAAAAGCCATCAATTTAATCAAATACTATTTCTGGCCATAATATTTTAATATTTAATATTTTGCTAAGGAATTTTAAACTTCCAGCAAGTACTTAGTTGTTTATAAAAGACAGTATTTTGTGATAGCATACAAGGTTTCTGTAATATATACAGAATTCTGTAGGTGCACTTGGATATGCCTATTAAGATATTGCTATTGCAATATCTTAATAGGCATATCCAGTATTCTCTAACTGATTATACAGATTTTCTGGTTTTCATTTCAATATAGTATGAATTATGAAGCATTAATTTTTTTTGCTTAACACAACAATATGCCTATTAAGATATTGCTATTCCAGTATCTTAATAGGCATATCCATAAAACATGAGGTTAATACATATATGAACACGAAAAAGCCAAAATATTTTCTGCATTATAGCAATAATTTAAAGGTATTATGAATACAAAAAAAGAATTTACTAAAAATGTATATGCTTATAGGGATTTTTGGTGTAATTAATATTTTGAAAGTTTTTTTTAAGTTTGTTTGAATCTTGTTTGTAATGATCTTAATATTTTTCAAATTCACACTTGCAGAAGCGAAATGTGAAATTTCTTATCTTGGATTTATAATTGGAACTGTGATCTCTGATTATTTTTGACTGTATTACTTAATTTTTTATTTCATACTTTCCTATGACAAAATGGAGTTATATACAAGTATATATATATATATCTCTGAGTATAATTTTTAATTTTTTTTTATCTCTTGAAACAGCTTTACTTTCTGTAATATAAATGTTTTAATTGGCAGTGAAATGTACCTTTCATTTTGATATTCTACACAAAATGAAATTATCAGTGATAATTTTGTAAGAAGCAATTAGAAATCAGTGTTAGTAGAAGTTGAATCTTATTTGTTATTTAGAGGAAAAATAACCTAGAAACAATGTTATATTTTACACTGAAAATAAAAAAAAAAAAAAAAAAAAACACACAAAGTCAAAATTATATTCTGGGTAGGTTTATATAGAAATCAGTATTATTGAATAATAATATAAAATTAAAAATATTGTTGCAAATATATACATAGATATCAGCATTCTCCCCAAAAAAATTTGCCATCGAATTTTTTTAAGAAGAGTCTTTAACAGTTGGACAGAATTATGGTGTATAAATCAATTTCCAAAATCTGCTTGGGTTTTCTGTGCCTTCTTTCCCACCCCTTTATATAAAAGGAACAGTGCTTTCTAATGTCCAATTTTTTTCCCTATATTTCTTATATATTAGAAACACGTCCTGTATTTCATATAATATTCATCTTAATCTGTGCATTATAATAATTTAGATTAACATAGTAGAGTATCTGCCTGTTGGATGACTCTCTCTTTCTTCCCCCCCTTGCCTTTGCATTTTTCCATATATCAATATTGCCTCATATTTTTCTGAAACAGTTTGACCTAGTTTTAATCATAAGGCAGGTACCTTCTTGAAATAATCCTCAAAGCCCTTCAGTTTAAAGTTGCCTGTTGCATCCCTCATGAATCAAGATGGATAGGGAAGCCATGGAATTTTCTTCCCTTAAAATTCTGTAATGTAACCTCTTAAAACGATCCCCGACCAGCATCCTGGAATTGTCCAGGATAACATTCAGCTGAATGTTTCTGAATAAAAAAAAAGAAAAAAAAAAAAAAAAAACATTCGCAATTTCTCTCTATACCAGAAATCCAAATCTATCATTTGAAATATGAAAGTCGAGATGAACTACTGAAATCAATAATTCAAAAGATCTTTATTTTTAAATCTGAAACATTTAAAAAAATCTTTTCACCAGATCAAAAAAATATAAAAATCTGCAAAAATCTGTGCAGCCATATTTTCCTCAATAATGAGGTGGGCAGGCCTTGCAGATTTGCAGATAAATCTTCTCAGGAAAAGAAGAATCTCAAATTGTATTTATTATGTGTAATGAATTTTTATTTTAATTACATGTGGACAATTTTTATTCACAGATCCTCTTATCCCAAAGGTATCAGTTCTATAAACATACTGGCTAAAGATAATGTTTCAGTGTATATTGTTTGGCCTATCTTATAAAAGTATAATATATCTTGATACAGTAACTAAAATGTTTTATTTAAACAAAAAAAAAAAAAAAAAAAAAAAACATTTAATATGCAGTGTTTCACACTGTTATTTTTCCTCTTACATAACAGTCTAATAATATCTCGCATTGGATATGATATATACAATTCTATGTATTTAAGGGAATAGGATGTTCCCTCAGAAATAATCTCTCTCAAAATCAGTTAGAAATTTAAAAGTGATATTAATTTAGTTTTTACATTTGTAGAAGGTATTTTCTCAGGGACAGAACATGTTTTTTAAAACACATTTTTTGGTTGTTTGCATTTTTATTAGATTGCTATTTATCTTTTTGTATTAACGCACATTTTGTTTCTCTTGTACTTTTTTTTTTTTTACCAAACTTAATACAGCTTCATGTGTGAGAATTCTTCGTAGGTGTATTTTCTACAGGATTCTATTTATGAAAAGTATTCTTTAGAGTAACAGACTAATTTCTATTTATAATGCCAGTACTTTTCAGAAGGAAAAACTGTATTAGCGATTAATGCTTAAGACTATCATAAATAAATTATTTCATACTGTATATTATGGATTGCTTTATTTTATGAAAAATCAAAACATGACCATAATATTCACATCACAACATAATCATAATGTGTCCTTTCAGCTCCCAGACTGAAGATCATTGTTCCACTATGTAATGTGGAAAAAAGGTCTGGTTTTGAATTCTGTTGTGATGTGAGGAAGTATGGAATTTTTCACACCATGACCAAGTTAGTGGGTGAGGGGTTGTAGGGTTTTAAAATACTGTAAACTCTGCTTTTCATCTTACAAATAATCCAAATAAAAGCTGGCTTGGTGCTTCTTATTCTAAATCTGTTTTAACCACACTACCTTACCAATTTATCAGAGACTACTCCAGTATTCCAATAATATCTGTACTATCCAATTATAGAAAATTGAACTAGTCCATGATGTACTGGGTGACATAATATGGCAGACTGCTATAAGAAACACTGCATGTATCAGTAAGATCATTAAAGGTGTATTGTGGGAAGGGCAAGAAATGTCAACTTCACAAGTGGCATGTTCACAATTATCAATGAAGTAGCATTAGTAACTATAAATAGTAGCATTGGCATCATTACAGATAGTGACAAACTTCTCTTGCATATTGATATGGATAGAATCTAGATTCCTTTCCGTCTTTAGTTGGTGGTTGGTATGAAACAAAACAAGTCTGGCCTTGAGAAGAAGCTTCATCATCAGAACTGCAGATGTCTATCCCACCATGCTTCCCAAAATTAGAAACACTGTGTATGGTTGAAACATATGTATAAAGAGTGGCATTAATTTTTGTATGTAGATAATAATCATAGTCCTTTTATAGTGTGATTTAACTGGTGTTCTTATACTGCTTAGCAGGTCTTGTATTTGGTTATGTCCAATGCAATATTTGTCTACATAAGTTTCACGACATTTCATGCATTCCATTTGAAGTGTTTGTACCATGACATATGAAGCAGGTGGGCAAATATGTAGTGTGGAAAGTAACTGTATGGGTGCTATTTAGTAGTAGTAATGGCAAAGCAAGAAAGCAAATTTATATAGCATCAGCCCAAAAAAAAAAAAAAAAACTCACTTCACCCATCCGTACCATCCAAGAATTTGTCTACTTCTCTTTTGAATTTATTCAACCCATCAATTTTCACAACAAAAGATGGAAGCCTGTTTCAACGATCAACCACCCGCTGGCTGAAGGAAAATTTCCACACTCTATCCTGCAACCATCCTTCCTCAACTTGAATTCATGCCCTCTTTGTGTGTAGCAAGTGGAATAAGACCATGAACATTCAGCTTAATCCAGTCAAGGCTTTAAACCTCAATCAGATCTCCCTCAGGTGCCTGGTCTTGAGATGCTGCCATTTGCAGAACTGAAGCCTTTCTAAAAGGTAAGAGTACCTTTTTGAAAGGTACTCTTACCTTTTAGAAAAGTACTCTTTGTACTCTAAGTACTCTTTTAGAAAAGTACTTTGAAAGGTACTCTTACCTTTCCCTTCACCAATCTGGTTGCCCTTCTCTGCAATCATTCCAGCAGATCTACTAATTCCTAAAGTGAGGCCTCCAGACCTATATGCAATACTCAAGATGCAGGCTAACAATGGCTTTATACAAAGGGATAATCACCCTGTCCCTGCTAGCAAAGTTTCTGTATATCATTTACAAAACCCTAAGAGCTGTCCTGGCAACATGTCTGCCTGCACAATTACCCCCAGGTCTTTTTCATTCTCCTACCCTGAGCGTAGTACCACAAAGTTGATAAGTTACTCTGGAGTTACTGCTACTGATGTGAAGTACCTTGCATTTGTCAATGTTAAACTTCAACTGCCATTCCTTAGCCCATTGACCCTATTATCCTATATTTTGTTTCAGTAGCTCACCCTGATGATTGTCATTAACCACCCTGCCAACCATTGTATCATCTGCAAACTTTAGACATTAAGCCCAATATACTTTCATCAATATCATTGATAAATATTGAAAATAACCATGAACCCAGCACTGAACCATGGGGAACTCCACTAATAACATTAGTCCATGAACAGCAGTTCCCATTTATGACCACTCTCTGTCTTCTTCCACTTAACCATCCCTTTATCTATAGCAGTAACTTACCCTTAATGCCACATTGCTCCAGTTTGTACAGCAGCCTTTTATGTGCAATTGTATCAGTATGATAATAAGGAAGATTTAAATGACTGAATGTGGCATGATGCAATATATGCTGGTATAAATATCTCAGAAACTGTAACCCTGCTGGGGTTTTCACAAGCGAGTGTATCAAGATTGGTCCAATTACCAAATAACATTCACCTAATTGTGATCATGCAAGAAGACTTGTGCACAATAACAAGAAATGTCTAAAATCAGTCAAATAACAACAGTGGTGTATTCGGACTGGAAAGACATTCCTGTACTTTTTTCTAAATGTCATAATAGAAAATCCTTAAATTTATACACCTAATATTATGAAACAATGGCATAATCAAAGGAGAGGGAGAAATATCTATTTTACCCATTGCTACTAAAAATATATATTAATAGTACAGTAATCTTTAAAATTAATAATTTCTTTAAAAATTTATTTAAAAACAAAAATATAAATTTTGCAATGAAACTTAAACGTTTCTTACTAAAGTACAATGTGTTATATAAGGGATCCAGCGAATGAGATATACTATGATGCGTGCGAACGCTGCATTTTGATTTGCATTGAGCTGAACTCTAGAACTGATTGTTCTATGAACTGTGAGTCTGAAGTCTGATTCAGTTACTGTACAATCGATGCGGTGTTATCATATAGTCTTCTGGAGAACAAGTACTATTTTTTTTAGCAATACACCTCTGAATAATAACCAAAGATCGCAGTAAACAAAAATTCACAGACCTGTCCTGCCAGGTATCAACAATTCAAGCTGGTGCAAGCAGTGGCATAGAGAGTGTTTTCATGGTAAACACTGCCCCTCTCCCCTGATACCAATGAAGGAATTTGGATGCCTCAAGTTATCTTGAAATAAAAATTGTTTCTGACATGATGCATCCCCTCAGGACTCCAGTTTTGCCATTGGCAAATGAGTTCCCTCCTTCAGGAAAATGCATTATATCACTAGGTTTATACAATACAGGCTCCAGGATGGCATTGTAAATTGTGTATAATGTGTGTTGGACTTTTTTAGCATTAGCATTAGTAGAGGCATTTGATTCAAGAAAGCAAGCTTATGCAGCATCAGCCAAAAAAAAAAAATAAATAAATAAAAAATAACCACTTCCACTTCACCCCTCTGTTCGTTCGAAATACCTGTCCAGCTGAGCCTTAAACTTATTTAGGTTATCAACTTCCACGACAAGGGATGGAAGTCTATTCCACCAACCAACCACCCGCTGTCTAAAGGCAAATTTCCTCACGTCTATCCTACATCTGTCTTTTCTCAATTTGAATTTATGCCCTCTCAGGTGATTATTCTGAGCAGGAGGAAGAATGCCATCAGCATTGAGCATGCTCAAACCATTCAAGGCTTTATACACCTCTATCAGATCACCTCGCCAGTGCCTAGTCTCCAGACACTGTAATTTGCAAAACTTAAGCATTTCTTTGTAAGAGCTCCCCTTTGTTCCATTCACTAATCTTGTTTCCCTTCTCTGTACTCGTTCCAGCATCTCTACATCCTTCTTGAAATGAGGCCTCCAGACCTGTATACAGTACTCTAGGTGTGGTCTGACCATTGCCTTATACAAGGGAATAATCACCTCCTTATCCCTGCTAGAAAAATTCCTATATATCATCGACAATACACCATGAGCTACTCTTGCAGCCCGTCTGCACTGCTCAGAAAACTTCATATCTGCCTGGACAACCACCCCCAGGTCCCTTTCATTCTCTACCACTGTCAGTGTAGTACCACAGAGTTGATACGTTGCTGTGGGGTTGCTGTTTCCCATATGCAATACTTTACATTTGTCAATGTTAAACTTCATTTGCCACCTCTCAGCCCATCTGCTCAACCTTTCCAGATCCTGTTGCAGTAGCATAGTGTCAGTAGTGTCCTTGACAACCCTGCCAATCTTCGTATCGTCTGCAAACTTGGACATTAAGCTTGATATACTATCATCAATATCATTTATAAATACAGAAAACAATAATGGACGCAATACTGAACCCTGAGGGACTCCACTAATAACATTAGTCCACGATGAGCAGTGTCCATTGATTACCACTCTCTGTCTTCTCCCCCTCAACCACCCCTTTATCCATAGCAGCAATTTGCCTCCAATGCGACACTGCTCCAATTTGTGCAGCAGTCTTCCATGTGCAACAGTATCAAAAGCCTTTCTAAGATCCAAGTATATAATATCAAAGTTATTCCCTGCATCCAGTTCTTTTGTGACTGCATCATAGTATCCAATCAAATTGGTCAGGCAAGACTTCCCCTTAACAAAACCATGCTGTGTCTGAGCTATAACTGAAGTCTTGTCTAGATGATCCTGCAGTGCTTCTTTAACCAGTACCTCCATTAATTTTCCAGGAACTGAAGTTCAACTAACAGGTCTATAATTACTTGTGTCAGCCTTTGATCCTCCTTTGTGAATTGGCGTCACATTTGCACATCTCCAGTCTGTGGGTACCTCCCCTGAATCCAAGAAAGCTCTCATAATTATGGCTAAGGGTTTGCTTACTTCCTTTGCTGCCTCCTTTAATATAACTGGATAGATCCCATCCACCCCAGGTGCCTTTCTTGTATTTATCTTCAACAATTTCTCCTCCACTTTACTCTCATTTATTACAAGATTCTCTAGCTTACTGCCAGAGTTGAATACACCTCTGGCACTCCCCTCGCTGAATAACTCTTGATGTGTGAATGTCGATGCAAAATATTCATTCAGTTTGTTAGCTACCTGAGCAGGATCATCAACAGTTGACCCATCGATATCAAGTGGACCAATCTGATTCATCCCCTTCCTTCTAGAGTTTACATAAGTAAAGAACTCTTTGCTGTTTTTCTTTGCATCCCTTGCCAAAGATTTCTCATAATCTGCCTTCGCCTGCCTAACCTCCTTTGTAACTTGGTTACAGATCAACTTGTATCTATCATAGGCTTCTGTGTTACGTGTTAATTTGTATGTATCCCATGCATTTTTCTTCTCTGCCGTATGTCTCATTAGTTCATCTGACATCCATTTAGGCCTAAACCTTGAACAATATTTCTTAGTTGGTATGTAAAGCTTAGTAGCTTCCAAGATAAGTTCTTTGAATGCTTCCCATTTTGAATTTGCTGTTGGTAACATCATCAGTTGGTCCCACTGTATAGAATTTAAATACTGTCTCAGTCCATCGTAGTCGCCTTTACTAAAGCAATAACCCTTCCCTTTACCCCTAATGGTAGTTACCTCTTTGAGTAAATCCCACTTCAGCACACTGTGATCACTGCCACCTAGTGGTTCATTTATCTGCAGATTCTTAATGCATGAAGAATAACTACTGATAATCAAATCAAGAGTATTACTCCCTCTAGTTGCCTCCCGAACATGCTGATGTAGAAAACAATCATCCAATAAATCCACAAAAGCCTTGCTAGCGTGTGAGTGACCAGCCCCCAAATTCCAGTCAATATCTGGGAAATTAAAATCCCCCATTATAAGACTCTCTGATTTACTGGCCCACTCTATTTCCTCGTACAGTTTCTTATTATACTCATCAGAGTCATTCGGCCTATGGCACACTCCTACTCTCAATTTTGATCTCCCAATGCTTATGTCACACCAAATTGACTCGACACTGCACTGTCCAGCAATGTCGACTGGTTTCACTTCCTTGGATTTTATGTATTTCTTAACTAATAGCATAACCCCTCCTCCCTTCCTACCCTGTCTATCCTTTCTGTAGACATTGTACTCCCCAAATTCCAGTTCTGCATTCCTTATATCTGTGTTACACCACGTCTCTGAAATCCCCACAATATCTGCCTTTGATGTTTTGAGCAATACCTGAAATTCATCAAATTTATTTACCAAACTCCTAGCATTGGTGTACACGCAAGTATACATGCACCTGTTCTTTTTCTTAGCTACCCTAACACAACCTATGTGTTTATTTGTACCCCAATGATTCCCAGCAGTCTCTGAAATATCCTGCATCTTATTTTCCAGGCTGCGGCTCATTCCAATAGAAGCAGTGCAAGAATCATTTTCACCTCTGCCAGTGGCTTCTGTTAATCTATTAGTCAAACTTGTCAGACTTAATTAGTCAGACTTGCCTCTTTGCTAGACAATAAAGCAGTTTCTGGGAGAGAAAAAAAAGCACACAACCTTGCCTGAGACTAACTCAGCCACATTGTGAAAAGGCCCATGAAAATTCCTCACATCATTGACAGGATTCTAACTTAAGACTTTTCCACATGCCATGAAAAGGAGGGTGATTATAACCATTGTGCTGCCAATGAGGGTCACGTATATATTTTTACAGAGCGATTATAAAATCCTTTCCCACTTTTAAAAGTGAATAACTTTAAAAACCACTGTGGCATTTTAAAGGCATGTTCGATGCAACTGACAACAAACACTATAAAAAAAAAGAGCACAAGTCAACTAATATGTAAAGTTAACTCACACCCTTTTAACTGACCAATAGACTTCCCTGGAAGGTGTGCTTCATACATCCATATATGGCATACAAGGTTAAAAAAATATTCATGTTAGGGTCATCAGAGAAAACTCACCTGCCCATGTACTTCCTTACATCATTTGACCTTACTAATACTTAGGTGCATCAGCAAGTTAGGCCATATTGTGCTGTATATACACTGGTGTGCAAAACTTAAGGACCAGTCAGGTTTTCACCTGTAGCTTCTCATGGGAGTGGCCTGGATATGGGAAAAGCATACCAAAGTAACTTTGTGAGGTGCAGAAATGATGAAGGAAACAACACTGACACAACAACAGAAACAAAATGGTACAGAGGGACTTTATTCAAAAATGGTAACATAGCACTGGCTGCCATGATACAGATGCATCACTGCCAAAGACCGAAAAAAGGGAAGAGGTGGTCCTCAGTAGGAGATATGGCCACCCCTAATGTCGATGGATACATGGAACAATGTTGTTGATAAGTTCTTGCAGTAACATTGTCCTTTCCTCTGTCAGCGCCATCTTCAGCTGGTGAACATTTTCTGGTAGGTGTGGATGTGCTGCTAGGTGTCTCCTCAGAGCGTCCCATATGTGTTTGATGAGATTTAGATCGCAGCAACGGGCAGGGCAGGCCAATCCATACGAACAATGTCTTCACTTTCCAAAAGCATATTAACGGCTGCAGTGCAATGTGGTATGGCAGTATCATCCATAAACACAAACTCGGGGGCCAATAGTGCCTCGGAACAGATGCACATGGGGAAGGATTACCTCAGTAGAGTAGTGTGCACCAGTTACAGTACCTCCTTCCAGTATCTGGAGTTGTGTAAGTCCATCCAAGATAATGCCTCCCAAGACGAGAACACCTCGACTGCCATATCGATCTCTTTCAGTGATGTTTGCAGGATGATACCATGTGCCAACCTCTTGCCAGATTAGCTGACGTCCAGAATCGCTGCTGAGACTGAATCTACTCTCATCAGCAAAAGAGTACTTTAACCCATTGCACTGCTGTCCAGTCCTTGTGTTCGATGCACCACTGTAACGGTGTCTCCAATGGGCAAGTGTTAAAGAGACAGTGTACTGGCTGTCGGACTGGCAAACAGTCCACCCTTTGTGGAGTTGCCTGGCCACAGTAAACTGCGATATCCTGGGTCCTGTGCAGCTGGTTTGCAATGGATCCCACTGTCTGGTGTCATTATTATTTTTTTTATTTTTTAATTGGTCTCCGTTCAGGAAGCTCAGGCGACCCTGACGGAGACCTGCCAGGACACAACAGAACCCAACACGATACTACACATTCAACACACTACACTTTTTCTGGCATTTACAGTGTTCTGAATTTCTTCACAGTGTACATATGGCGCAGATGTGGGAAAGCACAGGTGGCGCCCGACCCACACACTATGTCTGGTGTCAGTCCCTCTTGGCCTGTAGGAGTATATAGCGGTCATCATGGGGCATTGTTTTTTGTGGATGAACACCACTGGTCGTTTGAACAGCTGCACTTGTCGTTCTGAAGGCCGATGCTATGGGCGATACCGAACTGCAGCCACACTCCTGGCACTTCGACCCCGGGTAAAGTCATCCAGATGACTACTGGCCATTTTGTTGCCTGTAGCACTATGAAATCAATTAAATATCTAACAGTCGTGCTCATCATTCAGTAATTTGCACATAACTGCTGCTTTTATCAGTTTATGTGAGCCGTCTCGTCACGATTCAAATTTTTGCATGTGCATAAGCTTTCTACTGAACGGCCACAGTTATGCAAATCACTACAGTCTGTTTCGTTTGATTTTGTGATTGTAACCTTTAGAAAGTGTTGGTCCTTAAGTTTTGCACACCCACTGGTTTTATCATGTTTGTTAATTTCACATGTTCTGTGGTCAATTTTCTGTTTTGCTGGATGAAAGATCAGAGGTTCCAGAAGGAAAGAACCATGCTATCCTCGCACGAGACCAACTAACTCAGTCACATTATGAAAAAGGTGCATAAAAATTCCTCACACACAGGATTCCTACTCAGGTCTTTTCCACCTGTTGTGTGAAGGCAGTGATTATATCAACTGTGTTATGTTTGAAGGCATACTAATACTGCTCTTGCACTTGGTTGTTATTCAACTAAACATATTTTTTTTTACCCTGCACAGGAGTTGTCAGTTCACATTGGCCTCTCACGTCAATGGGCTGTTTCTGATCAGAGCATCTAAGTTCGCTTGATGTTTTTTGGTTATTGAACCAACCTCTGTCACGTTGCCCATTTTAGCGTCTGCTTATTACTTAACCTCTTATAACCCTCCATTCATATGTAAGTAATTTGTGTGTATAATTGTTCCATCATTTGGTCCTTGAGGTTGTCACAGACATTCTCTCAGCTATGCCAGACAAGCTGTACTTGCAACCTGGGAGTCTAAAACGCTGATGGAACTGATATTCGGGTGACACTCAAGTCAAGTGGACCCAATTTCGGCGAAGTCCGGACGGTCTGTGACAGCCAAATCCTCTGCTTGCACCTTCACGATGGTGGGACTGTTAATAATCCTGTGTATAACCTCCATGCACAAGTACATGGTGTGTGACCACCCAGGTGTGAACCAACGTAAGCAGGGGTCGAGGTGTGGCGCCCACACCACATGGAGGAACGCCGCCCCTCTATGTTACCAGGCAGTACTAAGTGGTAGATGACTCTCATCAACCGGTGAAATACCACCACTTTGCTTATTGGAGGCTTGAAGTGGTGGAACCCATGTTTGGTCTCTAGAGCTAAGTTCCGGTCAACCCTTCCCTATCTCTTCCATCGTGCAGTATGATTGATGACTTTTGAGGTTATGATGAACGTCGTGGCGAGATCCAATATTCCTTACATTTCGAGGGTACAGCTCTAAAACGGTGTTCGCAGGCTGGCCGCTAGTTTGTACACCGGACCGAACCTATTGGTAACTCTCTAGGAGGCTTCCGAATCAGCTAGTGTATAAACTTGCTACCTCTACTCTGCCAGATAGTGACTGGAGGGAGTCCGAGTAGTGTGTATGCGGGGAGCATTATTGAGGCCACGTTATGACAAGGATCTGGGTATATTCTTACATGTACGCCATATCCAAAAATTTCATTACTTCATACAGCATGTCCCACCCACTTTTTCTTACTATTGAATACACCATGAATTGTCAAACTAATAGAGTAAGCTTATCTGCGAAAAGATCTAAACCTCCCAAGGACTTCCTAATTCATTTCACAAATATACGTGGTCTCAATTCTAATCTCAACGATGTCCATTTCCACTTGCAGTCTGCCAAACCCCATGTATTTTTTCTGACAGAATCTCAGTTATCGGTTGATTCATCTACTGCTCATCTCAGATGCCCAAATTATTCACTGTATGATTCCTTTCGCCTCAAAGGTGGTTCTTGTGCATATGTCCGTTCTGATATTCCCTGTCAGAGACTTGGCAATTTGGAATCTCCTCTCTTTGATCTTCTCTGGCTTAAAATCTCTCTACCTCATTGTGTCAAATTCATCTGTTGTCTCTACCGTTCTCCCAACTCCACTAATCACTTGGAGCTCTTTGACTTCCTCTCTTTGCAACTTGACTTTCTCCAGTCCAACTTTCCTAACAGTGAGGTAATTTTCCTTGGTGATTTTAATGTTCACAACTCCAGATGGCTTCAGTTTTCTAGTCACACCGACCCAGAAGGTCGAGATGCTGAGGCTTTTGCAATTACTAATGACCTAGCACAGATTGTTCATTTACCTACAAGAATACCGAACAATCCTAATCATACAGCCAATACGCTTGATCTTTTTCTCACAAACAACCCTTCTAAGTACACGGTCGAAGTGAGAGGTCCTTTAGGCACTTCAGATCACAACTTGGTGATTGTCTCTTCTCCAATGGAACCTTTATCTCATGGCTATTCCCAACCTCGTGTTGTTTGGCATTACAAGAATGCAAAATGGGATGACCTGCGAGACTTCTTTTCTTCTTTTCCTTGGTCGGATTGCTGTTTCAAAACTTCTGATGTCAACGTTTGCTCAGATCGTGTCAGTGAAATTATTCTTGCAGGAATGGAATCCTTTATCCCACACTCTACTTTAAAATCTGGTCCTTTATCTAAACCTTGGTTTTCCAATAAAAGTGCTAAGGCTGTCCAAGAGAAGAATGTTGCATATCGTAATTGGCTTGTTTCTAATTCTTCAGTTTCATTTTCTGCCTACACCAAAGTTCGCAACAATTGTAAAGCAGTTACTAATCAGTCCAAACTAGAGTTTGAACAGGCTAAGAGTAGAAAACTTGCTTCTTGCACTAATGGTAGCCGAGCATTCTGGTCTCTTGCCAAAGCTATTGGCCGCAACTTTTGGCCATCTCTACTCCCACCTCTGTCCAAACCAGATGGTTCTGTTGTCACTTCAGCCAAGGATAAAGCTGACCTGCTAGTATCCCATTTTTCTTCCAGCTCATGTATTAATGATCTTGGTAAAACACCTCCCACCATTGTAGAGCTGCTGGAACGAGTACAGAGAAGGGAAACAAGATTAGTGAATGGAACAAAGGGGTGCTCTTACGAAGAAAGGCTTAAGTTTTGCAAATTACAGTGTCTGGAGACTAGGCACCAGCGAGGTGATCTGATAGAGGTGTATAAAGCCTTGAATGGTTTGAGCATGCTCAATGCTGATGGGATTCTTCCTCTAGCTTAGAATAATCACCTCAGAGGGCATAAATTCAAATTGAGGAAAGACAGATGTAGGATAGACGTGCGGAAATTTGCCTTTAGCCAGCGAGTGGTTGGTTGGTGGAACAGACTTCCATCCCTTGTAGTGGAGGTTGATAGCCTAAATAAGTTTAAGGCTCAGCTGGACAGGTATTTTGAACGAACAGAGGGGTGAAGTGGAAGTGGTTTTTTTTTTTTTTTTTTTTTTTTTTTGGCTGATGCTGCATAAGCTTGCTTTCTTGCATCAAATGCCTCTACTAATGCTAATGCTAAAAGGATATCAGAAGGATTTTGATGAATCTTGATGCTAAGGAAGCTCTAGGTCTTGATGGTATTTCTCCACTTGTTCTCAAAACCTGTGCTCCTGAACTTACTCCTATTCTTTGCCGCCTTTTTTCACTTTCTTATTCCAAAGGTGTTTTTCCTTCTGCTTGGAAATTTGCTCATATCCAGCCAGTTCCGAAAAAGGGTGACAAATCCCTCCCATCCAATTATCGTCCCATTGCAATTACTTCTACTCTTTCTAAAGTAATGGAGAAATCAATTAACCGCCAACTCTTAAACTACCTAGAAACCTTCCGTCTGATCAACGATCACCAGTATGGATTCCGTCAGTGTCGATCCACTGGTGATATTCTGGCTTATGTTGCCCATTTATGGACTTATTCAATGGAAAGGTTCGGTGAAACACAAGTAGTTGCTCTTGACACCTCAAAGGCTTTTGATCGTGTTTGGCATAAAGGCCTTCTAAACAAGCTTCCATCTTATGGTTTGCCAACTGTTTTTGTAATTGGTTATCCAGTTTTCTCTCTGATCGCTCACTGAGAGTGATGGTAGATGGCTCTCTGTCTTCTAACTTTTCCACTAATGCCGGTGTCCCCCCAAGGTTCAGTTCTTTCCCCCACTCTTTTCATCTTGTATATTAATGACCTTCTTCAATTAACTGGAAATCCTATCCATAGTTTTGCCGATGACAGCACATTGCCTTCCACTTTCCATTTTGAGAAACCTTGCCCTTCCGAATCAGATTCAACTTCTCGAAAATCTGCTACCAATTCCTTAAATGCCGATCTTCAGGTAATTCTCCAGTGGGGCAAAGACAACTTAGTTGATTTCAACCCTTCTAAAACTCAGTCTTGTCTTATATCTCGCAAAAAGGATTCTTCTGCTCTTATGCTTATCTTTTGTGACACTCCGATTTCTAGGCAAAATGATATATCTCTTTTGGGGATTACCCTGACTTCTAATCTCTCTTGGCACAAGCACATTACAAATATTGCTTCCTCTGCATCTAAAAAACTTGGTTTTCTCTTTCGCTCTCGGCGTTACTTTTCTTCCAAACAACTGTTCACTCTGTATAAATCGCAAATCCGCCCTGCCATGGAATATTGTTCGCACATCTGGGGTGGTGCCCCCAAAACCTCTCTCAGGCTTCTTGATTTCATTCAGAAGAGGGCAGTTAGGTTAATTAATGATTCATCTCTAACAGAATCTCTCCACTCGCTTTCTCATAGACGCACTGTTTCTGCTGCATGCCTCTTCTACAGATACTTCCATGGGCACTGTTCTTCTGAATTGGCTTCTATAATTCCCGCTCTCCCTTTCAAAACAGTCCGAACACGTGCTGCCACCAGCCAACATCCATTTACTGTCCAACTTCAAACCCACAGAACCAACTTTTCACCTTCCTCATTTATTCATTCAACTGCCGTTTTCTGGAACAACCTTCCTTCATACGTATGTCTTGAAAATTACAATCTACAGAAGTTCAAGTCCAATGTCAACAAATATCTTATTTCGTCTTCTCAACCTCCAACCCAAGCACGGTACTAAGTACTACAGGTTCTAATACTTCTCGTGTTTGGGGTTCACATAAAAAAAAAAAAAATCTGCTATCTGTTGCTAGCACAAGGATGATTTCACTCAAGAGTGAAACCAAACCATTTGCCAAATCAAGTCGGGAAAAGGCTTGGACTTTGTACCCTTCGACCAGGTGCCGGCTGGGGGCTGGACAATAAATAATCTGTGGAACCATCTCCCCCCCCCCCAACACCGTAAAAGATCTTTTCAATTCATCTCAGGGCTTTTCTATCCATCTAGAAGCATACAAACATCAGTCAGACTTATCCACAAAGTATTAGTCAATATCAATGCTCCAACCACATATCACCATATTGCTCTCCTCTCCATTCTTAGCATGGTTCTGGAAAGGCTAATACTTTAAAGGGTTCAAACTTGTTACTAGGATAAGGATTTACAACACCCTAATCAATGTGCTTCATGGCAGGAGGTCTACTGCAGACGCTCTGCTTCACATCACCCAACTAACCAAAGGATCAATTAAATACATCATCTAATCTTTATCGATTTTATAAAGATCCTTGACTCAGTTTGATGATGGCCTAGCATCATCAGACAAGTCACAGCCCAGTTCTTCAGATGCCTAAAAAGCTACTCTGATAGGACGCTTACTGTCCATACAAAATTTCAGAGTATTACCAGAAATTCGACTAAGAGCTGGCCTCATGTTTCCATCTTGGGCCCGGCTGTATGAAACATGGCATTGAATGAGTGACTTACTCTCAATTTCCAATGCCACAATGCTTTCGTACGTCAATGACCTTGTCCTTCTGGCTGGGGGGTACACTACAGCCACCCTGGAAAGGCAGGCAAACTCTCTTTCCTATCTGCTCTCTGAGAATGGACTACCATCCAAAAGTTGACACCCTCAACCAGCAAGACAAAAATGTTGCTCGTCAAAGGCACTTCACCCAGACAGGTCCCTTATTATAAAGCTAAGGGGTAATTCCCTAAAATGCCCAGCCCCTCTGAAATATCCTAGAATTATTTTTGACCAGAAGTGGTCCTTTCTTCCTCATCTAGTATGCATAAAAAGAAAATGTCAAGGCATACACCCTTATGTTGGTGAGCAGAACTGACTGGGGCCTCAAGGAGTGTATTTTCCATCTAATGTACAGAGCTGTCTTTCTCACTGTTGTGGCCTACAAGGCCCCAGTCTGGTTCAAGCATAGGAACAAAATCAGTGTTCTGAAAAAAATAATAAATTTTCTGTTTATACTCCGGGACAACCACATGATCATTCTGTGTTCCCAAGATAGAGAGAATACAAGAAACAGCACTGTATTTAACTGTCACGAGCTTGAACCCTGGTTACTCAACGATGTCTAAAGCATATGTGCCTACATGCACTTATGCACCCTTGTGTCTTGACCATTCAGATCCAGCATTTCTTCCTCCTTTGACTTAACAGAGAACATCGCACAATCTCAACTCCAGCACTGCAGGTAACATTGGCATGCATCCCACTTGATTTTACATCATTTTTAAGGCTTTTCTCATTATGTCAGGAGAAACAAACTGAATTCCTAGGAACCGCTAAAAGAATAACCAGGATATTAAGGTGGAAAGGAACAGGCTCTGGGAGGAACTACACAAGCTTTGGCAAACCAGATGAACTCAGGAATCCAAAGGAATGATTACAAAGAAATTCTTTCCAGACAGACAACTTTCTAAAGGCATCCTGGCCTAGTTCACACCAAACTCAAGGAACTAGGCCTGACTGATGACAACAAATGCCTATGTGGGGACACTGAGGACTGGACTTATCTATGGTTTCTTTTCTGTTCGATATACCTAGACCTATGTTAACAGCTGCTCATATCCAACAATTTCCAATAAACAGAACATACTCATTTCCTGGTAAACAGGAAAGAAACCTTTACCGCCCCTCTGAACTATACTACCAGTTTATTCTGGTGATGAAGGCGTCTTCTTGTGGTGCAGTTCCATCTCTTCAAACCCAAACGAGTCTCTCATAGATGAAATCTAGGAACCACTTCTGCATTAATAACACCATGACTGTGACTCTTGCTAATGCTGTACTAACAGTGTGCGATTCAAGTCAGACTTGTTTTCATTCCTCTGCTAACCCCTCTCTTATGGATAGGATCGTGTGGAGAGGGCCATTTTGGCAGCTTCAACCTCTCTCCTGCTGTCTTCTTTACAATTTTATATATCTTTATCCCCACCCTTCTTCAGGGTTCCCCAACTAGTAGTTTCCTTGAGTTTGCGTCGGACTTTAGACAAGGAAGTCCTGGCGGACTTCCTTGTCTAAAGTCCATTCCTGTCTTCCACTGTTACCTTAACTCTCCCACTTACCCCTACTACTCTTCCTGGGCCTCTCCCTCCTTGGCCTGCAGGAGGTGAGCGCCCTGACAGGCATCTCTACTGTCCTAGCATGGCTTCTCGTGCCGTGGACAGATGCTAGAAGGCTCAATCCATGGTGAGAGAACCTTTCAGTAACTAAGTGGCCAGATGAACAACACAAACAATAAACAAACACTTAACTCACAATACTCAACACAACTCACTCATCTGGCTTTGCAGAGTTTTGCATCTTCAAAGTGCCACTAAGCAGTTTTGTGAGCAACCACTGGCACCACCTAACAAACACTACGTCCACACACAAGCCACTGGGAATGCACTTTTCGAGAAAATCACACTGGTGAATCAGGCACAGACTGCCATGCAACGTTCAGCCATCTAAATCTTCTTTACATCACATGGTTCTAACATGTGATATTGATTGTTCCATTTCATGAAAATGTCCGTTTGCATTGGCCATTCTCGTAAACGAGATGTGTCCGACCACAATAGGTGTACTAATAAAGTGGCCACTCGGTGTACTTTCATAATCGATAAATAATTTTTCAAAAATTTCGAAATATGAAAAGTTTTCTGACTGGAGTTAATTTACACCCCGTTTGGTATGCAGAGAGTTATATATTGACCTCCCTTGTGGTCAAAATATATGGGTCCCAGGTTACAAAATTAAAATCGAAGAAAAATCAGAGAAGTGTAAAAATGATGTTTTCAAAGTGAACTTACATTCGAACGAGAAAACGAATTTAATGGTGCCGTATATGAAGAATGGGCTGAACACCCCTAGTACTATACTCTTTTTACTAGTGAACGTGTCCATTTCCGTGATAAATGAAGAGTACTGAATTTTTAATCAATTCTTGCATTTCGCATGCCCTTGTAGGCTTCCCGTGGCTATTTGGTAAGTAGGCCGTGGGTAACCTGTGCGCCAGGTCACGTGATGAAGAATCAATAGTACTCCCTGTGTGACCAATGAAGCGTATGGACTTAAGAAAGGGAAAAAATTCTCGTTTTAATTTGCTTTAAAAACAGTCACTGATGGCTTCTATTTCTTTAACACTCTTTCTAATGAAACAAAATAATTAAAAGAAAAAAAAAAGGCAGCTGAACACTAGAATCCTCATATGGGCACTACAGAGGAATCGTTACACAACCATTGGTAAAAATACAAAAAGAATCGCAACAAGTTTTACAATGCGAACTATGAAAACAATATAATCATACGCAAGTCAAGGTCACCTTGACACGTGTGAGATGAAAATATGAGTTGTGAGTACAGTGTTCCTCAACTGGTTAGCTGTGAAGAAATTTGCTGGGGACTCCGAAAAATTTTAAGATCATTTTTAAATATTTTTAATGTTAACTTTCAATATCTGTATACTTTAATGAATTAAGCATCATATTAAAAATTCAGAGAGGATGAACTGTACAAAAACAATCATTTTCGCTTTCTAGAGCATTCTCAGTCGCCATTAATAATAATTTATGTGGAAGATTTCAACAATAATTGATCCACTGTTTTTCTAATGATATAAGGTGTCTTCTTAATAAAATGAGGACAACCTCAAGTGTCCATAATAAGTACTGTTGTTGCAGAATCTCTACCCTTGACTTCCTGTTCCAGTTTTGGAGTTTTGCTGGTTTTCTGTTGATGCATGATTGCTAGTAATGGTTGTTGTTGTTGTTGTTGTGTGGTTTTAGGAGCATCAGCGACTAAGGCCATGTTTCTCCGTGTATACTATCTGTAAATTGCGTGTGTTCTGTGATCGATTTTTTGTTTGCTGGACAAAAAACTCGAGTTTTCAGGAGAATAAACCATTCTACCCTCAAGACCGGCTAATTCATCCACATTGTGAAGAAGAATAAAAATTCTTCACAGCACATCGACGCAATTCGAACTCAGGTCTTTACCACCCGGTGTGGGGAGGACCGCGATTCTACCAACTGTGCTACCCACGAGGGCCACGGTTGGTTGTAATCACCAACTGGGTGAATAAAGCCCTGAGTTCGAATTCCGTCGGTGTGCTGTGAAGAACTTTTATGGGCCTTTTTCAGAACGTGACTGAGTTAGCCGATCTCAGGCGAGGATAGAATCCTGAAAACTCTGGTTTCTCATCCAACAAATCGACCACAGAACACACGCAGTTTAGAGGCATATTATATACAACACAATATGGCGTAACTGAAGGGCCTAAAACCCAACCAACCAATCTCTCAAGAAATTATTCGTTTTTATTAACGATAAAACCTTGAACATTACTAATTTGTACACTTATAGTGTGCGATAACTTCTTATAGTCATATTTATTTAAAAATCCGTGCACACCACAGCTTTCATATACTATATAGGAAAGATGGCGCTAGCAGCGGTTATGACAGTAAATTTGAGAGTAGTGACTGTCAGTTGTCCAGGAAGGATCTCCAGAGTTAGGAGGTCGAGTCGGACTACAAGCTAAACCACACATGACATGAGAAAGGAGGCGAACGATCCAAAAATCGATTTTAAAAGTGACATATGCGCTTTTATCGATATTTTATCCCCTAGGCCTAAATCTGATAAAACCGTTTATGGAATCTACAGTAGCACAAAACAAAACGACGAAAATAAAACACATTTATTTATAATATTCGTAAAATCCTTGTAATTAGAGATAAAAAAAAAAGTTTAAGAATTACAGCAATTTTTTTTCCAGTGAACGAGTAAAAACATAGATGGGTACACAATAGAAATTGCTGCTCTGATAGTTCTTCCAGGTCAGTTGGTCTCTCGTTTGATCGTTGGTTGTAACTGAACTGTTCTCTTTTTTTTTTTTTTTTTTTTTTTCAGTTTTATATAACTGAAAACTATCCCAAGGAACACAGGCCATTCTTTTAACAGCAATCCATTCTATTAACATAATGCTGTTAGAAGAACGGACTGAATTTCTTGGGAATTCTCTTTGATTCTAACCAAAAACATTCCTGTATCTAGTCAGACAACCCCAGGGGCTCACATCTGGTAAGTATGGGCTTGGCACACCCAGGGTCCTTAGCTGGATATCACCATTCTTCTCTTTCTTGGTGATTCCCTTCTACTTCCGACTCTCTCTCTCTCTCTCTCTCTCTCTAGTAGTACTAGTTGTTGGTGACTCTATTGTTAGGGAAACGGGGAACATGCTTTGTAAAAAGGATAGGTGAAACAGGACCAGGGTATGTCTGCCAGGGGCAAAGGTTGATGACGTTGTAGAGCGGATATCATATTTTAAGGGCACAAAAGGTGATATAGTTGTACACGTTGGCACTAATGATATTAAGAGTAGGAGACCAGCAGAATTACTTAACAAGTACAGGTCACAGTTGAAAAAAAGCCGTGAATTAGGGTTGAATTTGAAAGTGTCTGCAATTCTGCCCAGACACGATAGGAGGGAGTATATGATGAGAGCCTTGTCGATCAATTCGGCCCTGGAAAGATTGTGCAAGGTTCAAGGGGTAGAATTTTTTTCAGCCTGGAATGTACCTGTTAACAGGAGAGACTGCGTCTACAGGGATGGGATACACTTAAATAGAAAGGGTGCAAGAATATTTGCTGATGCTATCGAGGCACTGTTAGGTGGGTCGGAAAACTGCTAGCTTCGGGGAAGACAAACACTAATAGATTAACAATAGCAACTGGCAGAGGTGAAAGTGATTCTTGCACTTCTATTGGAATGAGCAGAAGCCTGAAAAACAAGATGCAGGATATTTCAGAGACTGCTGGGAGTCATTGCGGTACAAGTAAACACATGGGTTCTGTTAGGGTAGCTAAGAATAGAAACAGGTGCATGTATACTTGCGTGTACACCAAAGCTAGGAGTTTAGTAAATAAATTTGATGAATTTGAGGTATTGCTCAAAACATCAAAGGCAGAATAAAACAGGCCTGCGCGCTCTGGATTCATGAGAAAATTTATTATAGTTGTACACAGAGCGTATAAAAGAAGAAATATATAAGGCAGATATTGTTGGGATTTCAGAGACGTGGTGTCACACAGATATAAGGAATGCAGAACTGGAATTTGGGGAGTACAACGTCTACAGAAAGGATATACAGGATAGGAAGGGAGGAGGGGTTATGCTATTAGTTAAGAAACACATAAAATCCAAGGAAGTGAAGCCAGTCGACATCGCTGGACAGTGCAGTGTCGAGTCAGTTTGGTGTGACATAAGCATTGGGAGATCAAAATTGAGAGTAGGAGTGTGCTATAGGCTTAACGACTCTGATGAGTATAATAAGAAACTGTACAGGGAAATAGAGTGGGCCAGTAAATCAGAGAGTCTTATAATAGGGGATTTTAATTTCCCAGATATTGACTGGAATTTGGGGTCTGGTCACTCACACACTAGCAGGGCTTTTGTGGATTTATTGGATGGTTGTTTTCTACATCAGCATGTTCGGGAGGCAACTAGAGGGAGTAATACTCTTGATATGATTATCTGTAGTGATTCTTCATGCATTAAGAATCTACAGGTAAATGAACCACTAGGTGGCAGTGATCACAGTGTGCTCAAGTGGGATTTACTTAAAGAGGTAACTACCATTAGGGGTAAAGGGAAGGGTTATTGCTTTAGTAAAGGCGACTACGATGGACTGAGACAGTATTTAAATGCTATACAGTGGGACCAAATGATGATGTTACCAACAGCAAATTCAAAATGGGAAGCATTCAAAGAACTTATCTTGGAAGCTACTAGGCTTTACATACCAACTAAGAACTATTGTTCAAGGTTTAGGCCTAAATGGATGTCAGATGAACTAATGAGACATATGGCAGAGAAAAAAAATGCATGGGATACATACAAATTAACACGTGACACAGAAGCCTATGATAGATACAAGTTGATCTGTAACCAAGTTACAAAGGAGGTTAGGCAGGCAAAGGCAGTTTACGAGAAATCTTTGGCAAGGGATGCAAAGAAAAATAGCAAAGAGTTCTTTACTTATGTAAACTCTAGAAGGAAGGGGATGAATCAGATTGGTCCACTTGATATCGATGGGTCAACTGTTGATGATCCTGCTCAGGTAGCTAACAAACTAAATAATATTTTGCATCGACATTCACAGATGAGGAGTTATTCAGCGAGGGAAATGACAGAGGTGTATTCAACCCTGGCAGTAAGCTAGAGAATCTTGTAATAACTGAGAGTAAAGTGGAGGAGAAATTGTTGAAGATAAACACAAGAAAGGCACCTGGGGTGGATGAGATCTATCCAATTATATTAAAGGAGGCAGCAAAGGCAGTAAGCAAACCTTTAGCCATAATTATGAGAGCTTCCTTGGACTCAGGGGAGGTACCCACAGACTGGAGATGTGCAAATGTGACCCCAATTCACAAAGGAGGATCAAAGGCTGACACAAGTAATTATAGACCTGTGAGTTTAACTTGTGTTCCAGGAAAATTATGGAGGCACTGGTTAAAGAAGCACTGCAGGATCATCTAGACAAGACTTCAGTTATAGCTCGGACACAGCATGGTTTTGTTAAGGGGAAGTCTTGCCTGACCAATTTGATTGGATACTATGATGCAGTCACAAAAGAACTGGATGCAGGGAATAACTTTGATATTATATACTTGGATCTTAGAAAGGCTTTTGATACTGTTGCACATGGAAGACTGCTGCACAAATTGGAGCAGTGTGGCATTGGAGGCAAATTGCTGCTATGAATAAAGGGGTGGTTGAGGGGGAGAAGACAGAGAGTGGTAATCAATGGACACTGCTCATTGTGGACTAATGTTATTAGTGGAGTCCCTCAGGGTTTGGTGTTGGGTCCATTGTTGTTTTCTGTATTTATGAATGATACTGATGATGGTATATCAAGCTTAATGTCCAAGTTTGCAGACGATACGGAGGTTGGCAGGGTTGTCAAGGACACTACTGACACTATGCTGCTGCAACAGGATCTGGAAAGGTTGAGCAGATGGGCTGAGAGGTTGCAAATGAAGTTTAATATTGATAAATGTAAAGTACTACATATGGGAAACAGCAACCCCAGAGCAACGTATCAACTCTGTGGTACTACACTGACAGTGGTAGAGAATGAAAGAGACCTGGGGGTGGTTGTGCAGGCAGATATGAAGTTCTCTGAGCAGTGCAGACGGGCTGCAAGAGTAGCTCTTGGTGTATTGTCAATGATATATAGGAATTTCTCTAGCAGGGATAAGGAAGTGATTATTCCCTTGTATAAGGCAATGGTCAGGCCACACATAGAGTACTGTATACAGGTCTGGAGGCCTCATTTCAAGAAGGATGTTGAGCTGCTGGAACGAGTACAGAGAAGGGCAACAAGATTAGTGAATGGAACAAAGGGGTGCTTTTACGAAGAAAGGCGTAAGTTTTGCAAATTATAGTGTCTGGAGACTGGCCAATGGTGAGGTGATCTGATAGAGGTGTATAAAGTCTTGAATGGTTTAAGCATGCTCAATGCGGATGGGATTCTTCCTTTTGCTCAGAATAATCGCCTGAGAGGGCATAAATTCAAATTGAGGAAAGACAGATGTAGGATAGATGTGCGGAAATTTGCCTTTAGCCAGCGGGTGGTTGGTTGGTGGAACAGACTTCCATCCCTTGTCGTGGAAGTTGATAGCCTAAATAAGTTTAAGGCTCAGCTGGACAGGTATTTCGAACGAACAGAAGTGAAGTGGAAGTAGTTTTTTTTTTTTGTTTTTGGCTGATGCTGCATAAGCTTGCTTTCTTGCATCAAATGCCTCTACTAATACTAATGCTCTCTCTCTCTCTCTCTTTCTCTCAGGGTAATTCTGAAATTTTTTTTGACTGGTGCAGCATAAGCCTCAGGCTTCCTTGCACCTTATAGATAATAATAGTCAATAGTCACCAGTAAGAATGTTTGGTTAAAGTACGTTTCCAATCGTTTACTGCTGGCAATTCTCGAAAAAAAAAAAAAAAAAAGAACGATATTTTATGCTAATATACGTTTACTTTGGAGACATTCACAAATTACTCTGCGTAATGAAGGGATGAAAAAGCAGATCAGTCTACATCCCTTTTTATTTGACTACATCTACTGATCATTCCGGTTTCATTCATTGAAAAAAAAAAAAAAAAAAAAAGTTGACAACTTGACTACATAAAATATTTACAATTTGACGACAGGTGAACTTGTATAATTTTATTAAGTGCCGTTAGGTGGCAGTGTAGCTTTAATATTTAAAAAAAATGTCCGTTTTAATTAAATGGAAAGGTGCTTTCACCACTCTGTTTTAGCTAAGTAGACTGAAGTGATAGAAGAAAAAAAAAGGTTTATATTAGGGGGGAAAAATAGTTAAATGCGAAAGAAACGCAAAGTTCTAAATCAATCATTATACACAAGAATGGCAGAGATGTAGAAGGAAAAAAATTAAGTGCATTTTCTAATAGTAGCTGATCAATATAGGTACTCTAAGAACGAAAATAAGAAAGAAAGAAAGAAAAAAAAAAAAAAAACAGAGATGATGGACGAGATAAATAGAGGGCGTGATTAACAATACCCTTTGCACAAAGTAGAAAAAGAAAGGAAAATAGTTCGGAAAACTATTTCTTATGTTGGAAACAGAGAAATAACATCAAATCATTTTGATACATTTTAATGGATTTTAAAACACAAAGTGGGAAACCAGTGAAGGGGTCTTTTGTCCCTTAAATAAGTCGCGAACTTTAATTTAAATAAAGATTATTAATCTGAATTTTTTATTTAAAAATTACACAACCATCGTGGGTGTCTAACATTTGGACAAAAGTTTAAATGATTATTATTTAAAAAATTAACACGCGTGAACGAGTAAAATGTAAATACATTTAACAGAGAATAAGCCATTCATTTAAAAAAAATGCATAACCCATTACAATACGCCATGCAATCGTAGTAGCACAGTTGGTAGGATGGCTGTCCTCACCACAACGGATGGAAAAGACCTGAGTTCGAGCCCCGTCGATGACGTGAGCAATTTTTATGGGCCTTTTTCACACCGTGGCCGAGTTAGTCGGTCTCAGGAGAGGGTAGCATGGTTTTTCGTCCACTAAACAGAACATCGATCAGAGAACACACGCAATTTACAGACAGACACGGAGCAATATGGCCTTATTCGAAGTCGTAAATCGGTTAAAAACTTTTCTTTCATTCAAGGATTCTAAAATAAAATAAATGAAGGCGGTTATTTGTTATTTTATATCTGTGCTTGTTTTCTTTGGTCGGTTTATGTGTTTTGTTAAATAAAAACCCATCATTCATGGGAAAATAAATTGCAACTCTCAAGCGAGATCAAAGTTGCTCCATTTGAGACAGGAACTGGAACCAAATCCTTTCTCAAACAATGTGGATTGTTACTGTTGAAAGGTTTCAGGCGCATCAGCGACTTAGCTGTATATTGCGTGTTTGGTGGTTGATTTGCAGGTTTGATGGAATTCCTGCTTCCATATTGCTCTGCATATATTATGTCAGTATATATTACGCATGTTCTAAGTTCGATTTGCCTCTTTGCTGGATGGGAACCCCGAGTTTTCGGGAATAAAAACCATGCTACCTCGCCCAAGACCGACTAAATCAGCCAACCCCATAAACATTTCTCGTGTCAATAACGGGATTCAACTCAGGTCTTTTTTGCTATCCAGTTTAAGGAATGACAGTGATTACATCAATTATTGCTACGCCAAGAGGGCAAAAAATCTGTGTGGAAAAACGGCTCCATATTGATTGATTCAATATGTTTAGGGTGTTTTGAGATGATAAAGAATCAGCTCATCAGTATAGGAGCTGAAATTAGGAGTGACTGCTAGGAATAGTTCTATGAAAAGTATAAGTACTAAAAAGGGAAGCAGATTTCACTCACCCCTGGTTGCACAAACGGCTTCCTGGATACGCAGGATATGAATAACTGTCTACGGAAGAGTAATGACTCCAAGATGCAGATTATTTGATTTGATGCGTTGAAATATTCTTCCAAGATGTATTTCAAGGTTCATCAGAATATAAATAAATAAATAAAATAAAATTTCTGTTTATACTCCTGGACAACCACATGATCAGAGAAGTTCATAAGATAGAGAGAATACAAGAAACAGCATCCAGCATTCAGCAATCACGAGCGTGAACCACGGTCACTTATGCACCCACGCGCTTGATCAGTCGGCTACGGCGGCCATTTGAATCGAAACTATATCAAAAGCAGACAAAAAAGACCAACTATTTATCATTGAGTTTTTTATCTGCTCTGAAGAGGACCTGACTGAAGGCAATGAATCTCAGATAATTAAGACTGAGCAAGATTTTCAGGCTTTTTAAAAATTTTCCAGGAAATTATTCCAGAGAATATTTGTGATGCTTCAACTTGAGGAAGGAACAGTAGAAGGCTTACAGACTTTGTCTGTGTGACAGTTTAATATGCTGAACTAAACTGAATAACCTGTAGTTAACGTATAATTGACTTTGTAGTTAATCATAACCGTGTAAACAAGATCATCTTATTGGACAACTTATGTAGTTACTTGTAACTTACTGTTTTTTGTCTTCATCTCATCTTGAGTTTGTAAGATCAGTGGCTCCTTCTATCACGTTTGGTCTTACTCTTGTCATATGGCTAATTGTGCCATGTGCTTGTCTTGAGGTTCCTTGAGGTACAATTTATATCCAGTCATTGACGCGAGGAATTTATATGGACGTTTTTCAAAGTGTGGCATGGTGTTTTCATCCGGAAACTAAGGTTTTTCATCCAGTAAGCAGCAAATCGACCACACGCAATTTGCAGATGGCGCAATATGGGCTCAGTCAATGACGTACCTGTATTGCATTTATCCATACCTGGGTTATTTATTAATAAAAATATATTGATAATTAATTACCAGTAATCGCACAGATAAAGTACTACACAAGAAATATTTTTTAAGGCAAGATCATTCGTTATTAAACAGCATATATGGAAATTGCGATCGCGCTAAAGTGAAAGACCAAAGAAATCTTTGCTCATTAATTCATTAACATAATAATTAATTAACATAATAATTAATTAACATAATAATAAAAAATATAACTCTTATAATTAATTAACATAAAATAACAAAATGGTTTCTGTTTCAGAATAATTCCGAGAGGTAAGTCTTCGGTTTACCAAATGTAAAAAGATTATGAAGGCAATTTTTTCGGAAGGAGGGCGAACTCAAGACATAAATTAAACACCCTCGGTTAAACTAAAAGGCAGCAAGTGAACAATGAAATTTAACTAAAATTTAGAGTTTTACAACGAAATGTTTACTTTAATCAAAATAGAAAAGTTCATTTTCTTTCAGGAAACTTACTACTCTATATGTAAAAAGCCCATCTAGATTTCTAATGCGAAAAGGTTCCATAATTTCATTGAAATCAAGAACTACCTCTTAGAGAGAGAGAGAGAGAGAGAGAGAGAGAGAGAGAGAGAGAGAGAGAACTCTCTTCCTTACGATATTCGAACTGAACTCTGTGATCTTATTTCTTTTGGCGACTTTCTTGTAAAGGAACTCCATCTATTCTTTCGTTGACGTGTATGCCTGGTTTCAATGAGAACAAGGCCACAAAGAGCAGCTTTACTTTCATTCATCAAGAAAAGAATGTGATCGCCTTTTTCCTTCGACTACTGACATGCTTGTATTGACCGTGTCTTGTTTGCTTTATCTGCCCTTCCGAAACTAAATTTCCCAACGATAAAGGTAGAAGAATCGCCGTCCTCCTCACACTGAGTGGAAAAGACCCGAGTTCAAGTCCCGTCCATGAGGTGAAGAATTTTTCTGGTCCTTTCTCACAACGTGGATGAATTTAAATTTAAACAAGTACAGGTCACTGTTGAAAAAAAGCCGTGATGTAGGGTTGAAATTGAAAGTGTCTGCAATTCTGCCCAGACACGATAGGAGGGAGTATATGATGAGAGCCTTGTCGATCAATTCGGCCCTGGAAAGATTGTGCAAGGCTCAAGGGGTAGAATTTTTTTCAGCCTGAATTGTACTTGTTAACAGGAGAGACTGCTTCTACAGGGATGCGATACACTTAAATAGAAAGGGTGCAAGAATATTTGCTGATGCTATAGAGGCAGTGTTAGGTGGGTCGGAAAACTGGTAGCTTGGGGGGGAGACAAAGACTAATAGATTAACAGTAGCCACTGGCAGAGGTGAAAGAGATTCTTGCACTGCTTCTATTGGAATGAACAGAAGCCTGAAAAACAAGATGCAGGATATTTCAGAGACTGCTGGGAGTCATTGCGGTACAAGTAAACACATGGGTTGTGTTAGGGTAGCTAAGAATAAAAACAGGTGCATGTATACTTGCGTGTACACCAATGCTAGGAGTTTAGTAAATAAATTTGATGAATTTGAGGTATTGCTCAAAACATCAAAGGCAGATATTGTTGGGATATCAGAGACGTGGTGTCAAACAGATATAAGAAATGCAGAACTGGAATTTGGGGAGTACAACGTCTACATAAAGGATAGGAAGGGAGGAGGGGTTATGCTATTAGTTAAGAAACACATGAAATCCAAGGAAGTGAAGCCAGTCGACATCGCTGGACAGTGCAGGGTCGAGTCAGTTTGGTGTGACATAAGCATTGGGAGATCAAAATTGAGAGTAGGAGTGTGCTATAGGCCTAATGACTCTGATGAGTATAATAAGGAACTGTACAGGGAAATAGAGTGGGCCAGTAAATCAGAGAGTCTTATAATGGGAGATTTTAATTTCCCAGATATTGACTGGAATTTGGGGGCTGGTCACTCACACACTAGCAAGGCTTTTGTGGATTTATTGGATGATCGTTTTATACATCAGCATGTTCGGGAGGCAACTAGAGGGAGTAATACTCTTGATTTGATTATCAGTAGTGATTCTTCATGCATTAATAATCGGCAGATAAATGAACGACTAGGCGGCAGTGATCACAGTGTGCTGAAGTGGGATTTACGCAAAGAGGTAACTACCATTAAGGATAAAGGGAAGGGTTATTGCTTTCGTAAAGGCGACTACGATGGACTGAGACAGTATTGCAGTGGGACTAACTGATGATGTTACCAACAGCAATTTCAAAATGGGAAGCATTCAAAGAACTTATCTTGGAAGCTACTAGGTTTAACATACCAACTAAGAAATATTGTTCAAGGTTTAGGCCTAAATGGATGTCAGATGAACTAATGAGACATATGGCAGAGAAGAAAAATGCATGGGATACATACAAATTAACACGTGACATAGAAACCTATGATAGATACAAATAAAGGAGGTTAGGCAGGCGAAGGCAGATTACGAGAAATCTTTGGCAAGGGATGCAAACAAAAACAGCAAAGAATTCTTTACTTATGTAAACTCTAGAAGGAAGGGGATCAATCAGATTCGGCCACTTGATATCGATGGGTCAACTGTTGATGATCCTGCTCAGGTAGCTAACAAACTAAATGAATATTTTGCATCGACATTCACACATGAGGAGCGAGGGGAATGCCAGAGGTGTATTCAACTCTGGCCGTAAGCTAGAGAGGCTTGTAATAACTGAGAGTAAAGTGGAGGAGAAATTGTTGAAGATAAAGACAAGAAAGGCACCTGGGGTGATTGGGATCTATCCAATTATATTAAAGGAGGCAGCAAAGGAAGTAAGCAAACCCTTAGCCATAATTATGAGAGCTTTCTTGGATTCAGGGGAGGTACCCACAGACTGGAGATGTGCAAATGTGACCCCAATTCACAAAGGAGGATCAAAGGCTGACACAAGTAATTATAGACCTGTGAGTTTAACTTCTGTTCCAGGAAAATTAATGGAGGCACTGGTTAAAGAAGCACTGCAGGATCATCTAGACAAGTCTTCAGTTATATCTCGGACACAGCATGGTTTTGTTAAGGGGAAGTCTTGTCTGACCAATTTGATTGGATACTATGATGCAGTCACAAAAGAACTGGATGCAGGGAATAACTTTGATATTATATACTTGGATCTTAGAAAGGCTTTTGATACTGTTGTACAAGGAAGACTGCTGTACAAATTGGAGCAGTGTGGCATTGGAGACAAATTGCTGCTATGGATAAAGGGGTGGTTGAGGGAGAGAAGACAGAGAGTGGTAATCAAAGGGCACTGCTCATCGTGGACTAATGTTATCAGTGGAATCCCTCAGGGTTCAGTGTTGGGTCCATTATTGTTTTCTGTATTTATAAATGATATTGATGATGGTAGATCAAGCTTAATGTCCAAGTTTGCAGACGATACGAAGGTTGGCAGGGTTGTCAAGGACACTACTGACACTATGCTGCTGCAACAGGATCTGGAAAGGTTGAGCAGATGGAATGAGAGGTGGCAAATTAAGTTTAATATTGACAAATGTAAAGTATTACATATGGGAATCAGCAACCCAAGCAACGTATCAACTCTGTGTTACTACACTGAAAGTGGTAGAGAATGAAAGGGACCTGGGGGTGGTTGTGCAGGCAGATATGAAGTTCTCTGAGCAGTGCAGACGGGCTGCAAGAGTAGCTCATTGTGTATTGTCAATGATATATAGGAATTTTTCTAGCAGGGATAAGGAGGTGATTACTCCCTTGTATAAGGCCACACCTAGAGTACTGTATACAGGTCTGGAGGCCTCATTTCAAGAAGGATGTAGAGCTGCTGGAACGAGTACAGAGAAGGGCAACAAGATTAGTGAATGGAACAAAGAGGTGCTGTTACGAAGAAAGGCTTAAGTTTTTCAAATTACAGTGTCTGGAGACTAGGCACCAGCAAGGTGATCTGATAGAAGTGTATAAAGCCTTGAATGGTTTGAGCATGCTCAATGCTGATGGGATTCTTCCTCTTGCTCAGATTAATCACCTGAGAGGGCATAAATTCAAATTGAGAAAAGACAGATGTAGGATAGACGTGAGGAAATTTGCCTTTAGACAGCGGGTGGTTGGTTGGTGGAATAGACTTCCATCCCTTGTCGTGGAAGTTGATAACCTAAATAAGTTTAAGGCTCAGCTGGACAGGTATTTCGAACGAACAGAGGGGTGAAGTGGAAGTGGTTTTTTTTTTTGGCTGATGCTGCATACGCTTGCTTTTTTGCATCAAATGCCTCTACTAATGCTAATTAGTCGGTCTCAGGAGTGGGTAGCCTTGTTTTTTGTCCAGGAAACACGAGTTTCTCGTCTAGCAAACAGAAAATCGACCACAGAACACAGCAATTTACAGTCAATATACCCAGAGCAACCGGATTTCACCCATCCGGTCATTCCAAATGTTTGTGTAGTTCAGTCTTAAATTTATTTAAGCTATCATCTTCCACGACAACAGATGGAGGTCTGTTCCAGCAATCAACTACCCTTTGGCTAAAGGCAAACTTCTGCACATCTATTCTACAAGTCGTTCCTCAATTTGAATCTATGCCCCCTCAGGTTCTTAGTCTGAGCAAGCGGAAGTATCCCGTCAGCATTGAGCCTGCTCAATGAGTGGACCCGGGATCGGATTCAGTGTTCTTAGGGACGGGTACCAGGTAGCAGTTTCCCAGGCATTGACTGCTCCCTGGTACTATCTGTGTAGTTCAAATAACACTAGAAAGTGATACTGGGTGGACTTATGTCTAGGGGCCACCGAAATACGTATACATACATACACAAAAGGAAGAAAATATTGTTCCTTTATTTGTATACTGAAATGTATTAAAATGTTTCTACACTCTGACAGTTCCCAATATAATGCCATTATTCATTTTAACCTATTTTTTCAAGAACAGAAAGGGGTTGATGAGTTAACTACGTTTCTGTGTCCTTTTAATAATTATTGTTTTTACATTCCAATCGAAACTAAATTTAGAATATAAAGAAACACTATGATAACCTCATGAGGACATGTTTTTGTCGTGGGTATTAGGGACATCTGCGATTAGGAATTCAAGCCATACCGCGCCGTATATACACTGCCCTACCATTAACATCTGGACACCTGCATATCTACAAATAATTTTTATTTACAGGAAAACTAATAAAGTGTGCTGAATCCTGTGGCCTTTATGATAGCTGTAATCTCCGTGGAATACTCTCCACCAGTTTTTTTCTGCATATCCTCCGATATTTTTTGTCAAATCAAGAAAAACAGTCCCAAGCCATCATGCTGGTGCTGGGAATCCGCCACATCCAAACACTACTGTAAGACTGAAGCACAGCTTTCCATTGGTCTACGGTCCAGAACCGTGAGCCTTACAAAAGCTGAAGGGCGTCTGACATTACTCAGGGTGATTAATGGCTTGCACCTGTAGTAACCCATATCATGCAGCGCTCTGCACCTGTACTGGTGCAAACATGTGTCTCAATAGTCGCACTGAGGGCCTATGTTGCTACGACGACTTCGATCTGAGTTCCAAGCGGACGATTCCGTCACGTTCGTGAGTTTTTCAGGTTTTCCGGGTCGTTTCCTGATGGTATCAGCAGCAGCAGTACAGTCCATTTGCAGCTCATACCACCAATCGCCAAATTACGAATATTCAGTGCCGTTGAAATGTCATATACAGATCAACTGCTTATGTCGTACCCTATTATATTCCTCGCTGGAAGTTTGCTAACTTCGTCGTTTGCGGCATCTTGTATTTACAATCATTTGTTATTGGGTTTAGGAGCATCAGCAACTAAGGCCATGTTGCTCCGTGTATATTGCGTGAGTTTTAAAGTCGATTTTCTGTTTGCTGGACGAAAAACCCAAGTTTCCGGGAGAAAAAGCCATGCTACCGTAGCCTGAAACCAACTAACTCTGCCACGTTGGGAAAGGACCCATAAAATTCCTCCCGTCATCGATGGGATTCGAACTTAGGTCTTTTCCACCCGGTCTGTGGGAGGACGTCGATCTTACCGACCGTGCTACCCACGATGCCTTTACAATCGTAATACTGTTTCCTCAAAGGCCTACGAGCATGTTGTGTATGACATGGTGCTTGGGTAGAATGTGACCAACCATCACGCGCGCGATTATTAATGGTATCGCATTGTATATGCTGTAAATTGCGTGTTCTGTGATCGATTTGACTCTTTTTTGGATGAAAAACCCATTATCCGAAAGAAAACCCCTTGCCTAAAACCGAATAACTCAGCCTTCTTCCGAAAAATGTCCATAAAAATTCCTCGCGTCACTGACGGGTGTGGGGTTTCAAACAAAACAGCAATAATCCAATTTTAAACGCCTTTAATTTAGAACCCATGTTTTACACCGCTACCGAAACTATGTGAGAGGACTGCTGGAATCGCCTTCTATCAGCTTTTTTCTTTCTTTTTTTTAAAGATACTTCAATGGAATCCAAGATTGACTAACTCTGCTGCAAAAAAGCATATGAAAGTTCTATATTTTCCAATAGGGAATATTTCCTTAACTTCAGCGGGCAATACCATCCACTGTGCAATCCACATAGGTCAAATTATAAGACCTACCAACCCAAACTAAATACATATGAGGGAGTTGAAGTACCTTGGAAGGGGTGTAAAATTTAAAATTTCTTTCTGCAGAATTGAGAATTCATGTTTGTAATGCTATCAAATAAAAATGAATTCACGAAATTCTCTAGAACACCTTTGGGGTACATTTAGGAGGAACAGTTACCGATTTACAACGGTCGTAGGATTTTTGCAAGCTGATAAAAAAAGAAAGTAAAACTGCAGTTCAAATTGCAGATTCATCCTTCCTTAATATTACACTATAATTTATTTGATGCATTCAATGGGTTAAAGCAACTTTTAGGAAACTTTTGTTACACAAAAAACAGATCATTAGATATGATGCATAACACTCCCAGAATGCTCCATCTCCACTTAATATTTTAATAAATACTGAACCACTAATGATTATGGCTATAAATATTAGATGCGACCCATGGGATGCATCTCAGGTGAACATCTGACCTGGTTTCAAAAGAGCTTGCATGCTGTTATATTTGTAGACTTGCGTAGGTGAAAAGCGAAGTTAGACGCATCTGGGATAAAAAAAAATCTGAAAGAAAATTTTCTGGAGAAACGAGTAAAAATAGTTGATGTCTCTGTTATCAGGTTTCGGTTCTGTTACGCAACAAAGCCCATGATGATTCAGTATATTTTGACATGTTTTTGACGTTCCAGTTCTATTTAGAGCTTCTGATAGGATATAACTTTTATAACTGCATGTTAAGCACCAAGGCAACCAAGACTTTGAGGGATCAGTATATTGTGTTTGTAATTTCGTATATTTTTCAGCCGGTTCGCTCTTTACTGGATGAAAATCATGCCACCTTCGCCTGAGACCGACTAACTTGGCCACTTTGCGAAAAAGACCCATAAAAATTCCTCGCGTCATTAATGGGATTCGAACTTAGGTTCGGGTATGGGGTAGAACGGTGATTATACCACTGTGCTATCCATGAAGGCGTGTCTCGTAGTATATTATATCCCCATGATCTTTAAATGATCAAATGATCTTTAAAATGTAAAAGTAAGCTGTATCAGTAAAATCACAAATCCCGGATTATAGTAGGGAAGGGAGCTCATCTTTACTCTTAAGAAATGCTGTCTTGATCAGGTTTCAGGTGAGGTAAGCCCTCAAACTTATCTCCGTGCATACCCTATATATTATGTACTATTCGAGATTTGATCCATAGGATTTTTAAATCCATGGTCCAGTTCTTGCCTGCTAATATCCAAAAGTCAATTAGACGTTGCACGATTGGCAGCACGCCAGGCCAATGAATTAAAGGAGCAATTTGTGTATAGAACGAGTATTCTTTACAGATACCGATATTTTAATTCAGATTTGTTCTGCGCGCGTGCGCGTACACACACATACACAGCCTACATTTAATTAAAGATTTTTTTTTTACGTGGCTACGTTTTGTTTCGACCCAATATGAATGTTATGTCGAGCATCATCATTTGCATTAGTAATAAAAGCTTTCTGTTCTACAAGAAAAATTCCAACAAAATCACAAGGGAGTACGATGTGGGTAGCCTCAATCTCTTTGTTACAAAAATATCTATTAATTTCCTGCGAAAACAGGTAGGACGTGACTAGGGTCATTCAACAGTACCAATAGAGCCACCATTAATGTCTCCTAATGGTTAAAGCTAGTAATGTACTAAAGACTGGAAGTAACCTATTATTTGAGTGAAGTGCATCATCACGATGCGGGGTTCATCTAATTAGTTCAGTGATGGTGGCGATTAGACTGCAGTTCATGAGAATTGGTTCTTCGCGAGCTGCGTATGACTCCAAATTTTACCGTATATTTCCGCATATAAGTTCAATTCTGAAGCACTAAAACATCGTACAAAACTTTAAGGTGGATTTAATCGCTAATTATCGAGTTCCTCAATTTCGAAATTTTACTTTTCGAGTTTCTAATCTCTACCTTCTGTACTGAGGTGCATTTTACAAAGAAATCGATTTTCAGTACAGATTAAACAGGAAAGGAGGCGTAATCAAAGCCCTCCATATTTATTAAATTAAAAAGTACAGTCGTTTTAAAATAAAATGACAACTTCCGCCCCTCCCCAATTCATCCCTAGAGAAACATTGGAAGAAATTTGGAACAGCTCGAGCCTTAGGGATATTTTTACCAAGTTTAATTTCGAAAGTACATACAGTACAGAAGCTTGTTTTGTAATCCGTTAAATACGTTATTTGATAATCGAAGGCTCCTGAAAATAGGTGAGATCAAAAAGTTGGGGGACCGAATTAATATTTGGAGAAATGAAGAAGCTTGCCGGTTATTCGGATGAATCTCTTGATACTGTATATAACGATTCCAACTTCTGGAAGAATTTCTTGATAATATTTAAACTTCTTTTGAGATTGCTAATAGTTCCTCTGTTCTGAATAAAGGACAAGGAAGGGCCTCTTTAAAAATTTTTTGCTGCTCTTTTTCTTAATTTGAACCATATTGCTCCGCATATACTGTCTGTAAATTGCGTGTATTCTGTGGTCAATTTTCTGTTTGCTGGAAGAAAAACCCGAGTTTCCAGGAGGGAAAAAACCATGCTACCTTCGCCTAAGACCGACTTACTCAGTCGCGTTGTGAAAAATGCCCATAAAAATTCCTGCGTCATCGACGGGACTCGAACCCAGGCCTTTTCAACCCGTTGTGGGAAGGACGCTGATTTTACCAACTGTGCTATCCACGAGGGCTGTATTCCTGCCCTGAAGGGTTAACCACTCGGCTAAGTGAGACCTGAAAATCGATGACGTGTTAAAAAAAAAGAATCCAATTTTCTGCTCATATCAGAAACGTTTTTATCATGTTAATTCGATTAGTTAATAATTAATATTGATTTCTTTATATTCTGTAGAAAGCAGAATCGAAAATTCTCACCTCTGAAAAGAGTTTCTTGTCAACTTGCATAATTCTGTATTTACCGAAGGCCATTAGGCAATATCACCTAATTAAAACTTCTTGGGTGCAGTCGATATACATTTCAGTGGGGGGTTCTATAATGTTTTGTTCGCGAGATAATTATTACAGTTTGACGGCGAGGCTTTATTGTGGCCGCGGAGTTACCAGGTAATTGAGCTCACCAAAGGCTACACCGAACAGGCTTCAGTCGTCAACCTCTATTGCTACACAGAACACCCAAGAGGCGTAGGCAGTGCGCGTATTAGCTGACAAAGGAAATTGAATGAATAACTGATGACAGTTGCAGAGGTGTGTCGGGCTCAAAGTCATGTAATAATGGAGCCCAAACTAAACCAAGTCATTGGCGTCAACTAAGAGATACACAAACAGAATGCCATGTTCTCATCATAATGGAGAGAGAGAGAGAGAGAGAGAGAGAGAGAGTTGAGTTTGCTTTAATTTTCCACTAAATTCTTGTCCTTTTTTTTTACAATACCAATTTCTGGAAGAATTCCTGATTTCCAACTTTTTACTAAAACGATCTACATTCACTGTCCCAAAAATTAGAAACTTTTTGCAATTGTTTGAAGATAACAAGAACCAAAAATTTATGTATTATATTTATTTCCGAATTGGAAATATGTACATAATGGGGTCAAACGTTTTGTGGTATTTGCTTACCACTTCTTCAGTGAAGGCTGTCTCTGCAATATCACTGTCACAAGAACTTGTTCCTAACTGTTCCGTGGATTGGTGAGTTTTCTGACGCCTTTTTCATGCCTATTAAGAGGTCGGTAATTAAGATAATTATTAAGAGGTCTGTAATTAAAAATAATAATTACAGAAACCTTTTGCTCCTGCAAGTATAAAGATTAGGGCTATTAATTTACTTTCTTATAAGAGGTAAATCGATCAGGAAACTCACGGTACAAAATTAATTATTTCTGGGATCCATCTCTTTTTTTCGGTGTAAAAGGACTCTTTTACATCGAAAAAAGAGGTAATGAAGGATGTAGTAGTCTCTTATTCAGACATCGATGACAAGTGCACAGAGGACTTGACACTTTTGTGGGATACAGTTACTCTTTACATCAGAATTCTTTGGAGATCGATCTTCACAGTATAAAAGATCGCTTTTCTATCAAAATAAAGTTTTACTATCAGAGATATTCTATGTAAGATGGAAGAAATAAATGAGGGAATTTACATCAGAACATGCTTTGTCCGAAAAGCCGCGAATATTTTACAATAATAAAAAGACACTTTCAAATATTTCGTGCAAAGATCACCTGTAGGCAGCTCAATTTACAAAATAATAAAAAAAAAATTTCTATTTCATACAAAAAAGTATTTCGTGTGACCTGCTAAACCTATTGAAGAGAACTATCAAACATGGTATGACAAATACCAGAATGAATGGTAAATAATCTTCTTTGCCTTTTGTCCCCAATTTCTTTTAGAGAACCTATACAATCCAGAGAGAGAGAGAGAGAGAGAGAGAGAGAGAGAGAGAGAGAGAGAGAGAGAGAGAGAGAGAGAGAGAGAGAGAGAGAGAGAGTGAACGAAAGAATAATAAAAATCGAAAGTGTTATCTTTTGAAACCATTCCGAAGGGTATGTTGGATGAATTAAAGCATCGAAATTAACTGAGTGATTTTTTAAGTGAAATAATTCACGAAATAAATTGGACAAACACTGGATGGAAAGAAGTTTCTTTATATAAAAACCAGTGCGGACATTAATAAAACTAACTTTATGATTTTATTGCGAAATGTTTGTAATATAAAAAGCGAAAGAAATTTATGAATAGAGTGAAAATGGAATGATGCCAATTCTAGTCTTCCTCTTCATCTTCGGGAATAACAGCTTGAGCCATTGGGAGTAGAGTGAGGTTATCGTCCATGGTCAGATACTCGTCAATTAACTGAGTCAGAGTAAACTGATCTTTGATGAATCTTTGTCTGGAAAAAAAAAAGAAAAAAGTATTTGTATATAGTAAGTTCTTAATATGAGGGCTGTTCATATTAAACCAAAAAAAAATATATATATACACATACGTATATTGCCTGTAAATTGCATGCGTTCTGAGGTTGATTTTCTGTCTGCTGGAATGAAAAACCCGAGTTTCTGGGAGTAAAAACAATGTTACCCTTGCCTGAGATCGATTGACTCAGCCACGTTGTGGAAAAGATACAAATATTCCTCCGGTCATCGACGGGATTCGAACTCAGGTCTTTTCCACCCGGTGTGGAAGGAGGGCGATCCTACCAACCGTGTTACCCACGAGGGGAGTAGACAACTGTCAAGTCTGAAAGTTTCAGCATTTGCAATAAAAAAAAATTAAATTGTTTACATTATAAACTATCTCAATGTTTGTTTTAGTAAAGAGCTCTGGACGTAATGTTCACTATACAGGAAGACTCAGAATTAAATATATAAGGTGTGTTCAGAAAGTTCGGGGACTGACTTTGTATGCTGAAATTATGAGTTGCGAATTCTCGCAACATGTTTGGTGATTCGTCTAGTCATGCACTGGTGTGCAAAACTTAAGGACCAACAGTATTTCTAAAGGTTATAACCACTGAATCTTTACTTAAGGTACTCTTTGCTGATGATAGTAGATTCAGTCGCAGCAGCGATTCTGGACGTCAGCTAACCTGGCGAGAGGTTGGCACGGTATCACCCCGCAAACATCACTGAAAGGGATCAATATGGCGGTCCAGGTGTTCTCGTCTGGGGAGGCGTTATCTTGGATGGACGTACACAACTCCAGATACTGGAAGGCGGTACTGTAACCGGTGCACGCTACTGTACTGAGGTAATCCTTCCCCATGTGCGTCTGTTCCGTCTGCAAAGCACATCCTAAAAGAATCGCCTCACATCCTTAAGAGACGCCTTACACGAACAAACAGGAATACATTTTAAAATCCGATTAAGAAAAATGGTAGTGGACGAAGTATGTTGTACACATCACTAAAGGGGTTTGCAGAGAAAAATAAAGGAATTTATACTGCGAACTGTGTATACAAATAGGTTTTAAAATACCTCTTAGCAAATTCGTTTACTGTGTTCATTTTAAAGGAAACAACACCTTTGGAAGCAGTATTTGTTGTTGTTGCTTTTATTATTAAGATTTAATGGCGCGACCCGGAATCCAACGGAATTCCATTTTGGGAGGTTTTATCATGGTGAATCAACCAAGATCGGTTTTATTTAATAACAGAATGGGAAGGCGTATGGGTTGGCAGGGTACAGGCCGATCTCTAGTTGGAGTGATGCAGAGATGGTGAAAGTAGGAAATACCGCTGACCCACCTACAGTCGTTTCTATTTTCAATCCATTCGTATATACATCGCCCTACCATTAATATCCGGACACCCCTCCATGGATAGGGAAACAGGTCCTATACATGCAACACGTCACAGAACCTGCTATAAATATGCACACTGGGCTTCAAACAGACAATTGAAAAAGTGGGCATGCAAGATGACACGTTCAGCAGAATTACCTCAACAGTTCAACAGAATTGATCACCTCAACAAATGCTAGACGCCGATTGAATTTTGGACTGTAGAGCGGTGGAAAACAGTCCTATGGACAGACGAGTCGAGGTTCGCACTCTACCAATCTGCTGGACGTTCATGGGTGTGGCGAATGCCAGGGAAACAGCTCCTCCCTGATTTAATCCTCCCAACAATGAAGTTTGGTGGAGGCAGTGTCATGGTATGGGGATCCTTTCATGGTTTGGCTTGGGCCCATTAAAGTGTACATTACTGCTGCTATCCACCCATTCCTGTGCCAGGAAACGGATTCGAAAAGATGATATGAAGCTCCTCTATCGGATCCATGGGACCGACCAACCTGAGACTGCTTCCGACACCATCATCAACAGCCTAAAAACTCTTGTTATGTATTTAGCACAGTTCTCTCTTCAGATTAACCCAAATAAATCGACACAAATGGTGTTCTCACTCAAATCACACCCATCTCAACTAAACCTGAAAATCCATGGAACATCCATCCCTCCAGTAACCAAGCAGAGATCTCGGGTCATCTTTGACCCTAAGCTCAGCTTTTAACACCATGTCGCAGATATTCATGTCACAGTGTCTGTTTCCACTTTCGCCCCGTGGAGGCAGACCAGGTACCCAGTAGTTTGCATTTACTCTGGCAGGCCCTGCCACCTAGTTTCCTGAGATTTCAGTGGCCAGGACCTAAAAATAAAAAATATATATATTTTCGCGCTTTGTATGTTGATCACATACATTTTGTTTTCCCAGTTTAAAGAGGGTGAGTTTCAAAATTTAATGGCCGAGGAGCTGGCGAAATAATTTAGATAAGCTAGAATTTTGGTGTGGGTCTTGCGCTGGCGTACAGATAGAGAAGGGGGGAAGAGACTGAAGGCTGGGGGAATAGTTAGGAAGGACTAGGGTCAATAGAGTAGACGACCCCACCATGCGTCAGTGGGCGTGCCCATGAGAGAAAGATATGGAGTGGCAGGGGAAGGCAACAAGAGGGTGTCGCCTCCCCCTCTGCAAGGGGAGGGAGGAAAGTGTGCCCGGCAAGGGAGTTGGCACAGGTATGGCCTGGCAGCTGCATGTCTGCTTGGTCCGAATTTGCCCAATCCGGGTGTAGGTTCCTGTCCGTGGTTGTCACTTGGCAGCAAGACAGGTCCATTAGTCAGGTCTGTGGTTGCGGGTGTTTGGTTCAGTCCGTGGTTACTTAAGTTTATGTTTGGGGTTGAAGTCTTTAGTTGCTGGATCCTGGCGCTTGCTTGGGCCCATTAGTCGTTATCGACAAAACAATGAATGCTGTGCAATACCAGAACATCCTGTACAATTATGCACTTATCTGTATCAGCATGACAACGCGCCATGCCATACTGCTCGGGTCGTAACAGAGTGGTTTGAGGACATGGCTGTGGAAAAGTTGGATTGGCCAGTCCAGAGTTCTGATTTGAACCCTATCGAGCATCTTTGGAATGTATTGGATTGTCCGTGCACGTCGAGATCGCCGAAAGAACAAGGCCGAACTGGTGGCTGCGTTAAAGGCCGAGTGGAGCACAAAATATTAAATGATACAATAAAATCTCTTTTTGTTTTTGTCTAAAGGAAGGTGTCCGGATATTAAGGGTAGAGAGGTATCTGCATGCAATGCGAGTTTGATGTTACATGTGCCATTTGAAGTTTGATATTCATAGGTGGTATGGAATTCTTCCCCCATTTACAAAAATAGTCATCACAAGATGATGAGTATACAGCTCATGGAGGATCTGGTCAGAAGTTTCTTGTATACATTATCTAGCTAAATATTCCAGTGTTCTCTTAGCTCTTGCAGCCATATTCCCTCAGGCTAGAAAGAATCATAGGATGAATGCTCAGTCGTAATTTAGGTGGAATCAGAATTTAAATATAATTTAGATTAATTATTCAAAAAACTTAATGTGCTATCCTCTTTTATCTTTTCGTAATACACCAGTGTTCAAAAATTAAGTTACACCTACAAAATCTGAGATATCAATAAAATATCATTTAATGAAATTCCATCAAACTTCCATTACAAAACTGAATTACATTGAATCAAAGAAGGACAGGCATCTATTTTCGTGATTCGCAACGACGAGGCTAGGACTGCCCAAAATTGTGGATTAGTACTATAAATCTCAATATAACGAATCTTTCAGTTATAAAAGCAGTGGAGTAGCAGAAAGTATGAAAAGATATGCTGAATTCTATCCACCGCATCTGATGGTCCCCATTTATTTTTAAATCCATTTTTATATATTTTTTCAGCGCCTAAGCATATATGTATGCACCTGCTTGTCATCACTATTTATCTTAATAACTCGATTCCTAGTAAATACATTTTCATGAACTTTTATATCCTGCGCCTTTTAGAAAGATTTGTAGAGCCGTCCTAAATTTTATTAAAATCGAGTCAATCCAGGATTTTTTATTTATTTGTCCGTCCACATGTAATAACTCACCTCTAGTAGTTAGATTTTCATCAAATTTTATGTTTCGATTTTTAAAATTTGTCGGGCAATTACAAATTTCATTATAATCAGACCAAGAGAAATACAGCAAATGTGGCGGATGCGCAGAAACAAAATTTTATCGTTTGGCTCGTAGAAGTCATTATTTTTTGCTCATTTTTTTGTTATAAATCATGAATTATTATAATTTGTTGAAATATAACGCGCATCTCACATTAACTAAGTTATTTCTTTAAATTAGAAAGTATTAATTTTTTTTTAAATTTAAATATAATAAAATTACTGTATATAACTAGTATTTTATAAAATTGTATAATTAAATGAATATTAAAATTTAAAAAATTATGCTACAATTTTTAATTTTTTTTTAACGAACTTTAATTTTATCCAATTGAAGTTCGTTATAACGGGATTTCACGTGTGCATACCTCAAGCATTTAATTAACAGCGAGTTTAATTACCACTCACAGTCAGGAACACAATTAAAAGACTGAATGTTTACAAACGTTACCTAATTATATAAAGAAGTATAAACTACCTGAACAGTAACAGTTCCACATCTTGTGGTCCAATATTCCTTCTTCCAGCGTGTTTGGCAAACGCCTCCAGGGAAGGAAAAATTCTTCTCCAAGCAAGATCAAGCCTATTGAAAAACGTGAAATTATCAAGCATAACATTAGATTGTGAATAAAAACCAATTTAGATAATTAGAAGCATAGCGTTGTTTACATGCTTTATATATATATATATATACACACGAGCGTATATGTACAGTATATACACTGTACTGCCACTTTATTAGGTATACCTACCTAGTAGCGTGTTGAGCCTCCTTTAGCTTTCAAAACAGCCTGAATTCTTCTAGGCATGGACTGAATAAGATGCTGAAAACGTTGTGCAGGAATGGAGTACCATATAGACATGAGCGTGTCACGCAGTTCCTTGAGATTCGACAAAGGTGTAGGCCTGCAGCAAACGGCCCTTTCCAGCTCATCCCAAAGATGTTTAATAGGGTTAAGATCCGCAACTGAGCGGGCCATTTCAGCAAAGAAAAGTCATTGTCATGTGCCTGGAACCATTCCATAGTGATTCGGGCTTTGTACACCGGCGCATTATCCTGCTGGAAGTAACCATCTGACTGAGGAAAAACTGTCAACATGAACGGATGCACTTGGTCAACAACGATGTTTAGGTACGATTTGGCATTCAGATGTGAATCTATGGGTATCAATGGACCCAACGTGTGCCAAGAAAACATTCCCCACACCATAACACTGCCCCACCACCTTGCACGGTACTCGTCAGGCATGACGGGTCCATGGATTCATGTTGTTTTCGCCAAATTCTGAGCCATCCATCAACATGATGCACCAGGAACTTCGACTCGTCAAACCAAGCAACTGTTTTCCAATCCTCGATAGTCCAGTGGTGGTGTTGCTGTGCCCACAGGAGACGTGCTCTCTTGTTCTTCATTGATAACAGAGGTACGCGATGTGGTCGTCGGCTGTTGTAGCCCATTCGCGACAACATGCGACTAGTGGTTCGTTGCGATATTTTGTTCTGCGCACCAAAGTTGTATTCTGACGTGATGTGCGACATTGTGGCCCGTCTGTTTGCTTGCACAATTCTAGCCATTCTCCTCTGAGCTCTCTCATCAACAAGCGATTTTCTTCCACAGGAATGCCGTTGAGAGGATGTTTTCTGTTCGTTGCACCATTCTCGATACACCCTTGAAACTGTGGTGCGTGAAAAGTTCAGGAGAACTGCCGTTTCAGAGATGCTTTGTCCAGCACGTCTTGCACCTACTACCATGCCATTTCGAAGTCTGTTAGATCACTCCTTTTCCCCATTCTTGCTCGGTTTGTACGCTTAACTGATACTAGAAAGGTTGTTCTGCTGCATTTATATCCACAACTATTGTCATGTGAATAAAGTGGCAGAACAGTGTATATACTGTCTGTAAACTGTATGGTCGATTTTGTTTGCCGGATGAAAAACCCTCGCTTGAGACCAGACACGTTGTGAAAAGGGCCCAATAAAAATTCGCGCGTCATCGACGGGATTCGAACTCAGGTCTTTTCCACCCGGTGTGGGGAGGACGGCGATTCTACCAACTGTGCTAACCACGAAAGCTTGACATTAATATTATTATTAATAGTCATATGGTGCAAGGAAGCCTGAGCCTTTTGCTGCACCATAAGGACCGTGGGTGTGCTAAGCCCATACTCACCAGATTTGGACCCCTGGGGTAATATGTGAGAAGAGCATGTTGTTCAAAAAACTGGTGAATAACAGGCGTCCCAAATATGACTGCTGCGAGACACCTCGTTTTTTTTTTCGTTTTTTTTTATTTGTAATCTAAGCCAATTTACCAGGATTAAGGGATAATCCTATCTGATTCATGTAGGTTTAATCTCTATAATTTCTCGCTAATCGATAGCTTCCACTTGTTTTTGGCCCTTAGATAGAAAATAAAGCTTTATATAGTCTGTATACACCCTGTAGATGTCTTATGAATCTAGATATGGCTCGAGCACGGCAGCCAACAAAAAAGATGAGAGTCCGTCCTGTGAAACTTCTTGACTACAGATATACATTTAGATAAAATTTTCATATTTTAAAGGATTCTTCGATGTAGGAAGCTATTTAAGATTTTTAGCACGTATCCTTTCATCTTGAAATATTTTCTAGAATGAGAAGTAAGGCCTGACATGATACTACGTAAAAAGTAGGCTTTACGTCAAAAAAGAACCTTCGTCAGCGTTGACCTTTCCGGGACAGCAGAATTCAGGCATAATCGTGTAGACCGTGTGGATAAATAAGACACTGATGTATGCGTGAACAGATTTAATGACACAGAATGATGCTTACAATGGACAGATAAACATGATGAAAATCCACCACGGTCGTGGATACACTGAGCTAAGCGTCTCGGCATTGAGTCATACAGATGTCGAGTAGCCAACTGGAGTACTTCTCACCCACCCTTTTGCACCTGGGCCGCACAACATCCAGGGCCTGTGCTGGCTGTGGATGGCTCTGTAGATGACGTCGTATCATGGCCCACACAATCTCAATGGGGAAAAATATTTAATACGGTCTTCTCCAACAAGGAGCCCTTGAGACAGTTTTGTGGCAACTCAATATTCTTGAGACATTTTAATGTCTTTGATAAGTTCTGACACTTGCAATAACACTATTCTCATTTATTGTAATAAAGATTAATTAATAATGTTTTGTCTTTAGGCAAAATTTTAAAACAAACTTGACTGGACTTGTTTACTCAGGTTATGGCTACAGCTTCATGGTCTTTTACTTTGACCAGGATAGTAACCACTTTTCGTTATAAGTTTTTCAATACTGTTTTCGAATTATTATTGGGTTTAGGAGCATCAGCAACTAAGGCCATATTGCTCTATGTATATTGTCTGTAAATTGCGTGTGTTCTGAGGTTAATTTTCTGGACGAAAAATACGAGTTTCCGGGAGAAAAAACTACCCTCGCCTGAGACCGACTAACTCAGCCACGTTGTGAAGCGACAGTAAATTGTCTGTAAACTGTATATTTTGTAGTTAATTTGCTTTTTTGCTCGGCAAAGACCTTGAGTTTGAGGGAGGGAAAACCATGCAACCTCGCCTGAGACCGACTAACTCAGCCAAGGTGTAAAAACCAGAAATTCTTAGTGTCACTGACAGGATTGGACCCGGGCGTTTTTCTTCTGGTGTGGGGAGGACGTCGATTATATTCACTATACTACTAGCGAGGACAAGAGAGAAAGGTTTGGGTTGTTGGCAAACTAATCAGAGAAAAAAATTATCTAAAAAAAACTTGTAGATTTAACGTTTTATAAGTTTACGTCTTTAGTGTGCTTAACAGCAGGGTTAAAACGTAGTTGTCTTCTGGGATGTGAGCGACTTTCGAACCAGATTTTTCCAACAGGCCTTCCCGATAATGTTCTGGCAGATGATTTGATGATTTATGAACTATACAGCTAAAAAAGCTTCGATTTTTAGGATCATATTACCATATATGTGCAATGCGCCAATTGTCTTCACTCTGTCCGTCCGTCCGCATGTAATAACTCAGCTCCTAGTGGATGGATTTTCGTGGAATTCTATATTTAGGCCTTTGATTTGTTCAGCCATTCCAAATTTCCTTACAATCCGGCCAATAGAAATCCGGCAATTATTATTTTTTTCATACATATCATATACCATGTATTGTAGCTGAAGCGCTGGATATTATGTTTGTTCCGATGCGCTAGTTGAAGGAATGAATGGGCAATGTGGTGGATGCGCAGAAACGAAATTCTCTTGTATTGCGCATAAAAGTCGCCGCTTCTTTCTTTCTTTTTTTAAACATGACATCAATATTTGCTAACGCTCCTGAAATAACACACTGTGTACATCAACTAACTTAATTTTAGTTATTAACAGGGCGAGACATGCACTATTGAAATTTTCTTTAATATTATTCTTATACTTTCAGAATTTAACGCAAAAGAAATCGGCTACTTTGCTTCTTTCTTTCATCAGTGTTAACTGCTTAAGGCTAATGTTGTTTTTCAGGGATCAAACTTTATCACCAGAGGTCATTATCCCCGACTCTTAGAATGTTAATCAAATACAGATTGCCAAAGAAAACCCGGAGGAGAGTTACTAAAACAAAACTTGCCTCAATTTTTACTGTAAGAGTTTTCACTGTGTTTACTGTAAAAGAGAGCATACCGTGAAAGGCAAACATATCTTGACACAGCGCAGACCGTTAAAAAAGTGTTAAAAATTAAGTTTTTAGAAGTTCAGCCAATTTCTCCTTCGGGTATAAAAATTTAAAATAGATTTTCTCAGACACGTGCATCTGCACATCACTCTAAGACATATTTTATCTTTAGAGAATGTCAAAAACATACTTAGAATCATAATTATATATTAGCGAATTATGTCTGGTTCAATAAAAGTATCACACACAATGATTTCAGTTCATTATCTTAAGGGACCTCTCTTACCGATCACAGATAAAAGATCCCAATTATTTCTTCTTATCCCATGCTCTTAAATATCTTTCTTATCAATTATTATTATTATTATTATTATTTCATATCAATTATTATTATTATTTCATCTGTTATTGAAATAACAGATGAAATAATAAATAACGGTGGATTTTAATTTTCGGGAACAGAAAAAAGTTGCACGGCGCCAGATGTGGTGAATAAGGCGGATGCTCCAATGTGGTGATCTTGTTTTTCATAACTCTCACTGAGAGAGATGAATGACACATTAATTCACTTAAAGAGGCACAGTTCAATCAAAACCGATTGCAACGACACAAAAACTGATCTGCACACAAAAAAAGCAATGTCCCTGTTGAGTAAATATTTCTTACAATACTGATAACAACTTTAATATATACACATTTAATATCTATAGCACTTACGCTTCGTTGAGAATGGGAGTGACATTCTTTTCGACTTTCATTCCTGCAAAGTGAGTGAAAAGAAGCATGGTTTGTTTGGAAGGCATGCAAGGCACTGTAGACCCTCTTCCACGTCGTAGGAAAGATGTTCTGGCCTGATCAGTTTTCTGTCCTTCCCTTCTTGTTCGTGAGAGCTTTAGCAAACTAAATATACAATAAAAAAAAACACAAGAAACAAGAAAATAAAAATTTAGATAATTCAAACAAATTAGTTACTACTAAATAATTAGTATTTGCGCTTTGAATTTAAACCACTAATTCTGAAATGGAATTAGCAGTTTAAAGCTTTTGATAGCAATAACAAATTTAAGGGCAACTTAAGATTATTGTGGTCATCCGCGGATTTGAAAATTTGAACGTAATGTCCTTCCATAAGGGCAACTTTCTATGAAAAAGAAACTTATACTCCGAAAAATACGGTCCTTTCAATATCTGCAGCTCCGCTGCCAAGTTTTTATATACAAGACTATGAACGTTTCCTTTGGGGTTTGTATGAATTATTCTTGAAGAAATTACAATAAAATAAGCCCTTCTTATTTTTTCAAATCCAGTATTACTGGAAGTAAAGGCACATAAGGCACCTGGGATCCACCAAAAGAAACAGAAAAATAACTAAGCAAACTTACTGGAACTTGTAGGGTAGTCACTCACACAGTGAGTGACTACCCTACAGGTAGTTTAACACTGATAAATGCAAGGTACTCATAGGACCCTGAGTACCTTACATTTATCTGAGATTACTGCTACTCAGACGAAGTGTGGGTAGTAGTAATCTCAATATAAAATTTTTTTGGTAGTACCAAACTCTAGATAATGGTCAATGAAAAAGACCTAAGGCTAATTGTACAGTCCTACATGAAGTTTGCTGAGCAGTACAGACAGGCTGCTAAGACAGCTCAGAGGTTTCTACAATAAGCGCTATAGCAACTAAGGCTTTAAGACCTTAGTTGTATATATTCTATGAGCGATTTGCCTGATTCCTGGACGAAAAACTCCAGTTTCGGGGAGAAATACTAGGAAATTCTCGTAAAAGAACGATTAACTCGGCCACGTTGTTAAAAAAAAAAAAAAAAAAACTCATTAAAATTTCTCGAGTCATTGACGGATTTCAAACTCAAGCATTTTCTAACCGGTGTGGGGTTGGACGGTGATTATGACTTTTTAGGTGCACTCTCCAGATCTGAATACAATATTCCAAATGCTGTCTAATCATCGCCTTGCATGGTGAGATCATGATGTCCTCCTACTAGCAAAGACTTATAAATTATGGACAGGGCACCATGTGTTTTCTTAACTGCCTGTTTAGAATGCATGGAAAATTTCACGCCAAAATGAATCATAACACCAATCTTTTTTCATCTTGGGACTATTTTAGCTGCCCTCGCAGATAGCAAAGTGGATATAATTACAGTCTTACTCCACCAGCTGGAAAAGGCCAGAATTCCAATTCCGTTCAGTGACACGAGGAATTATAAGTTTCATTGTAAATGTGGCTGAGTCAGTCGGTCTCAGGCGAGAGTTGCACGGTTCCCCCCCCCCTACCACAGGGGTTTTCATGCAGCAAATCAACAAACTGACCGAAGAACACTTGCAATTACAGACATAACAGACACCTGATAGATTTATTTGCTTTGGCGCTTAACGCATATAAATAAATATGATCTTTATTGTAAGGGTCATAGGTAGAGGTACGCTAACTTTACAAACCCTTCAGGGCCCTAAGCCAGGGGCTAAAAAGCAGCGACAGAGATACCATCTCGCCGAAACGATCTCAGATCAGTTGATGGCTGTGGAAACAAAGTGCGGATCTAAGATGAGGCGTCTATACTTCTTATCCTCTACCATATTTACCCATGTCGGCATTCAGGAGAGCTGGTTGGGGGAACCGCCAACACACAGTATCCCAAATGCTGGGCGCTGAGATTCTCCCAGCGATCATTTTTATGGTGCAGATTAGTCTTCTATACACCATTTTACCACCTCTCCCCCCAGCTTACACGCGACTCTAGGATTTCTGTTCTCTGAATGCATAACCTTACATTTAGAAACATTAAACTTGCCATTTTTCGGATCATACATGTAACCGACTCAAGTTTTTTTTGAAGCAACATGGACTGGTTCGAATTATTCAACACGCTTTCCTGTATATCCTTGTCAACGTCACTAATGAAAATTAGAAATAGGAGAGGACAGTCTTTTTTTTTATTATCCTGGAACAAATTTTAGGACTCCTACTTTTATCTACAAAAACAGTGATAAATATAAGCCTAACAACTATCGATCCATTACTATAACACAATTGCTGAAGTTTTTGGACTTCTGCCCTATAAATATCTTAGTTCTTAACTTACCATTTCGTTAATGACCACCAATATGCTTTTCTTCTTAAAAAACTCACTGTTTCAAATCGAGCTCTGTTTTCTTATTTCCTGTGAACCAATTTGGACAAAGGAAACCAAATACAGTAGATTACTTGGTCCTTGACATTTCTTAAGCATTCGACTCTTTTTTTTGCTTCAAGTTTTCATCTTATGATCTAAACTCCCTTTAAATTCAACTATATGTAATAATTGAAGGCATATCAAATTCGTTTACTGTTTTTGCCAAATCCGATGGTCTTTTCAGAAATAAGTTGCCAGTTTGAATGAATAATACCACATGCGGCTGGATAGTTTCAATATATTATGATGTTTTCTTTTCTCGCAAAAATTGCATATCTAAATATCTTTAAAATTAAGTGCATAGAGAATATTGAGAACTTTGGCATTATTATCTTTTTGGATCACTTAAGTGCACAAGGGTCTTATAATAGCGTCGCGTTCAATAAAGTTAAGTGGATTCCTTCAATACTACTGGATATAAAATGGATAGGAAGAGAAGAAAAATCATCACAGGTGAATATTTTTGTAAGAAACCAATAAAGAATGGCTTAAGTCAACAGCATGCTTAATCCATGCTTTCTATGTGTAATTTTAATGAAGGTTGCTGATGTTCGAAATTAATTGCCGTTATATGATAACAGTAACATGATGGAATTTTTGATTGCGTTGATAAACTTATTATAAGTCTACTATAAATGAATAATCCTTCTCACACGCAGGGAATAAAAGAAGAACAGAATTTTATATAACATCGACAAGATAACTCAAAAGGGGAAAAACAAGAAACTTTAACAAAATTAAGTGAATATTTTGAAAACAAATGAAATCAGCAAAATGAAAGTGCTATATACATTCCCGCCTGAAAGTTTGAAATCACAGCGTATGACAACCATTTTCGTTGAGAGATTTTTTTGACATTAGCTCTGACAATGAAAGTTTAATATAAAATAATAACCCATTACAAAATATTTTAAGATTTTTTAATAAGCATTGAACTATACTGATTTTTCATCAAACCATCCTACACGAGATTTTATCTGTGCCTTACACAGACGTGCCATTCTGGTGGTCACACCATAATCCGAAATACTCCCTCCTGTTGTTTGGTTGCCAGAAAGTTCCTGCACAACTTAAAGCTGTGCTTCCGGTCATTGTCTTGTTGTAATATAAAATTTCTTCCACTAAGTCGAAGTCCGGAGAATATTGCATTAAGTTCAAGAATGATTTTATAGTCTTTTTTTCTTAAAATTCCTTCAATTTTGATGATCTCACCCACTCCGTAAAAACAGAAGCAAATCCCACAACATGGTGGAACCACCACCACCGTGCTTGTCAGTAGGCACTAAACAATGCGGCATTATTTTTAATTCAGTTGATCGTCTCACATGAACTCTACACTTGAATCCAAAAATTTCAAATTTGGATTCATCTGTCCACAGTACGTTTTTTCACTCTTAAATTATGCAGTGTTGATGGTTCTTAGCCCAAGCCAACCGTTTCTTTCGATTTTCCAGTTTTAATAAAAGCTTTCGCAACGCTACACAACCATGAAGTCCTGCATGTTTAAAACGAAGTTTTACAGTGGATGTAGACCAGGGATTTTCTCTGTTCCTATTGAACTCAGCAGGGATTTCAGATGCAGGAAATAGTCGGCTGCGATTAGAACTCAGGGTTATGGTCTTATTTTATGCTTCTGTTGTTACCCACGATCTTCCTGATCGTGTTCTATAAACTGCCAGTCTCCTTGAATTGTTGAATTATAGTCTGTACCCCTTTAAATGAAGCCCTTGTGGTAGCACAGTTGGTATAATCGCCATCCATCCCAGACAGGTTGAAAAGATCTGAGTCCTTGTCCCATCGATGACGTGAGGAATATTTGCGGGCCTCTTTCACAACGTGGCTGAGTTGGTCTCAGATGAGGTAGTATGGTTTTTTCTTCCAGAACTCGGGTTTTTCGTCCAGTAAACATAAAATCAACCTCAGAACATACGAATTTACAGACAGTTATATGGAGCAATATGGCCTTAGTTGCTGATGCTCCTAAAACCTTATCACCACAACAACAACAACCTTTAGATGAAACATCTAGTTTCTTGCCAATACTTCTCATGTAATAACTTTCTTTATACAGAATTATAATAGCACTTCTTTTTTTCAACACTCAGTTCCTTATTTCTTTCCATATTTATCACGAGACACACAAAACTTACACCAAACACTCTTTCTGAATGAGGGGTGTTCGATTTTATAAGTTACATTCAATTTTACAGCTCTTACTCCTCAATTTATACCAGTGCAAAGCACTCTAGAATAATCTACAACGTTCTACCATTTTGAGGAACTTTCTACAACAGTGGTTTCCAAACTATTGAGATGTACGGACCATTTCAAAAATCAAAGCATGTTTGCCAACCATTGTGTGTGTGTGTGTGTGTGTGTGTGTGTGTGTGTGTGTGTGTGTGTGTGTGTGTGTGTGTGAACACTGGGTTTTCTGAAAAGAAAATTAGAAGTTTTATGTGTGAAACAACTCAATTTTTATAATTATAACTTTATTTATCAATTTTCTAGTCTTCTATAATTTGGAATTTGTATACAATTATATATACTAATCGTATCGAAAATAAGTAATGTTCTATAACGAAATTAGTTGTGATTCTATCAGTATATTTTTTAAGAAAATAAACACATTTTACTTGATACCTTCTGAACATTTCGTGGACACCAGTTTGGTAAAGGCTGTTCTATAATATTCTACAACCTTGAAGAATCCTTTACACCTTTACTGAATATTCTCAAAATTTCTTAAATATTTTTTAAGTTTTTTGATTTTTATACATAATAGAAAATATTTTAATAAAAATTAGTAAACAAGTTGGTCCTATTTTAATAAATATTTTAAAAATTAAGAAATATGAAAAGTGATTCCAAACTTTTAAGCAGCAGTATATACACTAGTGTTCAAAAAAAGTGCATCACCCTTAAAATTATAATTGTCGTCCGAATAACGTAAGCATATAGAAATATTTCTTACAGATTGCATTAGATAAGATTGACACGCGTAGGTGATGACGTAATATTGCATCAGCTGTTATTTTCAGCTATATAAGCACGCTCTGCAAGAGTTGCAGTCATTCCTTGCTTGTGTCAGGATGGCGAGTTACGTGCAGTTGACGCCAGGAAGAAAGAGTGCTACTGTTGATTTACGTGAGGAAAGATGTCCTTCCCGTCATATTACTTATAGAGTGTCTTATAATCAGTCGACAGTGAGGAGGTTTCTTTCCAAACTCAAGAATACTGGTTCTGCTGATAGGAAAAAAGGAACCGGACGCAAACGAGTCTCTGCGCCAAAACAGTACCGCGTTTTGAAGCGCTTATGCCTTAAAAACCGTAAAGCTTTTTCGTCTGAGCTGAAAAGAGAATGGGAAGAACATGCAGGAGTGGTAGCAAGTGCTGTACCAGTCAGAAGACGCCTCTTCAAAAATGTATTTGTAGCCCGTCGTCCTAAAAACAAGCCTCTCCTATCACAAAAAATGAAACAGGCCTGATTAATTTGGTGTAAGGAGCATGTCAAATGGACCCCCGAGCAGTGGAAGTCAGTTATTTTCTCGGATGAGAAGAAATTCAACCTGCATGGCTCTGATGGGAGACAATTCGCTGTAAACGTGGTGAAGAATACCATCCAGACTGTATGGTGTCTAGAGTGAAATTCCCTACCAGCCAAATGATATGGGGGTGTATTTCGTATCGCGGGATAGGTCACCTGCAGTTTATAAAAGGTTCTGTAAATGCCAATGGATACCTGGCTATATTGGAAGGCAAACTGCTGCCAACCATTAGAGACCATTTCAACCTGCCAAGTAATTGCATCTTTCAGGATGACTCTGCTCCTTGTCATCGGGCGAAAAGTGTAAGTAGGCACTTCTGTATTTACTTTAGCTTCATTTCTGCATCAGAGGTTCGACAGTAATGTGTTAACATATGTTACAGGTGAAAAAATGGTTGGAAGAAGGGTCCATTACAACTTTTAGCTGGTCAGGAAACATCCGGGACCTGAATCATATAGAGAACTGTTGGCATCGCGTGGAATCTGAAGCTGCCAGAAAGAAACCAAAGACCCTTCGTGAACTTCAGGAAGCCATAATTTGTGTTTGGAACCACGCACTATCAGCTGATTATCTTGAGAAATTGATCTTGTCAATGCCTCGACGGTGTGCTGCTGTCATCAGGGCCAGAGGGGGTTCAACTAAATATTAGTTTGCACCTGGTGAACTTTTCATTTTGTTTTCCATTTAAAATGATAAACTGAAGCAAAATGAGGGATTTCTGATAACATTTCGGCCATAATTGTCGTGTTTGCCAAAACTGTTGTATAAAGGTTGCAAATGCTCATTTTGGAATATTTTGAGAGAACCTGTCAAACATTATTTAGCTTTGTCTTAAATATTAATAAATATCTTTTGTTTATACAGTATTTCTTGTCATTAATGTAATTAATGTAACATACCATCGCGAAAAGGGGTTAGAAATGTGAAATTCCTAGGTGATGCACTTTCTTTGAACACCAGTGTATAAGGGCCTACCTGAAAACATTCTCAAAGTTCCTGAAAGTTTAAGATTATGCGGAAACTTTAATTTTATTTTATTTTTTGGAGGGCTGACTAATTTGCACACATCATTCGGTGAAAAAAACGAAACTTTGATCAGCTTGCTAAATACACTTGGCTACCACTAATTGCCGGTGCCCGGCAAAGATCAGTTTATCGTTAATGAACCAAATACTGTACATCTCACATGTATAGTCCACCCGTCTAAGACAGTCCCAGGAATATTAGTATTACTATTATACAGTAATAGCTAAATGACAAGGAAGCGGTTTTTTTTATGCAGGAGGGGGTAGGGACAAAAAAATTAAAATTCTCATTCACCTTCTTCGTATGCCAGACGTACCCAGCGCATACGTGTTAGCTCGGATACCAATGTAAATCTTACCATATTTATATTGGTATCGGAGTGGATAAGCATGATCCTAAGACCATCTCTGTAGGAGAAGTACGTGGCAAGACAGTATGGGTCTCTACCAATTTAAATTTTCTCAAAAGTATAAGATGTTACAAAGAAAAGTTCTTCCTTAGATCGACAATGAATACAAACCCCCTTCAACGTTGTCACAGCGATCAATACGTAATTCACTCTCCAAGTGACAGGCCTGTGTGAAGTTCAGCGAGTTGTCTGACACTAATAAAGGCGCTCACAATATAAGACAAGTTTTTCCTTCTTTATAAAATCGAGCTCAAGTTCTTGTAGATACTTATCAGGTTTGTCACTGAGAAATAAGTTGTATTACACTTTAAGGGATGTCAACGTTCGATAAGAAAAACTTGACTGCCTACATGTGTCGTCTTAATTTGCAGTGTAAGAAGATCGTTGAACCCTTCGAATGGTACACTGCTCAACAAAATTAACAGAACACGTAGAAAATGTGGTGTAACTCGTGCAGCTTGCGATGACCAGGACAAAATTTGGCATGGTGGTTACAATAGAATAACGATGAAATAAGAACACAGCGAAAACTTCTGACTGGTATAAGTGACATTTATAGGAGTTGTATAAGAATTCCCAAAAAGGTCGACAGAAGTCGACACAAGATGCTCGAAAATATGGTCACATGACATCAGTACGGCGATGATCCCATCCAACGGCTAAACAGGCCTGACAGCGGTGAACCATGCTCGATATAAGATTCTGTGGCAACAAATCCCATTCTTCTACCAGCGCAGACCTTAGATCACAAAGCGTCTCGCACATGTTCGATCGGATTTAAGCCTGGTGATCGTGCGGCAGTTGTTGGATATCTTCAATATGGACAGTGGCGCTGTCGTGCATGAAAAGAAAATCTGAGCCAACCGCACCCCTAAAAAGTTGCACATAGGATTCGAGGACCTGTTCTCGGTACCTCTGAGCAGTTATGGTACCCCTATCAAAAACATGAAGAGGGGGGCGTTAATCCTTATTCCACCCAACACGAGAACACGCTCCATCTTAAGTGTCCCTTTCTCTGCTGTTGGAGGGATGGTACCACATTCCTCGTTGTCTCCAGATGAAATAACGTCTAGAATCTGTTTATAAGCTAAAACGGGACTCCTATGTTATTGTGAACAGTGTCTTCGGCGACACTGTTCACAATAAAATATTCGTGAAAAACATTTTGTTCTGGTAAATTTGTCTAGCAGTGTAGTAAGAGCAAATACAGACCTTGAAGTGTGGGGAGCAGGAAAGACAACATGCTCTAAGCCTAGTTTCTCCAACGAAATCGGCCTTGTTATCCAATATTAACTATGGTACAGAGGTTTAGTGTAAGTATTAGTGTAAGTATTAGTGTAAGTATTAGTGTAAATATATAGAGGTTTAGTGTAAGTCTAAATGTGAATAACTTTTGTCTTCGGCCATGGGTTCTACGGTAGAATATCTTTCGGAAATAAAGCCCTGGACAGGCTGAATTATACTAATAAGTTTGATTTTGTGATTTACTACTGAAAATAAACCTTATTTTGCAACGCCAATGCTTTATTTTCCAATCTTTGGCCATTGTACCATCAGGTAAGACTGTCTGTAAATAAGAGATAATGTTATTAGTGTTACTTTTTATTGGAAAGATCATCAAGGCCTTTGCCAAGTTAATATCTCCATGGACTAAGATTAATGAATTAGTAGAAAGTGAATTAATCAAGTCTCCAGCTTTATCTCGTAAACAGCTCATATTCTATCCATCTAGTAAACAGCGAGGTCAAATAAACGATTCTCTTCTAATTTCGTTAAAAGTGTATTACCTTCTACTTCAGCAAAAGAGTAAAAAGAATTCATTAGAGTCGTTATAATTATGTCCTTCTTCCCAGCTCTTAAAATGTGTACGACACACTTCATCTATTCTGTTAGTCAGAAAAATAAAAATTAGTTTGAAATTTCACCATCGAGGGCGTACTAAGTGATTAACTTATAAAATTAACGCAAAGGTAATATTTTCGCTAATCTTTATTGGATGATAATGGTTACTGCATGGTTTTATAATAGAAATAGTCTAATAATAAAATTAAATATAAAGTTTATTTAAGTATCTACAATATGATGTCGAGTTCTCAGATATGTAGTTTACCGCTCAATTTTTATATTGACACTGATGAAGATTGCGAGATAGGAAATCGAAACGTATAGTTGAGTATTGTTTATTAATTCTTACTTCGTCAAATTTTTAACAATGAATTCAAGCAGAGGTCAGAGAAGGGTCTTCCTTCATGATTAGAAGGCACTTGGGCTAACTTTATATGACAAAATAATCCTTTTTTTAAAATTAAACTTGTTCACAAGTGCTAAAACTACTTAACAAGTATTTTGTAACGTGTTAAAGTACATTAATTACGTATTGAAAGAATCCATCGCAATCATAATTTAAGGATTATTTTAATTTCACTATTCTTTTAAGTTTTCTTTGTCACTGTGCCACTATTTCTTTATTTCATCCCAAAATTCCTAGCTGCTGTATTCAATTGTAAGGTTGTTCGCAATTTTTATAGCTGATGCTAAAAATTCGATCTGTTATTTGGAATGCCTTTCGGGTGTATTTTATGTAATAGTTTCTTCTATAATTTAGATCGTATGTCTTCAAACTCGAACCCCAGGGGGCTCATTTAAGTAGCCTGAGGTTATGACTAATTTTTATCGAATAAGGCGTTATATTGGATCAAAAAGAAGCTAGCTCCTGAACAACAACGATAGGTCGCATTCCGTGCTGATTAAAAATGAATATCTGGCAAAGCATGGGACTGTGAAACTGAACCCCTTCCTTTAATCTTCTTATCCCCCTCCCCCACTACGTCATATTACCCAACTGAAATCTGCGCTGACAGGACGACGATTTAGGTTTAGAGGCCATTAAAATAAATATGGCAAAAAAATTAATGGCGGTCAGATAATGCGTTTATAAAAAGTTTTCAAAAGCTGTATGAGTGATTGCACCGGAGTGTAGCTTTTCAAGGGGATTAGTTTAAAAAATAAAAGCTTTTTGCATTCTACTACGAGAGAAAAGTTTTATTTTAATTACTTTTTTGTAGTTTGATGTGGAAAAACAGTTATTATTAAAATCAGTCAACAAACACGAAAAATCTCGAGAGAAAAGATTTACAGATGCATTTTTATTTTTGAGTTATCCATATGTAAACATTTCTCGATACAAACAAGTTATGTACGCTGGGTGTTATATTTCAGGCGCATAAGATTTTTATTTCTTAAATTAATTGATTTTTTCTTTTTTTGTAATTAATTATCTTGCTACTGGTTAATTATCAATTTATGATAAACTGTTTATGATATTTAAAAATAATTGTTTTCTCTTCACTGCACATACCTCACAAGCAATATTCACTCGAAGCTTATTTTCTACTGGATTTTTAAAAGAAAATAATCATATAGTAACACGTAAAGCAGATCGTAGTATGAGATCAACATTTTTATAATGTACTTTACTTATTTCCTCCTGGATTTTAATAATAATTGAAAGATAAGATGTATTACATGTTCTGTTTTAAAGACATGCATGATTTCTATGCTTAGTAAATTAAAAAAAAAAAAAAGTGCTCTTGAACTTTAATATGTGCGAACCAAGAACATTTTTCTGCGCATCTACCATATTGCACATTCATCCCTAGAATGAGTACACGGCAATAAACACAATATCCACTGCTTCAGCTACGATAAACAAGTATATGGATAGCTTATGTGATATTAATTATTAATGAGAGAGAGATCTGTAAAAACATGTTTACCAAATTTGGTAAACATGTTTTTACAGATGTAAAGACAAAGTTGCCTGAATAAACCAAAAAAAAAAAAAATAAAAAAATAAAAGAGTACAATAATAATGAATAAGTTAAATAAAGTATTAGAAAAATAGAGAAATGAATTGGGTATACTAAACATTAAGTTAGTGTGCAGAATATTAGTCACAAAATACATAACATAAGAATATACTGTGCATCGAATATCATAATTATATACATAATTTGTTGTTGTTAATTGGTTTTTAGGAGCATTAGCAACTAAGGCCATATTGCTCGGGAGATATGCGGTGGTCATTCCCTGACCTTTCCGCAACCTCCGTATTTAGTGGGCAGGGGCTCGAACCCCGGTCTAATCAAGAAGCGTGTGCTACGCACTGCTGCTTTTTTTTTTTTTTTTTTTTTATGAGAACCCCAAACACGAGAGGTATTAGAACCTATGCTTCTGCCCACCTGGCTACGGAGGCGCCTATATACATTATAAGAGAATACATTGATCGGGACTCAGGTTATAATATTGGTGGCATTTCGAGTATTCTGTTTCTATAATATCGATCCTGACTAAACTTATTTAAATCGAATCTAGCATTAGCATTAGTAGAGGCATATGATGCAAGAAAGCAAGCTTATGCAGCATCAGCCAAAAAAAAAAAAAAAACCACTTCCACTTCACCCCTCCGTTCGTTCGAAATACCTGTCCAGCTGAGCCTTAAATTTATTTAGGCTATCAACTTTCACAACAAGGGATGGAAGTATGTTCCACCAACTAACTACCCGCTGGCTAAAGGCAAATTTCCGCACATCCTACATCTGTCTTTCCTCAATTTGGATTTATGCCCTCTCAGGTGATTATTCTGAGCAAGAGGAAGAATCCCATCAGCATTGAGCATGCTCAAACCATTCAAGGCTTTATACACCTCTATCAGATCACCTCGCCGGTGCCTGTAATTTGCAAAACTTAAGCCTTTCTTCGTAAGAGCAACCCTTTGTTCCATTCACTAATCTTGTTGCCCTTCTCTATACTCATTCAAGCAGCTCAACTTCTTGAAATGAGGCCTCCATACAGTACTCAAGATGTGACCTGACCATTGCCTTATACAAGGGAATAATCACCTCCTTATCCCTGCTAGAAAAATTCCTGTATATCATTGACAAGACACCATGAGCTACTCTTGCAGCCGGTCTGCACTGCTCAGAGAACTTCATATCTGCCTGCACAATTACCCCCAGGTCCTTTTCATTCTAGAAACTACACACTCATCGCACGGGTGAGTCGTCGCGATTGGGGATTGAACCGACGCACCCTTAAGATTCTGTACAAATCAATCTTCCTTCCCTTCATAACGTATGGATCAGGGGTCTGGTTTCGCAGGGCAACTCTTTACAACAACAAACGTAAACTGGGAACCATCCAGCGCACCATCCTTCTTACTATTACAAGGGCATGCTGCACAGTTAGCAACCCAGCCCTTCAGGTTCTTGCGGGCGTCCTTCCGCTTGATCTGGAGGTTATTCGAGGGGGCCTCCACTACTGTCTATCCAGGGGTATACCAGCAACTATCCTTGGACACTCCATCAATAACCTGAATGAAATCAGGCAGGAAAAGAAAAAAATTGCCATCCTACTACTTCAGACCTGGCAGGACAGATGGACTGCTACCGACAAGGGCCCAATCACCAAGAAATTTATACCGTATGTGAATGCCGTATTTCCTAAATCTCCAACTTGGTTTTCTCGTGGTCTTTATACCACCTACCTCATTACTGGACACGGATCAATAAACCATAAATTAACATCCATGGGAATCATTGACAACCCCTACTGTGCATGTGGTGAAATAGAAGACTGGAACCATCTAGTATATACCTGTCAACACTATGAGGACCTCCGCAGCATCCTGCTTACTCGTATACAAGATAACCCTCAAGGAAATGAACACTTATTCATCACAGAAGAAAACTACTACTATGAGTTTACCAAGTTTGCACAAGCCCTCTTCACAAGACGGAGCACCCTATTGCCAACACAAAATAGGAACAACCCAAACATCTGATCCTAACCTAACTGGCCAACCGATCTTAACCTGGATAGGATCAACTGGCGTATGGACCACCTCATTCCTCAGTGGCAACTTGCACTCGGCTCTCTTGCTGTCTTATTTATCGTCCTTCCCGGGTTCCCCTTTCAACTGATGGCGCTTATTGCTCCATTGATAACCTGGAGGATACCTTCGCCTACATCCTCCATATTTCTAGCTATACCCTCCTTTCTTGCGTACACTCTGTACTTCCCCGACTCTACCTTTTTTTTTTTTTTTTGTCTCCGTCCAGGAAGCTCTGGCGACCCTGGCGGAGACAAGCCAGAGAATAATGGGCAGAATGGCTACCTCCTAGTGGTGTGTGCGGGCAACGTGGAGTCCCACCAGGGGCCCTGCGGCCAAATGCCAGGACGCACAACAGAACCTAACGCAATATGTCATATACAACACACAACACTTTTCTGGCATTTACAGTAGTACTGTATTCCTTCACAGCGAACATATGGCGCAGATGTGGGAAACCACAGGTGGCGCCTGACCCTAATACTATGCACACTATGTCAGTGTAGTACCACAGAGTTGATACGTTGCTCTGTGCTCTGGGGTTGCCGTTTCCCATATGTAGTACTTTACATTTGTCAATCTTAAACTTCATTTGCCACCTCTCAGCCCATCTGCTCAACCTTTCCATATCCTGTTGCAGCAGCATAGCGTCAGTAGTGTCTGGCTGGTCTTCAATGTGCTTTTTTGAGATTGCACATTGTCACGATCTTCTGTTTGTGTGAAGGCATCTTGGGACCGCAATCCGTTTGCCCTAAAGTTCTCAATGCCGCCTGACTTACCAAACACTTCAGTACGTTGTGAATTTGGTGTCAGGTTAAATCGTGAGATAGGTGAGCTGGTCTGATGCCTGGTCGAATGGTTAGAGCTTGAAGCATGGGGATTGGGTGTAGCTAATCTGCTATCCCCTTTTTTCCCTTTTGATCGCGTCTAGAAGCGCTTGTGATTTTAGGCCTTGCAACTGGTAGTTCATTAGTAAGCCTTGATCAGTGAGCATGAGTTCCAGTTTGTTCTGCAAGGATGACTGCTGTTTTTGAAAGTCCACAGCGTTGTCTCTCATCTCATTTTTGATTTTTATCTGCTCCGCATAAACTGAGTTGATTTTTTTAAAGATAGCCTCGTATTCATCATTATCCATTCGATGTACTAATTGTGAGTCAGAAGCGCTGGGGCAGGCGGACATGGAAATTTCAGCCACGGCATTCGGTCCTATGCAACTCCCTTGGTTTCTTAGAACTCACGTTACTGTTGGCAGGTTCGTGTGTGAGGCAGGAAACGCATTGAATTTGTATTTTATATCATCTTCTTGAACGTTTTATGCGAAATTCCAACACAGCTTAAGCAGTAGCTCAAGTTGCAGGTAATACATTAGAGTTTGTTCTTAATCGCTCTGGGCAGTGACTGCAGGACTCTGTATTCTTCAATTTGGCAGAAACTGGGAGTTATCGGTTCAAATAATAAAGTAGCTATTTCACTGTTTTCACTTTAATGAGGGTGCTTTTCAGGCGGAACCATTAAGATTAAATATAAGTCGTACGTAGTTCTAACTGGATGCTTCAGGCAAAGGTTAGTTAAGTGCTCTGGGAAGGGGGGGGGGTAGAGAAGGCTACAACAGATTTGTATAAGTTCGCTCTTGTTTAGTTTAAGGGTAAGCAGACGAACGAAAGGCTATATCAGGGTCTTCAAAGCTTTATTAATACCTGTTTTGGCCGTGGAGGCGTCGATCTATTCAATGATTGAAGTGGAGAAGCCTTCCCCTGGAGATATGAGTCAATACGATCACTTGAGCTGCATACCATTCTATCTAGTCACAGGCGTTGCTTGATTAAAAAAAAAAAAAAAAAAAACAGTTACCAGGTGGGGTGAGGGTACCAAGCAGACATCCACCCATAAAAATTCTCCTTTGTGATGGGATTCGATCCACCTCATATTCCACACAGCATGGAGCCTAACCAAAATGCTATCTTAAAGGCCTTTATAAAAGATGCAAAGAAATACTTTTAAAATACTTCCCCCACCCTTTGGGATCTTTTGAAGTCCATGTTTTTGAAGTAGCTAAGATTGGTTGTTTGGTTGCAGATTCAAGAAGGATGAGAAGAAATTAATTAACAGAAATTAGAAGAGAAGGAAAAAATTAAGATTAACATTTTTTCTCGTTTTTTTAAAGGCTATTTCTGCATTTCTTTCCTTTCTAAGTTGCCAGAATTTATACTGTTTCCTAAACCTTGTACTCCACTGGGTTTGCTAATTTTTGATCTCTGTGTGTGTGATACACCGGATTGTGAAACACACTGGACTGTCTTTCACCAAATTGTTATATACACCGAACTGTCCCATACAGCAAACTGTCATGCACTGAACTGTCGTACAACGAATTGATGTGGACCCAACACATGCTACCTGTATGAGTCCTGTCCTTCCTCAAGCAAATAACTATCCTGCTGATCACTGAATTTCTCAAACTATTAACCTCATCTATCCAGTGAGACAAGTTATTCCAACAATTAAGAACTCATTGGATAAAAGAAATCTTCCTCCAGTCCAGTCTAACGCTCGTTCTCAATAATTTAAAATTATAGCCGCTAGTTCTGGAATCATTTAGAACAGTGAAAATTTCACCTTAATTTTTTTTTATTCTCATTAAGAGACATATATTCCAGTCAATCCCCTCTAAGGTGTATAGTTACAAAGCACAGTAGCCAACGTATTCGAAGTCTTTCCTCATAGGGGAAACACTCACTTTTACCGAACACTCAACAGATGGTTGCCAGTTTTTGAATTTCAACTACAACATACCACTTCCGTTTATTTTCAAACTCATCGAATATGACCGCAACAGCAGCAGCAGAAGTCAGTGTGGACTATATTTTGTGATATAAAATTTTAAATTTAGGGAGGACATAACACTGACATCTGTTTACATACAGCTAGTCACACTGTATTAAAAATGGGCCACAAACGGCCCACTGGTTGGACATCTCAAATGTATCATTCCTGGTGGTCAACATGACACCTTGAGAACCATACAGAGAATAATCTTGGAAGATTACAGGCTGAAATATTACGAATTTTATTACTTAAAATTCACGTAAACAATAAAAATTTACTTCTTAGATATAGCTAAGTCCAGGGCAAAAGCCATAAGCTAGACGACGTGCCCACACAATATGAAATCGATACACCAATTAACATACCCACCTCCCAACTATATACAAAACGATGCTACGACCTGACATGTTTTAAAAATCATGGTTTCGAAATTTCAATATAGCTTTGTTTTGGCTATATTTAGTATGCTCATAAATAAAGAAATGATGAAGTAGTAATAGAAAATACGATTGCCTAACACGTCATAAAATGACAGAGAAATAAAGCATGAATTTTATCTGACCTGTTTAAAAAGTAGGGCAACAGATTCTTGGTGGAGAAACCTTACCTTTCCTAACAGTAAAACATCGCGCGAATAAAGGCACAATAACTGTTTCTGGGCATTTTTTAGGCACAGTAGCATAAACGCATAATGAGCCTACGGTTTCTCCCATGTCAGTCCGTTCGTCCGCCCACATGTAATAACTCGCTTCATGGATGGATTTTCATGAAATTTTATATTTAAGCATTATGAAAAGATTTGTAGTCATGCTAATTTCATTAAAATCGGACCAATAGAAATTCACCAATTATTATTCCTTTGTCTGTTTGTCCGTTGGTTGGTTGGTTGGTTGGTTGGGTTTTATTGGCGCATCAGCAACTAAGGCTATAATGCGCCAAAACCTTGTCATAAAAAAGTAAAACGTTCAGTGACCTAATGAATTAGGTCACTAAGTCAGAATATAAAAACAAGTATAAACTGTAAAAGATAAATATCAGTAAACAAGTAACAATAATAAGGTAGATTTTTTAAATGTGCGTAAAGAGGTTTACTGATTTCAAAAAGCTAAAAATAGCAGACACATGGTCATTGTCGGATAAAATCTGCTCAGTCAGATGGTTAAAAGCGATAAAACGAGCATTTCTAAAACTGGTACAGTCACATAAAATATGTTGAACAGATAAAATGGTATCGCATTGCTCGCACATAGGAGGGTCATCAGCCCTCAGCAGAAAGGAATGTGTAATATGACAGTGTCCTATGCGGAGCCGAGCAAGAACAACTTCCTCTTTGCGATCCCTGCGTAAGCTGGACCGCCAAGGATGGATCACAGACTTAATTCGACATAGTTTATTTGTAATAACCAGGCGATGCCACGAATCTTGCCATTGAGATTGTAAGTTAATACGGATCACTTGCCTGTAGTCTGTATAGGGGACTAACAGGCCAAGATTAACCGTCAGGGGTGCCGATTTGGCTGCAATGTCAGCCAAATCATTTCCTCTAATCCCTATGTGACTGGGAATCCAGCAGAAGCGGATATCGAATCCACTTACATAGAGGCTGTATATGATCTGCTGAATTCGGGACAGGGTTGGATGATTAGTGCTTGACACCGCTGATAAAGCCTGTAGTGCACTCATTGAATCGGCATATATAATACACCGCTGGTAGCGATGCTTTCTAATGTGATCTAGAGCTAACTCTATACCATGCAGCTCTGCAGTGTAAATGCTGCAGTCCAGGGGTATCTGTTCTGATATGGTATCATTTGGAAAAACAGCAGCAGATCCCACATACGATTCTGACTTCGAGCCGTCTGTGTAAACTGGCAAGAAGTCAGAATTTTCTGCACGGTGTTGTGAATAGAGCTGAAGGTAGACAGAAGCTGGAGTATTAGACTTCTTCGCAATCTTGAGCGAGAAGTCACATGCTGGTGTTTGTGCATGCCAGGGTGGAAGGGGCTCCTTTGGTGATCGAGCAACCTTGTCTACCGAGATGTTAAGCTCATTGAGTAGCTCTTGAACACGAATGCCGAATGGGCGATTGGCGGTCCGTCGTGTGTTATAAAGATTTTCCCATCGTGGCTCGAAAACCGATGTCCACGTGGGATCGTCTGGCAGGGACTTCAGCTTGAAGGCATATTGTAGAGACAACTGCATTCGTCGAAGCGACAAGGATGTGAACCATACATTTGCTTCGACATACAGACTTTGGACAGGTGATGTTCTGAATGCACCAGTAGCAATACGAATGGCTTGGTGATGGACGGGGTCAAGCCAACGAACAGCGCTATTTCTGGCAGATGCATATACTTGAGACCCATAATCTAATTTTGAGCGTACAAGTGCACGGTACAGACGTAGTAGAGTGCATCGGTCTGCACCCCAAGAGGTAGAAGAGAGAGACCGGAGAATGTTAAGCCCTCTCGTGCACTTTGTACGTAGCTGACGAATGTGTTGGACAAATGTCAGTTTTTTGTCAAAAATGAGTCCCAGGAATTTCGCCTCTGATACAACTGGAATGGTGCTTTGTCCAAGTCGTAATTCAGGCTCAGGGTGGAGGTTACGTTTGCGACAAAAATGTACGCAAACGGTCTTCTCCGGTGAGAACCTGAAACCATTGGCCGTGGCCCAGGAGTTAAGACGGTCAATAGTTTGTTGCAGCTGTCTCTCAATAACCCTCATATTGCATGATTGAGAGAATATACTGAAGTCATCGACATAGAGTGCACTGTTTATAGTTGGAGGAAGTTGTTCAGAAATAGAATTTATTTTGATGGCAAAAAGCGTAACACTTAAGACAGATCCTTGTGGTACCCCCTCCTCTTGGCAAAAAGGCCGCGAAAGGGCGGATCCTACACGAACTTGGAAATAACGAGAGGATAAAAAAATTTTAATGAAAATGGGAAGGTGACCTCTTAGACCGAGGTTGTAAAGGTCTTTTAAAATACCAAATCTCCAAGTTGTGTCGTACGCTTTTTCCATGTCAAAGAAGATGGACACCAAATGTTCTCTTTTTAGGAAAGCATCTCGGATAGATGTTTCCAGTCTAATTAAGTGGTCCAGTGTGGACCTGTTTCTTCGGAAGCCGCACTGAAAGCGGGAGAGAAGGTCGTTCGATTCTAAATACCATAAGAGACGAGCATTGACCATTCTCTCCAATATTTTGCACAGACAGCTGGTCAGAGCAATAGGACGATAGTTTTTTGGACATTTAGGATCCTTTCCTGGCTTAGCAAAAGCAAGAATAGTTGCCTTGCGCCAGGTATCCGGAAAGTGCTCTTCAAGGAAGATTCTGTTGTACAGGAAGAGCAAACGGTCCAGGGATTCTGATGAAAGATGTTTGATCATTTCATAATGGATGTTGTCTGGTCCAACAGCGGTAGCCTTTGTACGGGCGAATGCTGTTTTCAGCTCATGGATATTAAATGGCCCATTGTATGGGTGGGAACCCTTCGATGTGAATTTAAGGGCCTGTTTTTCAGTTTTGCGCTTTGTGACCAGAAACTCTGGGGAGTAAGATGATGTTGCAGAGATGTTAGAAAATGTTTCCCCAAGAGCATTGGCTATTGCAGTAGAGTCTGCAATAGTACATCCATTATAATCAAGGACCGATGAGGGATGTGCCGTGAATTTCCCCTTAATTTTCCGAATTTTATCCCAGACCACCTTAGTATTAGTGGACTGAGTAATTGATGATGTAAAACGGATCCACGATTCCTTTTGACTCTGACGGCGGATGTAACGTGCTTTGGCTCGTGCGCGTTTAAAAAGACTATAAGGTTGTTCGTGGTAGGATATCGGCGGAATATCTCCCACGCTTTATTTTGAGCCTTTTTTGCTACTGTGCATTGTGAATTCCACCAAGGTTTGGGAAATGGTGGAAACCGGGCAGATGTTTTTGGAACAGTATTCGCAGCTGCTTGGACGATAGTTTCTGTGATGTACGTTACTGCATCATTGATAGGCTCCTGACGGACGGTAATGAGGTCAAAATTTGCCTGATGTTGGAAGGCAGACCAGTCAGCCTGATCAATCTTCCACCGTGGTAACCTGAAAGGAAGACACGGTCTCGTACTGTATAAAGAGGTTATCACAGGGAAGTGATCACTTCCGTATGGGTTCTCCTCCACTTCCCAAGTGAGTGAAGGGAGTAGAGAAGGAGAGCAAATAGAGAGGTCAATGGCAGAAAACGTACGGGTAGGCATGTGGAAGAAGGTATTTGTTCCAGTATTTAGAAGGGAAAGGTCATTGTCATTTAACATATGCTCTATGACTCGTCCCCTTCCATTGATGTTAGCACTACCCCACAGGGTGTTATGTCCATTAAAATCCCCAAGAAGTAAGAAAGGGGGAGGCAACTGCGTTACAAGATCATCAAGGTCTTCCTGGGAGATGTCAGTCCCAGGAGGCAAATAAATAGAGCAGACCGTTAATAAAAATCCCACCGTAAGGCGAATTGCAACAGCTTCTATGCTAGTTGTAATTAGCAAGGGCTGCACTGGGGTCTGGTTGCCCACAAGGATAGCCACTCCTCCATGAGCAGGACCATCCGCAATTCTATCCTTACGAAAGATTGTGATGTTATGCATTGTGGGATCATCATTTGCCTTTAGGTAAGTCTCCTGCAAGCAAAAGCAAACTGGCTCGTGCTTTTGCAGGAGGGCCTTGATGTCATCAGTATTTCGCCGGAATCCACGACAATTCCATTGTAGGAATTTAGCCATTATTTTGGCTTGGTGGGTCCATCAGGCGGCTTCCGAGGTGCTGAGGGCTTAATTTTGTCAGACTTGGATTTATCTTTCCTGGGGAAGTATGGACGCTGTCCTGTGTCCATTTCTTCCTCCGCAAAGAGTTCTAAGACTGACTCATCATGTACCTCCTTGGTCTCGACATCCATTATTTCTTGCCCTGAAGTGGGCAGTTCACTTTTCTGTGATGTTAATTTAGTGCTCCCTGTTGTTAATGCTGGAGCACTGGGAGGTACCGATATTGGAGTGGCAGCTGATTGCGATTTTTGGGTGGGCTTTAGTGAACTCAATAAATAGCGGGCAATGGGAGTAAAAGAGTCCCTTGGGGGAACAGTCATATCAGTTTGGGTCCCAATGGTAATTTTACCAGAAACTTTCTGGGCGTACGAAGGCTTCCCGCTATTTACTGGTTGGATGCGTTTTCTGGCCTCTGGGTAGGATATGTTCAGCTCCGTTTTTAATTTTTGAATCTCCTTTTCGTCCTTCCACCGCTGGCATGCTCGAGAGTATGCAGGGTGCTCTCCTTGGCAGTTAGTACAATTTGGCTTAGGAGCTATACATTCCTTGCTCTCGTGATCTTTAGCACCACATCGAGCACAGGCAGGGTTACCACGACAAGCTGTTTGTGAGTGGCCGTACTTCTGACATTTAAAACACCTAAGTGGGTTTGGAACGTAAATCCTCACTGGGCAATTTAAGTACCCTGCTGTTGTTGTTGTTGTTATTTGGTTTTTAGGAGCATTAGCAACTAAGGCCATATTGCTCCGGGAATATGCGGTGGTCATTCGCTGACCTTTCCGCATCCTCCGTATTTGGTGGTGACGGGCTCGAACCCCGGTCTAATCAAGAAGCGTGTGCTACGCACTGCTGCTCCTTCCCACCTGGCTACGGAGGCGCCTAAGTACTCTGCCTTGATGGAACTTGAAGGCCGTGGGGTGTTGAATGTTAGGATGAGAACTCGGGTAGGGACAAGATTCCCATCCTTACGCATGGATATTCGCTTCACAGCTGTCACTCCTTGCTCTTTCAATTCAGAGCAGATCTCTTCTTCAGAAACGTGAAGAAGATCCCACTCTGATATGACACCTCGTGACGAGTTCAGAGTTTTATGAGGGGTTACGATAATGGGTATTCCCCCTAAAGATGTGGCATTCAAAATTTTTTCAGCATGCTTTGTATTTGATGTTTCGACTAAAATATCTCCAGAACGCAGCCGTTTTACCGATTTAGGTGAGCCTGCCATCCCTTCTAATCCTTTCTGGATAAAGAAAGGTGACATTTTCCCAACTGACTGCTCTCCGGTGGAATGGAGAATGAGGAAAAGAGGTGTCACAGATGGTGTTTTCTCCTCAGTTCTGGCTCTTTTAGCAGAATTGGTGTCATTATCCTCTGATGATCGATTAGGTAGGGGCCTTGTTGGGGCCCCCAGAAGAAATAGGATTTAAATTACTCATATGAGTAAAGAGAAAGTGTCTGATGCCTAAGTACCTCACCCACCACCGAGCCCAACGAGGGGACGCCCACTCGTGAACTAGCAGTTACTGCGTACACGAATGGGACGCCGAGTTCGCTTAGAACACCATACCCACGTTACCAATAAGTCTTTATCCCGTCCCAGGACCAAAGGGAGGGAGACTTATTGGAACGCAGTTGACCCTAGCAGTAAAATACCACCCGCCGATTGATCCCAGTCGGGCCGATCCGGGACCACCCGTCTTGTCGAAGCAGGGGCCAAAGTGGTGTATTAAGGCTGGGCCCCTCAACCACCAGGATCCCCCTTTCCGAAGTCCACGGGTCGCAGCGCACGGCTGCACACGCCGGATTCCACTGATGTAACCCTGGAACCAAGGTATGGGCGTTAGATCCCAGTGATGCTAATCTGGAAAACCAGCAGCATCACTGGGAGGTCCCCTCACCACGTACAGGTGCCCACGTCGAGGGGCTGTTTGTCCGTATGTATTTAACTCCGACTCCTAATGGGTGGATTTTTATTGAATTTTATATCTAGCTCTTTAAGAACAATTTGCAGGCCATTCCCCAATTTCATTGATATCGGATCAATAGGGAAAAAACAGGCAATTATTATTTAATTTTTTTCATACATAAACTATTATGTATGAGCAGTTGCACAAGGGCACCGTCGCCGTCCTTCCCACACCGGGTGGAAAAAGTCCGAGACAGAATCCCATCAATGACTCGAATAACGTTTATGGTTTTTTTTCCCCCCTCACTCCGTGGGTGATTTAGTCGACCTTACGCACAGACAGCGTGGGTTTTCTCCAGAAACTCGGATTTTTCGTCCAGCAAAACAGGCAAATACCTTTTATTTTGTGAAAACATCTTTGACGAAAATCAAAACCGTTTAAATTTTTAAAATCGAATAGCTAGAACCGAATTTATGTGACTGAGTTAGCGTTATATAGGAAGTGACATCATTTGCGTCATTTCCGTCTAGCATTTTTGTTACAAATCGGTTTTACTTCAGTCCGAATTATTTAGTATGAACGATGTAACGATTTATGCTCACGCCTACTACTTACGCTGCCGAATCAACGTTAGTGACTGGGTTAGTGTATTTAGCGTCATTTAGAAGTGATGTCATTTCCGTCTCGCTTTTTCATTAACAACTGGTTTTACTTAGTATTAGTAATGGCCGCATGGTGCAGGAAAGCCTATGGCTTATGCTGCACCAGCAAAAAAAAAAAAAAAAAAAAAAAACCCGAATAAAACAATAATAAAAAAACCTAATAATTAATAAAAGAAAAGGAAATTAAATCTATCATCCTATGCGTTTCCCTCACCCGAAGGTACTCTCCAGATGACCTTCGAATTTCCTCAAACTGTCAGCATCTACCACCGAAGTAGGCAACTTATTCTAGTAATTTATAACTCGCTGGCTAAAATAAAACTTCCTGCAGTCCAATCTAAACAACTCCCCCCATGACTTGAATTTATGTCCCCTAGTTCTAGCATCATTTATAATCTTGAAAATTTCGTCTTCATTCATTTTACTGATGCTTCTCAGAACCTTAAACACCTCAAATGAAATCTTCTCTAAGGTGTCTAGTTTCCAAACTCTGCAACCCACATATTCGAAGTCTTTCTTCATCAGGACGCCCTTTTGCCGATCTCACAAGGTGAGTTACCCGTCTTTGCACCCTTTCAAGAAGCTCGATGTCTTTCTTTAGATGCGGTCTCCATACTTGAACACAGTATTCCAAGTGTGGTCTAACAAAAGCCTTATATAATGGGATTATCACGTCCCTATCTCTACTTGCAAAAGTTCGATAGATCATCGATAGGACACCATGGGTCTTCCTTGCAACCTGTTTACAATGCTCAGAGAATTTCATGTCTGACCGTATCGTAACACCCAAGTCCCTTTCCTCCAGTACTGGGTTTAATTGAACTCCACCAAGTGAATAAATTATTTTGGGATTACTGTTTCCCAGGTGAAATACCTTACACTTTGTTGGATTAAAGCATAGCTGCCATTTTTCTGACCATTCCTGAAGTCTATCTAGGTCTCTTTGAAGAAGCTCAGCTTGACAGTGATCATTAACTACTCTACCAATTTTAACATCTGCAAATTTAAACATCACGCCCTCTATCCCTTCATCGTCAAAAAAATTACTTCAGTCAGAAAAATTTAGTAGGTGTCGCCAAAGACTTTTTCACACAAAAAGAGGTCAGGAGACTTCTACATGAGCTCCGTTCGTGCAACGAAGAACTTCCAAACGATACTCGATTTCATATCAGTTTCGCTCCAACGTATCTGCACTGATGGTGGCAATTGCTTTCACGATGTGTAACGTAAGGTGGCGATGTTAGACACTTTGGTGGAATAAACCATTTTCATATAACGCCAGAAGAAATCTAAGGGAGTTATGTCACCTGAAACGAGGAGGTCATGGTGTTGGTTCACCACGTCCAATCCAATGGTCCGGGAACATCTCGTTTAGAGCAGTGTGCACCTGCAACTTCCAATGAGGCGGGGCTCCATCTGCTGAAAAATTATGGGCTGCAGGTGTGCAATCTGAGGAATTTGTGGGAGTTGATAGCTTAAATAAATTTAAGGAAGAACTGGTGAAAAACGTTTGGAGCGAATGGATGGGTGAAATGTGAAGGGATTTTTTTTTTCTTTTGCTGATGCTGTATAAGCTTGCTTTCTTGCATCATATCCCTCTGCTAATGCTAAAGCTAATCTTTCAATAAGTTAACATTACACTGTTTTGAAATTTTTTGCATCAACCCCTTTGATGGTAACTCCACCGTGTTTATTGAGTAAATGATCACATGATCGCAGCATTTATCAAACGGTACAATGGAATGAGCGTTGATTTTAGCGTCCAAGAGGCCCGACTAAGAATACCAACTTTGTTTACCGACCTTCCAGGTACAGAAACTGAAAGTAAATAGTCGGCCTCTTATTTTTAGAAAGAGTAGCCTGCCTTGATCATCATACGATCTGCAGTTTACTTCGTAAAGTATTAGAAAAACAGACTAAAAGAAGTTTCAGATTTTAATTGCTTTTTCCCCCCCTTTTTTTTTGCAGCCTTAAGCAGCAACACAAAAGCAATTAAAACCAGTCAACAAACAGTGGAACATTTTCAGTACTCAAATTTCAAAAGAGACGAAAGGCTTACAGACATGTTTTTATTCTGCTGAGTTTTCAGTTTGTAAGGAGATTCATTTTTTTTATATACAAAAAGATGCTGGTAAACTAGGCGTAACCTTCCCTAAGTATTTTTATAAGATCAATATAGTTTCCAAAAGAAAGGTCAAACAGAGGTTGAGTACATCCCTGGTTAAACAAGAAAATTTCCACTTACGGCTAATTATCGTGGAGATTTCTAAGATTTTGAAAGATTAATACTACATATACTGTCAAAATATTAAAAAAAAAAAAAAAAATGTTCTTGTTTATACTCCGGCACGACCACCAGGTCAGGGGAGTTTACAATAAATCAAACAATAAATTCTACGTCATTAGAAGCCTCTGTTGTTATAGGATTTCAGGGCGTATACTGTCTATAAATTTCTTGTGTTCTGTGGTCGATTTTCTGTTTGCTGAACGAAACACCCGAGTTTCCGTGAGAAAAAACCATGCTACCCTCGCCTGAGACCAACTAACTCAGCCATGTTGCAAAAAAGGCCCATAAAAATTCCTCACATTATCGACAGGATTCGAACTCAGGTCTTTTCCACCCGGTGTGGGGAGGACGGCGATTCTTCCAACTGTGTTACCCTCTGTTTTAGCGCACATTGGGCCATCATATACAAAATACATCACACGATGTAGGAGCAAGAACATATCTTGACACATAAAAGACAATCAACAGATTAAAGGTACCTGCAGTTCCAAGATGAAAATGGAGCATATACCGGTTTCCAGAGGAGAAGTTAATCACTGTAGTACTTAAATAAACGCAACACCTCACATAAACCACTCTTCATATGTTGTATAAGAACTCCTCCCACCCCAAACGTTTCAGATCATCTATTACATTCCTTCTTCGGTTTGCAATCAGCATGCTCTCCAGTTTTGTACGCTTTGAGTCCTATCATTTCGTGGTCTTTTAAGATGTAAACAGAGTGCATATTGTCTACGGTGATGCGGAATATCTGCTAACATTTTGGGTCATGGTTTAAGCAGCCAATGCGACATTAACCATTGAAAAACCAACCAATCATATATAGTGTGTTCAAAAATTCGCAAAAAAAAAATAATAAATACATATCTTGAATTAATATAAATTATAGTTATCTGGAAAAATTTTGTGTATATAAATTAATCCACAAGAAAATAAGTGGTTAATTTGTTAATACCATGCCAACATTCAAAATGGAATGTGGTGCTGGACACGTTGAGCAGTGGCTGTTGAGTAAGTATGTTATGCACCACCAGTGCCCCTTCTGGTACCACTTGGGACTAAAGCCACCTCCGTCCAAGGATATGTACTCTCACACCCACCAAAGAGTGAACGCCACTTATATTAAACAGAAAAGAGGAACCGGAAACTCGTAAAGACTATTTCTTCAAAGGAATATCAGCGCTTTGGAACTTCAAAATGGATCATATTTCAATCATTGACCGCTATCCAGAAAAAATGTCAATGGATGTCCATATACGATCCGAAATACTTATGAAATATACTACACTCTCCAAAAATATTTGGACACCATTCCACATTTCATTGAATTAGTCTAATCGTCCATAGAAAGCCTCTATTATAGTCAACGAGAGTACCTGAGTCATGGTCGCCGTCCTCTACAGGTTAAACAAGCATAACAGACAATGTAAATTTGCATATTTGCATTTGGTTTAGATCCGTCGATTGGCTATAAGTTAAATAAGCACACATAAGACAAAATACAAATTTAGGCGTCAACCCAGCCAATCGACGGATCTAAACCAAATGAAAATATGCAAATACATTGTTTATTATGCTTGCTTGTTTAACATGTAGAGGACGGTGGCCATGATGCAGATACTCTTGTTGACTATCACAGAGGCTTTCTAAGGACGATCAGACTAATTCAATGGAATGGTGCCCAAATACTTTTGGAGAGTGTGTTTGCGCGGGTAGCAGAGTGGTATCGTCACCATCCTCCCCACACCGGGTGGAAAAGGCCCAGCTTCGACTCCCTCGATGAGACGAGGAACTTTAATGGGCTTTTTTGATATGCCCATTAAAGATATGCGTATGTGAATTCAAGCACATTAGAGTGCAGAATAATAACAGAGTATCACATAAGCAATCAGTGATGTTATCCGCAAGTAAAAGCGAACTGGTACTGAAACCGTCACTAAGCAACCTGGAAAACCTTCTAAGCTGACAGAACATAACAGGAGAACCCTGCAAGGAATGGTCCACAGGTCAACATGTTGTCATAACACACACAGGCCCTCAGTGAGCCGAATGGGAAACATGCAGCATCAGTACAGTGTTCAGGATGCTGGATAGCATGGGTTACCACAGTCGCAGCAGTCCACAAGCCACTAATTGCCCTGACTAATGCCAGGTGCAGTCCAGCTTGGTTAAGGCCCGCTATTCTTGGACCTAGACCAATGGAAATCTGTGCTTTGGAGTGGCAAGTCTGTTTAATACTGTTTCCGTTGTGACGGTGGTGTGAGGACATGAGCATCGATCAGTTAGACTGAGCCTGTCTACAGCTCTGACCTCAATCCTACATAAGAGCTCTCAGATGAACTGGATCGTCCAGTGTGTGTGAAGAGAGAATGTCCAAAAGAAAAGAACTTAATTAGCCACCGTTTTGAAGGCCGAATGTCAGAAGATATAGGAGGCTGTTATAAAGGTTATGAGGCACACGTTATTAGTTTTATTGTAAATAAAGGTTATTCTTAGATATGCAGGTGTCCAGATATTAATGGTAGGGCGATACATATCGCACTGAGAAAGATTGCCATTAAGGATGCGAAATTCATACACAGCTGGAACAAATGTATATTTGAACTGTAAAGACCTAGAATTATTCGAACATCAGTAATGGCACGCATAAATCAGTGGTGGTAAGATTCATGCGGGATTGCTATCTGACTTAGATACGCCAAACAGATTTGGGGGCGTCATCAAGGGTTACTCAGATTTTAAAATGCAACAAAAGTAAATTCATTACATCCAGAGATATTCCAAAAGCGTATATAGGGAGCAAGAATTTTAAATGCCTTGTTAGTAATAGTGTGTTGGGGGACAGGAAGAAGCTTAATTAGTGTCCGAAACGAGCACCACAAACCTTAAAGCGAAAGGCTTCTTTCAGAAATCGATTCATTGCAAACAGTAACTTTAGAACACTGCATACTTGACATGGAAGACACGCAATGTCTTGAGAGAGGCTTTTCTACTGACTGTAGTAGACGATTTTATGCGCAGAACGTGCGATAAATTTTTCATGAAGTACATTATTAGTAATGTTTCACAACATGGCACGACTTCCCTTGGAGTGTTAATATATCGCACTGAGTGTTCAGGAAACTGGGTAGTTATCTTCGGTTGTCTTCACTCTTTCACACACAAATCTACAAATATTAACAAGGGAAACGACACCTATAGGAAGAGCATGGAAATTAACTGACCACTTTATTAGGTACACGTGGTTTTCATAAAATGGAGAATTTTTTCATCAACAGCATCGTGTATTCCTGCAACGTGATGGGCAGATACGACGGGTGCTGATAAGTTCTCGACCTATAATAGATAATCCAATTATATACACATTTTATTTAACATGCATTCATCTTTCAACTCCACACATATTTTACAACGAAGTTCCAGCATTTGTAATCACCCAAATATAAATTAAAAGACTGCTCCCCAAACCAGACTTCTGCTGCTCGTATAACGTCATCATTAGATGCAAATTTGATACTCTTTAAATGTTTTTTGAGATTTGGGAAGAGGTAAACTGAGGGTGCAAGATCTGGTGAATACGAGGGATGATAAAGAAGCCTGAAGCATAGTCCAGCCAACTTGGTTTGTGTTTGATGTGCTGTGTGTGTGCAGAGCAATGTCCTGCAAAAACAGCACTGCTAAGCTGAGTTTGCCCAAAAAGCTATAAATAATGCTTAGAATTAAAATTTGTTTTATCCTTTTCCAATTAGTCAATAAACAAAATATCATCCTTGTCTCAAAAGACAGAGGCCATGTCCTTCCCAGAAAATTTCTGGCCACGGAACTTCTTTGGACGGAGGAAGCCACTGTGCCTACACTCCTTCGATTGTTCTTTGGTCTCTGAATCATAATGAAACAACCATGTTTCTTCCATGGACACAATTCGCACCAAAAAACCATTGGAATCGTGCTCAAAATGGCGAGGAATGGCAGTTGAAGATAGGACACGTTGTTTCTTTTCATTAACATTCAGATATTAGGGACCCATTTGGCAGAAAGCTTTCAGAAGATTAGACTGGTCGCAGAAAGGAGTCAATGTGAACGGAGAGTACCTAAACCATTTACGATTTGCAGATGACATTGTGGTCATAAGCCACGATCCCAAAGAATTAGAGGAAAATCTTAATCAGTTATGCACAGTTAGTAAGGATTTTGGACTAAAGATGAATATGGCTAAAATAAAAGTAATGATGAACAAGTATGCCACAGAAAGGAAAATAATGATTGAAGGAGCAGTAATTGAAAAGGTGGAGTCATATACTTATCTGGGACAAGTTATTAGCTGTAATAATGATAAATGGCTGGAAGTCAAGAGAAGAATAAATTTTGGATGGATAGCATTCAGGAAATATAGTCACATACTGAAGAGCAATATCCCAGTTTGTCTGGAACGTAAAATAATGAATGAATCAATGTATACTCCCCACCATGACTTATGGAAGTGAAACTTGGGCACTCACCAAAAGAATGGAAGAGAAGCTGAGAACTACACAGCGAAGAATGGAACGAATTATATTGGGAATCAGACTGTTAGATAAGAAGAGAAACACATGGATTAGGCAGCAAACTCAAGTAAAGGACATTCTTATCAAAACTAAAGAACTAAAATGGTCTTGGGCAGGACACATAGCTCGAAGACATGATGACAGATGGACTAAGAAAATAACAGAATGGTACCCAAGAGGAGCTAGAAGAAAACCTGGAAGACAAAGGCGGAGATGGATAGATGAAATTCATGAGTTTGTGGGTAGTAAATGGATGGCCAGTGCTCAAAACAGAAGGAACTGGAAAGTTGCTGGAGAGGCCTTCATCCTGCAGTGGATTGAAAATGGCTGATAATGATGAATGATGATGATTGGCAGAAAGCTTCCACATGTCCAAAATCTAATAAATTACATATTTAACACGTTCCCTGGGCACGCCTAAAGTCTCAGCTATCCATTTAGCAGAAATTCATCTATCAGAGAGTATCATGGTATAAATGGCAAAAATTCGTCTTCAGACACTGTCAGGAAAACTGGTCTTTCTGTCCTCTCTGCACCCTCAGTGTCAAAAAAAAAAAAAAAAAAAAAAAACCATATCGTTGGTGACTTTAGGAGATGTATTTCACAAGTTTTCATAACTGCTCTACCCTCAGGTTTGCTCAAAATGACGTTTCGGGCTGATATCCTTACTTCAAACTGTAAAAAATAAAAAATGGATACTAGGGATTTTTGAGGCAAATGGGCTCTTTCACATAAAAAAGATAAGCTCTTTCATAATTTGTCAAAAATTTGTAAGTGGGTTGGGTCGGGGCTAGAATTTATCAGCACGTAGGGATAAGACGCATGAAGTATTTTATATAGCGCAGCTGTTAAACAATAGCTCAACTACACCTCTGTTAACAGAACACTGTTAAGTTACTATACAGCAGCGATCAACCTGGAAGTCTGCATCTCAGTATCCGTCTCTACCAGGAGGAGCGAGGCCAAAAGAAGCTCATACTGCCCAGTTCGAAGACAGACAGAAAAATAAAAATAAAGGTAGAATGGTAGACCGCCTCCAGACGCGCCGCTATGAGTATCTCGGAAACTACAATCCTGATGGAGTTTCTACGTAAGACTGTCTCGGATGTATCGAGACTTGCCCAACAGCCAATTACCACCCAGCAAAAAGGAATTTGTAAGAAACAGCTCTTTAATTCGAGAGACCAAAGGGAGCTAACAAGACTTGTGTAAAGTAACAACCGTGTACAATATTGGTAACCAAAGAGACATTTCAGAACGCACAACTGGCTGTACTTTATTATGGATGGGCAATCGACGAACGAACCGGATTCCGCTCTGTCAGAAAGAAACAGTGGGATGAGGAACACTAACCCTGGACAGTGGAGAACTGCAAGAATGTTGCTCAGTGTGATCAGCAGGAATCTGTTTTCTGCTGGTGAGAAAAAAAAAATATGACGAATACAGCATGTATATTATGGAACTGTACATGAAAAGCTGTGTACTGATCACTGATATTTATTACTCCATCTTTGATGGAGCAACAAATAAAGTGTATCGTGATTCGTCTGATCACGTGACTTTCTGCCATTGTTCCTCTATGGAAACAAGATCTTCTCAGCACCACTGCAAGTGGATTTTTCTGTTTTTCTCTGAAAGAAGTGCCTTATGAATAGGCAGGCGACTGCCAATACCCTTCTTCAAATCCTTGCCAATGGCAAGGGTTGAAATAGGACAGTTCTGGGCGTGTTTGAATTCAGATGTTACTTGCTGCACACTGGATGTCCTACTTTATCGTATAGTTCTCCATGGAGTGCGACGGCTTCGCTCCTGACGTATTGTTTTTCTGCCACATTTACGCCTTTGAGATGTGGAAAGGACCACTTGCTTTCCAGTCATTAAAAACCTTTAAGATGGATGCTTTTGAGAAACCAGTTATCTCTTTCGTTTCTTGAATCGTCGTTCCTGCTAAACGTGCACGCATGATAAGACCTTTTTTAAAGTCTGATAGATCAGGCGTTTCCCCCATTCTGGCTCCAGATTACTACAGTCGAACAGTCTGTGCAGCCTCTATACACGTGGTCACCACAGTGGTTATACAAAGGGTACTAGGAAAGTTTTGCAATACAGCTTTGTTTATTTAATTTTTTCAAAGTAATTTCCTCTACATTCAATACACCTCTCCATCCTTCGAAACCAATCTTTAAACCAGTTCTGCCAAGTTTCACTAGGGAGTAAAGCACACTCGTTGTCCCAAGCCCGTAGAAGGTCCTCATCACTGGAAAACCGCCTCCCTTTTAGCTTCATTTTCACATGCGGGAACAGTGCAAAGTCGCAGGGAGCAAGGTCTGGGCTGTAGGGAGGGTGCTCGAGAAGTTTCAGTCCTGTCGTGGTCAAATATTCAGTGCAGGCTTTGGCGCGGTGAGCTGGAGCATCCTGAGATGGAGGTACCAGGTGTCCATTCTTGACTTTGGCCGCAGGTTCTTCATAGATCCAATGACTTTAGGCAGGCATTGTTCAGTATACCACTTAGCTGTGACTGTCTTCTGCGTGTCCAAAACGACACGTTCCACAATTCCACTCGATTTGAAAAATACAGCTATCATTTTCTTCTTTACAGATCGGGATTTTCTGACAATTACGGGTGTGTCGTCATCATCAAAGACCCAAACTTTGTTTTGAGCCTTGGTCGGCAGATCGTAATAGTACAGCCAAGTCTCGTCACCTGTCACGATGTTGTTCACATACCGAGATTGTCCCTTATCAAACTTTTTTAACATCTCCCGGCACCAAGTCACACGTCGTGTCATCTGCTCTTCAGTCAGTTGATGCGGCACCCAGAGAGAACAAAGTTTCTTCACGTGCAAATGATCTTGCAGAATCGAACGAATTGCTGGTGCATTTAGGCCCAAAGTATCCTCTATCTGTTGGTAGGTCACTCGCCTGTTTTCGTCAAGCATTTTCCTCACAGCAGTAACGTTTTCCTCCGTAACTGACGTTCGTGGCCTTCCCGGCCTCTCAGAATCCTCCAGAGTGAAATTTCCCCTTTGGAATTCTCTATACCACCTGAATATCGTTGTACGATGTGGACAATCATCATCTAGTGCAAGAGTCATTTCTTCTAAGCACTGGTCTATGGTTAAACCACGCACGAAATTATACCGCAAAACTGTCCTTATCTCATTTCGTGACCACGATGCCATCGCAAGCACTTTACACTCTCACTACTAATGAATAACTGAGCCCATCGACTTGGCGCGGCGGCTACTATGCACGTATGAACATGTCTCAACATGCAGCAACAAGCAGCTTCCTGTGATTCATTGTTGCGTCATATTGCAAAACTTTCCTAGTACCCTTTGTACTAGTACAGGGAGAAGAACGTTGAAATTAACTGTACCAGCTGAAGAATTACTGAAATATGGGTAGAGTGAGATAATGGACAGATAGCAAAGATAGGGATGCTATTACTAAGAAATTGAAGGGTTCTTCTTGCTCTTCTAGATCTAGAGGGCCACTGCAAAACGTAAACAAACACCTATAACGGATTCCACGTATTTTCATTTGTTACCCGAGTTAGAGTTTCCTGAGAGACAGAGATCCCAGATAATCCGCAACTCTGATAAGCGAGTTTACAATAGTTAATAATATGTCGCCGCACCTTTGGACTTATTTACACACTATCCTGGTCCAGTCCTCCTTCAACACAGAGATCGATTCGGCTATGATTGCAAGCGAGTCGGCCTCGCCCGAAAACGACATTCCAGTTTATCCCAAAGGTGATCAGTGGGGTTAAGGTCAGAGGTCTGGGAAGGACAATGAAGTTTTTACAAGCCTATGTCTTCAAACCAAGTCTGTATAGACCGTGCGTTATGACATAGTAAACTGTCATGCTGAAATAGAAAACAGCCCTCTCCATGCTGCTACCACAACGTAGAAAGAGTGTGATTGTCCAGAATGTTGGAGTACCGTATAGCATTCATTATTTAAGGAATGATGACCAAAGCATGAGAAACAACCCCACTTCTACCAAACTTCACAATTAGACGATACATCTTTGTGAATAATGCTATTCGGACATCCAATTATGGCTATCATAAAACTGCGGTTCGTCGTCGCATAACGAGGCTTTTCAACGTTCCAGAGATCAATTATCATAGGTTGTGCAGCAGGCCTGTCGACCGTGTGCGATATCTAATTTCTGTACGCTACTGTAAAATCCGAAGAGTTGCAGTTGCCTATGCATCACCCTTGTGCCAATAGTTCAGTGGCCTTTCTGGACTCCAGGTTGGCAGTAGTGAAGGGTGTAATCGACAGGTCATAATCGATTATACCCATATCATTCGAACGATTGATCCGATCATGGAAAATCATTCGATTATGCAAAATCATTCTATTATGGAAAATTTTGATCATGACTATCACTAGTTGACAGTATTCGATGAGGACCGACGAGATCAAAGTACCTCTTTTCTGAGCGTCCACCGATCTATTTCATTAACTTCTGATAGTTTACCTTGTCTTTCCCAGCTGTAGCAGCAGTATGATTTAGTGGTTATATCATCATCCGAGTATTATATTATATTGTGGTTAATATAATATCCAATATTATATTAACCATTATTAAGCTAGGATATTGTAATTGTGCACGAAAATTAATTGAAAACATTAATTGCTGATATGGCATCCTATGATGGCTTTCAATTGGAGGTAAGCTCAACATATCTCGACTCATCTACTGAATTCTGCTTACTTTTCAAGTGGTCAAGGTTGTTTTCACACTTATTGTGTAAAATTCGAAGACATACAGTTCCCTACACTTCACCCTTGTGCCAAAAACAGTTCGGTGGCCTTTCTGAACTCCTGGTTGGCAGTAATGATGACCATATTATTGTCAATAATAATATGGCCATCATTACTGATTAATTGATTATTTTACACTTATTGGGTAAAAGCAACAAGTGGATGGAGGTATGGTTCATTTATCCCAAATCCCTGAGGTGTGTGCAGATACTTTTGCAATACAGCGTATTTATTTAGCTATGAAGGACTTTGAAAGGAATGTCCAAAAGGCGTCTCTCTACCCTTTGAAATCGGATTTTTCTCTTTTTGAACTCTACTATCATTTATAGATTATACATGATCGTATATTCAACAACCGGTGGTACCAATTCTAAGAAATTACCATGGTTTACATGTTTGTAAGATCCGTGGCAGCTGTTGCTGCCTCGCTCTGTAAACAACGCCGTTCCTGTCGAACAAAACAACGTCTGATTTCTATAAATTTTTTCTGTTTTTAAGCATTCAGTTATTTACTTTGAATGTCTTTTCCTCGGTTGACATATACAAGTACATATATTCCAGCAGAGTTTGTTTCATGTGATTTTTATGGAATTTTAAAGTTTTATTTTTCAAGTTGATCTTAGAAATGTTTCATGATCACTTTCTGTGCGAATAAAATAAATTCCTCTGTATTGAACTTATCTTTGACGTTCTAAATCCAATATGACATCTTTATAATAGGAAAAGTTAATGGAATTCTCTATCGCTTTCTAACATACACAATACCAACAGCTTTCAGGAAAAGATTTACTAACCCTACTGCACCTTTTTTAGATATCAGCAATGGTCAGTTGGCAGGAAGTTGGCTTCTTGCCAGTTGTGTCGATTGATATGAAGTCAAGGTTCACAGCTAATAGATAATTTATGGGATTCTTACTGTGCATTTTTCCACTGATTTTTTTTTCCAGTTGGAGCGTTGATTGTCGAGAATGCAGCTTTTATACTCGCTTGTAATCCCAACGAAAGATAAATGAAGCTAGATATTACCATTAATACTTTCCAGAAGAAGACTTCCCTTCTGTAGTAGCCTTGTCAACAAAATGATGGATGTCCGGTAACGGCAAGAAACTTATCTCGAAACTTCTCCTGGATTAAATATGAGTGTATAACACTTAAAATATTCCCAACAAAAAAAAGCGCAACTTCAAGAAAATTGAATTAAGAAGAAATATTTCTAGGTGTCTGTAGGTCCCATTAATGGGCAATTTCCCGCTTTAAGATCACACTGCTTTGTGCATTTGCAAAAGATCTGCAATTTAAAAATCTTCCTCTCATCAACGATCAGGTGTATAAATGCTACATTAATTTCCCTAAATTCTATACGAATCGTCGATGAAGGAACTTGACAAAGTCAGAAAAAAGGATTGTTATTGACGGCACATCTTAATGAACCAACTGACAAGAGCAGTGTCCCATGCCATATCCATGCAGGGATCTATTAATCTGTCTTTAAATGATGTACACATGGGGACACCACGACCAGTACCGTATGAAGAACTGACTTTAGAACATAGAACAGATTTATCTTAATACTTGGAACATTTATTCTCTTAAGAATTCACAGAAAGTGATGAAAACTATTGGCAGTTGAAGCCACCTTAAAGTTGAAACCACCATTTGGCTGAACCTTCCACATCGGGTAATTTTGCAACATAATTTTTGATGGTTCTTAAAATTTGACAAATTTCCAGTAGTCATATTGTAATCATACTATATAAAAAAAAATGCGCTGATATACTACACTGTAAATTAGAAATAGCCTACACTGTCCAGTCAAAACATTATAACCTCCTCTGGTGTTTTAGCAATCGGTTGTTCCTCCCGGCTGATGGTACCCATTTCGAGGTGAGAATCAGTATAACTGTGATACTGCAGGTTCCTGGCGTGTTTTCGAAGTACTTGATCGACGCGGGAAAGGGACGTGATCTGATGGACTTTGTAAAAGGGATGATTGTCGGGTTCCGGTTGAAGGGAAACAGCATTACGGAAATTGCGAATCTTGTGGGCGGAGTACTATAGAAAGCGTACCAAGAATGGACGGATATTGGACAGAGCGGTAGCCGACGACAAATGGCTGGCACCCATGCCCCATCGATGGTGGTGGTGGTGAACGTAGGCTGTCCTATCTTGTGCAGGCCGACAGACGGAAAACGTGGAACAGCCGACTCTCTACGTTGAATTTCTTTGATAATGGACTGGCAGTGTTTCCAAGACAATGACCCAATGAACCCTCTTCCGTATGGGTCCCCAGATTAGGTGCCCTCTCAAGGTATCCATCATTACTGCCACCCACCGCCAACGATGCTAAAGTTTACATCTGAAAGGCGTCATTGGACCACTGATGGCTGTAAAACAATTGCCTTTTCCGGTGAATCACGTTCCTTGCTATGCGTACGGACGGTAGATGAAGAATACAGCGATAAACTGGGGAGATGAATCCTTTCAATATCTTAGTCCAACACAAACAGGCAGGTGGCGACAATGTTTTGGTATGGGGGGTTCTTCCTGGGACTTTCTGCACTTTGAATAATCCTGGAGCCCTCATACTCCTAGACTGCACTTTGAATAATAAAAACTACCTATCCATTGTGGCTGATGAGAAAGACCCCTTCATGGTGATTGTCTTCACAGACGGCGCAGGCATGTTCCAGCAAGATAATGCGGAAACTGCTGTTTCCGCATAGGGGGAATCCATAAACTCCGAGTTCGTCATCTTAAATTATTAATGAGCCAATTAACTTGTTCAAGAATAACAGCAGATGATCCTATAACCCTCTAACAACCTTCCACATATCATAAATTGATAAAAACAATGAAACTGCCTAAGTTCCAAAGTATATTACTGTGTGTTCACTTAAAAGTAGTTAGAGTGGAGGGAAAAACTTATGGTTCTGGGGTGGGATTTCCAATCTGCACAACAAGTTCTGGTCTGCAGCTTTGGCGATTGGCCAACAAATTTACTAAATTAGAATCAATAAATACATAAATAAAAATGAATACGAAAGAATAATGCATATCTTGAATAATTTTAACATATTTACCCACACATATAATCATAATATATAAATAATCACCTGGTTGTTGTTGTTGTTGTTGTAGGGTTTTATGAGTATCAGTGCGTGTTCTGTGATCGATTTTCTGTTTGTTGGACTTAAAACCCAAGCTTCAGTAAGTAAAAACCATGCTACCCTCGCCTGACGCCGACTAACTTACTACGTTGTGAAAAAAAACCATAAAAATTTCTCTCGTAATGGAAGGGATTCAAAACCAGGTATTCAGTATAGGGAGGAAGCCAATTCTTCCAACTGTGCTACCCACGAGGGCCATGAAAAAGGCCCATAAAAATTCATTCCGTCGTCGACGGGACTCCAACTCAGGGCTTTTCCACCCGGTGTGGGGAGAATGACGATCCTACCAACTCTGCTACCCACGAGGGAACCTGGAAATCCTGTCAGAAATACATTAGCTCACTGGAAAATGCCAAAAATCCAAGACAGTACGGTGAGCGACATTACAGAAGGAGATTATGGAACCTCTACTCTGAACAGAAGTAAACTTTTACAGGACCAATGAGAGATTGCCTCTTATTGGACTCGCCTTGGCAACAATGACGTAACAGCCAGAAACACAACAGACGGGATCCTTTTGAAATAATATTCTTGTCATTAAATTTTGTTCTCACAAAAATCAAGGTCATTAGGTCACATTTATTACAGCCATAGAATTCGTGGGGGAGAAGAGACAGAAAAAGAAATCAATCTTAAGTTTAGAGCTCAAGAAAATAGTTACCCAAGCATGAAAATCGTAAGTGTACCTAATAAAGTGGCTATTCAATGTAGTTATACGTAATAATACTGTTAATAACTGATTGTTTGTTGTAGGGTTTTAGGCCCATCAGCGAATTAAGCCATGAGATCCCATACAGGATTAAATCCGAGTCAAGGTAGTAGCAAACACTAAATAAAACATCAATATACTTCTCCATTGGAGTAGTGCGTTTTATTTATAATAATTCAATACTAAAACAATTTGTGGCGAAATGCTTCCCCAATATTAGATTGAGCATCAAGTAGTAAATATGGTTTGTTCAAAGCTACTTTCGAAATCCAACTATGCCCTTCAAATATAATAAATACTGAGGAAGACACATAAAGCATCCTACGAAAACTAGAGAAAAAAATCGAAGATATTTTCACAAATCAATGCGAAACGCTAGTTTTAAACTTGGCAGCAGCCTTACACGACCCGTAGCTGCACACCCCTCACCAAGAAAAGAAAATGGATGAGAAGACTTAGCTACAGCTTTTTGGCTACGTATTCAGCAGACTGTAACCTAAAGTAATTTATGAAACGAAATTTTCGTATAATATGAAAATTTCAATGATTTATTCATCATGTAAATTCTAAAAGAATAAGATATTTATGAAGGTACTGATATTAAATTTAACTTAAACTATGCTAATAAATCCAAAAATTTCCACCTCATATGAAATATAGACATATACGAGAACTTATAGCGTCGATACCATAGTTTCTTTCTCCATTAGTCTTCAGCAGAGGAGAAAGAAATCCAGTTTTTCTCCTTTACTGAACTTTTTTGTTGTAGAAAAGCTTTGATTTATGCACAGTTTCAAAGTCGTATTAGATGAAGCGAAACTCAAAAGAAAATCCATAGATTTCGAGAACAACTCGATGACTATTATAACTTCCATGGTTGCAAAGACTGATATTTCTCATTTAATCACATGACCTCTAACTTAAAACAACTGAGGGTCCTGATCTTCAAAACGCTATGACTTCTACACGCTATTCCTTCTTGTTAACTCCTGATGATGTTGATGCTGAAGAGAAGAGGAATTCTGGCTTATTTCATAGCCCCTCTCTGCTCACCATGCCTACTAATGACCACAGCTCATTATGCTGCACGTACTAATTGATTTAACTTTTTATATGGCTTTAACTTACTCCAAATTATATTAGTAAATGTTGACATGAGCCAATATGGCACAGTTACTCATTCTTACTAAATTTATTCCAGCTCGTCTTGTTTACTGACTATACTTTCAGTGAATATCATTTCTTTGCTTACTTTTCCCTCTTGGGTAGATTCATCTTCCTCTTGAGGAAGATGAATGTACCCAAGAGGGAAAAGTTGGTAGATTCATCTTCCTCCATACACCGGGTGGAAAAGAACTGAGTTCGAGTCCCGTCGATGATGGGAAGAACTTTTATGGGTCTTTGTCAGAACGTGGCTGAGTTAGTCTGTCTCAGGCGATGGTAGCATTGTTTTCTCTTCGGAAAATCGGAAGTTTTCGTCCAGCAAACAGAAAATCAATCTCAAAACACATTTCTCTTCTTTTTGATACATGATTCGTATTTTGCATGACACACCATAAACACCCAGGGATAAAAACAAACTTTAATTTTTAAATTATGCTATTCGCTTTTCATTGGTCCACAATGCACACGTACCAAATAGTGTTTCTCAACATTTGTTTGGACAGGCCAAGTTAATTCTTATTGAACTAACTTGGCCTGTTCGTGCATACAACATTTGTCAATGAATTTTTAATTAAATTTAAAATGAAATTTCGTATGACCAAGCCATTCTTTATACAAGATCTTTTTGATATCAATGTTCGTATGAAACCTCAGTATACTCTGTAATCGATTCGCCAAACCTCCTCACTGACATTTATTTTTCCTATTGTTTTATCCATCAACTGAATTATACCAACCATTTAAGCATCGATCCAATAACTGCACTTCCTACGTTAATAAATCAACTCCACGCTGTCAGTTTTGTTCCTCTTCCAAATGATACTTCGTCAAAATTATTAGAAAGTTTTGAATTATAGTTTTTTTATTGTAATATTACCCCATTTATTACACTTACTGCATTCAAGAAGTTTCCGGAAATTTTTCTAATCCTCCAAAAAAATGAATGTAGCATATCTTTAAACAAATTTCTCTTCTCACTGATTAAAGATTGGAATACAAGAGAGCTTTGTTTACACTTTACTTTCACTTCTGTAAGTGCAATATTTTGGGAATACATTCGAGGAGGGAGGAAGGGTTATTCCAAAGACCGAAATTAGAGATCATTAATGGATGCTGGCTGGGTAATGAGTCTTTTGATGTTCAGTTTGCTGTTATTGTTGTTCTTCTTGGATTTTAGGAGCATCAGTGACTAAGGCTCTGTGTATATTGTCTGTAAATTGAGTTTGTTCTGAAGTCGATTTTTTGTTTGCTGGACGAAAAACCCGAATTTCCAAGAGGGAAAACCAAGCTACCACGCCTGAGACCAACTAACTCAGCCACGTTGTGAAAAGGCCTATAAAAGGTTCGGTTTGCAGCCCGCGCTATAATTCTATTGAAAAAAGATAGTAGTAGGCTAGCACGGTACCGGACGGGTCAATGGCAGGTTGGTAAGCTTCTCTGGAGATTGTGTAGGGATTAGAGTTCCCTACATGGAAAATAACGCTGGCCCAGTAACGCGTTTTCACGCATAGCGATTCTCGATGATCCTAAGGGACGATACGCCAAAAGACAGTTAACATGGAGGACGGTAGTGAAAAGCGTGTTTATTTTTGCACCAAAAAAAAATTAAAAATGCCTGTGAATTGCATATACACCGATGAGTCAAAACATTATGACCACATACCCAATCTGATGTTGGTCCTCCACGTGCAGCCAAAACAGCTCGTACACGGCGAGGCATGGAGGCTACAAGATTTCTAAATGGTATCTGGTACCAACACGTAATCAGCAGACCTTTTAACTCCTGTAGGGTCCGTGGTTGAGACATCGCAGATCGGAGTTGCTGTTCCAACACAAACCACAGATACTCGATGGGATTGATGTCTGCGGGATTTGGAGGACAGGGCAATACTTGGAAGTCTTCCTCATGTTCCGCAAACCAGTCTCGAACAATCCGGGCGGTGTGGCATGGCGCATTATACTGCTAAAAGACACAGTCGCCCTTCTGTTGCACCATCTGGGAGAGCCTTCGCTCACCTCGAGCATCGATGAGCAGTGGGCGTCCGACAGCTCGCCGACGGTTCATGGATTTTCCCTCCTCGGACCACTTTCGGCATGTACTAACCACGGCTGACCATGAGCATACTACAAGCTGTGCCGTTTTGGATATGATCTGACCCAGTCGTCTGGCCACTACAATTTGGCCTTTGTCAAACTCGCTTAAGTCCGCTGCCTTTCCCATCTGAAGAACAAGGGTAACACTGATTAACGGAGCTCAGGATCAGGTGTTTTTTTATACCGTGTCCCGACCCGCGCACGCGCCACAGTTCACCTGCAGTTGCTTCGATTTGAACGACGACTCGCTGGTCATAATGTTTTGGCTCATCGGTGTATTGCATTGTATGCGTGTCTTGTTGCTTAAATAAATAAATAAATAAATAAATAAATAAATAAACGGAGTTACCACATGGAGGAGGGAACCAAGCACCCATAAAAATTCCTCCTTTTTTGATGAGATTCGAACCACACACAGTATGGGATCCAAACCATAATGCTACCTGAAATGCTCTTAATATGGAGTCAAGATGTAAAGAAATACTTTAATTAATTTTTTTTTTCCAAATAGCTAGGACTGGGTGGTCACAGGTTGAGAAGGCCGAGGAAGAAATTTATTAACACAAACTAGAAGAAAGAAAAAAAAAACAATTAAGATTAACAGTATTTTTCTTTTAGGCTATTTCTGTATTCCTCCATTTCTAAGTCTCCAAAATTTGTCTTTTTTCCTAAACTTTTACTTTATTGATTAGAATCACTGTCCTCCCCCACACCGGATGGAAAAGATCTGAGTTCGAGACCTGTCGATGACGTGAGGAATTTTTTATGGGCCTTTTTCATAAGATGGCTGAGTTAGTCGGTCTCAGGCGAGGGTAGCATGGCTTTTTCTTCCAGCAAACAGAAAATCTACCACAAAACACACGCAATTTACAGACAGTATATAGAGCAATACCGCCTTAGTCGCTGATGCTCCTAAAACTCTACCACAATAAAAATTGATTTCTGTGTGATACACCGAATTGTCGCGCATACATCAAATTGTCGCGTACACCGAACTGTCATGTACCAAATTGTTGCATACAACGAATGTACTTGGTTGTGCAAACCAAACGCATTGTCTCGCAGTGAATTGAGGTATACCCCTGGAAACAGGCTTGTATTAATCTTCCTAATCTTCCTTATCTTAGTGCACGGATACTTTCAAGAGGGGGGCAGTCCCCCAACCTTTTTCCCCCACACTTGTGTGCCAACCTGGACATCACTGGATTAATCATGCTGCGCCTCTGAATTGGCCGTTAAGGTCACCCTATTTTACTCAATGAGACTTTTGGCTGTGGAGTATGATCAAGGATAGAGTATATGAAAAAAAAAAAACACAAAAAAAAAAAAAAAAAAAATTCGTGATATCAATAATTTAAAGCACACAATTACCACTGTTATCAACAAAATTCTCACAGAAATGTGTGCAGCTGCATCAAACTCCACAGTCGAGCGACTTTGGAAAATGAATTGATGCTAATGGTTCAAGCATTAAGCGGAAACACTCTATCTGATGGTAAAAAAAAAAAAAAACAAAGAAACTTAGCCTCAAATCATATTCAAAGAATAAGAATTATTCGTAGAATTTGAATTTGATTCATTCATCAAAAGAGGTTTTTCGTTACATCCAAAAAATAAACAATTACCTCTGTTTCCTAATATACCAGCTCTTATATATACTATGCTGCCACTTTATTAGGTACAACTACCTAGTAGCGTGTTGAGTCTCCTTTAGCCTTCAAAACAGCCTGAATTCGTCTAGGCATGGCTTGATCAAGATGCTGAAAACGTTGTGCAGGAATGAAGTAACCATGCAGACATGAGTGTATCACGCAGTTCCTTGAGATTCGATGGAGGTGTAGGCCTGCAGCAAACAGCCCTTTCCAGCTCATCCCAAAGATGTTCAATACAATTGAGATTCGCGGGCCACTGCAGCAAAGAAAAGTCATTATCATGTGCCTGGAACCATTCCATAGTGATTCGGGCTTTGTGCACCGGAGCATTATCCTGCTGGAAGTTACCATCTGACTGAGAATAAACTGTCAACATGAACGGATGCACTTGGTTAGCAACGATGTTTAGGTAAGATGTGGCATTCAGACGTGAATCTATGGACCCAACGTATGCCAATAAAACATTCCCCACATCATAACATTGCCCGCAGGACCTTGCACAGTAGTCGTTAGACATTACGGATCCATGGATTCATGTTGTTTTCGCCAAATTCTGAGCGTTCCATCAACATGATGCACCAGGAACCTCGACTCCTCAGACCAGGCAACTGTTTTCCAAATCCTCGATAGTCCAGTGCTGGTGTTGCTGTGCCCATAGGGGGCGTGCTCTCTTGTTCTTCCTGATAACAAAGGTACGCGATGTGGCTGTCAGCTGTTGCAGCCCATTCGCGACAAAGTGCGACTAGTGGTCCGTTGCGATATTTTGTTCTGCCCACCAAGGTTGTATTCTGACGTGATATGCGACATTTTGGCCCGTCTGTTTGCTTGCACAATTCTAGCCATCCTCCTCTGAACTCTGTCATCAACAAGCGATTTTCTTCTACAGGAGTGCCGTTGAGAGGATGTTTTCTGTTCGTTGCACCATTCTCGATACACCCTTGAAACTGTGGTGCGTGAAAAGTTCAGGAAAACTGCCGTTTCAGAGGTGCTTTGTCCAGCACGCCTTGCACCTACTATCATGCCACGTTCGAAGTCCGTTAGATCACTCCTTTTCCCCATTCTTTCTATGATTTGTACGCGTAACTGATACAAGAAAGGTTGTTCTGCTGCTGCATTTATATCCACAACTGTCGTCATGTGACTTGCAACGTTGTGGGACAAAGCATTTGTGTGCACACCAGCGGTATACCTAATAAAGTGGCAGCACAGTGTGTGTGTGTATATATATAGATATATATATAGGGCAAATTTTTTTACTAACTTCAGCAATAGCTGCATCATCCAAGGAACGATACTCTGCAAAGAAAGGGTTGTTGTAGTAGGGTTTTAGAAACATCAGCGACTAAGACCATATTGCTCTGTGTATATTGTCTGTAAACTAGTGTGTTCTGTGGTCGAATTTCTGTTCGCTGGACGAAAAACCGGGAGAAAAAACCATGTTACCCTCGTCTGAGACCGACTAACTCAGCCAAGTTGTGAAAAAGGCCTATAAAAATTCCCTCAGTCATCGACAGGACTAGAACTCAGATCTTTTCCACCCAGTATGGGGAAGACGGCAATCCTACCCACTGTACTACCTACGAGGGCAACAAAATAAAGGGGGGGGGATATATATTACTGCAAAGATGGATGAACTTTCTATTTATGGACTATTCAGGAAAAAGTTACGAATTTTTCATTTTTAATAAAAAGTGCATTAGACTGTAAACACAGAATCTTAAGCCATAAACCCGCTGTAGATTTTTTTTTTTTTTTTGAAAACATGCTATAACTGCTGTTTTCACAGGCAAGAATTTTCATTATTCATTCTTCCTTCCTACCGTTCATTATCTTGGAAAATCGAAACAAATCTACCGTAGAGATACAGAAAAAGTTTCTACATTTTCATGCTTTATTTTTAATGGGCACGTGGAATCATTTCGCTAAAATATCCACATTCCCGGTAGTCATTTAAATGTTTGGTTCTACATTCAATTTTTTTAAACCTTCCATTTATATCAACTTTTTATTTAAAGTATTGCGACTCAAGTTTTTACTTTCCAGGTTATATTTGTTGCCTTTGTAACCACAAATGGTAGATGCCATGAACTAGAAAAATTAGAAGAAAAAATAAATAAATAAAAGGAGTGCTATAGCTATATTATTCTTAATGGAAGATTATCCTCGTCATGAACGTAGAAAATTCCATTTAAACGGAGCACTCTTTCTGTCCATTATCTCTGTCCATCTGCACGGAAGTCATATCTTCTTGCATTTAAATGCAAGAAATGCCAAAAGTATTTGAATGACACGCATATTTTCCCTTTTATGAAAATAAAACAAAATTGGTCTTCGTTTGTCGTCTGCAGACTGTGCTGCCACTCAAATATTTTACTTTAAACCTTAACGAAATATATTCTGTATTTAAATCCTCTTTATTTTTAATATACATTTTGTGATGTCATGCCACGCACGCTGAAGATTAAGAATGAAGGATAAAAATTTTCTTGCAAAAGAATATGGCATTCACGAACATTTTTTAAAAAATAAAATTGCTTATTCGACACACTGCCCATGGCGGTGCTATCTAACGTTACCAACAAGGAAGGCAACTGTTAAATTTCCATGCTGTCTCACATAATAATTTTATTAATCTTTTTATTTTACTTTAGATCACAATACTCATAGATGGTAATTCAGCCGTTTAGCCAACTACATTTATCACAAAACAGAACACAATTTAATAATTAAATATTAATTATTAAATTATTATTGAATGATGCACGACATGGGAAGAGGCCAGAGATTTTCTCTGGAAGATAAAAATGCTTTATGGCTACCTGAAGCTTCCATTAAACAAAGCGGTAGCAATGTAAATTATTTGTTCTCGAGTATTACAGAAGGTATGCCTTCATGGTAGCAGAGTTGGTAAAATCGCCGTCCTCCCTACACCGGATGGAACAAGACCTGAGTTTGAGTCCCGTCGATGATGTGAGGAATTTTTATGGGTCTTTTCCACAACCTCGCTAAGTTAGTCAGTCTCAGGCGAGGGTATCATGGTTGTTTCCTTCCGGAAACTCGGGTGTTTTCGTCCAAAAAACAGAAGGAAGTCCTTTCTACAGTGAATGACAAATATCATCAGAGAGAGAGAGAGATAACGATCGGCCAAAATTAGCAATGATCATATCTGTCATAGCCTACAGTGAGCAAAGCGAGGAGGTACAGTTGTACATGCTTTTTTTGGGCCACTTAAAACTATATCATCTTGTGATATTTATTGGCTGTCGCCCTTTTAGCCAATCACCGCTCGCTCCAAGGAGTGGAAGCCTCAACTCAAAGAGGGGCTTTTATCTCAACCAACAGCGGCTCAGCTTGCGAAACATTCTTGCGATGTAAAGTCTTGCAGACAGAACAGTGTATTATTTCAAAGCCAGCACAGAATTTAACCGCCTCAAATCCAAACGATTAAATCGAACCTGGACAAGCCCGTAAACACTGATAAAACTCCACACACAAAAAATACCCCATCAAATTTCCTGCTGCAGATCGATCTGATTTGATTTCCTCATCGGATGATTCACCAATGGCGCCCAAGTAGAGCAGCACTGTCTAAAAGTTTGATGCCATCCTTGACCACTGACAACTATAAAATTATCAAAACAACAGGTGATTGCTGCAATAAACTCAATTCCAACCACTGCAGCAAAACCAAAACCAAACTATTATATTTAGGTCACCCGAATAATTAAATTCATCTGCCGTGCTGTGTCTTATGTCTGTTAATTGCTTGAGTTCTATGGTCGATTTGTCTGTTTGCTGGACGAAAAACTGCAGTTTCTGGGGGAAAAACCTTGCTATCTACGCCTGAGACCGACTAACTGAGCCACGTAGTGAAAAAAGCCCATTAAAGTTCCTCGCGTCACCGACGGGATTCGAAACCAGGCCGTTTCCACCCGGTGTGGGGAGGACAGTGACGATACCACTGTGCTACCCACGCAGACCAGCTGCAGCAGTCGGATTTCAAGGAATCCCTCAATACATGTCAGTTTGAGTCCCTACATCTTATAAGTTTTATGGCATATTCAATTCGATGCCAGCCCTTCCCCAGATTCATTAGTGTAGTTGTCGAGACAGCAAGACAGGAATGACTCATCATTAAGAGCATACGTCTTTGGACAGAGGAGAGTTTCTCTATGGACAGCAACCTTCTAAGTATACCAAAATCATGCGCCAGCGCCATAGATACAAATCGAAATAAACACCACTTTGCACAAAAGTGCACAAAATAGTCAAGTATACTTGACTATTTTATCATGAAGGTGCAATACATGTTTCCATTATTCTATCTTGCGTAGAATAATGCTCAAAAATTTATAGGAGTCAACCACGGAGAGAAAGGGATCAAAAAGTTTAACAGTCGAAGGCCTGAAAATGTTAAGGTTGCCCTTAAGCAGAAGAAGCGATAGATCAACGGTATACGTATATGTTTTTAGAAGCGTTGGTACAAAGAAGCCACTCATCTAGAACCAAATCCTGGACGAGTGGACCAAGCACTGAACCTAGTGGGCATACTCGTGAGGCAGACAGAGCGAGGATGTTGCTGAGTAACAGAAATGACTTGGAGAAAACGGTGGAGAGAGAAATGCTGGTTAAGTTGTAGAGTTGTAAGGAGCACTGAGCAACCCTGAAGCTCTCCCACCAAAGGGAGTCAAAGGCTTCAGAGAAATAAATAAAAAAAAGCCATAGCTTATTTAAACATGTAGTTGTTTATTCTGGAAAGAAATTCCAGAGTAACCCCTTAATCCCTTCTAAAAATTGGTTAACAGGATGCAAGCCACTGGCTATCTTGCGTAGAATCCACTTGAATTGAGCCTTCTTAACACAGTCTGGTTGGAAACGTTTTCACCTGTGGTCGTAGCAACGTCAAGAGACAGTTGATGACAGGACATCGTAGGGTTCCATCTTGCTGTTAAAGCCAGATAGCGGTCTGTTCTGGTTGACGTAGCTCTCGAGCGACCTTGGCCAGCTCTTCTTTTAATGGTTCCTGTCTCCTGAAACTGCTTCCATAGTACCGAGACACATTAAGCTAACGTGCCACCTCCGCCTGCGACTGCCGGGCTTGAAGTCGTCCAATTGCCCACCATTTCAACGAATCATCTAAACGACGATGACTTGCCATCTTGAGTACTGGAGATGTGGCTATCCCACCGAGCAAACTAAAAAACGTGAATGAAGTGATGGGGTCGTATCCCGTGTTTTTATAGGCATGAATAATTTGCATAACGTGTGGCTCTGCAAGGTGATAGATTGATTTCTATCGGATACTCCGAATTTGCATGCCTGGATGCCTATTACATCAAATGTTTGCCTTCGGAGACACTGTTCAAAATAAAATATTCATGAATAACATTTTGTTGTGTTAATTTTGTCGAGCAGGATACTTTCTCTCTCTATAAATTACTTATAAAAATATCTACGTATAAGTCTTATATTTCTGCTTACCTTAAGCGGCCTGGTGAAGAACTTGAATTTAAAGTAATGGTCGGAGGTTGGGCTTCTGGAGAACACTGAGCATTGCCCTCTCCAGAATCCGAACGGCGAGATACAGATGTATCGTTTAATTCAAAAGTGGTATAGGGCAGTGGTTTGGATGGCAAATCAGTATCACAAACTTCTTCTCCTGTTTCTTCTTCACCTGGCATACTGCAGTCTTCTTGTGCATGATTATCTGCTTCCAAACACTAAAAGAGGAGAGGAAAATTTTGATTCAAAATTACATGTCATTGAGGCAGATATGTTAAATGAGTATATTCAATATCAATACAAAGATTAGTATTTCTCATGAAGATTAATACACGAATAGGAATATACACTATATTAAAAGTATTGGTATAATTACCATAGATTAATTACATGATCTGTTAGAAGATTATCTGTGTTGGAAGATGTATATACTATCTTCTAAAAAGTACTCTAACACCCTTGTTTTTATAGTTCATTGAACCTTGATTGGTTGGTCGTTATTGGGTTTTAGGTACATCAGCCACTTAGACCGTATTGCGCCGCATATAATGTCTGTAAATCTGTAAATTTGTGTGTTCTATGGTCCACTTGCTGTTTACATGGGCTGTGTTAGAGTAACTAAGAGTAAGAACATGTGCATGTATACTTTCATGTACAGCAATGCTAGGAGTATTACTATATAAAGAAAACAATTTTGATGAATTTGAAGTGAATTTGAAATTAGGTTAAGAAATCCAAGGCGGATATTGTTGGGATATCAGAGACGTGGTGCCACTCAGATATAAGGGATGCAGAATTGGAATTTGGGGGCTACAATGTGTACAGAAAGGATAGAGAGGATAGGAAGGGAGGAGGGATTATGCTGTTAGTTAAGAAACACATAAAATCTAAGGAAGTGCATCCAGCTGACATAGATGGACAGTGCAATGTTGAGTCAGTTTGGTGTGATATAAGTACTGGGAAAGCAAAAATGAGGGTAGAAGTTTGTTATAGACCTAATGACTCTGATGAGTACAATGAACGATTATACAGAGAAAGAGAGTGGGCCAGTAAATCAGAGTGTTTTATAATGGGGGATTTTAACTTCCGAGATATATAAACTGGAACTTGTGAATTGACCACTCGCACTATAGCAAGGCTTTTGTGGATTTATTGGATGACTGTTTTCTACAGCAGCACGTTAGAGATTCAACAAGAGGGAGTAACACTCTTGATCTGATTAAGGAACCACTATGAGGCAGTGATCACAGTGTACTGATTGGGATTTACTTAAAGATGTAACTACTATCAGGAGTAAAGGGAAAGGTTTTTGATTTCGTAAAGGCGACTACAGTGGTCTCAGAGATATTTTTAGGTTCTATACAGTGGGATCAACTGTCATGTTACCAACAGCAATTTCTAAATGGGAAGCATTCAAGGAAGTAATTTTGGAACCTACTAGGCTTTTTGTTCCAACTAAGAAATACTGCTCTAGATTCAGGCCCAAACGGATGTCAGCTGAACTAATGAGACTCGTGGCAGAGAAGAAAAATGCATGGGATGCACATAAATTGACAGGCGACACAGAAGCCGATGGTAGATACAAGCTAATCTGTAATCAAGTCACAAAGGAGGTTAGGCAAGCGAAGGCAGGTTATGAAAAATCTTTGTCAAAGGATGCAAAGAAAAACAGCAAAGACGTCTATACTTATATAAACTCTAAAAGGAAGAGAATGAATCAGATTGGTCCACTTGATATCAATGGTTTGACTGTAGATGATCATTCTAACATAGCTGCCGAACTAAATGAGTATTTTGCATCTACATTCACACATGAGGAGTTATTCAAGAAGGAGAGGACCAGATGTTTATCAAACTCTATCACGGAGTAAAATGATTTTGTAATAACTGAGAGCAAAGTGGAGGAGAAATTGTTGAAGTTAAGCATAAGAAAGGCACCTGGGGTTGATGGGATCTACCCCAGGTTCCTTTATCACCTGATCTACCCACGTATATATGGGTAAATGAGATGATATGGATGTGTGTACTCTGGTTGATTTCCTGTTTTGCTGGACGAAAAACAAAAGTAGTTTATGGAGGAAAGACCTTGATATCCACGTCTAAGACCGACAAAGAGCCGAAAAAGTTCATAAAAGTTCCTCTCGTCATTGGCGGAAATTGGGACCAGGGCATTATCCACTCGGTGTGGGGAGAACGGTGATTATAACCACTGTTCCACTCGCGCAGACACATTGCAGAACTCAAGCGAATTTTAGAGGTTCCTAAATTCAGAGAAAGAGAACATTTTTATTGCATCTTCTTCTTCTTCTTTGTCCTCGCCTTTTTCCCACGTTCATATGGGGTCAGCATTTCCTTCCTTAATTCTCCTCCTCCATTTCTTTCTAACCAGGGCTTCCTCTCTCTCCTCCATCCTCTGCCACCCTGTCCTTCCATCTCAGCTTAGGTCTCCCCCTCTTCCCTATCACCTCCAGCTTTTCACACCTCTTCCCTACATACTCCTCACTTCTTCGTTCCACGTGACCAAGCCACCTCAACCTAGATTCCTGTATTTTTTTACTCAGAGGCCCACCTTAACCGTACCTCTAATGTAGTCATTTCTTAACCTGTCCTTCCTCGTCACACCACACATCCATCTTAGCACCCTCATCTCCGCCACTTCCATCTTCTTCTTCTGGGCCCTTGTAATCGCCCGTGTCTCAGCACCGCACATCAATGCGGGTCTAACCACAGTTTTATAAACTCTTCCCTTCGTTCTACAATTAACTTTCTTATCACACAGCACCCCACTCATCTTTCTCCAGTTCAGCCATCCACATTGCACTCCGTGCTATTTCTGCACTCAATCCTCCATCCCTCTCAATGTTCGATCCCAGATAGTTAAATTTCGAAACAGATGGTAGCTTTTCCTCCTGCAGTTTTATAGAACTCTCAACTTCTCCATTCAGTACCATATATTCTATCTTTGTTCTACTTATCCTCATGCCTCTGTCTTCCAACGCTTTCCTCCATTCCTCCAATTTCTTCTCTGCCTTTCCTTGGGATGATTCGCACAGCACAATATCATCCGCGAACAGCATACTCCACTGTGCTCTACTCGTCACTTCTCTCACCAACACGTCCATTACAAGATCAAACAGATATGGGCTGAGAGCTGATCCCTAGTGCAGTCCAACTTCTACAGAGAACCCCTCAGTCATACCTACACTGCTATTAACCTGAGTCACCGCTCCCTCGTACATATCCTTCACAAGCCTTACGTACTTTTCCGATGTACTCTTCTCTCTCATACATCTCCATACCTCTTGTCTGGGCACTCTATCATATGATTTTTTCCAGGTCTATAAACACCATGTGCAACTCTACTTGCATCTCCCTGTATCTTTCCATCACCTGCCTTAAAGCAAAGACCGCATCTGTTGCTCCTCTTCCTGGCATGAAACCAAACTGTTCCTCCTCTTCCTGGCATGAAACCAAACTGTTCCTCTCCTATTTCCGTCTCCTGCCTTAACCTTCCTTCCACAATTCATTCCCAGATCTTCATCGAATGAGACATTAAATTTATTCCTCTGTAGTTCCCACATTCCTGCACATCACCCTTTCCTTTAAAGATTGCAATAAAAAATTTTATTGCATCTAGATGAATGTAATTAAAGTGTACAGACAGAGTAGGGGGAGGGAGACTGAAGACTGGAGGAAAGACAGAAAAATGGGGACGATAGAGAAGACGACCCCAGGTAGTCAGTGCCCCTCCTCCCCCCACGCCGGGAAACTTGGAGTAAAAGGGGACCGTGCAAGGACGTCGGCCCATATTGCCAATGAGGCATATATGCAGCGTGGAGCTGCTTTATCAGGCTAGTAGTCATTCCAGGGACCGCATCCCGTCCTTGACATCTACATGTCCAATCCTGGGACAACTAGGTTCCGTCCAAGAGGTGTAGTTGTACCAGTCATGTGTCAGACACGGTTGGTTTGGAGCCAAGTTCACATTCCAGACAGTGGAACTGATGAATTTCAGCAGTTGGGATTTGGTAAGGGAACTGAGTTTGAAGTTTGTCCATGAGAGGAATCCCGTCCGGTGAAATAGTATCGAGTCAGGTTGTCGGTGATGTTTAGTCGCCATCCAGTTGAAGTTTGGCTAGGGAAATTCAGGTGGGATTTTGTCCATACGAGGAATCCTGTCAAGTGAATTTCTTTTCGTCAGGTCGAATCATTTGTCAATGATGTTTGGTCCTGCATCTAGTGGGAGTTCTGTTGTATGGAGTGGATCCAATCGGAGTCCACTTAGGTCACTGGGTCTGAAGCCATTGGCCCTGTATTTCCATCCTACCCATCAGCACAGTAATGTGCCTTCGAGTCAGTCAGTTTGCCCTAGGTAACGGTATGGGGTTGTTTAGATTTGTATTTGTTTCAGATTTGAGGTAGCCTAATGAGCATAAATGAGCATAGCATAAATCATCTAGATTCAACAAACTGGGAACAATCACTAATAAGCCACAATCTGGAACGATGCAGTAAGTAGCGCAATGAGCCACTATCTGGAATACGTCATTATGTAGCGCAACGAGCCACTATTCAGGATCAGTTGCTAATGTCGCTTAGGAAGCATAATAACACAAACTTAAGAAGTAAGTAAAGTGTAATCTAATTAACAACTCTATGTAAATGAAGTCATCATAATTTAGCAATTCTGCTGTCTTTCACTGAAGAAGTGGTACAGGAAGTAACATGAAACATCTAAGAATAATTTGCGATTCTATAAGATAAAGGGGGATTACGCTCTCAGGTTGAAGTGCTCATTATTTCACCAATTTCCATTTCTTAATACACACTGTGCTGCCACTTTATTAGGTACACCCGTGCTGTGCACACAAATGGTTTGTCCCACAAGTTGCAAGTCACATGACCACAGTTGTGGATATAAATGTAGCAGAACAACCTTTCTAGTATCAGTTAAGCGTACAAACCGTAGCAAGAATGGGGAAAAGGAGTGATCCAAATGACTTCGAAGGAGGCATGGAAGTAGGTGCAAGACGGCTGGACAAAGCATCTCTGAAACGGCACTCCTCTGGAAGAAAATCGCTTGTTGATAAGAGAGGTCAGAGGAGGATGGCTAGAATTGTGCAAGCAAACAGACGGGTCACAATGTCGCACATCATGTCAGAATACAACCTTGGTGCACATAACAAAATATCGCAACGGACCACCAGTTGCACTTTTTCGCGAATGAGCTACAACAACCGACGGCCACATCGCGTACCTTTGTTATCAATGAAGAACAAGAGAGCACGCCTCCAGTGGGCACAGCAACACCAGCACTGGACTATCGAGGATTGGAAAACAGTTGCTTGGTCTGACGAGTCGAAATTCCTGGTGCATCATGTTGATGGAAGGCTAAGAATTTGGCGAAAATAACTTGAATCAGTTGACCCGTCATGTCTGACGACTACTGTGCAATATGGTCGGGACAGTGTTATGGTGTGGGGAATGTTTTCTTGGCACACGTTGGGTCCATTGATACCCATAGATTCACGTCTGAATGCCACGTCGTACCTAAACATCGTTTCTGACCAACATTGTAAGAGTTATTACAAAAATAATGCGCCGGTGTACAAAGCCCGAATCACTATGGAATGGTTCCAGGCACATGATAATGACTTTTCTTTGCTGCAATGGCCCGCGGATCTCAATCGTATTGAACATCTTTGGGGTGAGCTGGAAAGGGCTATTAGCTGCAGGCCTACACCTCCGTCGAATCTCAAGGAACTGCGTGACACACTCATTCCTGCACGGTACTTCATTCCTGCACAACGTTTTCAGCATCTTGTTCAAGCTGTTTTGAAGGCTAAATGAGGCTCAACACTCTACTAGGTAGGTGTACCTAATAAAGCGGCAGCACAGTGTACCTGCGCACCACGCCGCTAAAAGAAGATTTAAGAGGTATAGTTTTTAGTCACATAAGAATGTTTCTTGGTGGCCCCAATAAGTCTGATAATGGTGTTCGTTAATAAGTTTTTCCTAGTTTATTAATTTAAACATTTTCTGTCTTCCAACCAGAAGACTTTAAGCGCTGCCGATAAAAAACATGCCATCTGCTTCAGGCAAAATGAGAATCGATCTAAGAAAGTGACAGCATGTCTTCATTAAACGCTTTCTTTCAAAACCACTTGGGACGTAAAGAGCAACACAAAATAAAATAATTTGATAACGTACATTTTTCAAATGAATCAAAAATCAAACTATCTACGCTAAACGATTTTTCAACAGTCAGTTAATTTAAATTTTTTCTTGTTCTTTCGAAACGAAAATAAGGACATAAAGAAGTATACATTGGAATTAATGTTGCCATTTTGAAATGGATAATATTAGATTACGGAATGATATATTTAATGAAATTGAGTTTTGACACCTCTGCAACCAGTGAAAAAATTAATGCGTCTCTTTTATCACTTTCAAAACTTCCTCTTGTATAAGATTTGAATTTAAGTCTCGTATTGATTTGCAGAGATATGCTTTCACGAACATTTTAATTGGTTGTTGTAGGGTTTTGGGAGCATCAGCGAATAAAGCCATGTATATTGTCCGTAAATTGCGTGTGTTCTGTGTTCAGTTTTGTTTGCTGGATGAAAAACCCGAGTTTCCTGGGAAGAAAATGCTACCAGCGTCTGAGACCGACTAACCCAGCCACGTTATGTAAAAGGTCCATAAAAATTCCTCACGTCACTGGATGCAAAATGCAAAACTCAAGTCTTTTCCACTCTATGTGGGAAGGCGATCTTACCAACTGTGTGGCCCACGAGGACAACATTGTAAGAGTTATTACAAAAATAACCATATACTCTACACTGCCCTACCATTAATATTAGGCAACTCCATGTGGCAAATATTTAATTATTTAAAGAAAAACAAATGTGTGCCGACAACTTTAGTCTTTATGACAGCCTCTAGTCTCCCGTGGAACAATTGCTACCAGTTTTTTGTAAATGCCCTAATTTTCTGCCAATTGGCTTTAAAAGCAGCCACAAGTTCAGCCGTTTTTTGGGCAGTCTTCTCACATGCGCCCGACGATCTAGGTCTCTACCGAAGGTCAGGAGCACCAGGCTGGGCAGTCGAACTTATCTACGCTCATATCCTCAAACAGGTTCGTAACAACACGAGCAGTATGATGTGCAATGCTGTTCTGCTGGTACATCACGATGCCTCAGCCAAACGTCGCTGTCGGTACGATATCATCTCCAGGGAAAACGTTCACCGGATATCACACCAACCCCAGTACTACAGTCAGACTATCTACCGTCCCTCGTCGATCAAAAGCTCAGAATTCCATTGGTATACGGTCAGCGAACAGGCCTTAAACCAAGTTGCACGGCTGACATGTATCCCAATCATCTCATTGAAGGCGTATGTATGAATGATGCGAACGTCGACCTGCGTTCTGAGTGGACAATTCTTTACGGGGTTCTCCTAGCAGAGTTCGGATTCGGAGGTTTCCAAGTCGTTTCGTGACGATTCCAGCATCAGTTCGCTTCCATTTGCGGATCACATCGCAAATCTTCGACCCAGGGATCTTTAATGCAGTTGAAATGTCACGTACAAGTCCACAGCTTATGTGACACCCTGTTATTATTCCCGGATGGAAGTCTGTTAACGCCATCTTGCATTTACAATCGTACTATAGTCCCGTCGAAGGCCTACAAGTATATTTATAGTTGTGTCTGACCCGTGTTGTTGGGTAGGACGTGACCAACTAACAACGGAGGGAGGATGTCCAGATATTAATGGTAGGGCAGTGTATATTAGAAGTAACAAAAACGCTATTTAAGGAGAGCACTGCATAAACAGTTTTAACGATTTTGTTTTTGCCTTAAACTAAGCTGGAACATCTTAGAATTGGAACTTACTCTGCAGATAGGGAAGTTAATAAGGCTATCAATAAATAAATACTATAATTGTTGTTGTTGTTGTGGGGTTTTAGGAGCATCAACGGTTAAGGCTACATTGCTCCGTGTAGACTGGCTGTAAATTGCGTGCGTTCTGTGGGCTATTTTCTGTTTCCTGGATGAAAAATCCGAGTTTCCAGGCGAAAAAAACCATGCTACCATCTCCTGAGACCGACTAACTCAGCCCATAAAAATTCCTATATAAATCAACTTCAGAAGCTTAACACCCCTAAAGATATCAAACGAGTCCATAGTTCTTGTATGAATTTGTTAATGTCACGAATACATTCAAACATATTGGATACTGAGGTAAGAAGTGAAGTTTAAATCTACTGTAGTTTCAAAGCATGAATCTACAGTCCACCCACACCAGGTGGAAAAGACCTGAGTTCGAGACCCGTCAATGACAGGAGAAATTTTTATGGAACTTTTTCACAAGGTGGCTGAGTTAGTCGGTCTCAGGTGAGGGCAGCATGGTTTTTTCGCCGGAACTTCGGGTTTTTCGTCAAGCAAACAGCAAATCGATCAAAGAACACGCAATTTACAGACTGCATATAAGGAGCAATACGGCCTTAGTCGCTAATGCTGCTAAAACCCAACACAATCATTATAGACATCTGTTTTTAGACACCTGTTATTATAGACACCTGTTTGTTTTCTTTGAAATTACAAACCTGTTGGTCAGTTCGACAAGGGAACTTCGGGAATGGCAAATACTGTGTTTACGGGAAAATGCACTCAGATGGCGTATGGTCATTGATCAGTTAAGAACAAATAAATAATAAATAAAAATAAGTTAATTAATTAATTAACCGTTTCAAAAATAAACGCTTTAATTAATTAATAATAAGCTCAGCAGACATCTGCAGCCATCTTAATGTGCAAATAATGACACCACGTAGTATAGGTTCCTTAACGATATAAGCGTAGCGATGTCCCAGTACATGTTGGATTTCAAGATTTCAAAGCCTGAGTCACTGGGAGATAGATCTCAAGGTTATTGCTTGTTTTGGCTGTTAATAATAGCAAGAAGGCAACTAAATCCATGAAGCTTCGGTAAAATTTCTTGAATCTTTATCTTGTAAACTCCTCTGACCTTATGTTGATGAGTTAATGGACAGAGAGACGATATTTGTTCTGCGTATTTTAATCCAACCAAATACACAAACCTATCAGAGAATGTAAGTAATTTGCAGATGATACATTAAAGCACATTGGCCTTTACTACCTCAGCGCAAATTTAAGGGTTGGATTACGTTGCTCACATTAAGCGCCAAAGCAGTTAAGGCCACGAGGAGTCAGAATGTATACTGTCTGTGTTATAGTAACCCTTATTCGGGACTGAAATACAAACATTATTCTTGTCAACACCGACCAGACAGGAAATATGACTAAGTCACATGTCCTGTCTGGTCGCTGTTGACAAAAATACTTGTATCGTGTTCGCTAATTACACAAACTCAATGGACAATCTAATTTTTCGTCTTTGCAGAATGAAAAATCAGACTGTCCGGGCAATTTTTGACTAACCAGATACCGTATAATGAATAAAGCGCAAACGTTAGCTAACTATTCCATTATATAATAAATAATTTAAGTAGTAATTTTAGAATCGGATGCATACAAAAAAGCTATGCGCCCTCGTCCGAGACCGACTAATTGGGTCACAGTGCATAATATGACTAAGCTATACAGGGTAGGGCAAAAGTAACTACCATTTTCAAAATAAAATGACTATTGTGCGAATTGGAAAAGACTACTGCGCAAATTGTTATTACAATTTAATAATATATATCGATGCATTAATTACATCCCTCAATGTTTGAAAATGATGTAAATGGCCACCACCATTGCGAATACAGTCCACTCGTATTCTCACATTAGCCATTACTCTACGTAACGTTTCTGGTGGTATTCTTTCAATTTCGCCTTAATGTTTTGTTTCGATTGCTTATTTCAACTAAATGGTTTGCATAACCTCTGGATTTTAAGAAACCCCATAAAAAGAAATGGCAAACAGATAAGCTGATGATCGTGATGGCCAATTTACAGCGTGTTACCAAAACGAGACAATATGATTTGCAAACAGTTCCGTTAAAGTCCCCATGGAGAGTCTTTCGGTATATGCCGAATACCATCCTGCTGAAACCAGACGTTTCATTAATTGACTTCTTTTTGGCGAAGGTCTTCTCTTACAAATTTCTTGCAGTGTGTTTAACATAGACTGAAGTTAGAGTGGCAGATGAACCATTTGCATTTTCACAAAAGTATGGAGGGATGATGCCGAAAGCATGGACTCTCAAAGCAAACGGTAACTTTTTGTCTGTGAAGTGGTTGTCCATGAATGTAACATGAATTGTTGGGATGCTCATCACTCGTTCACCTTCGGTAGAAATTCAAATTTGCATCCAAATCACAAACAGGTAATTGTTGAATCATTTGAAATTCTTATGGATGGAATTTTAAATCACTACGCAATATACGGTGTACACTTCTTTTCAATGCGTTCAATTCTCTTGATTGACGATTAACAATTGTTTGAAGACTGGAGTATAACGTTACTCTGATTCCTTCAATGTTTTCTGGAGCACGCGCCGTACGCATCCTACCGGGAGATTTCACATCTGTTACAGATGCTGTTGTTCTAAATTTATAAATTCATGGTCTTTCAACTTGGAACACTACCATTTCTTCCAATTTCGCATTGGCGTCTCCATTGCAACCGCTACGAAATGGAGCCACTTTAAAATAGGTAATTATTTATGTTCGACCATGTAAAAGTGTTCGAAAAAGAGATCATATTGTCTGAGCGTGACTCGAGCCCAGGCCTACCGAGAAGGCTCAGAAAACTGGTATTTTGTGGATATTTAGTTATATTTTCTTATCGATGGAAGTGAAGGAGAAAAGCATGACAATTATTAATATCACCATTTTTTCCTTATACAAATCATTCAGGAAAATGTACGTTAGACAAATATCGTCATAGGAACATAAAAACATGTTTCGTCAGACATCTAAGAAAGCATTTGTTATAAACAGCTATTTATGAATAAAATATACTTGAGAAAGTCACCAAAGTCCTCGATTTTGAATCGAGGCGCTGGAAACCGGTGGAACATTTCAAATGGAACTTGATTCGTCAGGGAAGAAAATGGGATCACGTAAATGTAAACATCAACCTTTCTCGCCGGTTTGAGCTCTAACTTTCCTTTCATTCTAGTGATTCCTGCAGATTTTTTATATCCCCATCTTTAAAAGTTAAGTAAAAGCAGTCTGCAATTTCGATAACGCTGAAAAATCCTTCTGGAAATTTCCTTTCTTTCCCATTACAAGTCTTTAGCCGTGCTAATCATTACATATCTTCGTGGATATCAGTTGATAGAATCGCCGTCCACCAACACCAGGTGGAAAAGACCTGAGTTCGAGACCCTTAAATGATAGGAGAAATTTTTATGGAACTTTTTCACAAGGTGGCTGAGTTAGTCGGTCTCCGGTGAGGGTAGCATGGTTTTTTCGCCAGAACTTCGGGTTTTTCGTCAAGCAAACAGCAAATCGATCAAAGAACACGCAATTTACAGACTGCATATAAGGAGCAATATGGCCTTAGTCGCTAATGCTGCTAAAACCCAACACAATCATTACATGCACGTATTCTCGGTCAGAGTTTAATTACACTCACACGTCCAAAAGAGATTCTGTTGATGTTGTAGTTGACTTTTAGGAGCATTAGCGACTAAGGCCACATTGCTCCTTATAGGCTCTCTGAAAATTGCGTGTTCTGTGATCGGTTTTCAGTTTGCTGGACGAAAAACCCGAATTTCTGGAAGAAAAAATCATGCTCCTCTCGCCTGAGACCGACTAACTCAGCCACGTTATGAAAAAGACCCATAAAAATTCCTCCCGTCATCGACGGGATTCGAACTCAAGTCTTTTCCACTCGGTGTGGGGAGGACAGCGTTCGTACCAACTGTCCTACCCACGAGGGTTCCTATGCATCTTATATCGCAATTAAAGATTATATTCTATAATTATTACTATTTGCTAATGCGCATGAAATGTAACACAGGTTCATTAACCAACTTGTTTTTTAATACCAACAACTGCATAATCAAAATTATCCCTAACTTCAGCAAGCTGAAAGTCAAATACAATGAATTTTACAAAGGTTTCCATTCTCCATTGAATAATAACGTGTACTGCATTATTGAGGTGCCTGCACATGATGCTGGTAGCACGCAGGCGAAGACGTTAAAATCTTGATAGACTTGCCTCAAAGTGCAGAGGGATTAAACAAACCCCATGCCTAGACATTCCAGACAAATTTGTTATGGTACACATCAGAAAAGCTTAGCTAGACGTCTACCGAAGAAAACTGAGTAATTGGGACCACAGAACAAAGAAAATGACGCAGAACTTTTGAGTCGTGTGTTAATAGACTTAGCGCTGTGAATTAAGAGAACCTGATCCACAGTTATGAGGTATTAATTTGTATTTCAGCTGATTAAAAAAAAAAAATGAAAAGTCAGGTAAAGATTTTCGATGGAAGAATCCTATTCCAGTCACACGACTTGTGCTGTTGATAAACTGCAATTTAAAAATATCATCCTTCAAGAAAGTGCTATAAAACTGATCCGCCCATAAATCCTGAAGGAGAAGCAACACCAGATCTCCCCGGACGATGCTGTCATCACCGATCGGGCACATAAGTTTTGGGACCGTAAGTGGCTCGAGAGTTTGCGGATTTGTTCTACAATTAACATAAATAGGGATAGAGGTACGCGGATTCATCCCATCTTTGAGACCGTTATCCTCAGAAGAGATGAACGTTTCCGTGTGGCTTCCACTCGGGACGCTTCCAGTTCCACAACGCGAGAGAACGAGGCACACGAGAATGGAAACACGTGAGGAGTACCGTTAGCCTGCTGATATTTAAAGTTGTACTGCATAGCAAGTGTTACCGCTGAAGAAGAAGGCTGAGCCTTTGAAAGCTACGGTTTTTATCGTTTTAATCTGTGCATTTATGCATTTTATTGATTGTAATGTAGCAGATTTTAATATTTTACATGTAGAGTTTATTGTAAAGTTAAATTTATTGTAGATGCGGGTTGTTTTGACTTATTATAAATACAGTTATCAAAAGTTTAGTTTCCCTGGTGTTTATTTCAAGGTTGGTGCAAAACTCTAAGCATAGTATGGATATACCCAACCCCAGAGGCCTGTTTGAACAATCCTGAAGGATTTCATGGATGTTTAAAGCAATCGACAGAAAAGTTTGGTGGTAATGGCTCAGACAACAATAATGGATCAAGGTGCCAGATTCACATATTGCCAAGATAATCTGTGAAATTTCGATATCAAAAGTAATACAAATAAAGACGAATGATGGTATGTTTAATCCGAGAACAAAAGTGGTTTCTTGCATTACTTTCGAAAGAACAAAAACACAACACACCAAAAACGTGGTAATATATGACTATCCTGGAGTATAAATAAAATCTATAAACAGAATTTTTCTGACCGATTATAAAGTGGCAAAAAAAAAGGGTATTTTTAATACGCAGATAATCATTTCTATAATAGGCTCTATATAAATTTTTATAGAGAATGCAAGTGAACGAAACGACTTTTGTCTTTTCGTTCGCTTTCTTTCTTTCGCAAGCGCTTTAAAACGTCTTGAATTTCTCGACCTTGCTAACGACTGATATTTCTACTTCATGCTGCATCTCTTAGTCTCTGACGAAGGGCCTGAACCCTCGCGGTAGTACAGTTGCTATAATCGTAAATAGGGGTCCAAGAACCGATCCTTGAGGGACCCACTTCTGACGATACATCAATCTGAAAAATATGCATTAATCACAACCCTCTTCCTTTTGCCCTGCGATCCATCTTAGAATCTTTCCAGTAATTCAAACATGTTCCAATTTATACAGTAACATCTCATGAGGGACCGAGTCAAATACCATACTAAAATCTAAATAAATAATGTCGAAATAGTTCTCTATAACTTGCAGATGATGTAAAGATTGGGAGAGTCGTTAATGATCAGTGCCAAACAGCGTTTCTTCAGGATGGCTTGGATTTCAAAGCATGGTCAGAAAAGTGGCAGCTATGTTTTAATGCAGCAAAATGCACTTGGGGAAAAGCAATCCCAAAATAACCCCAAGGTGCAAGAATTATACACATGAAGAACAACAGAAGAAGAAAGGGTTGTTGTTGTAACTGTAGGATTTTAGGAGCATCAGCGATTAAGGCCTTATTTCTTCGTGTGTACTGTGGTCGATTTCATGTTTGCTGGAAGAAAAACCGGAGTTTTCTTGATATAAAAAAACCATGCTACCCTCGCCTGAGACCGACTAACTCAGCCACTTGTGAAAAAAGGTCCACAAAAATCCCCATGTCCTCGACGGGCTCGAACTCAGGTCTTTTCCACCCGGTGTGGAGAGAACGGTGATAATACCGACCGTGCTACCCACGAGGACGCCGATCTATCACACATGTTAGAGAGCAAAAGATAGTGAAGTGGGAAGGAGGTTTTATGTTTAGGGAGCATCAGCCAGACTTAGCCATATTGTGCAGTACGTATATTGTGTGTAAAATGATTGGGTTCTGTAGTCGATTTGTCTGTTTTCTGGACGAAAAACCCGAGTTTCCGGTGAAAAGCCATGCTGCCCTTGCTTGAGACCGACCAACTCAGCTTGTCAAGAAGGTGCATAAAAATTTCGATGGGATTCGAACTCAGGTCTTTTCCACCCGATGTGGGGAGGACGGCGATTCTACCACTGTGCTTCCCACGAGGGCAGAAAGAAAGGGATCTGAGGGTTATGATACAGGCAGATATGAAGTTTTTGAACAGTGTAAACAAGCGACCAGGAAAGCCCATGGTCTCTCTCTCTCTCTCTCTCTCTCTCTCTCTCTCTCTCCTACTGATGATTTATCGAACAATATCCTGTAGTGATGGGAGGTCATATATATACGGATATGATATTTTTTTTTACGGTATTATACGGATATGATTTTTTTTTTTTTTTTTTTTTTTTTTTTTTGGTAGTTGTTGGCGCATCGGCTTCTGTGGCCATAATGCACCTCCCAAGGTTTTTGCAGTACTTTGATCCAAGCCCGAGGCGGGATTCGAACCCGCGACCTTTGGGTTGCTAGGCAGGCACTTTACCCACCCGGCTAGCCCGGTCGGCTACGGATATGAGCATCACACTTTAGTGCCATCAAGATAATAATAATTGTACTGCAATCATGGATAATAGTGCAGGCACTTCCATGAATGACATCCAACTCCTTGGCCATCCCATAAAAGGCGAATTTCTGCTAATGAAATTGGAGAAAGGTGCAAAAATTATATCTGCTGTTGTGCACCACCTCGCTTGTCCTAATATTCAATAAAAGGTTAGAACCAATCCATCAATGTAGAAATATGGCGGTGCGTAATTTAAATTGTTTATACAGTTTAAAAACACAGATCATCAAGTTCTCCATCTTGATGATCTGTAGATCAATAATATGGAGGACAGCAGGTACTCTTAAGCACATTATCTAGTTAATCTGAGCATTAAGTCGATAATGCCCTGTGACTCTGCACAAGATTATGCTGAGAGAGAGAGAGAAGTTTTCTTGCGTATTTGAAGCGACTGATCACATGGCGAGATGTGGCAGGCCAAAGGCTGTTCGATAATGTTTACAGGTAGAAAAACCGACGCACCACGGGGAACCATGATGCCGTGGAGTATTCTAACCGATCGATATCCACTGATTGCGAGCTATACATGTTCCCAGTTCGGGAAAAAAAAGTTTTCAAAGTTGATGCTTGATGTCTCTTAATCTTGACAACATAATTGAGAAACATGATTTGTTTACGAAAGTGTAATGAACTTTCGTTGGCTTCAGCGTACGAACTGTAAATGGGAGAGGTGCGACATATAACTAGTACAGTGACTACACTAGAAAGCCAAAGCCAAGCAAGAGTGCACTGATATTGGTAAAAACAATAAGGGAAACACAGGGTATGAGTATTAAGTTGAGTACTTTGAAAGAGATCTATCGGAACAGTGGTGAGCTTTATCATTTCCCAAATCCATGATGTGGCTGCATTTATACTGCAGTCACAGCATGGATTTGTTAAGAGACACTTTCGTCTGACCAATTTGATTGGATAATATGACATAAAAGCTAGGTGCCAAATTAATTTTGACATCATATACTTAGATTTCAGAAAAGCATTTGATACTGTTGGAAAAAAAATTGAAGCAGTGTGACATTAACGGCAAGTGACTGCTCTGCACATACGGATGATTGAGTGGGAGAAGACAGAGGATTGTTATCAATGGTCATTGCTCTTCTTGTAGAATTTTTATCAGTGATATCCCCCCCCCTTCACTGCTGGGCTCGTTGTTTTCAATATATATTAATGATATTCATGTCTAAGTTTGCAGATGATACGAAGGTTGGCAGGAAGATTAATAACAGTAATCAGGTTATGCTACTGTAACAAGATCTAGTTAAGTTAGGCAGATGGGCTGAGAAGTGGCAATTGAAGTTTAACATTGACAAATGTAAGTTACTGCACATGAGTAGCACTAATCTCAGATTAACAAATCAACTGTGTAGTACCAAACTCAGGGTAGTGGAGAATGATAAAGATTTGGAGGTAATAATGCAGTCATATATGTAGTTCTCTGAACAGTGCAGACAGGCATGGGGCTTTGTCAATAATATACAGGAATTTTGTAACTTGGGATACAGAGATGATTATCCCGTTGTAAAAGGTAATGGTTAATCCACATCTTGAGTACTGCATACATGTATGGAATCTTCATTTGTGGAAGGATGTGAATCGGTTGGAACAGGTGCGCAGAAGAGCAATATGATTAGTGAGGGGAACAAAAGAGTGCTCTTCCCAGGAAAGGCGTCTATTCTACAAATTGCAAATAGACACCTGCGAGGAGATCAGATTCAGGTTTTTGGCTATGAATGGATTGAGAAAGCTCAATGCCGACGGAATCCTTCTGTTGGCATTGAGCTTTAGTCCCTCTACCGTGGTAGAGGGACTAAAAAGCGAAGGTCAGTTAACGTCCCATCATATCTCAAATGCATTCGATAGGCTACAGATCTGTTAACGTATATGCCATTACATATTTTTCTGATTACTCCTAGGAGCACTATGATGCACTTTTCACAAGAACTGATAGAGTGATTGCATGACAATGAGCAGATTCCACAAAATATGTCCAAAAAGTTTCAATATACTTAACTAAGTAAATTTTCTTTTTATACTCCGGGACTACCCAGATGGTCAGAGGAATTCATAAGATACAGAGAAAACGAGAAACAGCACCGTGACTGCTAAATACGGTGCTGTTTCTTATATTCTCTGTATCTTATGAACGCCTCTGACCATGTGAGTAGTCATGGAGTATATATATAAACAAACAAAAAAAAAAAAAAAAAAACTATTATATTAGGCCACCAGAATAATTAAATTCATATGCCGTGCTGTGTGTCTAAGTCTGTTAATTGCGTGAGTTTTATGGTCGATTTGTCTGTTTTGCTGGACGAAAAACCTTGCTTATCTACGCCTGAGACCGACTAACTCAGCCACGGAGTGAAAAAAGCCCATTAAAATTCCTCGCGTCATCGACGGGATTCGAACTCGAGCCTTTTCCACCCGGTGTGGGGAGGACTGTGACGATACCACTGTGCTACCGCGCAGACACTGTCCCTGAGTATAAACAGAAAATTATTAATTTACAAACTTACATGCAAATTCTTGCACTTTCATTGCTGCCAAGGAGCACTTTTCAAGTGGCATCTTCGCGCCAACTTGTTTTAGTCGGTAAGCAAATAATAAAAGTAATTTAGATGTAATTCAGTGAAGTTTGTAGTCGGTCAGCAGAAATCGCAAGCCCAGTGTCCTTTTATTTTGATTGTCAGGTTATGTGGAAACAACACCGCAAACGATTTTCATTTCCCGAGATCTTCCGTCAAACTTGGATGACAATTGTTTTTGCTTATAATAGTAAGAGGATTGCGCGTGTGGAAACATCGAAGTCGGAGGGAGAAACTTCTGACAGGTATAAGGGACATTTACAGGGATTGTATAAGAATTACCAACAAGGTCGTATTACCGAAGACGATAAAAGATGCTCGAAAATATGGTCACATGACGATGCATGATCCCCTCCATATGCTAAACAGGGCTGACGATGGAGAACCATGCTAGATACAAGAGTGTCCATAAGATTCTGTGGCAACAAATGCTATTCTTCCACCAGCACAGACCTTGGCTCAGCAGGTGATCGAGGATTGGCTGCGGAGCGCAATGTGATGCCCAACTGCGTCCCACACATGTTCAATCGAATTTAAGTCTCGTGATCGTGCTGGCCACCGTATTTGTAAGATATCTTCAGTTTCAAGATATTCCTCCACCACTTGTGCATGAAAAGAAAATCTGGGCAACCGCAACCCTAAAAAGTAGCACATAGGGTTCGAGGATCTGTTCTCGGTACCTCTGCGCCGTTGTTTCTTTGTTGTTGGAGGGATGGTACTGCATTCGTCGATGTCTCCAGTTGAAATAACATCTAGAATCTGTTTGCAGGCTAAAACGGGACTCAACAGGGAACATGTGACTTGGAGCCCTGTTTATGGCACCAGTTTCGGCGAGCTCTGCGGTTGTTTGGGATTAATGGGATACAACCCACTGGCTTCCCTACATAGAGTCCACTTGAATTAAGCCTTAACACAGTCTGGCCGTGTTTCATCTGTGGCCGCAGCAATGTCAAGAGACAGTTGATGGGTTACTTGTTGCCTGTTAGAGCTATACAGCGGTCTGTTTTGGTTAACGTAGCCCTCGGGCGACCTTGGCCAGCTCTTCTTGTAATGGTTCCTGTTTCCTGAAACTGCGGCCAATGGTACGCCATCTCAAAGAATCATCTAAACGACGGCGACTTGTCATCCTGAGTACTGGATATGTGGCTATCCCACTGAACAAGTCAAAAATCGGGAATGAACTGATGGTCGCAACCAGTGTTTTTATAGGCATGAATAATTTGTATAATGTGCAGCTCTGTAAGGTGGCAGATCGATTTGTATTGGATACTCGGAATTTGCATACTAAGATGTCTATTATTTCAAATATTCGCTTGGGCAACACAATTTAAAACAAATTATTGATGAAAAAATTTTGTTGACATTCTACTGCCGACCAATCGCTGTCCTCCCAACATTGGACGGAAAAGACTTGATTTTGAATCTCGCCAATAACGAGGACTTCAATGGATCATTCTCACAACGTGGCTGAATTAGTTGGTCTCAGGCGGAGGTAGCATGGTTTTTTTTGCCGAAAACTTGGGTTTTTCCTCCAGCGAATCGCCAAAGAACACGCAATATGCAACGCAGTGTTACCTAAGTTTCTGATGCGTCTAAAACCCTACAACACCCAACCACCAAGAGGAAAATGTTTCACTTAATCTTAACATCCTTACCCCTAGTAACATTGACAAAGACTATCCCGAGAACGATTTGTATGTACTGTGAGATGAAACGGTTTTAGCTTTTATGGAAAATAAGAAGGTAAGTGTTTCTGTGCCTTAAGCTCATACACGTGAACCCCTGGCGTTCGTTACCATGATGAGATATTGTGTTTTATATAATTCTGTACTTCACAATACAGATTTATTTAAACAGAACTTTGACGTTTTCTTTTAGGTCTGGTAAACAAGTTTTTTTTCTCTAGAATCCTTTCACGGACAAAATCTACTTTTCTGACTGACGGTTTTTTTTCGAAAGCTTGTAAAGCACTTAAAGTAACCTTCGGTTTCATTTCCTTAGGTCTTAAATTTTAATGACTTTTGAAGAAAAGATTTTACTTCATAACATTACTAGCAAGTCGCTGCTAGATATTTCAATAAGCGGAAAAAAATAGCATCTGCAATGTAGAAATGCCATACAAAAAAAAAAACAGAGGCAATTTTAAACATTATTACCGGATTAGATCTTTGAGATGGCATTCGGTCATCAGTTTTTAATAAATGCAAAGAGAAAGGACTAGATATTAAAAATGAAAGAGGAATCTGGAGATGTTCTCGACATCGTTTCAAAATACGACCGGCCTCTGAGCTAAAGTACTTGTTTTACAAGAGGCTATCTGGCGAGCGAGATCTAAATAAAAAACCCAAACATCCAGTGTCTCAGTGTGGAAGATAAAGATGCTAGAAAGCGTTTTCCTTTTTTTTTTTTTTTTTTTTTTTTTGTAAATCATATAAGATCATGTTAGCCTTACTATGTCAATGGTCCTCATGTTTCACAATATCAAGTACCAAAGGTAACGTTCCGCGCACATCAATGTAAAACAGATAGCGGTTGATACTACACATGTCAATTTAAAATAAATTTCAATGTCAAATTTCTTCGCTATGTAACAAATTGTAATAATTAAAAGTAGTTGGGAAACAACTCTCAAAAACACTCGAAGGTTAAAATCACAAAGAATAACAATGGGACTGTATTTTAAGAAAATTACATGTTCTACAAACTACAAAGCTTCGATTACAGGCAAGCCGAATCTTAGGAGCTATTAAAATTTTTTTTAATTTTATGAATCTTTTTCACAACGTGGCTGAGTTAGTCGGTCTCAGGCGAGAGTAGCATGGTTTTTTCTCCCGGGTTTTTCGTACACCACGAACAGAAAATCGACCATGAACACGCAATTTACAGACAATATACACAAAGCAATATGGCCTTAGTCGCTGATGCTCCTAAAACTCTACTATAATGACAATTCGAAGCGTGATGCCTCTCTTTTCAAGAAAAGAAACCCTTCCTTCATGGTAGTATAGTGGTTTCGCCACTCGTTATTCGTTTGAAGAGGTCTGGTTCCAGTCCCGTAAATGACTGGAGGAACTTCTAAAGGTCTCTTCAATCGGGGTTGTTGTTTGCCGATGTCAGGCAAGGGGAGTTGGGTTTTCCTCGTGTTATTCTAACTTTTTTAGCCAGCACAACATGCAAATCGGCGAGTGAATATACATGTGCACATATAATGCACAACGGAGCAATAGTCTAAGTTAATGATGCGCCTAAAATCCAAATAATATCTTTAATGACCATGCTATGCACTGTTACAAATGCGATTCCGTGGCTCTGTCTCAGACATATGGTCGTCAGATACCCAAGTAGCGAAGGTCCTTAGGGGGGTACAAAAGGTTCAACCGTTATGGGAGCACCCAAACCTCAACAAAAGGGTCCCCATTATTTGGATTTGGGCCATAAAAGACGAGGGTAACAGCCCGAAGCACACAGGTAACGGACTTTCTCAATTTCGATCTTATCTTCATCCAACCATGTTTTTGAAAGACGGTTTACCTTCCATTCTAAGGCCCTCAGCTTAGAAAAGAAGTACAATGGCTTCTTGCGAGAGGAGCACTCTCTAGGGCTACATCAATCAGAATAAACCGCTATCTTGCTCTAACAGCAAGACAGAATCCTACAATGTCCTATCATCAACTGTCTCTAGACGTTGCTGCGGTCATGGATTAAAACATTTCCAACTGGACGTTAACAAGGCTCAATTCAAGTGGACTCTGCCCAAGAAAGTCAGTGGTTTGTATTATATTAACCACACAGCGTATAGGGGAAATCCTAGAGACTGCCATACAAACACAAATACCTTAAATCCCATTAACAACAAAACCACCGCAGAGCTCATGGAAACTGGTGCCATGAACATGTGACTCGGAGCTCTGACAAATGTGGTATAGTTCTGTTCTCTTATGAGTCCCGTTGTACCGTTTTAGTATACAAACAGATTCTAGACGTCATCTGGAGAAAACGAGGAATGCGGTACCATTCCTACAACATCAGAGAAAGGGATACTTACGGTGGAGGTAGTGTTCTCGTGTGGTGCGGCTAATGTTCAACGACTGCACCACTTCTCTTCATATTTTTGATAATGGTACCATAACCGCCCAGAGGTACCGAGAACTGATCCTCGAACTATGTGCGACGTTTTAGGGGTGCGGTTGGCTCAGATTTTCTTTTCATGCACTACGACGCCAGGGCACATAGAACTGAAGTGGTGGAGGAATCACCAGAGGTATCCGATCGAACACATGTGGGACGCCCATAGGCGTCGCATTGCGCCCCGACAGCCAACTTCTCAGTCACTTGGTGAGAGAAGGTCTGCGCTGGTGGAAGAATGGGGTTTGTTGCCACATAGACACCTTTATAACAAGCATGGTTCACCGCTGTCAGGCCTGTTTAGACGTTGGAGGAGATCATACGCCGTACTGATGTTATGTGATTATATTTTCTAGCATCTTGTATAGGCTTCTGTAATATGATCTTTTCGGCAATTCTTATAAAACCATTAAACCTGTCCAAAGTTTCTAGCTGTCTCCTCATTGCTTCATTCTATGGTACACCATCATAATAAATTTTGTTGCGCTTCAAAGTGTAAGCTGCACAAGTTACACCACGTTTTCTATGTGTTCTGTTAATTTTATCGAGCATTGTATATTCACTCGGAAAAAAACCCTGAAATCTTTATCCAATAGCCAGTAGGGACACATTTTGATCGAATTACAGCCCGTATTCGTCTTGGCTTAGATTCCACTAAGTGTTCTGAGGAAGTCTAAATCAAAATTTCGGCATTCTTCCATCAGGATTCAGCTGCTGTATTGTGGCCGACAGGAAAAATGCAAAGCTGAACAGCCATTGTCAACACGTCCCAGACATTCTCAACTGGATTCAGATCTGAAGAATTAAGCGGCCAGAGTAGATAAGTGTAAAGTGAGTTCATGTCAAACGGCACCATGGGTTCCCCCATCTCCGCGTTGCTTCCTTTGTAGGTGTACCAGCTCACTGGAAAGGCCAGAGATTTAAAAGTGCGTGTACTGGCCATTTAGCTTCAGTAACCCTGCTGAGGCCCAACGTTGCCCGCACTCAGCCCCGTGGAGGCAGACCAGGTACCCAGTAGTTTTAAATATTTACTCTGGCAGGTTTTGCCACCTAATTTCTTGAGATTTCAGTGGCTAGGAGCTAAATAAAAAAAATAGGCAATCGCTGGATAAAATGAAAGCCGAAAGGTTAATATCAACGCAGTTAGATTTGTACTTATGAATTTTGATAGCTGTGTGGGGCATACGCTGTTTAGGCAGAGTAAGTGGAGACTGAAGGCTGGGGGGGGGGGAGACAGAAATATGGGGACAATAGGGAAGGCGACCCCAGAGTTGGCAGTGGGACATGCTAATACCCCACTGCCGGTACAGGTCGTCATATGGCGCCTTTGCAGCGTCGCTGAATTTGTCTAGTTCGGTGTAGTTGTCTGTTTCTTGATGGCTACATTCCTGGAGTAGAGCTCAGTCCAGTGGGTGTGACAGGTCTTGTTACGTGACGGCAGTCTCTGCTGACTTGTTAGGTCCGGCTTACCACAACATACACAGGTCCTCTCCAAATGTGGTTTTGTCTCTTTCTTCTTCCTTCGTAACACGGCTTTATGGTGTCAGTCCGGTGTCCGTTTCTTGTGGGGTGTTTGTCCCATCTTTGGTCATTGAGTTTTCGTGTTGCGCTGGGCTGGATATGTCTCTGCTATCTGTAATTTTAGCCTGGGGTTTTTCAGTTTGGTCCATCTTTGTAGATGGCTATTAACGTCTTCCATCTGAAGAAGAGTTCTTGTGCATAGCGGCTGAGGGCTGTGAGCTCCTCGGCAGTTTCTAGTAGGTGGTGTTCCTCATTGTTCAGGGCGCCTCCGTAGCCAGGTGGGCAGGAGCGGCAAGTGCGTAGCACACGCTTCTTGATTAGACCGGGGTTTGAGCCCGTGACCACCAAATACGGAGGATGCGGAAAAGTCAGGGAATGACTACCGCATATCTCCGAAGCAATATGGCCTTAGTTGCTAATGCTCTTAAATAACAAACAAACAAATCATTGTTCGGTACGTATTGGATCCTTATGATTAGGAGGCTTCTAAGGTCCTCATACAATTCACACTCATGCATAATATGCTGCCATGTTTCCTGTTCTCTTGCAAGTACAGCCAGAGTTTTCTGTGATGCCCAGTGCGTTCAGTTTGACTTTGAATGGCCCATGAGTAGAAGGTTGTGTTTAATCCCGGGTACAGCCACGCTGGAGCCTTTGGGTATAGTTTGGTGACGTACGGGATGAATTTGCGTGTCATCGCTCCCTTCCTGGTTTCGCTCCACCTGTTTTGCCATTATTTGTGTCAAGTGATCTACTAATCTATGTTTTTCTTTCTTCCGATTGTTGGTAATATCGATGGTAAAGTAATTTATCGTGGTAGGCGTTCCGTTGGATAGATGATAAATAAGCCCGCAGCGAGTCACCTCCACATCCAGAGGTAGGACCCCTGCCAGGACCTGCAGTGTGCACTTGTGCTCACTGTACGACACGCCCTTTTTATTGTCAGCAGAATGTTTCGTTGAATTGTCTCCATTAATCTTCTATTTACTGCAGTACCCGCTTTCACATACCACAGGGGACCCGTAAGTGATAACCGAGATAAAGATTGCTTTATAGTACAGGGATAGGGTCCTCCTGTTCATTCCCCAATCACTGCGTGTAACTTTGGCCACCAATGCCGCATATTTTTTGAGTTTATCTTTTAGGCACATAAGGCATGGCTTGAAGGATACATTTCGATCAAGGATGATTCTAAGGTATTAAATATGATTTGACAGTTTTGTTTTTCCCGCTATCTTGATTTGCAGTGGCCTTCTCAAGTGTAAGTTGCCCTTGAGTAGTACTGAGTCTTTCTTCTGGGGTGAAATTTTGAGAGTATGGAGCATGGCCCAGTCCTGTAGGATTCGAACGGCTTGGTTTGCATGTGCCACCAATCCGGATCGTGAGTCCGCTGCAATCATCAGCACCAAGTCGTCCGTGATGGCTTGGGCCTCGACTTCGCCCAGGTCCATGGTGAGTAGTTCATCGAATACCATATTCCACAAGAGCGGCCCCAGGACGGATCCCTGAGGTCAGCTCCTGCAGACTGGAATGTTTAAGTTTTGGAAGATATCACTACCTGTACTCCTCTGTCTATGAGGTAAGCTTTGATGCTGTTGTATAAATTCATTGGTACTTTCGCTGCCCTGAGCCTGGCCAGGACTCTCGGCCACCAAAGGTGTCAAACGCCCCGGTAAAGTCGACTGCTCAAAGAAGCATTGAGCTGCTTTTGTGACCAGGCCCTGAATGGCTTCAATTGTCGATGATCCTGGTGTGAATCCATACTGCTTAGATGTGTTTAGATTTGCTTTGTGGTAATGCTGTTATAACCTCTTGTGAAGTAAAATAAATAAATTTCCTGTTTATACTCCGGGACGACCAAACGGTCAGAGGAGTTAAATATAGTAGTCTCTCATGTAGTTTGCTTAGCGTTGAGAGCAAAGCTATTGCCGATAAGAATTCGGTAATTCCTGGGGTTTGGTTGAGTTCTTGGGTATCAGCTTTAGATTGGCTGTTCTCCATCTAGATGGGAACTGGCCTGTCCTTAGGCAGCAGTTGAATAGTCGAAGTAGAAGTTCCGGGATGTTTTCTATGCCGTGGCTTTTTTGGTCATGTCTGGTTCTATTAGATCCGGGCCAGGACATTTTTTGTTCCTTGTTCTTGCCGCAGCTTCGTGCAGTTCATCTATTGTGAGAGGGGGTTCTATTTGGAGTGTCGTATATTCCTCGTTTGTCTGGCACATTGCCTGCTGGTCCTCCGTTAATAGTTCGGGCAGATCTTGTATTATGGCATTTAGTATGTTTGTAACTGATTCCTCCCGGGTTGTGGTTAAATCTCCCTGTGGCGATTTTGTTGCAGTTATCACTTCTCCTCTGGTTAGTTTATTTGTGGTTATTTTGTATACCACTCCCCAGGTGTCGTTGTTTCCTGTTATTTGGACGAGTCTTTCCCGGGATATCCTCTTAATCTTTTTTATTGTCTTTGTATATATGTCCATGATTTGCCTATATTGTTGTCGTAGTTCCGCTACTTCATCAGGGGTGCCATGTTGCTCGGGCCCTCCAGTACTATTTTCGCTTGTTTTGCACCTGTCTCCTGAGTCTCTGGAGCTCCGGGTTCCACCAGAGCATGGCTCCGGATGTGGGGGTTTTCCTCTTCATGGCTGCTTCGGCGGCACTGGTAATATAGTGGGTTATTTTCTCGCTATAGCTGGTCCGGATTTTCGCTTCCCCTGCCGCTTTCTTGTATGGCCAGTTTCTCCAAATATTATTGTTCTCTGGTGAGGAGGTGTTCTCGGAATATGTCCCAGTTTGCCTTGTCTATTGCAACCCTGTACTGCATTAACTGTTGTTCTGGTTAGGCTTCTTTCTATACAATAGGTGATAGTTCGGTGGTCGGACGTGGTCCATGCGTTTTGCACGGTCCAGTTTGTGACATGGCTTTCTATGTTCCTGGAGGTTAAGGTTATGTCGATTGTTGATTTCCATAGCGTATTGCAGTACGTTGGGAGGCAGAAGAGTTGATTTTTGACCGTGAAAATTGAGTTTGCGAGAAATTCTTCTAATCGCTGTTCATTCATCGTAACCCGGCGATTTGGTGTTGCACTATGCCAAAGTTGAGATTGACAGTTGACGTCCGCCCTATAAGAATTTTCTGCCCTGTTAGGGTTGATTGTATGGTCTGTAAGTAGGCTGTGGCAAAGTCTATTTCAGTTCCCGGTCTGCAGTAGAGAGTAATCGCATAAAAGCTTCCTATAGAGCTCATGATATGGGCACAGGCGGCCCATAACTGGGGAATTTTTGGAACTGTTAGTACTCCGTTGTTGACTGTCGACTGGAAGGTACTCTTTATCCTAAGATAGGTGGGGTAGTTTGCATCTCGGATTGAGTGCGTGTGTTCAAGGCTGAGGCTCTTACAGTTTATGCAGACGGTTCCTTTTCGCTGCAGGTATGGGAGGTGTGGCCGTACTTGCAACATCTGAAGCACTTGGTTATGGCCAAGGGTTCCCGAAACTGTAGGCTACTCCACTCAATGTAGATTCTATTCTGCATTTTTAGGGTCTGTCAAGCAGGTGGGGCTAGCTCCACGGTCCAGTTGCATCCTCCGACGTTTTTTGACACTCTTATATTTTGGGATCACTAGTATTTCCCCTTCCTGGTCCGGTAGGTGGCTTTTCAGGTTTCTTCTGTAGATCTCCTCTGCCAGTTGCTGAGGTTGTAGATCTTGGTGGTGAACACTGAATATTGTAATCGATGGCCCTTTTCTTTTGGGGGCCTCCGCCGTGAGTCTCAGGTTATTTACCTTTGGATTCGCTAGTATTTCTTCTGCCTCTTCCTTACTCTCCGTCTCTATGACGATTCCAGGATTCCTAGATTTCCTAATGGATTTGATTCTGGTGTTTTCAAAGTCTTCTTTCAGGTTTTCTATGACCTTTTGCTTGATTTGTTCACTGGAGTTTTTCTCCTCCCCAGTGGGCCTGAGGATGACAATATTTTGGGGACTTCAGTAACGTCTTCCCTTTCTGGATTGGCTGCTTTCTCTGCCTTACTTGATGTATTCCTCGGCGCTTGGGCGTATGTGGGGGTGCGCTGTGGAATTTGTTTTGAGCCACAGTCGACGTAGGCCTGGAGTTCTGCGTTGACCCTCTCACTTTCGAGGTAAGCTTTCACCAGGAGTGTGCCATGTTTATTCCACAGGTTCACTATTTGTGCCCTTAATACTGTGGTTACTCTATTTATCTGCTCTTTGAACAGATTTTCCAGTGCTGTTTTAAGAAACAAGGATTTCTCATATATTGTACCCTCTGGCAGGGTAGGATCCAGGGATGGGTACTGCCGTTTATCTTCATTGGCCTCTTTTGGCGCTGTGGAGTTTTCTTGTGACTCTTTTGATTCCGTTTGAGAACGCGTTTCGCGTTTTGACTTCGATATTGCTTTCTTATTCTTTTTCTTCCCGGTTTTGTTGGTCAAGTATAGTAATGTCATCGTTTCGGGTCTGCTGCATAGGGTGTCTGATTTTATCCATTTTCCCCTCCATTTCAGTATTTGCCGGATAAACGAGTCTGGACGGTTTATCGAGATTATTCACTTGCAGTTGAACAGCACTTTAAAAGTTATGGCAAATGATGCCCACCACAAGTTCGTAGCTTAAACGAGAGGCTAATTATGTGCCTTTAAGATATTGTTCCCCCTCACCATTTGAGGGGGGAAATAGCCGAGTGTTAAAATACCCCTAGAACCGTGGGATTACTTCTCTATAAGGTATTCCATGACGCTGAAAACAATGGTAGCACCGAGAGCACTGTAAGATTAGCTGGAGAAGAGTAGCTATTGGGAATCTCGGGAATGTTTCTCAAACTATTCAGACACAATTTTTGAAAGTGGACAGTTGCGTAGTCGTCTTAAAAGAACAATCGCAGTCCGGGTAAAGATTGAAGCATTGCAAGGTGAAGTTGTCCGATATAACAGGAAGATATTCATTGAAGATAACACGACCTTCTAACGAACGAACATGATGCACGGTCCATACCAAAAAGAGAATTTACCAGTCAATATATGATGCATAGTCCATACCATTCTGGAAAATTAGGCTGCCAGAGTGGATATTGAATATTCCTCGAAACACTCAGATATGATTTTTTCTGTGTTGTCGTCTTGAAAGATCCCGTCGTAATCTGGATAAAAGTGAAGCACTGCAGGGTGAAGTTGGTCCGATACTACAAACAGATATTCAATGGAGGAAGCATGACCTTTTAATGGTATGAACGAACCCAGCCCTTATTACACAAAATACCATATACCATGATACCACATTCAGCAGTGGATACCAACGAGAGTCTGGATGCATGGCTTCAGGAGGTTCACGCCACACTTTTACCCAACTACTGGTGCAAAAAAAGTGTAAATCGAGACTCATCAGACCACGTGACCTTTTCGATTGGTTCACAGCCCATGCGGCGGAGTTGGGGGGAAACCCCGGAGCCGCATTACAATTAACACTATACAGTCCATTCTTGGGATAAGATCTTCCTGTCTGTAGCCTTGGCTGCCCCGCCAATGCTTTACACTTCGTACTGCCCGGTCTGCCTCCTCGTGGAGCTGGACAGTAAACTAGAGGTTTTTTGTGCGAAAACACAGGCTTTTAGGCTAAGAGGCCGGATGAACAACACAATCCTACACTAACACTACACGAACAGTCACTAACCTGCATGAATCTGGCCTTTACACAGTTTTGTATTCATCACATTGCTTGAATTGCGGAATTTGGGGGAACCCCAGGAGCCGCATTACAATTAACACTATGCACTATACACTAGTCCATTCTTAGGGTTGGCGGCGAAACTCCGTTCGAATATTTCGATTTTTTACAGAAGAACGGGCTTTCGTATAAGCAGACGATTACCAAATCCCAGATTCTTTAATTCCTGTCACAGACTGGTCACGGGGCCTTTAAAGCCAAACTGACAGCGCTGGGAATTGAGGAGGATCCGAGCTGTGCCTGTGGGGAGCTTGAATGCTGGGAGCACATTATGTACGATTGCACCCATTATGAGGACCTCAGGTGCAGACTGATCACCGCAATACACTACCTCCCCAAGAATCTGGAATCACATCTATTGGATTCACTAGAGGAATATAGGGAGCTAAAGGAATATGCCCAAAAACTATTTGCTAGGCCTAAAACACTGATAGCCATCTACAGAAGAAACAGATAAAAAAAAAAAAAAATTTAAAAAAAAGAGACACAGAACACGCGTGGAGAGAACTCAAGGAGAACTTCCCTCAGGAACCTGCTCACTACTAATCATCTAAAACCAGCGAACGCAAGAATAACGCCATGGGGATACAGATCTTCCCATGATGAAGAGAACCACAGCCATTGATAACAGACTAACAACGGACCTGACCAGTGTTCATAGCTGAAGAGGGCAAATCTGGATACTAAAGGCTACCGATGACAGAGAAGACCGACAAAGATATAGAAACTCCAAGTTGCTGCCTTGACGGAGCCATATTGGCTCAAGGCTCTGCACTCTCTTGTGCAGTGCAATCCTTTTACTCCCACACCCGGCAGGGGGGGGGAGGTAACGGCTTGCTGTCTCCTCTCTTCCCTGCCACACCATTCCTTCCCTCTGGTGGGGCATGCCTCACTGAATAATTGGGGGTCACCTACCCTATCGACCCTCTTCTTCCTATTTCACCCCCCCCCAGCCTTCACTCTCCCCTCCCAGCACTTTCTCTTCCACAGCGCATAGCCCTACACGTCCAAATTTAAAATACACCAAAAAGATTTCGCCCAACCTTTTAGGCACTTCAGAAACAGGCCTTCAGCGTCAAACCCCATGCAGTGCTTTCATGTAACTGATCTAAAATCTGATCCAGATCAGTTACATGAAAGCACTGATCTAGTGCTTTCATGTAACTGATCTAAAATCAACCGCGCTCGTTCCAATTTTATTTTAGGTCCTAGCCACTAAAATCCCGGGAAAGTAAGTGGCAGGACCTGCCAGAGTATAATTGACTCACTGGTAACACCCTGCTGTCCTCCACGTGGGCAACGTCAGGGCCCATTAGGGGCCTGGTGGCCAATAAGCCGGATAAACAATGGGCATAACATATAACACTATTCATGACCCACACACTTCTAAATCTCTGGCTTTGACAGGATACTGTCACCGATACATAGAACATTCGCGGAGATGGGAGAAATCAGAGGAGCCGCTAGACCCTCAATATACCTCATACCTCCTGTCACAGTTCGTTTGGAAACGGGTCTTTCTTAGCCTAAATCAAATTTTTCAGTCATTTGCTGCATAATGGAATTTTTCTTCCGATGCACAATTCGTTTTATCCCGGAAATTCCTCCTTTCTCTTTCTTGGACTACCTCTTTTTAGAGCTGCATTCTCCTTTCGTCTCCTATTCATTGTATCCTTTTGAGATGGTTTAATTTAACACACCAGTGACTTCCTTTGTTTTGACCATATTGTTCCATGTACACTGTTTGTGAATTGCCTGTGTTCTGTGGTGGATTTTCTGTTTGCTGGACGAAAAATCTCAGTTTCATGAAGAAAAGGCCATGCTACCCAAGACCAACTAACTCAGCCAATTCGTGAAAAAGGTCCATAAAAATTCCTCACGTCATCAACAGTACTTGAACTCGGGTTTTTTTCACCCGCTGTGTTGGGAGGGGGGGGGGGACAAGGCGATTCTACCAACTGTGCTTCCCACAAGGGCATTATGGTTATTATTGAATACAAAGATTTGACTATTTTGGTTCTCAGCTTATTGAGAATACGTTTTAATTATAACTTTAAGCTTACTTAATTCTGATCATGCAATGTTTTAAATACCAGGTATTTCTCACTTGAAAAGGCGTTATTTTATTTTTACTGGAGACCCATTTATAGTTAGAGGCGTACACCATTAATTACAAAACTGTGTCGAGGTCAACCAAGAGGGGCTTGCGTTTTGAGAATTTAACGCCTAATTGCGTATTCTAAAGCAGTAAAAATGTAGAGCCTGCTATTTTAATTGATTAACATGATGGGTAACGGATGATATTTACTCTACGAACTTATCTTCTCACAGTTTTCGATTTTCACGTAAATATCTCTGCCAAGTCATTAAATAGCCATTAGAGACGATTTGCTACCATGGAGATTATTTATCTTTATAAAGTTACTCACTTCATCATTAAGCCTGGTTACTCCATAAGACAGAGAGAGAGAGAGAGAGAGAGAGAGAGAGAGAGAGAGAGAGAGAATACAGCAATTTGAACCCAGACACCAAAGGTGACGCGAGTTAGGAAACGTTATCCCTGTTTGCATATCTATATTCACTTTATCAATAAACAATTAAACATTGCATCTGTATTTACCAATCGTTAAATGCTATATCTGATAAAATAATGAGTGAATATTCCATAATAACTTTACCAGAGATGGCAGAGCGCAAAACGTGCCACGTCATGTTCGGTACGCATATCTGAAAGTAGTATATAGTGTTAATTGAAATGCGACTCAGGAGGTTCCCCCAACTCAGAGTCAAGCAATGTGATGAATACAAACTCTGTAAAGGCCTAGTGTTAGTGTGGATTACGTTGCCCTAGGGAGAATGAAGCACTGGCGAGGAGAACCCTGAGGCAGCCAAAGCTACAAGCAGGGAAAGTCCAGTTAAAAAAATAAATAATAAAAAAAGAATAGTAGGGAGATAGGAATTGGGGATAAAGAGGAGACAGGATGGAGACACCCAGGTCAGGATGCCCAACCCGGTCTGGGGGTGGGAGTTTATTGTCGGTAGTGGGGTAACTCACCAAGGGAGGGTGGGGGAGGGACAGGGAAGGAGCCTACAACCACCCCAGGTGGTAGGTGCTCTGTCCCACACTGGCCAGCGATCAAACCCTACTGACCAGTGTCACAGTCCCACACCACGCTGGCTAAGTAACCACGGCATGTTGTCTGCATGGGCAATACGGCCACATGCCCATCAGTCTATCTAGTAGGGGGGTTGGGAGAGAGGCACAATTCGTAGCCTCCTATACTGTCTTTCACTTTTTCATTCTATTTTTATGATTTTTTCTTACATTTTTTTTTTTTTTTCTGAAAATAGTATGCACTTTCATATACAAACTTGAGTTACTTACTATAGGGATTCTTCTTCGTTTGCCCACGTGGGTAGCAGTTGGTAGAATCGCCGTCCTCCCCAGACCGGGTGGAAAAGACCCGAGTTCATGTCCTGTCAATTACGAGAGGAATTTTTTTTATGGGCCTTTTTCAAAATCTGGCTGAGTTAGTCGGTCTCAGGAGAGGGTAGAATGGTTTTTTCTTCCGAAAACTCTGGATTTTCGCCCAACAAACAGAAAAGCTACCTCAGAACACAAGCAATTTACAGATAATTTACAGCGGATCCAGGCGAGATAAACAGCCATAGCTACAAAAGGATGACTTGCTACCAGGTTCACACGAAGGAGAGATTCTTTGGTTTATGCAGAATGTACGCAGCCTAAAAAACAAGCTTCATTGTCTCCAGACTCTCCTATTGCTTAATGAGTTTGATGTCATCTGCCTTACAGAAACATGGTTAGCGGCAGATAGACAGCTTGATCTTACCCATTTCAACACCCCTTACAAACACATTGGGAATCACAGAATTAACGGGCGAGGCGGAGGTGTTGAAATCCTGTTCAACGATCGCTTCCAGCCAATAAGGACACGAGTGAGCCAGTCTAACAACTTTGAGGCAGTCTCCCTGACGCTGAGGAGTCCTCTTCTTCAAATCCAATGCTGCCTGGTTTACCTTCCTCCGGACAACAATGATGACTCTAGAGCGGAGCTGCTCACGTGGTTAGCAACCAACTTAATGCCTAAAATTCCAACTGTTGTAGCAGGTGATTTTAACTTGCCACTGCCCAGGCATGGGAATGCTCTTGAGGGCCTTGAGGCCACTCTTCGGGCCTTTAACCTTACACGGTTAGTGACGCAACCAACTAGAGCGTGTCAAGCGCTGGACCTAATCTTCCAGAACTTACAAGATATTAAACTCCTACCTAGCAACTTTCGATTCCAATCTGATCACTCGCCAATTGCATGTAAACTATCCTTACAGAGCAATTCTCTTGGGTTACCTGACGAGTACTCTGCTGAATTGCCTAGGATAGCCTTCTCTACCAAATATCTGAAGCCAGAGATCATTCTCCAATGCTTGATTGGGTTTGACTGGGGGCGTCTCTATTCTGAGCCGTTGGAGGATTCCATTATGCTCTTGTCGGAACAACTGAAGTTAATTGCACTACATGGTGCAGCCAGAATCACCAGGAGTGGTAACAGGTCGAATCGGGGTTTCAATAAGGAAACTAAGATGGCTTTCATCAAGAAGCAGAAGGCCTACCGGAAATGGCAGAAAACTCAACTTCCCTCAGACCATTCCATCTTTAAGAAAGAAAGAGCTTGCTTCTTGAAAAATAAAAGGCTGGTCCTTAACCAAGCTGTTCTCAATAGGTTGAAGAGTGGTAGAAGGATCCTTTCGCATCATCATCATCATCTAGCCATTGACAAAAAGCTTGTCCAGGAATGGGCACAGTTCAGCTTACAGCAGGCAGATTTTCCTGACTCTGATTCCTTTCTCTCGCAGGACTGGTTACCTAGGGCACACTTGTCTGAAATAGAAATAACTAGAGAGACCCTAATAGATGTCATCAATAAACTACCCAACAAAGCCACTGTAGGTCCGGATGGTTTCCCACTCTTTATTATCAAAATTTTCAGCCCATATATAGTCGACCTTCTCCTTCACCTTTTCAGACAAATCCTGCAATCTGGAATAGTTCCTTCAATTTGGAAAACTTACCATGTTAAGCCCATTCCAAAGATCAAGAAACCCAAATCTCCTAAAGACCTGAGACCAATATCCATCAGTTGTTCTTTACTCAAAATTTTCGAAAAAGTAATTCAGCCAACAATTGCCCAGCATTGCTTTGTACACAGGCCCGAGTACCTCCATACCGTTCTACATAGGAGATCGACAACTACCAATCTTCTTGATACCCTCTTCAGAATTCAGCACACCCTTAACAACAAATCACAGATTGATATCATTTTCCTCGACATAAAATCGGCTTATGACAGAATACACCTCCCAGCTCTTTTTACCATTCTGAAACATTACTTCGGCCTGGCGGATACCTTACTTCAAATTTTGAAGTCTGTTTTACTCCCTAGACATCTGTCTGTGACCCACAATGACTTTCAAGTAACTATTGACGTCTCAAGAGGCATCCCACAAGGAAGCGTACTGTCAGCTATCCTGTTTGCAGCAGTTTTGGAGCCTTTCCTTGCTCAGAATCCGAACTTTGTTTCTTATGCCGACGATCTGAAGTTCTACGTGAGCTCAGATCATAATCATCAGATTCATGATATCAACCAACAAGCTTCTAGGCAGATATTGAGCTTGGAAAGTTATCTTGCCACAATAGGGCTGCATCTGAGCCCTTCTAAATCAGCACAACTGACGATAACCAAGAAGAAAGCCAAAAATGATATCCAAATCTTTGCGAGTGGGGAACCGGTGCAAAAGGTGACCTCTCATACTGATCTTGGCCTCACTTGGGACGTTGGGCTCACATTTCAGCCTCACTTTGCCAGGATGAGGCAGAAGACGTACGCTGCTCTTTGGGCAGTGTGTCAAGAGCTCGTTGGTGTGCATCAGCCAGCGCTGCTTGTTCGGCACATCCTGAGGTGTATTACGCCGATTCCTCTCTATGCTTCAGAAATTTGGTCATCTGCCCCTGCCTCATACCTTCAGAAGTATCTTAGTTTAGAGTACTGGTTGCTTAGATGGATGAACAGGGTAGTAGGCCACCCCCTAACTATCTCCAGATCTAGGCACCACTCCCTGGAGACATATCATCATGACAAAAAATGCCTCACGCTTGCACGGCTTATAACGAGGCGAATTGATGCTCCATCAGTGTCCACATTAATCTCTGACCCGAGGAGGGCAAGAGGGAAGCACCCCGACTCCTGTCTCCCTCTACGTCTTTCGCTGTCAAGCACTGATTCCCTGAGGAACATGTTTCCAGCCAATTGTCTTCCGATCTTCAATAAATTTAGGATCCACCCCGATAGGTTCTGTGAAGACAACAAGCCCTACAGGAAGGAAATCCTCAAGAACTGTTACCAGATTATGAACCTATAATACTCACCTGCTCCTGGACAGACCTTTTTTTTTAACTTGCCTATTTGTATATGACAAAGACTTTCTGTCTTCATGTAATCATGTATATTACTGTATATTTTGTACATTATTGTTTATTTAATCCTGTAAACAGTCTCGGGTCGAGCACGCATGTACCCTTGTTTATTGTACATTGTGTTCCTCGCACCTTAGTCTGTACTCACACCCTTCTGGCACAGAGCCGTCCCGGGGTGACCCAAGGTTTCTTGGGAAATAAACTGATTTTAATAATAATAATAATAATATATACGGAGCAACATGGCCTTAGTTGCTGATGCTCCTAAAACTCTACTACTACCACTTTTTCGTTTCTACTGTCAGAAATGAAGTTTTTCAGTGCGCTAATTTAATTTATATAGCAGTCTTCACAATCAGATAACCTTAAGATTCAAATTAATGTACTTGGCAATACCAATGGGAAATCAACTATTGCCAGTGAGTATATATATTCACTGGCAAAAAATTAGAAATTTCTTGCAATTTGTGTCAACAGATAAATAAACGTTTATGCAAATATAAGTTGTTATAAAAGATTGCATGTCCTTTTTATTCAGATAAATATGGTACACTTTCCAGCGACTTCTTGGTCGATCAAGTCATGAGGCAGACATGATCTTTCCAATTTTCAGCAGATGTTTACCAGTAACCACTGGTGTGTCGAAAGCAACCATTTCAAAAGTATACGAGTGGAAGATGAAAGGAAAATGCAGCTCTAAAAGGAAGAAATGCAGTAGAAAGTCGGTACTCCAAGAATGACATCGCAGCAATTTAAAGCGAAATTGTGCATCAGAGCAAAAAAAGTCTAGTGAGCAGCAAATGACTGAAAAATTCAATTCAGGCAAATAAGAGCACATCTCCAACCGAACTATGTGGCGCGAGTTGAAGAATCTCGGATATGGTTGTTGTGCGCTTATACGACTACTTCTTTCTGTATATAATCGAAATACTCGACTAATGTGGTGTTGTAAACGTCAAGCCTGGACTGAAGAACATCATCATCATATATACACACCTGATTGGCGTTTCCTGAGCAGAGGCTCATCAACGCAATTTCACATCTTTACGACCTATTTAGCCTTCCCAGCAGCGGGAGTGACCCCGCTACTAGGAAGTTTACCATCCCTAGCCCCGTGGAGGCAGGTCGCTACTATCCTTGATGATTTCACCACCTTAATTCTCTATTTGTAATAATTATAGATCTTTCGTCTAATTCAATTTACTCATTTAGAAAGTCATAGGAAATTCCTCTATTTGCAATAGAACTATTTATGTATATATACACTATTTATCATGCAATCATTGCTGTTGCGGTCAATACTAACATCCGCGAACATGCGGGAATAATGACCCATTGGGTCAGGTACCGTTGGGCGCCACCCCAACGATACCACAAGGTAATCATAATGCAACTACAGTTGTTGCGGTCACTGCTAACTTCCGCAACATGCGGGAATAAAGAACCCAAGGGTTCAAGTAGCGTCAGGCGCGCTACGAATATTGTTTACCTCTTTAAGGTAATTTAAAAATGTATAATAATTATCTTTGGTTTGGAAGAACTTCTGCATCTCATGAGGAGAGGAAATCCCTAAGTGGCTAATTAGCCTCTGCCTTGGTATATCATAGTGTGGGCATTGGAGAATAATATGCTGGCTGTCCTCAGTCTCCCCGCAGCGACAGCGATCACTGTCTACGAGGCCCAACTGGGACAGTCGCAACCGTAGCCCATGTCCTGTCACAACCATTGCCTGGAATACTCCCAGCCTAGGCCACTTGCTTATTTGTTCCAGCCTCGAGACGTTTGGTATCATCTCATAAGTTATCCTGCCCTTGACGGAAGCAGCCCAACGCTCCTGCCATAGGCGATGGATGTCCAGCGAGATTCGTTTGCTCTCATCCTTCAGGTCAGTTCTGCTGTAGGTTCTTCCCGCTTCGGGGCAGCAGCAGACACCCATGAATTCCAGGGGTTGGTTGTTCCTGGTCCGGTATGTCATCAGTCTCCCTAGGATCAGTAGATCAACTGGCATAGCTCCTGCTATGACCTGTAGGGCTTCTGTGGAGACGGTGCGGCACGCCCTGGTCACGCACAAGAGAGCAAATCTCTGTGCCGCCATCAGGTGACGTCTTACCACGCAACCGTCAATTGCCTGGCCCCAGGCTCCACAGGCATATGTTATAATTGGCACAAAAAGGCACTTGTAGAGTACGTCCAAGTTTCTTCCTTTTATTCCCCAGTCTGACCGGGTAATGCGCCTCAATTTCCCATACAGGCTTTTAATTTTGTCCCGCATGGCCTTCGCATGGGGTATAAAGTTCAGACTCTGATCCAGGTTGACTCCTAGGTATCTTACCACTGGGGCAAATTTCAAAGGAAGCCCATCAAGTCCTATAGTGGGTGGTCTGGTAGGGCTAAACTTACCCTTGAGCATAAGGCATAACGACTTCGTCGCCGATATCATTAACTTGTGAGTTGTTGCCCAAGCCTGGACTTTGGTCAGTGCCCAATTGGCCTTGGTCTCCAGCTCTAAGCGGGCATTTGCACCCACCAGAACAGCAACATCGTCTGCGTACGCTACTATCTCCACGCCATTCCAGTCTTGGTTCAGAAGATCATCCAAGACGAAGTTCCACATATAGGGCCCTATAATGGAACCCTGTGGAACCCCTCTGGAGACTACGTGGGTAACCTTTTCGAAGCGGTTCTGTACCAACACGCTTCGTTCCGTAAAGTAGCTTCGTACGAGGCGATAGAGTGCTCCCGGACAATTCACAAGTCTCAATCTGCTCAGTATGCTCTCCCACCAAAGACGATCAAAAGCCCCTTTAAAGTCTAGAAACATGCCCAAGACATACTTGTCCTCTGAGCAGCGAACCGTCGAGAGCAAACGCACCACTGCATCCTCAGCAGAACGGCCCTGCCTGAAGCCGAACTGTCTGTCTGATTCTTGGTGTTTGTCTCTATAAATGGCATTTAGGCGACCCATGATTTCCCATTTTATATATATATTTTTCAAAGGTTTATATATATTCACTGGCAAAAAATTAGAAATTTCTTGCAATTTGTGTCAACAGATAAATAAACGTTTATGCAAATATAAGTTGTTATAAAAGATTGCATGTCCTTTTTATTCAGATAAATATGGTACACTTTCCAGCGACTTCTTGGTCGATCAAGTCATGAGGCAGACATGATCTTTCCAATTTTCAGCAGATGTTTACCAGTAACCACTGGTGTGTCGAAAGCAACCATTTCAAAAGTATACGAGTGGAAGATGAAAGGAAAATGCAGCTCTAAAAGGAAGAAATGCAGTAGAAAGTCGGTACTCCAAGAATGACATCGCAGCAATTTAAAGCGAAATTGTGCATCAGAGCAAAAAAAGTCTAGTGAGCAGCAAATGACTGAAAAATTCAATTCAGGCAAATAAGAGCACATCTCCAACCGAACTATGTGGCGCGAGTTGAAGAATCTCGGATATGGTTGTTGTGCGCTTATACGACTACTTCTTTCTGTATATAATCGAAATACTCGACTAATGTGGTGTTGTAAACGTCAAGCCTGGACTGAAGAACAGTACAAAAAGACCATGCGGTTTAATGAATCTCGATATACAGTTTTTTTCACCGGTGGGTTGAAAGTGTGGTGTGAAACTCATAAAGCCATGCATCCAGACTGTCTCGTATCTACCACTCAAGAGGCTGGAAGTGGTATCATGGTTCTATAAGTAAGAACTGGGTTTTCTCATACTGTTAGGAGGTCGTGTTACCTCTAATGAATACCCTTCTGTTGTATCGGACGAACTTCACCCTGCAATGCTTAATTTTTACCGGATTGCAATGGATTCTTTCAAGACGACAACGCAACTACCCATCGTACTAAAATCGTATCTCAATGTTTCGAGGAATATTCCCAAGATTTTCAACATCTACTCTCTCGAACTAATTCTCCAGATCTAAATCCAATTGAGAATGTCTGTGATACGTTGGAAAGGAGCGGTTCGGCTTGGCTGTTTTATACCGACCACAGTAGTTGACATATATTCTGATGGTCAAATCAGGAGCCAGACTCCCTCAGATGCCTATAGGAATCCATAATTGTTATTGTTGGGTTTTAGGAGCATCAGCGACTGGCCTATAAAAATTCCTCACGTCATCGACAGGACTTGAACTCAGGTCTTTTCGACAGTAGGGAGGACGGGCGATTGTACCAACTGTGCTACCCACGAGGGCAGGAATCCATAGCGTGTATGGGCTGTAATGCGGGAAACAGGTGGCGCTACTAAATATTGAATAAAAGTTTCTAATTTTATAGCCAGTGAGTGTATATGCCGCAACCTATCGTCACCCATTTAGAAGGTATTCTCTAATGTTTATAACATTAGAGAAGCGAATAAGTCACAAAACAAACAAAATATTTTGACTTAGTAAAGAATTTTATTCTAAAACGATTTGACAAAGAATAGGGATACATAAATTCGCAAAATGTCGCTGCGGGATATTTTTTAATAACAAATTACAGAAAAATGAAACAAAGTATATCTTCGTATGTCACATTAAATAAGACTGCTGTGATGGAAATGAAAGAGTAAACAAATGTTCGTGCGAGTGAATAGCAAATATGGCAGTAGAGAGATCAACTAATGGAAGTGCATCCTATGTAAATCAATGTTTCCCCCCTGCAACAGCCCATCGAAATCTGCCGTGTCTTATAACCGTTAACGGCGAGGAGTTTCTGACGAAGCTATGTTTATCTAATTCGTCGTAAGAAAAGGTGATGCAAGATGTGTCGTGTCACGATGCATTAGCCTTAGTGTATGTAAATAGCCCACTTCTTTCCGAAGATGCTGATTAAAGCACGCGAACTTGGTAAAAAAATAAGGGCCAAGAATATTTAAAGAGACTTCTGAAGATCTAAGATGGCAGTCATAAGAAATATTTCAGCAAAATAAGAGTAGATTAAAGAAAAATGCAGCAATAAAAGATTGTTGTTAGTTACAAACAGGGATTTATGCAAATATCTATTCTAGGACCTAGAGAAAAATACAGCCCCCTCTGGACTTTTAAAGTAATGACTAGTGACATGTGCTCTCCACTCTCTCAAATCACACTAACGCGCCATAATGTGAAACCATTTCTCATCTTTCGGCTCTAAAAACACAGATGTCCAATTTAGAAAGGAAATTCTTATTTTCGCATACAATTTGAAATAACACAGTGATCACTTTAAGTCAACAAACATAAGACGAGCCACTCATAAGATTTATGCATGTCCCACTGAGTAATTTTATATTAAATGCAATATACAGACAATTTTGAATAACTATGATGTTAATATCTACAACTTATTTGAAAAATGTTTATAATCTTATTTTTATTGTTTTAGATTAATTTGAACATTGGAAATAAAGAAGAGGATTGAAATTGTAAAATGGCAAGCAAAATATGAAATTGCTGCAGAAGTTGCACACCAGCTCAAAGTTTTTTGGACACCACCCACAGTAAAGGCCATAAAGCAAATTGTGAAGAAGTTTTGTGAAGTGGGAACAGTGAAAACAATCTACCAAGACCTGGTAGATCTTGTATGTCAATTTGGGACTTATAAGAGAGGACAGCGAAAAAAAAAAAAAGAGTCCAAAAAACTGAAAGAAAGAGAAGTTTGGAACTTAAACACAAGGTTTACTCGTATGATTCCATGTTGCTACAAAGTTTGAATGAGGTCGATCCAGACAGAAGATTCAATTTGCAGTACAGTTTTTGGCAGTATTACAAACCCAGATATCAATACAGTATTCTATAGACTGCAGAAACCACATTCACATTATTCTTCTCTTACTAACTCCCGTTTATCCTTACACAACGATTCAAACAATCTTAGCTTGTCAGTCTGGGTTGGAATATGGACACCAAGTTTTATCGGATCTTTATTCCTTTGAAGGAACTGTGACAAGAGGAAACTACTTACCCGAGACTGCTAAAAGACAAAATCATTCCATTAATGCAGTCCAAAATTAATTTTTAGCATTCATAAAAAAATTGTCCACGAATTCTTAGATGAAAAGTTCCAAGGTCGATAGCGGGGTTCCACGAAATGGCCACAACGATTCCCGGTGATTGCTTTTTGTGGGGATTCTTAAAGAATAAAGTATTTAGTAATAAGCAAAGAATTCTGCTAGAAGTTCAGCAATTAATAGAGAATTTGAGAATATTTCTGAGGAACTGTTCCTTGCTGAGTCACTCTGTGCCCAAAAGACTAAAATGTTCGCCATATTGAACAGATGTAAATTTTTTTCAATGCCCTTTCTTTTATCCTAGCATAATAAAATATATATTTAAAATAGAGTTGTTATTTTTCCTTACTTATGGCGAAGATGACGAAATGTCATCTTCGTCAGAGTGCACAAGGTAATAATTTCTGATCATCGAATTGGACCCTATCTTTAGGGTCCAATTCGATGATCAGAAATTGCGATTCTACCGAGATCAGCAAATATTTCATAGGAAAGTACTTTCGCTATCATTAATGTTAGTAAGGCCATATATTCAACGAAAAGTACTTTTTCTGCGTCAGACAAAAAATAAATAAAATAAATAAATAAAAGAAAGAAAGAAAAATGTATATTTGTGCCTCCTAGTTACTGTCCTCCCTACTAGGTCCTATAAATTATGGACAGGACACCACGTGCCTTCCTAGCTGTTTGCAGTGCATGAAAAATTTCACATCATTTCAAAATTATTTAGACACGATAAATATCTTCTCAAACGTTGAACTGCCGATTCAAAATCTTCAGCTGTTGTTGTAGTAGGCCATGTTGCTCCGTGTATACTGTCTTGAGAGTGTTCTGTGGTCAATTTTCTGTTTCTGGACGAAAAACCATGCTACACTCGTCTGAGACCAACTAACTCAACCACGTTGAAAAAAACCATAAAAATTCCTCTCGTTATCGACGGGACTCGACCCAGGTCTTTTCCACCCAGTGTGATGAGGACTATGATTGTCTGATTGTACAGACAATCAGATAATCATAGTCCTCCTTGGGAGCACCTTCTGTTGCGATTCTGCCGACTGCGCTACTCACGAGGACATCCAAAATCTTCGGATAGAAGCTTCTAAAGCCATTCCAGCTCATTTCGAAGAAAATACAATTTGATCCAAGAACTCTAATATAACTGTATGGAAAATATGACTGTATTATTATGATCATGAAACCAATCAATAGCCCATAGAATGGCGACAACCAGAATCATCCCAACATAAGTTCAGGACGCCAAACAAAGCAAAGTTATCAGGATCGTTTTCCTCGGAGCTTATAGGAATAATCATGACAAGCTACCCGGAAAACAGATAAATCTAAACAAATATAATGATGTGTTATTTTGAATAGTTTGAAAGCAAAAAAAGAAGAGGAAAACTCAGAAATTGCGATGTTTCTCCGGGACAATGCGCCGATGGAAGAATGAAAGGAAAGAGGATTTCTCTGGATCCAACACACACTGCCTATTCACCGGTTTAGCTCCTTTATTGATACTCTCTGGTACATCATCTGCAATCCAAATCGAGAGATGTCTCTCTGCTTTATCAGAAAGAACTGCTTTTATGTCAGCCATCTCAATATAGAGTCTGAAGGCAGCTGATAATACGAATAACAATTCGTGGGGCTTATGAGAAGCAATCGATAGTTTGCTCAAACGAAACTCAGTGGGAACGACGTTGTTTTTCGTGAATAACGATGGCAGGCAGAAAAATCAGAAAAGCAGAGAGCTGATATCATTAGATAGGACGGTAAAAGCCAATATTACGCCAAGTTGAAAACTTCCGAGAATCGTAAAAAGTTCCTAGACTACATTAAAGTTCTTAATAGTCTTAAGACTCATAATTACAGCCTTTTTTGGGAGGAAGACTGTCAGAATAACGGGTTGAGTGAACTAGAACATTAGAGGAACTCATTGATTGTTATAAAATGGCATATTACGAGGGCTGTCGACCGGGGTTTTAACGATCTGCTGATAAAGTGCTGATATCGTTTCGGGAAGAATCATATTAATATTATACCGAAAGGTTAAGATCACCGACTTCACTTTTCTCATTCAGCAAACAATAACTAAATATGTTAATTTATAAAAGGAGGTCTCTAAACGTCTAGAGTTTTCGAATACCAACCGACAATACACTATCCTACCAGAAGTCATGGAACATCACCGTGTCTATAAAAGGTGATCAACTGTAAGCCCATTGAGCCCAAGAAATGTAATATATACTGGCTCACAGGCACCAACGCACGCCTGGAGGGGGCAGGTTACTGCATTTTCGCCATCAGACACCCTAGAGAATTATTTAAACACAAGGTTTTCCCCAACACTGAAAGTAAAGAGGGCATCATACAAGTTACAACGTATTCGTCTATGACTGTAGATGATGTGTTTAAATATATATTCAGGAAAATATTAGCCATAAGTCTTATAAAAAAGTGTAATAGTTTTACAGATTAATTTATGACTCTCACCACGATAACATGTATACGTATTTACAATTACAAATTCAGGGCTAGGGTTACATACAGTTTTACAGAATGTCTACAAAACATCTTCACTAACTCCTCTTCTGAAAGGGCAATTAATGCTTCATCATGCATTTAACCCTGATAATCTGTCAGGAGTATTTTTTTGTAAACTGAGTTCTGTGGTTGACTTCTACTTCGTCGACGAAGTCAAATGGAATGTAATTAGTGGAATCCCGGAAAAGTGCAGCATGCAGAAATACCACCTAAACGTTCGCTTGCATTATTAGTACAGTATTAGTAACGGCCATAGGCTTCCTTGCACCAGCCAAAAAAAAAAAAAAGAAGAAAATAATAAAAAGAAGAAAATTTAAAAAATATATAATAAAATAAATAATAAAAGATAAGGAAATAGACAACCTATGAGTTTCCCTCCATCCATGTAGGTAACTTACTCCAGTAATTTATAACTCGCTGGCTAAAATAAAACTTCCTGCAATCCAGGCTAAGCATCTTCCCCGTAATTTGAATTTGTGGCCCCTAGCTCTAGAATCATTTATAACCGTGGAAATTTCGTCCTCGTTCATTTTACTTATGCCTCTCAGAGCCTTAAACACATCAATCAAGTCTCCTCTAAGGTGCCTAGTTTCCAAGCTCGGCAACTCACATATTCGAAATCTTTCCTCACAAGGACGCCCTTTTGCTGAACTCACCAGGCGAGTTACCCGTCTTTGGACCCTTTCAAGAAGCTCAATGTCTTTCTTTAGGTGAGGTCTCCATACTTGAACACAGTATTCCAAGTGTGGTGTAACAATAGTCTTATATAATGGGATTATGACATCCTTATCTCTATTAGAAAATGCTCGATAAATCACCGATAGGACACCATGGGCTTTCCTTGAAAACTGTCTACAGTGATCGGAGAACTTCATATCTGGCCGTATCGTAATACCCAAGTCCCTTTCCTCCACTACTGGCTTTAGTTCAACTCCACCAAATGCAAAAGATATTTTGGGGTTACTACATAAGATATTTTGTTACCCCAGGTATTTTGTTACCTTACACTTTGCTGGATTAAAGCATAGTTTCCATTTTTCGACCATCCTTGAAGTCTATCTAGGACACTCTGAAGAAGCTCTGCTTGGCGGTGATCACTGACTACTCTACCAATCTTTACATCATCTGCAAATTTAGACATCACGCCCTCTATCCCTTCATCGATGTCATTTATGAAAATTAAAAACAACAGAGGTCCTAATAGTGATCCTTGGGGAACCCCACTTCTTACATCAACCCAATCTGAGGAATAACCATTTATCACAACCCTCTGCCTCCTGCTCTGAAGCCATCCTGCTATCCATCTAAGGATCTTCCCTGTGATTTCAACCTGTTCCAGCTTATAAAGTAACCGCTCATGTGGGACTGAGTCAAATGCTTTGCTGAAATCCAAATAAACAATGTCGAAATTATTCCCTAAAACTAGCTTGAGTGACCCTGTCAAAACAGCTTACCAGATTTGTTAAACATGATTTTCCCTTTACAAAACCATGCTGAGTATCCTTCAGAATTCCATTTCTATCTAAATGGTTCTGAATTCCACCCCTTGATCATTGCCTCCATGATTTTCCTTACTACTGAAGTTAGACTGACCGGTCGGTAATTTCCTACTTCACTCTTAGAACCGCCCGTATGTATTGGAGACAGATTGGCACTTTTCCAATCCAACGGAATCACTCCCGAGTCTAGTGATACTCTCATAATTAGCCTCAATGGTTCAATGCACTCAGTTGCCGCCTCCTTTAATATTAAAGGGTATATGCCATCAACCCCAGGATCCTTACTGGCTGTAGGCTCAAAAGTTTTTTCATTAACTAATCATGTGAAATTTCATTATCATTAATTACTTATTTTTCGACTCCACTCCCATAATTTCTCATCGACATAGAGGATTTTTCTTCTGTAAATATCGATGCAAAGTTACTGTTGAGTTCATCTGCAATATCAGCTGGGGTATCTAATACTGTTCCAAGTCCATTACATAAGTGTCCAATCTGGTTTGTCCTTCCCTTCTTTGCATTCATATGTATGAAGAATTCCTTATCCCCACTCTTTGCCAGCGATTTCTCATAATCTGCCTTTGCCAGCCTAACCTTTTCTGTGGCACTGTTACAGATCACTTTGTAGCTGTTATAGGCTTCAGTACTTTTTACTGCTCTATAACTTTTCCATGCCGTCTTTTTCTGCTCAAGTAATCTGGCAACTTCATTATTCATCCAACTAGGAATCCTCCCAGTTGGGTGAATAAGTACTCTAAGTTTTTATAAAAAGCAGGCCATCGCAATTAAGTGAAACCTGTCTCACATTAGGGGACGATTGCTGTGCGCCTGTATCAATGAATTGGTAGGTATTCCTGCAGCTATTGTCATAGCAAATTTTGTAGGTATCTATGGAGAGAGCAGTACAGAGATCAATTGCGTTAGATGGAAAATGTTCCTGATATATACTAAATTGTTGATAGCAGCCTGCAGTGAAAATCCCATGCGACTTCGTCCCCCTATTACCTATCCGGTAACACACAATACAACAGATTTGATATCATATGCGGATGATTTAAAGATTTTAACAAAAATAAATTCGACCAATGAAGCAAAAGACACCACAGCAACCATCAACAAGACCTTATCAGAAGTACAGCAGTACCTCACGAAATTTAACCTGCAAGTGAAACCTGGGAAATCTGGCATCATGGCATTCTCACTTAAACTCATAGCAACCATAATTCAGCCTGCGATTAACGGAGTCCTGATCCACTGAGTCGAAAAGCAGAGAGATCTGGGTGTGACCTTCGACAGAAAATTAGGATTACATCATCATATAGAAGAACTCTGCTAAATTCGACAGGAAACGGTGGGTTGCCAAGCAGCGCTTGCTACACATTCAGAACACAAACCTGATAAAAATGTATATCAGGATGATGATTTTCGGAGGTGTACTGTATGGAGTACAGTTGTGGGGCTTGGCTGCAAACACCACAATTAAACCATTAAAAGCCGCTGAATACTGGCTCCTGAAGTGCGCAACCTGGACGTGTCATCTCCCACCACAGCAGCGTACAACACCGATGGCCAAAGCGCTGAATTAACCAGGTTTTGAGCATTAATGCATGAGAGAAGACTCATCACCTTCACCGTAAAAATAATCGCTGGGAGAGTCTCAGCACCCAACATTTGGGACACCGTGTGCTGGCTGATCCCTCAACCAGCTCTCTCCACTCCCAAGCTTCTTGCTCTTCCTTCGAGGCTATATTTTAAAGATCGGTTCCTCCGTTATCAGAAGCTCCATCTAGTTCAATCCCTGGATGCCGACTTTTTTGCATTTTATTTCGAGCGAAATAGAATGTTTAAAATCATAGATGATAAAAAGTATAGACGGCTCATCCTAGATCTGCACCCGGTCTCCACAACTATCAACTGATTTCAGATCGTTACGGCTGGGCAAGGATCTCAAGAAAACCGAACTCAAGGAAACTATCTTTTGTTATCACAATTTGTATTATTTTAGTTATTTATTTTTGTATTAGTTTTTCTTCGAAATTAATATTATCTGCTATAAGAATCTTTTTTTTATTTTATTTTATTTTATTTATTCTTTTATATATATACATAATCTGCCTATAATTTAATCTTTATATTTCCGGCGAGGTTATCTCTGCCGCTTGTTAACCCTTGGCATGGTGCCGTGAAGGGTATTGTGCAGGCAGTGGTCACTGTTATAGGTGCTGAGATTCTGCCACCTACCCCTTATTCACCGGACATAGCTCCGCGTGATTTGTTCCTGTTTCCACGTCTGAAGAAAGCTCTGAAAGGCAAACGTTTTCGTGTCCGATGCTCACAGAGCCACAACGGACACACTTCACAGTCTTTCGAAAAATGGCTTGCAAGAACCATTTAATGCGCGGGTATGACAGTGGCGAAAGTGTGTAAAGTTCAAGGGAGAGTATTTAGAGAAGGAGAAATTCACAGAAGATTCAGATGATGACGACAATTAAGATATGAATCCAGAAACTTCGATATTTGTAAGTTTAGTGGTGAGATGTACTGTACTAGGGTCAGGGCTATGCAACCTCACAAAACAAACAAACAGCTTTCAAAATTAAACATGGATCAAGTGTCTCCTTCAATTTCAATTTAGTGATATAAACAAAACTGCAGCTCTCGGTGACTACAGTTTAATTAACTACTAAATAAAGTTTCGAATAACATTTTTTTTTCTTAAATTATGAGTATCAAGATAGTTAAAAAATAAAAAAACACCTTTGTCTCTAGCAACGTTCATAATAAGACGCAATGCTAAAGGGAAGAGCTTACAGGACGTCAATTTATGGTGTAGAACTGCAATTCCCTTAGGTTAGCACATGCAGTGTTGACATTTCTCGGTTATTTCCCTCTCAATACCTCTGGGCCAAAACTGTAGACATTTTAGTAAACTTCCATGGTTTCAGAGCGAAATAGATTGCAATCTGCGGAAAATTGTTTTCAAGTTGTGTTTACTACCTGAAACAAGTCATTTGCCTTTTTACCAGAACGTAGGAGAAACCAAGCATATTTTTTCCCTTCCGACTATTACGAAATAAAAAGACCATTTAATTAAACCTCATAGTTCACTCGCATACACTTTTTTAAGTCTGAATACAAGCTTTGTGAGGGTGCAAACTAAACTGGACCAAAATGAGGTGTCCGTTCATACAAGACTATTGAAATACGCTGTCCATCATTAAAATTTCCCCACCTAAAAAAAGTGCAATAATTATTTGACAAGACATCAATTCAGACAAGAGAAGATTCTGTGTACCAGTTCAGCAGTATTTACTTAAGAAAATAAGGTGCACATCAATATAAAGTATGACCTCCATTAACAGCGATACAAGAGTACAAATCGAGATGGGGAGTCGGAAAGATGAGAAACGGCATCATTAACCCACGCTTATTGCAAGTGCTGTGCGTTGGGCAACAGCAGCAGGTAACTTGAGAAGCGATCAGCGTACGTCACATTATATCACAATGTATTCGATGGGCAACACATCAGTTAAATGTACAGGCAAGGAAGGATGTTCAAATCGCGTGGAATATGAGATATGGCAGATGTATGTAAGTGGGCATTGTCCTGCTGGAAAATAGCCTTTGTGATGGAGCGGAGATAGGGCAGAAGGACAGGTCTTAGAATAGATTCAATATAATGCCTTGCCATCAACAAAGATCAGAAGTCCATTGCTATTACTGATGGCTCCTAAAACCATGATTCTGAGTGTTGGGACTAGTACACTTACACATTGACCAAAAAAATATGAATATTTATTCAATATCGAATCGAATAACAGCAAGTATGTGCCTCCGCATGGATTCTATAAGATACTTTAGTGCGTTTTGGTCTAATTATAACTATTCTTCCAGAAAAATATCACGTAGCTGCGACAAAGTTGAAGGAAGAGGTCTATCCAACACATTCACAATAGTTGAGATCAGATGAATGTGGGGAGGGGACAGGGAATGGTGGAAATCTGTGTTTTGTCCTCCGCCTCATTCTTGCACGATTCTGGCAAAGGTGTTGTTGTTGTAGGGTTTTAGGAGCTTTAGCAACTAAGGAAATGCGTGAGTTCTGTGATCGATTATCTGTTTCCTGGACGAAAAACCCGAGTTTCCGTAAGAAAAAACATGCTACTCTCGCTTGAGACCGACTAACTCAGCAACGTCGTGAAAAAGGCCCATAAAAATTCCTCACGTCATCGACGGGACTCGAACTCAGATCTTTTCCGCCGGTGTGAGGAGGACATCGATCCACTGTGGTGTAAACACAACGCTTTCTGGCTTTTACAGTGATACTTTTGTCTCCACAGAGTTCATATGGCGCAGATATGGGAACCACCGGAGGCGCCTTGCCTCTAACACTAAGTGGTGGATGTTATATTAAAGAAAATAAAACATAACTTTCCGTCTTTGAGCAATTCAACACCCAAGATACATTGTAGTGGATATTATTATTTTTAATGAAATTAGAATATCACCTACCATCTTTAAACAACATCCACCACAATCAATCTTGGGGATTGACTCGCGGTTGCACGCACAGAAGCCGTTCACACAACATTCCAAGTGAAAAGTCTCTAAGACCTACACTAGATTCCAAAGCTTCTACTGAACAGACAGATCCACGATATTTATATTGGTGCATGAATCTATTCTGGCCCAGTACACAAAATTCATGGAGGAAACGTCCAAATACTTTTGATGAAACATACATGCTTCAGATGGAGAGGTAAAGTAAAAGTAAAGTGCAGCCATTATCAACCCACTGCAGGATGGAAGCCTCCTCAACAATTCATGCTGAGGGAAATGGACCATAGGAGAGGACAAGGCTAATATTTTCCCCACATAATTGTTTCATTATTTAAATTCCGATTGACATTTCAAGAATTCTGTTCTATTAAGGACGTTATGGGATTACGAAAGGTCTACAACTACCTTTCATTAATCACTTCCCACTCATCTCTGCGTGTCTTATTACTCCGAAAGTGACAAAGTTTCAAAACTTCACAGAAGCGCAGAACACTAACATCCATTAGAGATTAAAACTTGGTATTAATCGGAACAAACAGACAGAATTATTTTAACCGACAATGTTTGTTTATCTCTGCAGAGTTCCCAAGAGGAAATGTTAATGACGCTGATTATCGCAGTGGGAGATATCTGATGCATTAAGTACCTGAGATGGGATTCCATCACCTACTGGAAGACATAATAAAAATAACAGTAACTCTTCAACGACCAAAGCTAATTAGTTAGCACGAGAAACTGATTATGTATACAACGTTCACAGGAAATCTAAGGAAGTGGGAAAATCCATGACTTTACTCATTGAGAATACCGAAAAATGTTGGTAGAAGAGATATCAGAAGTTATTAATCCCGTAAAATCTAATTATAAGTTTTAAAAATTCATAAGTTAGGAGATAACAAAAGAGTTTTAATGAAATGGCACTACACAACGTGGATAAAATACTGTTTTCATTACTCGCATAAGATCATGTCACTCTTTTTCCATTTTGTTCCACAGCGCGTGAAATGCAATACAAAAACTTTGACAGTATACTACGATTGTTTAATAATCACAGCATTCAATAATAACCAATCGTAGTATACTGCCAACGCTTTCGTAATGCATTTGCTTATTTATTTCTAAGTTTTAATAACAATTGGAATATAACACGTATTTAACGTTTCTACTACGAATTAACATAATAAGCAAATAATAATAATTCATGATTTATGTATTTAGTAAACTGATAACAAAAAACGAGTAAAAACAGATTGTTTATCCACGAACCGAGAATATTTCGTTTCTACACATCTGTCAATATTGTCCAGTCATTCCTACAATCAGCTTGCAGCAGCAAATATAATATCTCATACTTCAACTATAATATATGGATTGCCTATGTAAAAATGGCAGCATGAAAAAAAAGTAAAAATAATTGTCGGATTTCTATTGGTTCCATTTTAATGAAATTTGGGATGGCTCGAAAAATCTTTCTAAAGAGACATAAAATAATGATGGAAAATATTTCATCCACTGAGGGTTGAGTTATTACATGCGGACGGACGGACTAGCGTATATACGTAACAAGCACTGTGCTCAAGAGGTGTTTACTAAAATTTGACCAGGTGAACTTCACAGGATGAATTGCGTTGAGGTGTAGTTTATGTAGTAGCCTTCTGTTTCTTTTCACACTCCCAGAAAACATGACACCATTGTATTCAGCACCGTGCATTAACCTTCAGGATGAAAGGGTTGTAGGCGGCAGCCCATATAAATTTTTCGCTCCAATTCTCGAAAGAGAAAATTCTCGACATATACACTATACTGCCAAAGTATCCGGACACTAAAGAAATTGCTGAAAAAAACCCATACTCGTCATTCACGAGTCTTGGATAGATATAAAAGTAACTATTTTCATGCTAGAAGTAGATCTAATAATAAAAATAAAAGGAAAATCTCAGACACCGTCGTGACAGCTGTATCAATAGTACTGGTTTCTCATCAGAAGGCTGGCCTGGATTAATGAACCTACACTGGTAATGAATATATGCCTTCGCGGGCCGCACAGTTGGTATAATTACCGTCCTCCTCACAGAGGGTGGAAAAACCTGAGTTCGAATCCTGTCAATGATATGAAGAATTTTTACGAGCGTTTTTCACAACGTGGCTGAGTTAGTCGGTCTCAGGCGAGGATAGCATAAGTTTATTCTCCGGGAAACTAGGATTTTTTTTCAAACAGCAATCCAGAACTTAGGCCATAAGTTAGGGACGTGCCTAAAACCCTATAATAACGAACCAACCAATGAATATACTTCATTATTGAATTCAAGTGAATAGTGAAGCGATAACAGAAAATCTTTCAAAAAAGATTTCCAGAAAGTTGGCTACAGAAATAGAATCAGGTAAACACGCTGAAATGAATAGTATACTGTGATGGTAGTGAAATCTGATAAGTGACAATTTTAACTGGCTGCAGACACTGCGCAATTATTAATTATACATATACAGACAAATTTATTTCAATTAGATATTTAATTAATATTAAAGTAAAGGATGACAGTGACAGTTTCAATTGATAATGTCTGGATGGGCATAATTTATTTGTAACAGAGACTAGACAATATATTCCTATATTATAGAGGGTATTTATGTATTTAATAAACTGATAACAAAAAAGAGAAAAAGAAACGATGTTTATCCACGAACTGAGAATATTTCGTTTCTACACATCCGTAACGTTCAATCTTTAGTTCGATGCCTTTAGTCTAGTCTAGCGGTGACGAACCAATGGAGAAGCGTGTCACCATTGGGATGCACAAGGTGGCACGCCGCCACACAAAATTTATACCACAAAAAATGTATTTTTTTTATTTGAAGACGAATCTGTTTTATGAGCTATCAGTCACCATCAAGTGAAGAAAACAATGTAATTCTGAGAAAATTATATATACCAACAAATCTGAGAAATGTTCCAAGTAGCGTAAAGTGTTGAGGGTCAAGTGGCACCATGGATCTCCCCCAACTCCGCGTTACTGTTGCTGTGAAGAGATATGGGGTACTCTGGAAAGGCCACAGATGCAAAAAAAAGTGTAGTGGTGAAGGTTTGTGTTGCCTCAGTTCTGACTATACACAGAGCAATATGGCTTTAGTCGCCGATGATCCTAAAACCCTACTATAACAACCAGTCAACAATATTACGACATTAAGATAGCCCTCGTATGATATTTATAAAGAAGAAAAACATAAATAAATAATAATTTCCAGCTTTCTGTTGACTCGGTTTTAATGGGAAGGGTTGACAAATCATACTAAAGAGCAAAATGTAGAATTTCATGAAAATGCATTCATGAAATAATAATCGAAGAATAGAAATAATAATCGTCAGATTATTATTTCTATTGGTCGGATTTTAATGAAATTTGAAATGCCCCGAAAAACCTTTTTTAGAAGGCCGAAATATAAAATTTCGATTACCTTTACCTAAACGGACATGGTTAGGGAAATTCGTCCATTAAGTGTCGAGTTATTACATGCGAACGGATAAACGGACATGGTTAGTGCAACAAGCACATTATGTTTATATGCTTATTCGCCTGAAAACGGAAAAGTCGATTTAACAAAACTAGACAAAAAAAAAAAGTGGCCAAAACTAAGTGCTAACAACCTAAGAAAAAACGTGAAAAGGTATTTTATAAGCAGTAGTACGTAGTAAAATGAATTGCCATTAAAAAAAAAAAAAAAAAAAAAAAAAGTGACAGAACTAAGGAAGAAAATGATTAAGAAACTGAATGAATTACGACCATATAAGGAAACATTTATGATGTTACAGTGTACACTGTAGCATCATAAATGTTCATATGACAAATGAAACGAACTTTGAAGTAAAAGATATGGTTATCTCTTCGTTTATTTAAAGAAGAATTGTGTTAAGAAATAACCCAGTTTCTTAATACACACACACAGTGTGTGTGTGTGTGTTGCTCTTTCACTCCGCGTACAGAAGACTTCAGTTCCATTCTCGTCATCTGAAGACTGGAGAATTTGCGAATTAATTAGATAACCTGAATTGCTGGCTGTGTGCATTTTAAGTTTCTCAATATAATGCGACCATTCCATCAGCCCGATTCGGTTCAGAGATCAATTTACAAGTTTATCAGAGATCAATTTATGAGATTGCAATCAGTCTAAACTTAAAGCAATTGTTTCAGTCAAAATACTATCTACACTGATTTTCAAAAAAGGAAATTGGGCCTTTTTTGGAATAAACCTCCGAGGCAGAGTACTGTAATCTTGCAGGAAGTTTTTATTATCGTTGTGGTTGGTGAATGGCATACGCGCGGTGGTGAATTTTCTAGGTTGTACGGTCCTCTGCAATACCTATGCATGTTTCGCACCTGGGATGCATCGATAATATTTAAAATATTAAAAATATGACTTGTTGTGCAATCAGTCGCCAGGCTTGTAGGCGCTCTTTCCAGCTGATTTTTTTTTTTTTTTTTTTTTTTTTTTTTTATGAAAACCCCAAACACGAAAGGTATCAAAACCTATAGTACTTAGTACCGTGCATGGGTTGAAGGAGAAGTATTGGGGGAGGGGGGTGCCGGAAACTTTGCTCTAGAGACTAAACATGGGTTTCACCACTTCAAGCCTCCAATAAGCAAAGTGGTGGTATTTCACCGGTTGATGAAAGTTATTAGACAGTCCAGACAAGCTGCAATACGTTTTCATAGGGCGATGCTCACGTGCTGGATGGGATTCAGCTCGGCAGAGCAAGAGTGCCAATCCATAGACTCATCCTCCAACATACTTTTGACCTCTGAGGGCAGTCAGACTCCCGTTCCTGATGATGTGCAGGTCTGTAACGCCAGAGACTAATGCCATCCCCTACCAGCTATCCACTTCCACCATACTGACTGTTTCTCTACGAAATACAAGGTTCTTTGGGGTTCCTCTTTCGCGCCACACCGGGACCCGACGAGAATCCACCTACTGGCTCTACCTGATGATCGTGTATTTTTCGGAACTACCTCACGAATGATGTGCATCTGCGGTGATGGTCGAGTACGAAACAGTAACAGGTCTGATTGCTACTACTGCAGCCACAATTGGTATCAATACGGCAGACTGTCCAGAGATCCTCTAAATGTGTTGAGAGTGTATATACTGATGATTTTATAAAATAATTCATTAAATTAAATTTATTAAACAATAACCTTTTCGTCACAGTTAATGACCAATTATTTAACAGCTACAAAAGTCATGCTTAGCATGAAGCTTTCTTAATCCAATGCTGGCGCAGAGATATATAGGATATCGATTCCCTATATGAAGTCAACAGCTTACAATTGTTGCATATTTCTGTTTGCTTCCAGTTGATGTTATCATTGGGAGAACCGACCTGGTCGGAATCAATCACCTCTCTTAAAATTAGGGGCGTTCATTAAAGATAAAAAATAATGATGCATCCCACATAGGTTCTTGCGAATAGCGAGAACCTATGCAGCCTGCGATCGAGTTGGTCAGTCTCTCACCAGGCAGTTATATGGTATTTGAAGATATCCCGGTTGGGATGTTTTAGGTTTTGCGCTCGGCAATTAAGGTGTCAATTGCGTGTATGAGGTTTCTCGAAAACAGTTTCTGAGAAGATTAAAACTAAGAAATCGAGATCGAAACCAAGACCAGGTATCGCAATGACCGTAGCGATAGTTGTGATAACAGCAAAGCCAGAAACTTTGCATTTCATCCCGAAACTTAAGCAAACAAAATACATAAAATATGCAATGCAATTTACATATAAAATATACTGACGAATCGTGGCGTTAATTCAAATTCTTCTGGGCGGCAGATAAATTCGATTGGATACGAAAACCGAGGAAGATAATGCATTAGAAAGATGTTTGCTGTCTCCATAATGTCCAACACTCAGATTCACACATATAAGCCACGAAAACAATCCATCACGATAATGAGAAGTTCAATGCTAAGCAAACTTCCCAAAGATAAAAGAAATACTTAAAAGCAATACTTGTTTCAACTGATTACGATTCGTCAAAAATGTTAAAATCTTATGTTCCCAAGTAACATCATGGCAATCTTCAATACGATGAATCTCACCTGCCCTCTGTGACACTATGATTTCGGTATCTATCACTCATTTGGAGATGGTTCTGCATTCACAGAGTATTGATATACGAGGGACCTACACAAAGAAAAAAAAATTACTGTTCCCAAGATCATGTACACATATCGGTTTCACACTGACGAGTCACTAGAAAAAGACGACTGCAATAATACACTCTACCCTCCTCGGTAGGCTTTCCACCAATGAAAACGATAGACTCCGATGGCATAGTCCGTCAATCATCCAGCTATCGAGTTGAGCTGCGCCAGCCATTCCAACTTTTGAACATTCATATCCATGAACTATTCTCAAACAGCAGAGGCGAGACGACATTGGGAATTATCGTACTGAAACATACCCGAGCGTGTCACAAAGATATGCAACATCTTTGGGAAAATAGGACTGTCTAAAATGTTAAAAGAGCGACAGAGTTAATGGTTCCCCTCGCATATACCAAAGGTCCAAGACCATGCAATGAGAAATAGCTTTACACCACGTTTCCCTTCACCCTCCGAACTTCATTGTTGGCACAATACGCTTTGGCAGCAGAAATTCCCAGGCAACCTCCACACACATCTGATCGGAAAAGGGTATAGCGAGATAAGTTACTACATAGAACCGGTTCCATCTCTCTATGGACCAATTACGGTGTTGTACCACGTAAGGTGAGACTGCGAAATGCGGTTGATGATATTTGTCTTATGCGTCGTCGCTCCCCCATGACAACTGAAGCTGTGAAGATCCCTACATAGTATGTTCGTACAAGCTTCAACCCTTCTTGACGTGCTTAAACTCCTGGTAGATTTTTTTCATGGAGGTCTAACCAGATTGTCGTGATTACTGGACGGTGGTGGTAAGCCGACGTTTTCATTGCATGATAACATTGCCGACAACGATATTGAATGGTACAGCAGTCAGCAATTGCACGAGTACACAAGCCAGCAAGGTAGCTTCTGACATCAACAACACATCTTCAAATCAATTAGCTCAAGTCTACGTGCCACGATGATCACAACTAGCTTGTGATCATAGTGGAAGTTAACTGGACCTTCCCGGATCATCAAGTAAGGGTCAGTGTACTATGAAACAGGGGCGTCCGATACATTTTTTTGGATAGATACGTACAATATACTGTACATTTCTCTCCATATTTCTGAAGTTTATGCATTATGAGTACTCTTATTTCTGCAAAAAATCAGGCTCTTGTTGATCAAGTCATGAAGGATTTATATTTTTCCACCTAAGATCTTTTTAAGAGTTGTTGTAGACAAACTGTTGGCAAATTCATGAGTGTTAGACCTGTTGGAGACATTTGTGCAGCTCAATGACTCCATGTACTTGGTACTAATACCCGTCATGGGACGGAAAGAACCCCATATACACTGAATTATAACCACCCCTATGAAAACTGAATGCGACCAGTTGACAACGTGAGGTACGAGAGTGCGGAATTAGTCTACCTACGTAACATAGATAAGGTGTCAGTGGTTCAGTAGGCAGTAAACTTCCGAGCGTGATGGGTAAAAGGAAGGATTCAACGGACTTTGATAAAGGACAGATTGCGGGTGCTCGACGAGCTTATGTCTCGATTTCCCAAACGGCTGAACTAGTGGGGTGTTCGAGAGTCGCCGTAGTTAAAGTGTACCAGGACTGGCGTCAAAATGGTCAAACAACGACCCGGCGTCAAAATGGTCAAACAACGACCCGGCGTCAAAACTGCAAAGGTCAGCGAAAGGTAGATTTTAGAAATGAGCGCCGGATCCGTCGACCCATACAGGCGAAAAGGCGCAGCACTGTTGAAGAGCTGACTACCCAATACAACATGGGCCAACCTGGAACAATATCTGGCATGACTATGAATAGCACGTATGAGCTATACCAGTAGACGAATTTCGACATTCTCTCCTAACCAAGGTTCATCGGCGTAAAAGACTCGCCTGGTGCAAAGAGCAAGCAAGTTGGACGTTAGAAAACTGGAAGAAGGTGTGCTGGTTGGATGAGTCACGTTATTTACTCGACACCATGGATGGTCGTGTACGGATTTAGCGTCAACAACATGAGGTTCTTGATCCATCATGCATGGTACCAAAAGTGCAAGCCGGTGGAGGCCGTTGTATGGTGTGGAGCATGTTTTACTGGAAGGCTTGGACTCCTGGTGCATGTGGAACAACGTATCAGTTGTCTCCGCTATGGTCAACTGCTTTCTGACTGTGTACACCTCACTATGTTACATTTTTTTCCCGAATGGCGATGGTGTCTTCCAAGATGGCAATGCGCCGAGCCATTGGGCACTTGTACAGAAATAGTTTGAGGAACACAGTTCTAACTTCAAGCATATCGATTGGCCTCCGAATTCCCTCGATATCAATCTCATAGGGCACTTGTGGGACACAATGGAAAGGCATATCAGGCGTCTGGTACACCAATCACCTCCATACCTGCATTGCTGACCGCATTCACTAAGCTCGGTTGGCCATACCTCCCGAACGCTTTCGACATCTTGTAGAATCAATGCCACGTCGGATAGCTGCTGTACTGAGGGCAAAAGGAGGTTCTACGAAGTATTAGGTAGTTGGTCAATATTCAGTGATCACTCAGTGTATATAGTAAGGCTATATTGCTTCATGTATACTGTCTTTAAAAAATAGCACCGTACTATCATCATCACCATCCTCCCCACACTGGGTGGAAACGGCCCGGGTTCGAATCCCGTCGATGACGCGAGGAACTTGAATGGGCTTTTTTCACTTAGTGTCTAAGTTAAGCGGTCTCAGGGTAGACAGCAAGGTCTGTTTCCCGAGAAATTGCGGTTTTTTTCGTCCAGAAAAATTGACCAGAGAACACACGCAATTTACTGACAATACATATATGGGTATATGAGAGAAATTCTAGGTGATAATATATTTCTTTGTTTTTTGTTTGCTGGACGAAAAACACGAATTTCCGGGAGGAAAAACCCCGCTACCTTCGCCTGAGACCGACTAACTCAGCCACGTTGTGAATAAGACCCATTAAAATTCCTCACGTCATCGACGGGACTCGAACTCAGGTCTTTTTTTTTTTTTTTTTTTTGATTTGGTAGTTGTTGGCGCATCGGCTTCTGTGGCCATATTGCACCTCCCAAGGTTTTTGCAGTACTTTGATCCAAGCCCGAGGCGGGAATCGAACCCGCGACCTTTGGGTTGCCGGGCAGGTACTTTACCCACTCGGCTAGCCCGGTCGGCCTCAGGTCTTTTCCACCAGGTGTGGGGAGGACGGCGATTCTACCAAGTGTGCTACACCCGAGGACATCTTTAATAAGAGTTCTACAATGTACATTTACTAGTGTTCCTCCTAGTTGTGTATGAATAAATCCCAACTGCAAACAAACTCCACCATCAATATCTGAAAGACTTCACTGTCTCGTGATATGAATGATCAAAGATTTAAAATATGAAATGAAAAAAAAAAAAAAAAAAAAAACAAGAGAAAACATTCAGTTGTGCTACAAAATATATGACAACCGTTTTGGACACGATGAATTATGCATAAATGGAATTAAATGAGACACTTGTTATTGTTCTTGAATGACATTCCTCCTTACAGTGAAACACAAACGTTCGAGCATGCACTAGAGATACTCCTCCATTATAATGAAAGATCGCTTTCATCAAATTGCTGCATTACAACAGCATGTAAGGCAACACTAATTCAACAATTGAGTAAGTTTGGTGGCATTCTACTAATTTCCGGCGTAACGTGCGTTGATACCATCCAATCTTCTGTCTTTTAAATCTTGATTCCATGGCGTAAACTTAGAATGTTTAGGACTAAGTTGGACTCTGAATTAGCAAATCGGTGGCCGCTAGATCATTTTATTGTCTGTAATGTTTGTTACAAGGTCTGTTTTTTCGCGTTATTACATCTACCAAATCTTCCACAATCCGACTCATATTCCAGACGTTACACAATGAGCTAATATCAAATTTCCAACTCCTAACATAGCAATAAGTCTATTAGCATAATAAGAGTATCGGGTTAAGCAAAGGACAGCCAAAGATGGAGTTTCCATCAGATGACTTGTCAAACGCCTTACTGACAGTATTTGATTTGGACGAGGAAATTAAACAAATCAAGTTAGTTAAAGTACACAGTGATTTACAATTCAGATGTCAAACGAAAAATGAACAGAAGCCAGCGACTTTTATGGGCGAATCGGGAAAGTTTTATTTCTGCGTATCTGCCACATTTTCCATTGATTCCTCCAACTAGCATTTGGCAAAAAAGATAATATCCAGTGCGTAGGATACACTGAGTGATCACTGAATTATGAACACCCTTATGAAAAGCGAATGCGACCCGTTGACCACATGAGGTACGAGAGTGCGCAGTTAGTCGAACTACGTAGCATAGATAAGGTGTCGTTGGTTCAGTAGGTAGTAAAATTCGGAGCGTGATGGAAAAAAGGAAGGATTTATCGGACTTTGACAAAGGGCAGATTGCGGGTGCTCGACGAGCTGGTGCCTCGATTTCCAAAACGGCTGAATTGATGGGGTGTTCGAGAGCCGCCGTATAAAGTGTACCAGGACTGGCGTCAAATTGGTCAAACAACGACCTGACGGCAAAACTGCAAAGGTCAGCGAAAGGTTGAAGTTAGAGGTGAGCGCCCGGTCCGACGACTCGTACAGGCGAACACGCGCAGTACTAATCAAGAGTTGACTATCCAATACAACATGGGCCAACCCGGAACAATATCTGGCATGACCATGCGTCGCACGTATGGGCTATACCAGCAGACGACCCCTACGGCATCCTCTCCTAACTAAGGTTCATCGGCGTAAAAGACTTGCCTGGTGCAAAGAGCAAGCAAGTTGGCCGTTAGAAGACTTGGGGTGTGCTGGTCGGATGAGTCACGTTATTTATTCCACACCGTGGATGGTCGTGTATGGATTTGGCGTCAAGAACATGAGGCTCTTGGTAAATTATTCATGGTATCAAATGCGCAGGCCGGTGGAGGCGGTTGTATGGTGTGGGGCACGTTTCACTGGTCTTCGCTATCATCAACTGCTTGCTCACTGTGTACACCCCGCTATGTTACACTTTTTCCCGAATGGCGATGGTGTCTTCCAAGATGGTATCATGGTAGCAAATGCGCAGGCCGGTGGAGGCGGTGGTATGGTGTGGGACACATTTCACTGGCAGGAACTTGGACCCCTGGTACATGTGGAACAACTTGTCACTTGTCTCCGCTATCGTCAATTGCTTACTCACTGTGTACACCCCGCTATGTTACACTTTTTCCCGAATGGCGATGGTGTCTTCCAAGATGAAAATGCGCCGAGCCATCGGCACTTGGTGTGCAGGAATGGTTTCAGGAACAAACCAATCGATATGCTGGCTTCCAGCATATCGACTGTCCTCCAAACTTCCCCCGATATCAATCCCATAGAGCACTTGTGGAACACTATGGAAAGGCATATCAGGCGCCTGGATACACCAATCACCTCTATACCTGCACTGCTGCCCGCGTTACACACAGCTTGGTTGGCCATACCTCCCGAACGCTTCTGACATCTTGTTGAATCAATGCCACGTCGGATAGCTGCTGTACTGAAGGCAAAATGAGGATCTACGAAGTATTAGATAGGTGGTCATAATTCAGTGATCACTCTGTGTGTAATAAACGGTATACTGACAGTATACGTAATATTTAAGAGAAATAAATAATAATTAGGGGATTCTATCGGTTCAATTTTAATGAATTTGAGAAGGTTGGACAAATCGTTATAAAGAATGAAATAGAAAATTTCCTGAAATTTCATCCAGTGGGAGTGGAGTTTATGCGGACGGACGAACAAAGAAATAATAACTGTCGGATTTTTATAATTTTATGAAATTTGGAACGCCTGAACAAATCTTTCTAAAAGGCTCATATATAAAATTTCATGAAAATTCATCCACAAGAGACGGACAAAAAAAAACAAACAATAATTATCCTATTTTTATTGGTCAGATTTTTATAAAATTTGGGGCTGCACAACAAATCTTTCCAAATGGTCCAAATATAAAATTTCATGAAAATACGTCCGTTGGGAGTCGAGCTGAATATGGGGGGGGGGGGAATGGATTGGACGAGGTGTTTTGAGTTGAGGAGACTTGATTGAGATGTTTAAGGCTCTGAGAGGCATAAGTAAAATGAATGAGGACGAACTTTTCACGGTCTTAAATTATTCTAGAACTAGGGGACGTAATTTCTAGTTATGGGGGGGGGGGGGAGTGTTTAGACTGGATTGCAGAAAATGAAAACCCCAAATACGAGAGGTATTAGAACCTATAGTACTTAGTACAGTGTATGGATTGAAGGTTGAGAGGATGAAAAAAGTTAATTGTTGATATTAGATTTGAACTTCTGTAGATTGTAATTTTCATGAAATACGTATGAATAAAATTGTTCCAGAAAATGGAAGTTGAATGAATAAATGAGGAAGAAGAAAAGTTGGTTCTGTGAGTTTGAAGTTCGACAGTAAAAGGATGTTGACTGGTTGCGGCACGTGTTCGGCCAAACGACAATTTCTTGCTAAAATTTCCCGAACTTGCAAATCTGTCCTCATCTAAAAGGTTGATGGGTACCCATTTCTTGGATCATCGCTAACATTGTCACGTGCGTCTTTGAACCGTTTATACCATTCAAACACACTAGTACGTCTTATAGTTTCATCACCATAAACAGATTTTCCCAGTTTAAAGAAAAATTTGATATTTGTTTCTTGTTCCATTGCAAAATCGTGACATGGAACGTTAACGTTACTAATGAAACTGATCGTTACTTGCGATGGTGGCACAGAGATTGACCAGCTTACTGGACGGTTTTCCCTGAAATTTAAGGCGCTAGATATTTATAAAAGTTTCATCAATATTAGAATTTTAAATCTCTTGTTGTTACCTTCATCGGAATATTCTTTCTTCTGCCGCAACCTTCCATTTATCGTCTTCTTTCTCCATTAATATTGCTCCATTTATCGCAACTCATTTTAAAGAGCGCAGTGAAATATTGCATTAAATCTGACAGTTCCCTCGACCTCACTGATATTATGCACATATTGCAGGAATTACGTATTCAACTTCATCAGACTTTGAACTTCAAGTCACCTAATGTACAAAATCAAGGAATGGAAAGCTAAAATCTTACATTTTTGTGATGCTTTAATTAGTGCTGGGGCAATTTTTCAGTTTCATATCCAAATCAGGGATCGTGATTTAAAAAAAAATCTTCGCCTGTCAGCTATCTCAGTCTTGTATTTAAGAGCTTAAAAATATTCAACAGAATTTTGTCACAATTGAAATGTTCAACTGGACGTTTGAAAATCTTTGATAATTATAAAGAGTTTCCACCCCCCTGAATTTTACCAATAGGGCAGCTGTTGGTTTAAGAGATCACTAGTGCAAGTTGCTAAAATGCTATGAGGATCTGCAGTGTTCTACCAAAAGTAATGAGACACTTGTTATGAATAGATCATGTACAAGGGCATTCGATAAGTATATGCCCGCACCTAAAAATACTTCAGTTAGGGATTTGAAATTTGGCAGGCAACTTCAACCTTCTCTATATAGTTATGTTCTTCGGCGCATCATTTACTTGGAACCATAGCGAAATATGTCATTTCCTTGGATATACTTTCGTAAGCGTTTGACCCAATGCATCCTGACTCTCAAGAACATGTCATTGCCACATCCATGCAGCCCTCTGTGATCTGGAGTTTCAGGTGGTCCAGGTTGCTTATCTTCTCCGAGTATACCTTGCTTTCCAAATGGATCCATAGAAATACGTTCAAGAGGGACAAGCCTGGAGATCTTGGTGTCCATTCCTGAGGTCCGCTGCGACGTATCCAGTGACATGGGAACTGTTGTCTAAGCATTCTAGAAAAGTCAGAGCATAATGAGCAGGCGCACCGTCTTGCTGGAAGAATTCTAACAATGCACCCTGTTCATTCAAAATGCTGAACATGATTTCCTCAAGCACTGCCAGATGATTTTCGCTGTTAACTGTCTTTTCAGAGAAGTGGAGTCTAACGACTGAATCATTCCATATTTTACACTACATCATTACTTGAGGACATCCTTGTTTCCTTGCAGGGATCATCCATTAGAGATTATCTGGTGACCAATAACGGAAATTTTGTTTGTTTACTTCATCGGAGAAGTAAAATTAACCTAATCAGAAACCAAAATATTTGACGGAAAGTCCGGGTCAACATCCTCAATGGCCAATTCCCAGTACTGAACCCTCCTATCAAAATGGTCTTCATTCAATTTCTGCAGCAACTGCATCTTATGTGGATTTCACTTGTTTTTATGCAAAATTCTGCTGAAGCTTGTCGAAAAGCCCGGTCTCACATGACATGCGACGCAGTGATTTATTGGAACTCGCCAGAAAACTTCCCAAGATGAAGCGCTTGTCTTCTCATTGGTCACAGTGCACTGTCTCTCATGGGTTTTCTCTTTGGATTTCTGTAGCAACTGTGGTTATGGGTTCACAATCACGATGCCCAGCATTAAATTCCTCTGCAGAGGAATTTAATGTTGATCTTGAATCAACCAATAATACGATCTCGACTCTCTCTATCCTCTCATGTCAAACACGTCTTCGCTTCACGTTACGCCTGAACATAAAAAAATCCACATTTTCCTATGGTTCCGATTAATGGTACACCCTGTACAGCTACACAATTTTTACCATGTGTGAACAAGCTTTTTCAGGCCTCTTGAATAGAACTCCTTATTTGAGCAGAAAACTAGGCTTCTGCTTCATTACTTCCTCTTCAGTCTGAAATCTGCGGACTTGTAACGGTTTCTTCATTTTAGGGAAGAGAAAGAAGTCCGGGGAATAAGGTGGGTGCTGGAGTTTTCACATCCACACCACCAGATTGTAAGGCCAACTGTGAGCAAGAGTATTGTCAGCTAGGAGGCAGATACCTTTGTATAGCTTCCTGTGTTTCTTCAATTTGATAGCCGTTCCAATACATCATGGAAGAATTTCTACAAATTTCTGGTGGAAAACTGTACTTATCCCCAACACTCCAATTCTGTAATCATCAGTGAGCTCCAGTGATGAAGAGGTCCACCTCGGTCTTGTTTAATTTCAGCGTTCCAGTTCACTTCAAGGATATTCAGTTGGGTTGAAATCAATTATGTGATGGTCACTACAATGTTTCGATGTTATTCTCTTAAAATGCGTATCCTTGGTCCATAAAACTGCCAAAATGCATAGCATAGAGAACTAGTATTAGTAATGACCATATGGTGCAAGGAAGCCCAAGGCTTATGCTGCACCAGCCAAAAAAGAAGAAAGAAAAAATAATAATAATAAATAATAAAAGAAAAGGAAATAGACAACCTATGTCTTTCCCTCCCCTGTAGGTAATTATCCAGCTGACCTTTGAATTTCTCCAAACTGTCAGCCTCTACCACCCATGTAGGTAACTTATTCCAGTATAACTCGCTGACTAAAATAAAACTTCCTGCAATCCAGTCTCAACATCTCTTAACTTGAATTTATAGTCTTGACTTAAATTTAACTTGAATAAATGAATTCTTGAATCATTTACAACAGGAAAAATTTCGTCCTCATTCACTTTATTTTTGCCTCTCAGAGCGTTAAGGAGACTTGTTCAAGTCTCCTTTCGAAGCTGCAACCCACATAGTCGAAGTCTTTCCTCATATGGACGCCCTTTTGCCGATCTCACCAGGCGAGTACCCATCTCTGGACCCTTTCAAGAAACTCTAACAACTGGTGTTGTTGTAGGGTTTCAGGCGCATCAGCGACTTAAACCATACTGCGCCATATATATTATGTCTATAAACTGCGTGTGTTCTGTGGTCGATTTGCTGTTTTCTAAACGAAAAAACTTAAGTCGCAGAGGGGAAACACCATGTTACCCTCGCCTGACACCGATTAACTCAGCTACATGAAAAAGGCAAGAAAAAATTCCTCGTGTCACTGAAGGAACTGGAAATCAAGTCTTTTCCACCTAGTATAGAGAGGACAGTGATTATACCAACACACAGAAAACTGTCCAGATGCAGTACATATGGTTCAGTGTACACTGAGTGATCACTGAATTATGACCACCCCTATGAAAACTGAATGCGATCGTTGACCACGTGAGGTACGAGAGTGCGCAGTTAGTCGAACTACGTAGCATAGATAAGGTGTCAGTGGTTCAGTAGGTAGTAAAATTCCGAGCGTGATGGGTAAAAGGAAGGATTCAACGGACTTTGATAAAGGGCAGATTGTGGGTGCTCGACGAGCTGGTGCCTCGATTTCACAAAAGGCTGAACTGGTGGGGTGTTCGAGAACCGCCGTAGTTAAAGTGTACCAGGACTGGCGTCAATATGGTCAAACAACGACCCGACGGCAAAACTGCAAAGGTCAGCGAAAGGTTGATGTTAGAGGTGAGAGCCGGGTCCGACGACTCGTACAGGCGCAGCACTGTTGAAGAGTTGACTACCCAATACAACATGGGCCAACCCGGAACAATATCTGGCATGACCATGCGTCGCACGTATGGGCTATACGAGCAGACGACATCCTCTCCTAATCAAGGTTCATCGCCGTAAAAGGGTCGCCTGGTGAAAAGAGCATGCAATTGGACGTTAGAAGACAGGAAGGTGTGCTGGTCGGATGAGTCACGTTATTTACTCCACACCGTGGATGGTCGTGTACGGATTTGGCGTCAACAACATGAGGCTCTTGATCCATCATGCATGGTATCAAAAGCGAAGGCCGGTAGAAGCGGTTGTATGGTGTGGAGCATGTTTTACTCGCAGGAACTTGGACCCCTGGTACATGTGGAACAACGTATCAGTGGTCTCCGCTATCGTCAACTGCTTTCTGACTGTGTACACCTCGCTATGTTACACTTTATTCCCGAATGGCGATAGTGTCTTCCAAGACGGCAATGCGCCGAGCCATCGGGCACAAGTGCAGGAACGGTTTGAGGAACACAGTTCTGACTTCCAGCATATCGATTGGCCTCCGAACTCAACCGATATCAATCCTGTAAAGAACCTGTGGGACACTATGAAAAGGCATATCAGGTGTCTGGATACACCAATCACCTCCATACATGTATTGCTGACCGCATTACACACAGCTTGGTTGGCCATTCTTCCCGAACGCTTCCAACATCTTGTTGAATCAATGCCACGTCGGATAGCTGCTGTACTGTGGGCAAAAGGAGGACCTACGAAGTATTAGGTAGGTAGTCATAATTCAGTGATCATTCAGTGTATATTACCAACATTCAACTATCATTCCTTGCCTCAAACCTCTGTGCTAACCAGCAGTCATCTTTATAATAGGTCAAAATATTTGCATATTTCTTAGTTAGCAGTATATTAGAAAACACAATAGAAATTTATTTTTCCTGATCGATTATTCCTTAAGATATTCCAGCTAAGGAGAGTTACAAAACTTCTCTACCGTACCAATATTTAATATTAAACGACCTTTCTTCTTTTCTTCTCCCTATAAAGACATCGTATTTCCATCTTCTTAAAAGGATAAAAAAGCATCACTTGGCTATATGTTTATGTTGCATACTTGAATGTGATTAGGAAGTCGTTGTGGAACAGAAAACGTTCCTGGAAGACGTTAGATAAAGTTAATGTAGGGTCGTTGACGAAAGTCAAATTTGTTTTCGCTTATTAGATAAAAGTGTGCGCAAGGTGTTGATCTTTAATATAACTCAATTACGCATGAAGAATGAGTTTTATGAAGTGCTCTGCAGCGGACTTAAACTTTATCATTAATGTTTGCTCAATGACAAACGCAAGCCAACGCCTAAGAGTGTTCTCGCAAGGTGAGCGTGTTCGTTAATAACACTCATTTTATCACTGTGATTAAAATGGTCCCATTACTCTTAATGTATTATTCTCATAACGATGTTTATTCATCTCGTGCATGGCACAAGGTGAGTTCGTAAGGGTTAAATATCTCTTGCGACGCTGGAGTGTCGCAAGAGATATCTTTCTGTCACACGTATTCCGGTAGAAGCTTAGGAGCATTACGATGAATATCAAATTGTTGGAAGAGCCAGACTTCCAAACATCTTTTAACCATTTTAGTCGTATAACAGTTATGTCAAAATTCGAACGCGTATAGAAAACTATGTGGAAGGCTTATGAGTAATTTTAGTATGATACTATAGGGAGGGTTTATCCGTTGCAAAGGGAATCATAAGATACATTACGTGGATAAAGAATAACTTCACAAGAAATATATGAAAGCCTTAGGAGGAAATTTATACTACACTCATTGGCCAAAAAATTAGAAGAAAGCTTTTCCTACTGGCGTCAACAGATGAAAATATAAATTGTTACATGCTCCGTAGCGGAGTGGTCAGAAGCAGGAGTGCAGTAGCACACGCTCTTTGAGTAGATCGGGGTTCAAGCCCCTGACTGTTAAATATGGTCGATTTGCCAACCCGCACTGGACCAGCGTGGCAGATTATGGTCCATTTCTCTCAACATGAATTGTTGAGGCTTCCATCCTGCAGTGGATTGATAATGGCTGCTGCTTACCTTTTTATGATCACATGTTGCTTGGCGTGAGATAAATACTGAATACTTTTTTTGGCACTTCTTAGTCGATCGGTCAGGGAAAAGAAGGTGATCTTTCCAATTTCAGAAAACTGCTATTGTTCGACCACGTTATAAGTGCAACACTTTTCGCGTTTTAATGACAACAATATAAATTCCATAAATCCAGAAAATTCCAAGATCTGGCAGGAATCATGTCCCGAGGTTACCAGATTTGAGAGGTTCGATTTTATTTGATCTCCGGCCTTTTGTAAATTTTGGAGATATAAAAAGTAAAAAGAGCATCTGAATAGCACAATCTTCGAGATAGAAAATGACAGAATGAGTAACAGCCGTTGGTGAGGACTATAAGATTTAAATAATCAATGTTAGCAAGTTCAATGTGATTTGGAAAAAGAGCTCCACTGAGTATGGGATTAAATTTCGAAAGCATCCTAACGAAACGACAGTTAATGTAATGGTCAACTTCAGTGAAGGTTTGAACTGAAAGCGAGTTCCTTTGAAGAAACCCAATAAGCTTATTTAAACTAAAATAAAATTTTTCAGTAGTCGGCCAGCACAAGGTGTCAGATATCCAGGTGAATGAGTATGCGATCAGAGAAAGACAAGATACCCTTGGATATACCAAATGGAACCGTTTCATAATTAAAAAATAAGATCGTAGAATGACGCGTGTCTGGGAGAAAAAGCCCAAATTTTAATCAGAGCATTACTGACCGACCCGCTGAGAAAAAAATCTTGCTAAAGTGGTTGGTAGATAGTTCAGACCAAAGGCACTGGGAACATTAAAAGCAGATCGTCGGAGATAATATGAGGGTATAGAAGCACACTCGCTTTGAGTGACTAGTTCACGTCTGCATTAGTAAATACTAAATACAGTAATGTTTTTGTATCTATCTATATTTTGAACTCCTCTGACATTGTGCGATCGCCCAGGAGTATAAACACACAATTTGTTTTTTTTTTATATGCTGAAGTGTACTGCATTAGGTTTATAATTATCAGTTTCACCAAAAAGACAGAAAAAAAGAGTCGGCAATAGCAGGTTAGCAGAGAAGCTGACAAGTAACGAGGCACCCTCGATTAAAGACTGCTTAAATTTCAGCACTTGAACCAGCCTGTGAATAACGAAAGCAATTCTGCTTCCTTTCGAGTGGCGATCGATACTTCAGAGTAAGAAAGGTAACTACTATCTTTGAAGGCAACCAAGTTCGTTGAAAGCAAAGGATTGCTACTAAAGAAATGGTGAACTGACGAAATTCGCTAAGATTTTTTTTTCAAAATACCGCGACAGTCAGCAGAACATTGATAGAAATGGCTAGAGAATTACTATAAGCTAAATAATGAGCAGAAGGGGTAGTGTAAGATCAGTAATCTTACAATTACTGTTTTTATACGTAGGAGTTAAAAGAAGTTATATTGATATCATTCTTATATCTTGTATATACACCAGTATAGATAATTACAAAGGAGGATTTATATTTAAGTAAAATTAACAGAAAACAAAGAATGGAAGCAGCCAGTTTAAAAGTTAAAATGAATAGTAGAGAACGAAACAGAGATTTCGAAAAGAACTTTAAGCAATTAAGGGCTCAGAGCGCAACTGGCAGCCAAACTAAGTAAGCAGAAGGAAAAAGGTGCATTTCAAACGGTGCAGCAAAAAAGAAAAGAAATAACTTTGATTACTTATAAAATTGAAGGTTCAGACAAATAGGAAAAGGTAGACACTCAGAAGTAATAGTTTTCATTGGACGTTTTCTAATAAGAAAAAGAGTTGGATATTCGAAAGAGAAATATATCCAAATTTTCGCGCGGAAATCGGTTATGAAATCCAGTTTATGAGTGGAATGGAGTTTTATTTTAATGAGTAAATATGTAGCTGAATTATGAATGTCGTGTTTGGGGCAGGCTCATCCGACTTTGCCTCAGGTAAAGAAAACAAAGTGAAATGTGGTATTAATAGTGAAAGGCAGGTTTTAATGGTTAAAAAAAACTGAAGTGATGGGATAAGGAGAGAAAGACGGAAGATCAATAAAGCTGAAGAGAATAGAAAAGGAAACATAGCAAGAGGGTCAATGATTATTGAAGCGCATTTCCCGGGTGAGTCAACAATTTTGATAAAAAACCAGATGGTTCTTGTTGAAGGACAATGCCTGGCCCATTCTGAACTTGTGATGACAGAAACATGGCACTGTACTGATCAACCATTCAACTCTACTCTCTCGATCTAGCACCAGTGTACTTCCTCTTTCGCAAGGTGAAAACTGCCCCCAAGAGTAAGAGATTTCAGAATGTTGAGTACATAAAGAAAAACATAACCGCTGAACATCATCCCTTTGGACGCCATCGCTGACTCTTTTCAGAAACTTGAGAAAAGTGTAATAAGCGCATTCAATCAGGTGATGATTATTTTGAATAAAACAAAATAAATTTTTGGGCTCCATTATTTTGTGTTATTTTTTTTATTGCACCAGTTCGAGAAATTCATTGCCAAACCAGGTAAATAATCATATGGTACAGGCAACACCCGAGTTAGTTGAATTCGAGATACACCACGCATGCATTTCGAGTTGGCGAAAATCTGTAGGTAACCATTCACTAGGACTTTTAAGGAATTTTTGAACTATGAATTAAATCTGCGTAGACATTAAAACACATTTCTTGTCACAAGACAGCTAAATGTAATTACCGAGTAATCAACTGCACATTCTCAACCACATTTTCAGTGCATCCTCAAGTCCGCATCTGCCACATTTTGGGTATCAGTTGATTCAGGTATGCGCGCAAGGATACTTATTTTTTCTTCTGTTTTATGTACTTTTAATTATTAATATAAGCATTGTTTTATCCCTTCTTAGTATAACCATTTAGCTGTTGGAAGGGATCATACGCCATACTGATGTCATGAGACCATATATTCGTGTATGTTGTATCGACTTCTGTAATGTGACCTTTCTGATAATTCTTTTGCTAAATGTCCCTTATACCTGTCCGAAGTTTCTCACTGTCTCCTCATTTCATCGTTATTCTATGATACACCACCACCATACCAAATTTTGTTTCGTTTCATTGCAAGCTGCACGAGTTACACCACGTTTTCTAAGCGTTCTGTTAATTTTGTCGAACAGTGTAGTAATATAGTGCATAATAATGGAATTGTCGGTTTTTAATTGTGGCAAATAAGTAGCTTGTAGGCTCTAATCTCGTACGTTAGCGTATATTATTTTTTTTTTTGTAGCTAATAAACTTTTTTATTAATTTGAATTTAATTGTGGTAAATAGGTAGCTTGAAAGTTAGAATCACGTAGGTTGCATTAGTTACATAAATTTATTATCGGTTTTAACTACTTAGAACTTACAAATAAAACGATATAACGTAATACATAAGCGCGATATCGCAATATACAAGGTTGTTAAAATTAAAGTATCCCTACGTGGAGGGATCTGGATTGAGTTCTAAGGATCGTACTGAAGAGAAATTTTGATAACAGGTACAATAAAGGCTCGCCATTTATTGTAAAAAAAAATATATATATAGTTACAAAATTTGTTATTATATGGCGCTGTGGCAATACAAATCACTTGAACAGCGCTACAATTGTTCAACGTGTCCTCCATTTTGGTCAACAACAGTTTCCATTCGAAGAACAGCATTTTCTACAGTAGAACGTAACGTGTCAACTGGAATTGCCAGCACATGACGTCTAATACTGTCCTTCAGATCTGCCAGAGTTTGACATCCTTCCCGATACACGTGGTTCTTCAAAAAACCTCACAACCAGAAGTCGCATGGGGTAAGATCCGATGATCGGGGTGGCCAAGATGTCTGGAAACAACGGCTGATGACCCGTTCGTCTGTAAAGTGTTGCCTTAGCAATCTTTGGACACAACGGTGGATGTGGGGTGGTGCACCATCTTGCATGAATATGATATCCTGAAGGCACCCACGTTGTTGCAGCTCTGGTATTGCGAAATTTGCCAACATTTTATAATATCGCTATCCAGTGACGGAACAGGTGCGGGGTCCAGTCGGTGTTACCTGTTCAAAAAAATATGGCTCAATCATGAATGTGGACACACCACACTGTCACTTTTGGAGAATGCAATGGGACCTCTTAGATAACTCGAGAGTTTTCTGTTGCCCAAATGCGATAGTTGTGCGTATTCACTTGTCCATTTAAGAAGAAGTGGGCTTCATCACTCCAAAGGATATTCCATGGCCAAGTGATATTCACTGTCATTTGCGCCAGAAACTGAAGTACGTATGTGAAACGAATATCTGCATCACCATGCTTTAGCTACTGTAGCATGTGCACCTTGTAAGGATAGTACCGCAACACCTGACGCATTACTAGCCTTACAGTGGAATACGGCATGTCCACTTCACGAGAAACTACCACATGGAGATTGACTTGGTAAATCCACGACAGCCATAGCCACATCTTCAACATGAGAGGAGTCCACTCGTTTTCGACCTCTACTTGATTGAACACCAAGATGTCCTGTCGCTTCAAATTTCGCAATCATTTTGGGGACAGCACAAACAGTCATAGGTCGTGCCGGATTCTGACGTCGGAATTCTCTGATAGCCGCAGCTGCATTGTTGCTGTTCTGATAGTACAGCTTCACTAATAGCGCCTTTTTCTGCAACGTTGTTGGCATTGCTGCTGTAGTGCAAGCAAGCATCTACTGTATGATTTTGAAGAGACTGCTTTGCTTTTATACAGTACAGTAGAGCTGAGTAGTGGCGCTGTGGCAATAACTTACGATTATGCAAATAATGTAAGTTATTTGCATAATCATAACTAAGATAGTTACGCGCCATACAGTGACAACTTTTGTAACTACTTTTTTTTTTCCAATAAATGGCGAGCGCATTCTTCATTGTACCTGTTTTCCAAATTTCTCTTCAGTACGAGCCTTAGAACTCGCTCCAGAGCTCTTTACATAGGGATACTTTAATTTTAACAACCCTGTATATATATATATATATAAATAATAACATAAATTTCATAGCATAATCGCACTGTAATTACTGCATTAGGTATATAAGGTTAGCGTATTATTTTTAATTATACTGAATTTGAATGGAAATCATGCCTCAGACCGGAGCAGCAAAGCAAAGGGCTGAAGGCAGTGGAAGTGCCGTGGCTCTTTTTTTTTTTTTTTTAGTTGATGGCGCATCGGCTTCTGTGGCCATATTGCACCTCCCAAGTTTTTTTGCATTTTGTACTCTGATCCAAGCCCGAGGCAGGATTCGAACCCGCGACCTTTGGGTTGCCAAGCAAGCACTTTACCCACCCGGCTAACCCGGTGCCGTGGCTCTGGGGGAGAACTAAGGAAGGCTGTTCTCCTCCGAATCACAGCCTTATGAGATGTATTGCTTGTTTGATGTTTGCGCACATGATATTGCCAAGGGGGATGTTTTTGTATGTATTCGACGTAAAGAATATGATGATATCATGCAACAACTCGGCGTTGTTATGGGCCTTTATGAGAGCTTGAAAAACAGGGTGGATGCTCACGAAGGATTTAAATTGGGGGAGTCATTAAGCTCTCAGCTGCCCACATCAATGCCAGAGCTGGCACTTGAAAACACAGCGGAACCTACCCCCCCCCCCCCCCAAGGCAGAATGCGTCGGTCGTACAGGATCTAGTTTTTGTCGGTGACTCTACTGTCATGGAAACGAGAAATATATTGTGCAAAGAGGTTAGGTGCAATAGGACCTTGGTCCTATTGCACCTAACGTCAATAGATGGTATCTGCTCTACAACGTCAATAGGACCTTGGTCCTATTGACGTTGTAGAGCAGATACCATCTTTTAAGGGCACAAGAGATGATATTGTTGTACACGTTGGCACTAATGACCTTAAGAGTAAGAGATCTACAAATTTACTTAACAAGTACAGGTCAATGTTGAAAAACAAGTTGCGGGTTTGGGTTAAATTTGAGTGTCTGCAATTCTGCCCAAACACGATAGGAGGGAGTATATGATGAGAGTCTTGCCAATCAATTCGGCCCTGTAAAGACGGTGAAAGACTCATGGTGTGCAAATTTTCTCAGCGTGGTCTGTGTTTGTTAACAGGAGAGACTGCTTCTACAGCAGGGGTTCTCATTAACGGAGGGCATATCGCCCCCAAGGGAGTGAAAATTCAAACCTACACAACGACATCTTATTCTTTAATTTAATTTCTCTCATTGGGTTTTCTTTTCCCCTGGGACAACTGAATTTTAACATATAGGTATATTATATTAGGAGTGAGTGAGAAATTTTGACAAACGGGAGAGGTGTGATTTAATTCAACTACCTTTGCTTTTCATAGGCATTAAATGCCTAACTGCTTTCAGAGGTAATGTCTCCACAATCCTTGGCGTTTGTACCTTTCCGACAGCTGCGACCTTGGCGGCGGCGTGGTTTATTTATTTATTTAATTTGTTTTCAGTGGTCAATATATGAGGCATGGATGGGATGAGGAAATGTTTGCAGTCTATTGTTGCATTTGCAAATCTGCATGTGTCCTACAACTACAACTCAGTTTAACGATGAAAATTGCTGTGCTCCTGAAATTGCTCGGCTGGCTGTTAACTGACTGTGACTTTGCTACTGATGACTGCAGGACTTACTGGATTTCTGGCCATTTCTACAGAATCCTGTATTTTTAAAGTGAAACGAGGCGGAGATGAACTAACGTTCCAGGTGCCGCCCTACACAAATACAAACATATTGTTCCTACAAACAACATACATAAAATACACAAACATAACACTACTCCAAGTCTGGCCTAGTTTACAGAGTCTGTTAAAACTTACAGTAATACGAGGCGGATTTGAGCTGACGTTCTAGGAGCTGCCTTAACAATAACACATGCCTTGTTTCTACTTTCTAGGCGACAATTAGTATTGATTTATTGTTTCCTTGTGGAAGTTATTTTTGATCCACAGTGCTTTTTGTGAGTGACATGGGCTATGAGAGGTAAATAAAAATAGTTTATATTTTATTATTTAATTCTTTGTAGTTAATCAACCCATCATCAACCATGTCAAGTGCTAAAAAGAAAAGGTGTCGACAGTATCTGGATGAATATCTAGCTCACGGTTTTATTGAACCCCCATTCAACTCAAGGCAGTCTACTGTCTTACGTGTAATAGTCCTTTTTCAAATGAGGCTATGAAATCATCAAGACTTTTAGATCACTTAAAAAGGAAACATCCTGATAAAGTTGGTAAACATATCGAATATTTTAAAAATTTAAAACAGAATTTTGAGTAACGTAATATTGTTAATTCCTTATTTAAGAAGAACACACAAACAAATGACGATGGAATGATTGTGTCTTATAAAATTACATAAATCATTGCAATAGCTGGCAGTACTCATACAGTTGCTGAGACAGTTATACGGCCCGCATTAGAGACTAATTTCAACAGTGATGCATCAAAATCTTTCCAGTATTTTAATAGCACTGCCATTGAGCACTGCCAATTCGAAGACGAATCAATAAGATGTCAGTTAACACTGAAGCAGATGCTAACTGACAGATTAAAAACGAGAAAATTTTCTATTCAAACTGATGAAGCCACAGTTACTGACAATAAGGCTCTTCTAATCATATACGCTCGTTATTTCGCTGATGATTGAAATTTAAAGAGATGTTTGTAAAATCTATATAAACTGACTGTACTGTAGCATCCATTTCTGCTGCTCTAAAAACATGGTTTGATGAAAAACAACTACCATTGAAAAATTTGGTATCCTGTGCCGCTGATGGTGCTACCTCCATGGTTGGAAGACAAAGGTTTTATAGCCCACCTAAAGGAAGTATGTCCTGCAGTTCTTGCAATACACTGCATTGTGCACCGACATCAACTTTTCTGGCCTTTTCTGGCAATTATGGCCTTTTCAGAAATTTTTATGTTGATAATGAAGAACAGTATGTGAGGCTTTTTTTAGATACAGAAGTCAGGTGGCTTTCTAAAGGAAACTCTCTAAAAAGATTTGTAAACCTTTTTTAATACGATAATTAGTTTTTTTAGAAAATGGAGGAAACAGATTTAGCAAAGCAGGTCGGCAAACACAAAAACAACATATATTATATTATATGACTTGGATTTTTCGAAAACTTAATGAAGTATCACTTCAATCACAAGGGAAATTAATTACGGTGATAGACTACAAAAGCGTATTAAAGGCCTTCACTGAAAAACTGGAAATATTTGAAAGCAATTTATTGAGAAAACAATTTCATGGTATGCAAAGAGTTAGTTGAAATCAATGAATCTCTCATGCAGAATGATCTTAAGAATTATTCAGATCATTCGTGTTCTTTAAGAGTTTGAAATGAAAAATAATTTTCGGATTTATTTTCTTTTGAAGTGAAGCCATGGATGTTAGATTCAATTCGATGAGATGCCCGTCTGCCTAGTGGAGAAATTCAAGAACTCATTGAATTAAGATGTGACGAAGAATGCAGATATAAATTCGAAAAAGGTGTAATGGCTGAGTTGTGGGAATCAAAAACAACTAAACTTCTTTATCCAACAATGTGGTCAGAAACGGCCAAAGTACCTCTTTGTTTTCCAACGTCTTATGTGGTAAGAAAGTGGTTTTATTTCAGTAAATAAAATATTAAAAAAGGAAAAAAGCAGAATTGATATAGGTTCAAGAGGAGACATTAGAATTAAACTTACTAACATCATACCGAATATTGAACTTTCAGCTAAGAAGCATCAGGCTGAGGGATCCCACTGAATAAAAATAGTATGGCGGGGGATGATTAGGAAAAAAATGTCTAAAAAAGCCATTTAGGGGACGATAATTAAAAACAGATTCAGAAATACTGTTCTACAGGTATGGGATACACTTAAATAGCGAGAGTGCAAGAATATTTGCTGATATATCGAGGCAATGTTAGGTAGGTCGGAAAACTGCTAGATTGGTGGGATACACAAATTAACATAATAAAAACAGTCGCAGGCAGATGTGAAAGTAATTCTTGTACTACTTCTTTTGGAATAAGCTGCAGCCTGGAAAGGAAGGTGCCGGAGCTTTCAAGTACTGCTAGGAGTCATCATGGTACAAGTAAATACACGGGTTGTGTTAGGGTAACAGAGAGTAAGAACAGGTTCATGTAGACTTGCATGTACACCAATTTTAGGAGCATAGTAAATAAATTTCATGAACTTGAAGTGATGGTCAAGACATCACATCCGGATACTGTTGGGATATCAGACACGTAATGACATTCAGATATAAAGGATGCAGAATGTGAATATGGGGAGTACACTGTGTACAGAAAGGACAGATAAGATAGGAAGGGAGGAGTGGTTATGCTGTTAGTTAAGAAACATAAAATCTAAGGCAGGGCATCCAGTTGACATAGATGACCAGTGTATTGAATATCTTGGTGTGATATACGCACTGAAAAAGCGAAAATGAGAGTGGGAGTGTGTTATAGGTCTAATTATTCTGATAAGTACAATGGACAACAGTAGAGAAAAATTGTGTGCTTCAGTAAACCAGATTATCTTATAACAGGAGACTAACTTTCCACATATACTGAGTGTAACTGCTGAGTTGATCACTCACACACTAGCAAGGCTTTTGTATGTGGAACTACTGGATGATTGTTTTCTACAGAAACAAGTTAGAGGGGCAACCAGAGGGAGTAATACCCTTATCTGATTATAGTCACCGTTGATAATTATCAACAGTGATTATTCATGCATTAAGAATTGGCAGGTAAAAGAACCAAAGGTGGCAGTGATCACAGCATATGATGTGAGATTTACTTAAAGATTTAACTACCGTCAATTGTAAAACGAAAGGGCTTTTCATTTCGTAAAGGTTGACTACAGTGGTCCCAACTGATTATGTTACCATCAGCCAATTCTAAATTGGAAGCATTGAAGAAATTAATCATATAAGCTACTACACTGGTGTGCAAAATTTAAGGACCAGTCAGGTTTTCACCTGTTTGTTGTTATTTGTTATTTGGTTTTTAGGAGCATTAGCAACTAAGGCCATATTGCTCCGGGATATGCGGTGGTCATTCCCTGACCTTTCCGCATCCTCCGTATTTGGTGGTGACGGGCTCGAACCCCGGTCTAATCAAGAAGCGTGTGCTACGCACTGCTGCTCCTTCCCACCTGGCTACGGAGGCGCCAGGTTTTCACCTGTACCTTCTCACAGGAGTAGCCTAGATATGGGAAAAGCATACCAAAGGAACCTCGTGAGGTACAGAAATGTTGAAGGAAACAACACTGACACAACAATGGAAACAAAACGGTACAGAGGAACTTTACTAACAAAAACGGAACAGAGATTGCTTGTAATGGTTACAACACAAAAACCATTATGCCTGAAGGCCCGATGGTCAATACTGACCAAGTAATCACCAACGATTTAATTAGTAGAAGCCTTACAGAAATCATCACTGAACACACGAGAGAACTATCACAGCCCTACAAACAGATAATGCAAGGATTACGTTAGGCAAGATGGAAAGAATTTTTGAATGCGTCGCTGAAACCAGTTCCTACGGGCTCAAAACTTAGAGATCCTGCAAGAAGTATCTCATCTGAAGAGCCAACTTGAAGAACTTAAGAGCACGACTGTGAATAGTTTCACTTCGAAGCCTGGCCAATGTGCAGGATTCCCATTCACCACTTCTATACCCACCAATGGGATGACACATAAGGAGAATGAAGGAGAATAAAATCAGACTTCCGCACTGAAAAAGAACCCAATGCTGAATCAAAAAGAAACCTATGAGGAATCAACTGATGAAAGTAACGCCGCAAGTGTAGATCCCCTAGCTCTCTTTACAGCAGGCCGAACATTCACACCTCACCAGCTTGACACACCGAATCAAACTTTGAATAGATCCATGATTACGCGTACCATTCATCCCAATTCTGTTAGTAGGAACTGCCAGGAAACTCCTACAGAAACTCAACCTCATACTCACCTTGGCCCCCACTCGTGGGCTGAGGTTGTCGCAGGGCCGTACCCGCACGTATCCAAAGGAAACACAACGAAGGAAAATCGCAAAGCCCAAGAGGCAAGGACAGTACCGCAGACACGAAGAAACAAGAGATCGAGACGATCACATATAACTAGGTTGTTGCTGTTATTTGTTTTTTTAGGAGCATAGCAACTAAGGCCATATTGCTCAGGGGATATGCGGTGGTCATTCCCTGACCTTTTCGCATCCTCCACATTTGGTGGTCACGGGCTCGAATCCCGGTCTAATCAAGAAGCGTGTGCTACGCATTGCTGCTCCTGCCCACGGAGGCGCCATATAACTGGGACAGCCCCAACTACTTGGCTCAAGACTAGTGGCAACGTAGCACACGTCGACCAACAACCCACTCGCAAAAGCCTATTCATCTCACGATTGGCTCCACACAGCAAGTTAAAAATGGCATAAGTGATAATTTGAATATATCAAATTATCATTTATGCCATTTTGATGTATACCAACTACCCACAAAATGGCCTTCCTATTCATCTTTCAAATTAGACTGCAACAGTACCCAATACAAAATCCTGTGTCAGCCATCCACTTGGACATGAGGGCTCCTCATCAGGCCCTACTTTCAATCATCACCCTCCACCAGACTTCAGAGGCACAGCCAATCAAGCCACGGTCACATTCAGGTCCGTCAACCAGTCAACCCGACTAGTTGACACACTACCGAAATCATGGATAGAAGCCAATTCACAATAATTCCTGTTAGGATATCTGAAAGAAACATCCTCAAAAAAAGACAGAAAAAGACTGCAGATGGTACTAAGGAAGATCCACAGATGTAATAGCATCTTTATATTCTATCAGAATGCCCGTAGCATCCGTAACAAGCTTGAAACTATAGAAGAGCTTTTACTCTCACACAATTTTGATGTGCTCTACATAACAGACACCTGGCTTGGCCGAAATGAGGAGGATTTTCCATATGCAGTGTAGGCTGGATATAACGTGATTCTCTGCTCCCGACAGGACAAAAGGGGGGATGGAGTGGGACTCTTCTACAAAACACCACACATACTTGTTACTAAGAATTACAAAAGCCAGTCCACTAAGTTCGAAGGGCTAATTGTGTCATACGAATTTAAATCTGCTCGCATTGATATTGCAGTTATATACCGCCCCCCCCCCCCTCCCAGGACCCGATGCTGAAACCATCGATGAGATAACTAATTGGCTCATTCATGGGCTCCGTCGCTCGGCAAGGCATGTTATCTGTGGAGACTTTAACTTTTCCCCTCAACTTGTTGACTCCAAATTACAATGTCTCGACTCAGGTCCACACCAAGGTAATAACGAGCCCAAAATTACCCGACATTACTAAATGTCTAGAAGCAGCCACTGCAATTCCTTGGAATGCACTTGAGCAATGTGATAATCAACTTGCCTTAGATCTAAATTTTAACTCGTTGGCTCGTCACAATTTCTAATTATGCAGCCTCAAAGAAAATAAGGATCTCTGAACGCACGAGAGGAGAGATGGACTCCTGAGCTGAGCAACAGTTTTAAGCTTAAACAGGAACTGTACAAACAGTGGAAAATGACAGGACTAGCTCCGGATCGAATTGCGTACTTATTCCAAAGGACGAGCAAGCTTCAACCGCCTCAAGTCTCAAGTCATAAAACATCACGTTGAAATCACACTTCGTAATGGCGGTCCATCATATCCACAGAAATACTGTGAACTCCCTCCACAGTTTGATCCTGAAATGTGGATGGACTTTATTGCACGAGTTCAGCAAAACTACCATGAGCCCAGTGATATTCCCATGTCTGATAAGGATGTGCTCAGAGATGCACTTGAAACCATCGAATTAACAAGACAATACCTTTTATCTGCGATTAATAAGTTGCCTGCAACTGGTACAGCGGGAATCGACAAAGTGTCACAATTTGAGCCAATATCTAAGTGAGCCCCTCCTAATAATTTTTAATACCATATTAAAAGGAGAATTTTTCCCTCCAATATGGAAGTTGTATTCTGTTAGGCCACTCCCAAAAGTTTCCCAGCCAACTGAAGTCAGGCACTTTAGACCCATCTCTCGTTCCTCGTGTCTATTGAAATTGCTTGAAAAAAACAGTACTGAAAACATTTACCGCGCACATTCTCCCTCACAGGTCTCAGCAAATTCATTATTCTTTGCAAAACAGATCAACAGTTAGTAACCTGATTATGACTACCAATGCCATCCTTGGATCGTTTGAGGAGAAAGAAGAAATGGCAATCACATATCTTGATCTACAAGCTGCGTTCGATAGTGTTCACATCCCAGCCTTGCTCAAACTACTTCGAAATTACTATCACATCACAGGTCATGTGTTGAAGTTTCTGGCATCTCTTCTTCAGAATAGAACCATCCAAATGTCCATAGGGAAACAAAGGTATACTAGAAAAATACAAGCAGGCGTTCCACGAGGAGTCCTGTCTGGAATTCTTTTCACAGCTATCATCTACCCGCTAATACACAATAGAATATATATGATATCATATGCAGATGATTTAAAGATCTTCACAAAAATAAATTCGACCGATGAAGCAAAAAACACCACAGTAACCATCATCAAGACCTTATCCGAAGTACAGCAGTACCTCACGAATTTTGACCTGCAAGTGAACCCTGAGAAATCTGCCATCATGGTATTCTCACTTAAACCATAATTCAGTCTGCAACTGACGGAGTCCTGATCCCCTGGATTGAAAAGCAAAGAGATCTAGGTGTGATCTTCGACAGAAAATTACGATTCCATCATCATATAGAAGAACTCTGTGCTAAATTCAACAAGAAACGGTGGGTTGCCAAGCAACATTTGCTACACATTCAGAACATAAACCTGATGATAAAAATGTATATTAGGATGATGATTTTCAGAGGTGTACTGTATAGAGTAGAGTTGTGGGGCTCAGATGCAGACACCACAATTAAACCATTAAAAGCCGCTGAATACTGGCTCCTGAAGTGGGCAACCTGGAAGTCATCTCCCACCACATCAGCGCACAATACCGATGGCCAAAGCACTGAATTTAACCAGGTTTTCAGCATTAATGCACGAGAGAAGACTCACCTTCACCGTCGTAAAAATCTCAGCACCCAACGTTTGGGACACCGTGTGCAGGCGGATTCCCCAACCAGCTCTTCCCTCCCCTCCCAAAGCTTCTTGCTCTTCCTTCGACGCTACATTTTAAAGATCGGTTCCTCCCTTACCAGAAGCTCCAACTGGTTCAATCCCTGGATGGTGACTTGTTTAAAATGATAGATGATAAAAAGTATAGACGGCTCATCCTAGATCTGCACGTGGTCTCCACAACTACCAACTGATCTCAGATCGTTCTGGCTGGGCAAGAAACTCGCAGAAAACAGGACGCAAGGAAAATATCTTTTGTTATCACAATTTGTATTATTTTGTATAAGTCAATATTATCTGCTATAAGAATTTTTTTTTTTTTTTTTAATATATAATCTGCCTATAATTTAATCTTTATAATCCCGGCGAGATTACCTCTGCCGCTTGTTAACCCCTGGCATGATGCAGTGAAGGGTATTGTAGGGTCGTGGTACCTGCGTGTACCGATGAACTTTACAATAAAAATCTTGTTTATTTATTCAAAAATGGCAACATAGCACTGACTGCCATGATACAGATGCAGCACTGCCAAAGATGGAACAAAGGGAAGAGGTGGTGCTCAATAGGAGATATGGTCACCACTAATGCAGGCTTTGGGACACGTCTAAGGGACATTTGTAGCGATTCTATAAGAATTACCAAAAAGATCATATTACAGAAGTCGATACAAGACGCTCGAAAATATGGTCACATGACATCAGTACGGCTTATGAGCACCTCTAATGGCTAAACAGGACTGACAGCAGCGAACCATGCTCGAAATAAGTGTCTATACGATTCGGCGCCAACAAATACCATTCTTCCACCAGCGCAGGTCGTAGCTTACCAAGTGACCGAGGAATGCAACACACAAGGGCGTTCCACACATATTTTCGATTGGATTTAAGTCCGCAGATCGTGCTGGCCCGGCAGTCGTTGGATATCTTCAGTTTCAAGATATCCACCATCAGTTTCAAGATTCCTCCACCACTTGAGCTCTATGTGCAGTGGCGTTGTCGTGCATGAAAAGAAAATCTGGGCCTTCCGCACGCCTAAAAAGTCGCAAATAGGGTTCGAAGATCTGTTCTCGGTACCTCTGCACAGTTACAGTAGCCTTATGAAAAACATGAAGAGGGGGGTATGGCCGATGATCTTTATTCCGCCCCATGCGAGAACACCGCCATACGTGTCCCTTTCTCTGTTGTTGGAGGGATGGTACTACATTCCTCGATGTCTCCAGATGAAACAACGTCTAGGATCTGTTTGTAGGCTAAAACGGGACTCATTAGAGAACTATACCCCATTTGTCAGGGCTTCAAGTGACATGTTCATGGAACCAGTTTCGTCGAACTCTGCGGTAGTTTTGGGTAAATGGGATACAAACCAATGGCTTCCTTGCATAGAGTCCAATTGAATTGAGCCTTCGTATCACAGGTGCCACAGTTGGTGCGGCCATAGGTGAAAACATTTGGAAATGTTTTCACCTGTGACCGCAGCAACCTCAAGAGACAGTTGATTACAGGACCTCGTAGGGTTCTGTCTTGCTTTTAGAGCCAGATAGTAGTCTGTTATAGTTGAAGTAGCCCTAGAGCGACCTTGACCAGCTCTTCTTGTAATCGGTCCTCTCTATATCATGAAACTGCTTCCATACTGCCAAGACGAAACTGCGTGACACATTAAGCTAACGTGCCACCTCCGCCAGCGACTGCCTGGCTGGCTTCAAGTCGTCCAAAGGCCTGCCTTCTCAAAAACTCATCTAAACGACGATGGATTGCCAACCTGAGTACTAGAGATGTTGCTATCTCGCTGAGCAAGCCAAAAAACGGGAATGAAGTGATGTGGTCGCAACACGTGTTTTTATATGCATGAATAATTTGCATAACGTGCGGCTCTGTAAGGTACTAAATAGATTTCTATTGATTACTCGGAATTTGCATGTCAGGATGTCTATTACATAAAATATTCTCCTTCAGCGATACCGCTCACAATAAAATAATCATGAAAAACATTCTGTTCTTCTAATTTTGTCGAGCACCGTACATGTGTATAAAGAAAACAAATTAGAATTGATTGCAATAAGGAAGAATCACTGCTCTATTTTATTTTATTTTTTATCGACTAAGAGTTAATCAAATTTTCATTTCACAATTCATATTCAAAGAATATTCCTCTTGAACGTTATGGACATAGACCCAAACAGGATTTCAGCAGTTAAATTTATTCGTTGAAAGCATGGAGCAATCTTATTCGTTTATTAAAGATGTCCAGAATCTGATCCCTTCATTTATGCTACTTTTAATATTAGGTTGGGAATCTTTCGCAGATTTTTTTCCCAAACTCAGCTTAATTTTTAGCAGCTGAAATATTTTCCTACTCGGAATATGCGGTAGTTAAGCATGCTATACCTTCAACATTTTAAGATTTGTAATGAAAACCACACCACTCTTCAAAAGTTAAATTTAATTACAACCATGTTATCTTGTTTTAACAGAAGCATAATACGTGGTTCAGTACGAATAAAAGTGTATGAAACTCCTATTGAACCACGAAATATTTGTATAGTAATTCCACAAATTGGATTACAGTCACAGGATTACGGATTACAACGGATGATATTGACTATAGGACAAGCTGGTGTGTATAAATGACGGAGTGCTAGAAAATGCACTTTTAAAACCGGCGTTTTAAGGATATTGTCTGGCCACTTTATTAGAACCATGAACTAATCGAGTGTTGAACTGCCTTTGGCCCCAAATAATTACTCAAACAAGATTTCGCATGGAGGGAAAAGAGTTTACGTAACAAAACTTCATTCAATATCTAGAGCAACGTGAATGGAACGGCATGTTCATGCGCTGACGAATATGCGTTTCCAGTTCATCCAACAGATATTTAATGTGATTGAGATCCACAGATTAGGCTGGTTAGGACAAATGGTTAAAGTCTACATGTTCACTCAAATCACTCGGTCACATTTGAAGCAATGGATGGTTGCATTGTCTGAAGTACCCCTGCACGCAGGGGTGAATATGCAACATTGTCGGGTATACTCGATCCACAAAGATATTCAAATGCGCTGCTGTGGAATTAGGAACCAAGGGTATGACACGAAAAAATTCCCAACACGATTATCCCTCCTCTATTAACGTGTACTGGTATAAAACAGGATGACTGCAGCGCCTCTTGTAGCTTCATCCACAAGTGCACTCTTTCATGCGTGATGAAAAGCCAAAATATCGGGATTCATCGGATCACATTAATAGCCTCCGATCGTCTTGCATACATCCTTTACGTTCCTGGCACCAACACAGCCGTAGTGAGCGCTCCCATAGTGCACTCTTTGTAGAGTTCTACAATGACACTGATACCATGTGACGGTCCCATACTGAATCCATAGGTTAAGACTGCGCTCAGACGCACGACACCGTAGCAGATGAGGCAGTGGTTATTACACCAAGCAACCAATAAAACTAAACAGATATAAAGGGTCTTTAATTAGGGTAATAAGTATTGCGGCGAGTGTTAACGCAGCTTTTCTGTTCAGTCATATGACAAAATTAGAACCACGCCTACTTTCCAATCTCATTATTCCTCCCTGTAATCAAATAATCAACACAAAAAACATATTCACATTGGCCCAACTGCTAACAGGAAGATTAGACGCTCCCATCATCGACAGTTTATTTCACTCTCATTGGGAGGCCTCCAGCAATGCTAATACAAGACCTCCCTCCTCTTCAAAGCAACTTAAAAAAAAACCTGGACTGCCTTAGTCGCTTTTTTTTTTCCATCAAACATGATAGAACTCTTTAATCAAGAATTGAACCAGATAAGCTCTATAATGGAATCTACAGGTTGCAGGTCTTTGCCGACTCCTATCATTCGTGCAACTTTAGTGCCCAGCCACTCGGCTCAATACTGCAGTTAATTACGACACTCCCTTTTAAATATTTTTCCTCATTAGTCTAAATGTCAACCTTAGATGTCAAAATATGAAATTTACTAATATGAAAACCATAATTTCACATGTATGGACAAAATTTTGCATAGAACCATGACTGTCCCATGGACAGTCATGGTTCTATGCAAAATATAACTTTATGCTCATGCAGTTCGTTGCTTCACACGTTTGAATATAACCCACACCCTTCTAGCCAATGGCTGTTCCCAGGGGTTTCTCCTCAACGGAGAAATAAATTAATAATAATAATCCGCTACAGACATGGAGCACCCAATCATAGCTCTCGGTGGGATCCTACCCGTCCACCATTAGAAGGAAAATGATTTTGGAGCAAAATGGGGAACTATAAAGTCCACAGCTTTATAGCGCTTTTCTGAACACGTCGTGCAACATGCGACCTGTTGGATTTAGATATATTTTCGTTCGTGGCATATAGAAATAATTTTCATAATCCTAATAAAGCATGTAATTATGAAAATACACATACTTCCCAAGATATACGAACCTTTATTCTGTATCGAATCGGATCGCCTTTGTTTCGAATAACAGCAATTATGAGAAGGGGAATGGATTCTATAAGGTGTGTTTTGGTCTAATTGTAACAATTCTTCCAGCAAAATATCGCAGCACGCGACATTTTGCTGGAAGAAGACTTCATTGCTGTATAGCAATCTCAATAAGATTGAGATGGGATGAATGTATGAGCCAGAGAAGATGGAAGAAATCCTTATCATGTTCTCCAAACCATTCTTGCACGATATGCTGTTACATTGTCAACCATAAAGTGGGCATCACCTTCGGGATAAAAGTGTAACATTATAGGTTGCCGTAGATCTCATTCAAAATTCAGGTCCTCTCTGATGACATTCGACCTTCCACCGGTATCAATGGACCCAGTGTGCGCCAACAAAACATTCCCCATACCATGATACCACCATCCAAATGCTTGTGTAGGATCCATCGCTTCGTGAGGTTCTCGCCAAACTCTCTGCCTACCATCAGTGCAAATCAAAGTGTATCGTGATTCATCTCACCACCTGACTTTTTTTCCATTGTTCCACTGTCCAATCAAGACGTTCTCGGCAACACTAAAAGCGAATTTTTTTGCTTTCTGTTTTTCTCTAAAACAAGTGGCTTCTGAATAGGCAGGCTACTGCCAGTACCTAATTTCTTCAATTCCCTGCGCATGGTACAGGTCGAAATAGGGCAGTTCTGTGCTTGGCTGAGTTCAGATGTTATTTGCTGCACACTGGGTGTTTTTTTTTTTTTTTTTTTTTTTGGTAGTTGTTGGCGCATCGGCTTCTGTGGCCATAGTGCACCTCCCAAGGTTTTTGCAGTACTTTGATCCAAGCCCGAGGCGGGATTTGAACCCGCGACCTTTGGGTTGCCAGGCAGGCACTTTACCCACCTGGCTAGCCCGGTCGGCCACTGGGTGTTCTATTTTTCCGTAGAGTCCTCCTCAGAGAAGGATGGGCTCGCTCTTGAAGTATTGATTTTCTGCCACATTTACTCCTCTGACATGTGGAAGAACCGCTTGTTTTCCAGTCATTAAAAACCTTTGAGAGGGATGCTTTCGAGAAACCAGTCATGTCTTTCGTTTCTTGAATCGTGGCTCCTACTAAACGCAGAAAAAAACGCTCTATCAAACTTTCAAAGTTTGATAGAGCGTTTTTAAAAAGCGTGCTAAAAAGCGTGTTCTATCAAACTTTCATAGTTTGATAGAGCACGCTTTTCTGCATTCTGTCTTCAAAATGGGGAACAAGCGTGATATTCAATGAAGCACTGGAGGAGATTTGTGGTAAAATTCTTAAAGCAAGAAGGAAATTGTTGTTGACGAAATGCAAAATTTTAATGTAGTAAGAGGCAGAGGCAACAGATTTTTTTATTTTCTGTATGTATTTATGCAACACAAAAGAAAATTCTCAAGAAAACACCAACGCCTTCTAGAAGAGAAGCCTTTGTTATCAAATCTCAGTAAAATCTTTTAATACTGAGTCAAGGAAAGTTTGAAGATCTATGAATATGACTCTCCCTAAAGGACTGATTGATGGGGTAGATGAATGAAGAAACTTGAGAAATATTTTAAAAACTATTTGATTAAACTACATAAAATAATATCCACTACCCTCCAAAAAGTATCCAGACCCCTCTCTTGTTTTCATAGTCCATGAACCTTCCCGGATAAACAAGTGACCAAATTTCAAGTTCAGTATACAAGATAGGTTTGTGAGCCAAGCCTAACGTCAGTTATGTTACCATGAAATGGTACCATCACCGCTGCCTAACGCACAAGAAGGCCATGGAAGCTCGTTCCACATGGCGGACAGCGGATACTCCGAAAGGCAGTACGATAATCTCGTCAGATATCCCTGAAAAACAAAAACTAGGAATGAAAGGCATCATCAGAGATTGAGGTCTGTAAGAACATACTACACACAGAACTCAACAACCACGGTTTTCATGGAAAAGCGGTCGTACAACGAATTCGTACGTGAAGCAACTGACATCGGTTTGTTCTGTAGAGTGACAAATCTCGTTATACCTCATTCCGATCAGATGATCGGGTATGGGTGTGGAGACTACTTGGAGAATGTCTACTGTCGTAGAGTATTGTGCCAACAATGAAAGCCGTAGGATGTGGGATTATGGCGCGAAGCTCTTTTACACGGTATGATTGACCGTTGTCTGTTGCGCGGGAACCACAAAAGCCAACATATATCTTAACATTTTGGCTAATTCCACGCCCTAAGATATGGAAGTTCTTTCATACAGACTCACGTTTCTTTGAAAAGGATAATGTCCATCCCCAGTGGTGCTGTTCTAGAATGCCTCATGGACATGAATGTAGAAAAGTTGGAATTTCCGACGTTGGCGTTGAAGGAGAGCCAGAACTACTCGTGACATATCGATAGCTCAACTGGTCACTGTTCTACAGGAGAAATCGAAGGTGTAAAATTTAGCCAGGTTTGTTAGTTTGTTATTTGGTTTTTAGGAGCATTAGCAACTAAGGCCATATTGCTCCGAGATATGCGGTGGTCATTCCCTGACCTTTCCGCATCCTCCGTATTTGGTGGTGACGGGCTCGAACCCCGGTCTAATCAAGAAACGTGTGCTACGTACGCACTGCTGCTCCAATTTAGCCAGGAAGATGGAATGTGCCACAGCAGCCAAAGGGGGACTCGACACTTTACTGAAGTGAGTGGTAACGACATCAATGTGAAACCGACGTGTCCAAATACCTTTGGAGGTCAGTGTATTAAAATATTTAAAGTATAGGGTGAAACGATGTATTTTAGGCTTCCTAATCTTAATCCTATTCTGTAAGAATTCAATTCACTTCAACTACTCTTTCCTCGACAGCTGGCTCATCGGGATCTCTAGAACTACCGGAGTCCTGATATTTGTCTCTTCTCTTTATAGTTTAAGAATGTGAACTATAACCATGCATGTCAATTTACTAGCTCTTGTAATGGCTACTTCGTTACATTTCGTAGAATAAATGATACTATAACTACTGATACTTCTCGCGGTTTCCGCATAGAGCACATGCAGTAAGTTGAGAGCAACCATACTGAGGTTTAACCCAAAGAAAGTACTTCACCACCAAACTGTGCAGGCTCACATGCAGAGCAGCCTTTACTTTATAACAAAAGACTCCTTCCCCCCGAAATTCTTTCCCTCTGTATTCAGCCAGCTCTGTCATTACTACCGAAGTAGATACTTCACCACATATCTGTCACTAAATTATATATGAGCTCAGTTGAGAGCTGAGCTCATACATAATTTATATGATAATCTTTCTGTACAAGATCAATGGATTGATCTTCTACAAAAAGATATTATTCAGAATCATTACGGTACTTTCAGTTTTTTAACAACGTAAAGTTTATATTCGAACCGCAAAAGCTCTTTAAACAAAACAGTATCAAGCAGCAAATCTTTTCATTCTGGATCGAATTCGATGAGGTCCTAATCCCGTAATATGCTATACTGCCAAAATTATTTGGAAACCTCTGGGTTTTGGAGAAAATGAACAGATCTGCCATCTAGGTGCAATAGGTACAGCAGCAACTGTTCACGCAAGAAGTGGCCAGATCAAAGAAATACAGAAAGTTGATCGAGGCGCTGAGGTTAGCGACTTCTGAACTTCTACCGACGAGGACATGCAAAATTAAGGGAAAAGGTGAGCACGGCACATTATTAAATATTGTATCAATAAAAGGTCCTTTAAAACATGCAAATGTCCTCTTATTTTTGGCAATATAGAGTACTTGTGTATAGTTAATTTCCCTAAAAATATATTTGGCTCTTGGTTGTAGGCGAATGATATCACTTTAAGAAAATCAAAGAATGTGCACAAGGACAGATTTTTCTCCTGAAGTAGTGATGCTGTTTTTACCATTGCAACAGCAATATCTGTGAACGCAGATTTCAAAAGTTCGAACACCTATTCCTAATCTTGATGTGTCCTTGTTTTTTTTTTTTCCCCAACTATACAGGGTGTCTCAAACATATTGGTACAAACGTTTAAGGGAGGTAGGTAACATCTAAAGGAATGTGAATCGCATTGGAACCCATAACCGGAAACGTCACGGGAAAGTAGAAGCAGAGGCTCAAGAAGCAGAAATCACACAAGACAGTAATTAGTGGCAAATATTTATTTGACATAATATTAACAATGGAGTACGAGATGGATGCATTTCATGATGTTACAACAGATGCTCGAAGGTTCCACCATGAGACGCGATGCATGCGTGACACCGACGCAGCATGGATTGGAGGACACGGTCGAACACACCTGGAGTTTCTTTGACAGTAGCAGCAGCGCAGCGATGTTGCGCCGCATGGGGGCGCAACATTTATTGCGAAGCGATGTTGTGCCGCATGGGGGCGCACACTGTGTGGGTTGTCGTGAGTCCATACATGAGCATTGTGCTGATTGAATAAGCCTTCCCGAGTGAAATAAGCCTCATCCGTGAACAAAACGAATTTTCCAGCCTCATCCATAGGCTGGAAAATTTTTAAGTCTTGGACACTTTCTTTGAGAAACCACTGCGCAAAAGCCACACGTGCAGGATGATCTTGGGGGGGGGGGGGCAGTAACTGAATCCTTTGGAGATGAAAGGGGTGTAAGGAATCGTCGTGCCAGACACGCTTTACACTGCAACGAGACACTCGTAAGGCAGAGGCAACGGCACGTGTGCTGGTAGTAGGATTATTCTGGACGGCATTCGAAATACTTTCTTCCATGGCGGGAGTTCGCGTCGAACGTGGTCTGCCCGCACTACTCCTGTTACCTCTAAATGACCCATAATCGCACAAAATTTTGATGCACATGCACAAAAAAAATGGTGGTCCGGTACATGTCTGTCTGGGAAGCGTTCTTCATAAATTCATTGAGCGGCTCGTCCATTGCAATCTGCTAATTCGTACACTAGGTACATGTCTGCCAGCTCAGAGTTCGTATATCGATGCATGCTCTTCGTGCGGCGACTACTGCTTGAATGAGTAAACCAGAAATTTTCCCTCTCGCGAACTGATGAACAACGCCGTATACCGACTTACGGTGACGATTCCGGTTATGGGTTCCTATGCGATTCACATTCCTTTAGATGTTACCTACCTCCCCTAAACGTTTGTACCAATATTTTTGAGACACCCTGTATATTCTAGAGTGTATCATTCTCCGTGACCAAGGTCTCTCAAAGACTTGTAAGGATGAAACTAGTTGAAGCCCCTTGTCCTGGACAAGGGGCTTCAACCAGTTTCAGCTTTACAAGTCTTTCAACAAGTTCATACTCCTCTTCCAAAAATCTGTTGGAAAGTAAATGTGAAAATATAGACGGCATCCAGAATAGTCTAATTCTTTGGAAAAAAAATTTAATCCATTCATGGTTTTCAAATATAGACTGTGTTTCTGAAGAGAAAACAGTTATGGCTAAAAGTTTAATCAAAGTGTAATTTTCAGATTTATTTTTGGAGTCAAAAAAGGAGTTACTTCTCTTAATCTGGTGTGTGTGTGTGTGGGTGTGTGTGTGTGTGTGTGAAGGAGAATGTGAGGCTGTGCCCTTATTTTCAATCAGAAATTCGGTTCTCTGTTGTAGCAGTGCACTCGGAGCCAGCTTTGGACTTGAACGAAAATAAAGTAGAAACAGAACTATTTGCATAATCTTAGGCTTCGTAATTTTTTCATGTCGAATCACTGAGCGAAGTTACAGCAAATAAATTGCAGAGAAGTAACGCGTATATATACAAAAAAGAAAAAAAAAGAAAGAAAGAAAAACCAATCCTTTACTTGGTGTTACTCTCTTAACTCATGTGAGGACTGAGTATTACTGACAGAATGAACCGATAAGTTCACATTCAAATTCTCACATGGTGTAACAGTGTCCTTTATTTTCATTTAACTTTTAATATATTATATTTTTAAAAGCCCCGTCACAGAATTTGGCTTCGCTCTCCTCAAGAAGAGTACAGCTGGATATTGGCATATGGCACCTATCTAATTTTTGAACGGTAAAATCGAATAGTGAAATGCTGTAGTCTGTGACATAGTGCAAGCTTGCCAAAGATACGCTCTGGATTTATTTAAATTGCTTATCAAAATAAATAGCTGTTTTTTAAAAGTTTTCTTGGATGAGGTTTGGTAGTAAGGCTCTCCCTCTCTTCTTTCGCAAGAAGACTTTTAAAAGAACAGCTATTTATTTGAACAAGCAGTTTTTGGTTAGTAATGGTCATAACGATTAACAGTTCTTTGTTCATTAGTCTTAAATGGATTCTTTACATTGTGGGATGATGAGCACAATTTAATTCATCAGCTATCAATTTATATCAGAATTTTATTTGTTCACACAGCATAGAGTCAGTGAGAGGGATTTACTGAGCCCCAGACAATGTTCACCTCTTGAAGTTACAGATAAGATGTGATCATTGTCATTAAATCCCTCGCACGGTACTCTAACCAATAAAACAGAATATATTCAAATCTTTTCTGTTGTGTTTACAGCAGACATGTACCAATTATACGCAAGTTGTTGCGCAGGTGTTAGATTCGGTCGGTACTGACATCCATTGAGATATGATCTTCGGGGTGAATAACTGAGCAAATGTGTCCCTGAACTGTCTACTCATGGCACAGTACAGAACAAAATTAACGGCACTGTTGATGAGGGCTAGAATATCCATCACTTCTCCAAAGTTCATGTATACGTTATCAAAGAAGTCTTTGCCCAGAATTCCACTAAGAAGGGCTAAGATGCCCGAAGGGAACTCTGTAATGAGGAACAACAGCAGAACCGCCAACAGCATACGAGTAGTACGATCACATGACCTGTCACACTCTATGCGGTTCTTAAGACGCTGTTTACGTAGGTTGGCTTCGTAGAGAACACGAATTAGCCCCAGACTTAGTCCAGTAAGGGCAATACAAGGAATTAGTTTCGTGAGGATACTAAAGATCCAGAAGTTTACCTTTGCCAATAGTCGGTTGTGCTTCTGAGCAATCTGACTGAAGTTAACCTTGTACAGCATATAGTGACCCATGAGCTCCTCAGCGATGGTAAATGTCAGATAAAGTGGGAAGCAGAACAGTGGACAATTGATGTAGGTACTGATTATGGCACACTTGGCACGCGACATACTGCACCACTTCTTGCTGTTGGCAGGGAAGCTGACAGCGAGAAATCGCCAAATAGCGAGAGTCACGGTGAGCCAGATGGATATCGTGTGAAAAACTACAGTTAGATGTGCATGGAAGAGGGTGAAGACAGCCCAGCCGTAAGAAAACTTCACTTCATCGGGCTGGTCAATCTGGATGTAGTTGTGGATGGCAAATGGAAGATAAGACATCATGACCAACATATCAGCCACTGCTAGACCTGTTAGGATGGCGTTCGTAGGAGAGATGAGTTCCTTGCGTGTTAGGACGATCACATTGAGAACATTGGTGACGATTCCGAAGATGCAAACGACAAGGCTGAGATACCCGTGAAGTTGCACGTACTGGAGTCGGAATCTATGTAGTTCGTCGCCATAATAAGGACTCAGACTGTAATCGTACAAGTGCACCATGTCTTGAGGAGTGTAGTTGAAGACTCCTGAATTGCTATACATGTTAGCCATCCACAGGTAGTCCCCCAAGGAAGGAAGAGCACTGTTATTCATCTTAGCGGTTACATAAGAGACATCGTATTGCGATTCAGAGCCTGTTATGCTTCCTGGTGGGATCTGTACACAAAACAATGGAAGACATTACAACATGAATGAAATTGGTAAAAACACAGACGGACACAAACATCAAGCATGCCACACAGACCAGCACATTGATACATGCTATAGCACACATACAAAAGAACATTAACAGATGCAAGCATATAGAGTACGTTACTTTTAATTAGGTATACGAAATAAAGGTTTCGTTAATGCTGAGAAGGCCATATGAAAGTTAAGAAATCAAGTTATGTTGTTTTCTCTAAATTGTGTTACCACTCCATTACCTTTTCGTTTAAATGCATTAGTCAATAGATGCTATCTTGGGCGCTTATAAAACCTTTGTAACTGTCGCTTATCGTTTGAAGAAGTAGGTCAGTACAGTATATATGGGACGCATTGTGTTCGCTGTAGTCGCGTTATGTCAATCAAAAGTGTAACCGCTTTATTAGAACAATATTTTGTATTTTTTGTTGTGGTCTCCATTTTAGGGTGGTGGAACGATTTCTATGTCCACTAAAAATTTCTTATATTAAGAAAATCTTCGAATTAGACGGCTTTCATATTTAACACGGTCGATTTATTTCGAAATAGTGTTAAAAATATATATTTGTAATATTCCACATGCGATCATCCATGGATATCACCATGGAGCTAGTACTTTGACTTTTTCTCTCCAAAATCTTGCTTCAGAAATCTAAATCGATCCATTATGGGAGAATCTCTTACAAAACATGTATTCACAACTCGTATAGTCCATAGATCTAATTTCTTCTTCTCACTTTATCTGCCATTCACAATCGCTGAGGAGCTCATGGGTCACTATATGCTGTACACACAGCCAGCAAAAATAAATGGAACTTAGATTTTTTATTTATTATTTTATTTTATTTTTCTTTGCTTTTTCAAAAATTTCATCGGCTTTTGATGTTAAAATTCCTCCATTATTAAATTCAATTTTCAAATTTCTTAAATTCATTGTCAAAAAGAATCCTTGTTTTATAATTTAAAAATATTCGCATAACACAAGTTGCCAAAGTTCAAATTGTACTTTATTATTTTTCATTATATTTTTCCCTCAAAGATTGTTCCATTGGACACTTATTTTCAAATACTGACCAACACTCAATCAATCAGTTTCTTAAATCATAATTTTTCTTGACCTTCAGCCAAATGATTCAAACCAAACTATTATTTTTTTTCTTTTGCTCAACAGCTGATTTCGCTTAAAACATCTACTGACAATTCTAAACTTGTACCACTCAGTCATTCATTTTCTGAAATTATTCTGGATCATAAACATTGTTTTTGTGGCACATTTTCAAAAAATGTGATGTCCCTTATTAAGAACATTTTAACGAACATAAATGGGTAGGAATATTTGCCTCGTCTTTTTAAGAGACAGTAAAAGAATTTGCCTGTGTATGTGTAAAAGTTTGACAATTCAGAGTTGCACGTTCCAAGACCGCATCCATTAAAGGTACGCATGACCACGACGCCATTATTAGTTTTTAGCGACTTAGGCCACATTGCGCCCTTATATATTAGGTCTATACAAGTTTGCATTATGATGCAATATGCCATGACTCACCTACTCCGACTGGAAACACGAAAAGAGTTCATTGGTTGATGATGATCCCTCCTTTCTCAATTGGATCTTAAGAGGTGATGAGCACTGCTATTTCAAATATGATCCATACAGAAAGAGACCAACAACAGAAAAGCGATTAACACATACTTTCCGAGACATAAAAAAAAAATTTCTTTTTAAAAAAAAAAGAGGGAGATGAATTGATTCCTGTTTTACGACAATAGCCGCATTCTTCGTTAATCATCATGGAGGTTTGGGGAAAATGTGGGATTGTAGAGCTAAACTAACCCCTTATCCTTTATAATCAGGAGTACTCCATGTTCCCTAATATCAAATCTATGCTGAAAAGCCGATAAGTTCAAATGCGTTTAAAAATGTTTCCAACAGATCTAAGAATAATTTCATAAAATCTACCTGCTCGAACGATTGCTTTAAAATGTGTTTTTTATTTATTTTTCTATTCTAAAATCTGGTTTTATTCAAATTGACTCAGTCTTGGAACTTAATTGTCAAACCTTGCACGCACACACATTAATACACTGCGTGCCCTCGTGGGTAGCACAACTGGTACGATCGCAGTCCTCCCCACACCGTGTGGAAAAGACCTGAGTTCGAGTCCTGTCGATGACATGAGAAATTTTTATGGCCTTTGTGCAACGTGGCTGATTTAGTCGATCTCAGATGAGGGTAGCATGGTTTTTTCCTCCAGGAAACTCGTGTTTTTCGTCCAGAAAACCAACCTCAGAACACATGCAATTTACAGACACCATACACGGAGCCTTATGGCATTAGGCGCGATGATGCTCCTAAAATCCTACTACAACAACACAATACACCGCCTCAATTTTTTAGTGCGACAGTTTTAACAGTATTTAACGGTATTTTAACAGTATTAAATAATTTTACTTTCTCTCCACTTTAACTGGAAGCGTCTTGTTGCTGTTTCGTATTAAAAGAAATTATTTGTTCTTTCCTTCGACACGGGAAGTTTTACACATCAAAATTCCTTTCCCATCCAACGGGCTAATTTTCAGGTGTGTGTTTTGAAAGAGAGAGAGGGGAAAAAAGAACAGTACACACATTTCCATATTCAACCAAAACACAGGTTTAATTAATTTACACGAAGCGGGAATTCCAGTGATAGTCACTAAACAATATTGGCCTATAATACAGCAAGGAAAAAAAAAATGTAATACAGGACTTCCAATTAAAATGCGATCCAGTAGGCAATATAAAATTTTTTTATTAAAACGAATACAGAATTTAATTAAAACTAGTACAGAATGCGATGAAAGTGTCCACCTTACTCGTGTAGGCATTGTCACTCTTAGTGTTTCATGCAAACTCTATGAGGAATATGTTTATCAATCATGAAAATATAGTCAAGAGTTTTTTTTTTTCTTCAGTTCATCCAGAGTACGTGGGATTTTTCATAATACTTATTCGTGAACGCACAATAGAGATAAAAATCTGTAGGTGACCAAAGAAGCATTACACCGCGAAATAAAGCTGTTCCCAAAGAACTTGCTGTAAGGGCCACGAAATTGCTCTAAATGAAACCAGGTTTCATTTGGACTGTTACAGCAATTCTTGGCCGTCCGTAGGGAACTTCAAGATCACAAAGCGCTTCTTTAACTTACTGCAATTTGTCATCTATTAAGCCCACTTATTTGGTGTAAACCCGTTTCGATGTTTATTACTGAATGTCTTGACATTTGAGGAGGCATAAATTCAAATTGAAGAAAGACAGTTTCAGAATAGATATGTTGAAATTTGCCTTTAGCCAGCGAGTGGTTGATTGCTGAAACAAACTTCCATCTATTGTTGTGGAAGTTGGCAGCTTAAGTTCAAGGAAGAACTGGACAAACTTTGGGAGCGGATGGATAGGTGAAATGGGAAGGGGTTATTTTGGCTGATGCTGTATAAGCTTGCTTTCTTACATCACATGCTGCTACTAATGCTAATTTAAGAATGATTTGGATGCAAGATGATGTTCCAAAAGGAACACACGTTCTTTTCAGGAGAAACCCACATTACACACCGCGCTAATAAACGTTACATGGCTCATCAAATACTACTTCCGTCGGAATGAAATTGCCTTCTGACCCCTCACTAAAAATCACCAATTATATATATATATTCCCCCCCATAATTACACATCGTTGTACAGGTGGGTTTTATCCAAAATGGGAGAAGCTCACAACAGTAGTAAGCAACACGATTCTTTTTATGAGATCATAAATTCCTAGCGAAACTGTTTTTTGTAAAACTACGATATCTTCTGTTAGTGAGGATGAAGTAGATTTCGTTAGTTGTTAATCAATTTGGGCTCTTCTATGTCCACTTTCTGTTCACCATTTTCTTGAAAAAAAGTGTTCATTACTGAAAATCCTCGAGATTCTGCAAATTCCAAGTTTCACCTCTTTCAGTAATTCCAAAATTTCCTATAGTTCCCCTTTCTGCACTGTTTTACCTCTTTCAAACTTTAGCTTTGGAGTCCCCCATAATAATAGTGTAGCGGGTTTTCTGCTATCTAGAACACTCTCAATTTCTGTATACCTTTCTCCAACCTCTTCATAATCACAGCTTGATGTTGGTGCATAAATCATTATAACCTTTAGCTTGTACCTCTTAGAAATCCTGAGTAGTAGTCTTGACACCCTTGGTGATGTACTTTTGAATTCCAAAATGTTGTTTTTTATATCTTTATGGACCGGAAAGCCAACTTCACCTTCGCTCGTTTCATTTTCATTGGTGTACAGCAGATTTCCACTTGATAAACTTATAAGTGATTCCTTGTGTCAGCCAAACCGATGATATTCCAATTCACATTTTCTAATTCCTTTTTCAGCTCTAATATCCTGTCTTCACCGATAAGCGATCTTACGTTGTAACAGGCCAAGTTCAGTTTCCGTGCATGGCAGCCTGGTCGCACCCAGAGATTCTTAGCATCCTCTGCTTTCACTCTGATCCTCTCGCTGACGTCAGAGGTGGGGCGGTGAAAGCCGCTGGGGACTGTGGGCCATTTGTTTCGTCGTGCTGTCATGTGCTGGAGGGTTTGGTCTTTTCCTCTTCACGCTGACCATGCATCTTGAAGGGAACCACTCTACACGTTCGTTGCCACCTAAGTGACGTAACAAGGCTTACCATCGATAAGGTGTGCATGAGTGGATTTTAGGGAGGCAGGCCAACCGGACTTATAAATCTTCTGAAATAGAAAGATATTGGATCCATCAGTGTTTTAGACTGAGTGTCTGATAACACAGAATGCTTGTTCCCCCTCTAAGATTCTGTACTACAGAATGCATATTATTCCTGCCTTAATGGTTTAAAGCCTTCGTGGGTAACAGTTGGCAGGACTGCCGTCCCCCAACACCGGGTAGAAAAGACCTGAGTTCTAATCCAGTCAATATCGGGAGGAATTTATGGGTTTTTTTTTTTTTTTTTTTTCCACAACGTGGCTCAGTTTGTCGGTCTCAGTCGAGGGTAGCATTGTTTTTTCTCCCGGAAACACGGTTTTTTCGTTCAACAAACAGAAAATCGCCGGTTTTTAGTCGCCGGTGCTCCTAAAAACCCAAAAAAACAACAAAATGGCGAAAATGTAAAGGACATTAATGTGACTTCTTTTACAATGTAGAAGTAGCGATAGAATATGAAGATTTAATATGAAGATTATATTTCAATCTGTTTCTTTAAGATCTTGTGACGCAGATTTTTGTTTCCTTTTACATTGTGCAATGAAAATTAATTTCATGCAAAAACATATAAAAAAAAAAAAATTGCTACTACTGTCCATGGTGCCATCGACCAATTGATTTTACTGACAGTAAAGAAATTATAAATGCATTTGTACAATTTTTTATGTTTTAATTTTTCTAATTGCAGTATGAAAGACAGAATAGCAATTAGCAAAGATTTCTTCCTTGTTCCTTTTGATAGATGTCGAAATTCGTTAATTGGCTAAAGAAAAAGGGTGGAATAAAAAAAACATTACAGACGGGGAGAAATATATTTTCTTATTAGTCTCAAGCACCGCTTCTTTTAGATGACATTTCGTATTATTTATTTATTCATAATTCTGTCAAAGAATTAGCTCATAAAAAATGTATATTTAAGGTTGGCTTTTACTGTCTGAACACTACCAAGACAGATTATTAAAATTATTTTCCTCATTTTATATTTATTTAACGTAACGTAACGTAACTATAATGTTAAATAATCTGTTTTTGAGAAAATCAGATGAAATTTTAATACCAATTCCACTAAAGTACTGTCTACTAATTACTAACTACTTTAAAGAAATTTTTTAATTCTCTGTGTATAGATACGAATGGCAATATCAAGTACAGTTAGGTTCTTTTATTAGTTTTGGATTTAAATGTAAACTTCTAGATGGGCTTTTTTGTTATTATAGAATTATTTTAAAGAATAATTTATAACAAAATTTCGCATTCAACTTTGGTTTTTACTGCCGGGAGAAAGAACCATTTCAACAAGCACAATTTTTGCTTCAACTGCATAAGAACACACACTTTAATTTGTAATATACTGATATGCAAAAAGTTAAGAGAGAAACACGAAAAATTCGAATATCTAGCATGTCATTGTATTTTTATAAATTTGGACGCGACATACAAAACAAATATTTACAACTATCCATAATCAAGTGAGTTCATTGATCGAAAAATGAAAAAAAGTAAACTTCGATTGAACAAAGAAAATTACAAATACCAAATATGATCTCGCAATACCACCACATCTTCTAATACTAAATACTGGAGTATGCAACAATGACATCCCCACTCCCAAATGCATGGAAATATGAAGAGAAGAAGGTTGCAAATACGTCTTCCTAGAACATTCAAAGCATGATCTGTAGGATTAATATCGAGAGACTTTCCAGGTCAAAGATCCCTTACAAAAGGGACCAACAAAGTTTTGGATTTCGTGATGAAATTTCATACAAAGCCTTTACGATTTCCGATTACAAAGACGAAGTTTGAATAAAGATGCCTGTCCAAATAAATGAATCACAGCTTTCACAATTGGCTCTTTCAAATATCTTGTTACAACGAGATAAGCGTTCTCGCTACATGAGAATCAGTTTGCAGTATGAATCTTGAGTCATCTGTGAAGAAAAGTGACACTTCAGTCGTTATCAGTTCCAGTTTAATTAGCCAGCTGTTGTTTATATAATGTGTGTGTAGGAGAGAGGAGATAAATACCATTAGACAATTAGTGGGAGGGAGGAGATAAATACCTCCTCCCTCCCACTAATTGTCTAATTGGCTGTCTAATTGTTATGCCTCATAACAATTAGACAGCTTTTACAACTGCTGAACATCAGCAGAGCAAATACCCTCTCCATCAATAAAATCTCAGCTCGATGGATTCCAAAGTTACTGAAAGAAGAAAAGGCTCACAGAGAATTATCATTTAAGAACTCCATATCTAAATGCTAATGGTGACTTAAATTTTTAAAAGGTCACTCCTACAATTAGACATGAAGACAATTATCAGAATTAAATGTAAAATATATATATATATTTTTTTTTTTTTATTTTTTTTTTTAATTCATAATATAATTTTTGATAAAATTTGATTTGTTACTGAATAGTAGTGTATCCCAAGCTTATGTTTTTTCTTTGTTCTAAAAGCATTGGAGGATACTTCCCAAGTTCGGAAATAAGACAAAGGGCGCTGCCTAGCAACCGCGAACACTGTTTACTGGCAAACTTGGATAGAAACAAATCCATCTCGCCTAAGACACCTGGGCGTCTTTTAAACGACTTAAAGCACGCCTTCGTAAGTTAACGAAAGTCCGGTGAGTACAAAGCAAGTCTTTTATTTATTTATTTATTTTTACGTTAAGGCTAGATGGCGTTAACGTTAACAAAATTCATCATGGTTGGGGGGGAGGGTCAGCATTTCAGTATGAAACTTTAACAAATTTTTACTGATAAAATCCTAAAGGATAAAACTTCGGATTTAATATTACTTTGAAGCTGTCAAACTGCAATGCAAATATATTAATCTTCTGAGAACAAAAGATTAGAGTAAAGGGCAAAACTTTTGCCCTTTACTCTAAAGTCAGCTAAAAGTTTTCGTTGAGCACCATTTTCAGTTGTAATCATTTTATAATACGAGTGGCAATAAAATAAACACAAAGTGAAGGGGCTCAAAAATAGTTTATTTTTATTCAAAATAATCACCACCTGATTGAATGCACTTATTACATACATTGTTCTAAACGTTTCTGAAAAGGGTCAGCGATGGCATCCAAAGAGATGATGATCAGTTCGGCGGTTATGTCTGTAGCTGTGTTCCATCAAACACAGCTGCTAAATTTCATTCTGGGTTGCATCTTGCGTTTAAAAGGACAAACAACACAAAAAAGTTAACAACACAAATATACACTGTCCTATCATTAATATCCGGACACCTACCTTTAGACAAAAAAAAAAAAAAAAAAAAGAGCTTTTATTGTGTCATTTAATATTTTGTGCTGAAACCTTTTGCTTTTCTGACGGGCTTCAATCTTCGCGGCATACTCTCAACCAGCTTTTTATAAATGTTAAATGATGTGTTCCTCCACTCGGCCTTTAACGCAGCCACCAGTTCGGCCTTGTTCTTTGGGCGATCTCGAGGCACACGTACCCGACGATCCAATACATCCTAAAGATGCTCGATAGGGTTCAGAACAGTAGTCTGGGCTGGCCAATCCAACTTTTCCACACCCATGTCCTCAAACCATTCTGTTACGACCCGAGCAGTATGGCTAGGCGCGTTGTCTTGCTGATACAAGTTTGGGCCTTCCCCGAAGTATTGCCATAATGTTGGAAGTATATAATTGTCCAGGCTGTCCTGGTATTGCACAGCATTCATGGTTTTTTCGATAACGACTAATGGGCCCAAGCCATATCAAGAAAGCAACCCCATACTTCATTGTTGGGAGGATACAATCAGGAAAGAACTGTTCCTCTGACATTCGCCACACCCAGGAACGGCCATCAGACTGGTAGAGTAAGAACCTCGACTCGTCTGTCCATAGACTGGTAGAGTAAGACTGTTTTCCACTACTCTACAGTCCAGGATTCGCGCTTCTTACATCATGTTAATTGGGGTCTAGCATTTGTTGAGGTGATCAATTCTGTTGAACTGTTGAGGTAATTCTGTTGAACGTGTCATCTTGCATACTCATTTTTGCAACTGTCTGTTGGAAGCCCAGTGTGCATGTTTATAGCAGGTACTGTGACGTGTTGCATGCAGGACTTGTTTCCCCATGCATGGAGGAGTGTCGGTTATTAATGGTAGGGCAGTGTATGCGTACTATTATCACATAATTCACCCTGATTTGGGCAGCAAATGGCCTCAGGAACTCACTTCACGCATGCATGAGCTGCATTCCACATTTAATAAATGAAAATTGTATATCTGTCATGCTCAATTATGATTCAACAGCTGATAGTGAGACGCAGTAAAATTTTAAAAAGTGGCTTTGAATTTCACAAGACAGATTATGGCTTCATCTGCCAAATGTAGAACTTCTACCCTTAGGTGGATATTTAATGATCTCCAATTATCCGAGGGTGGAGGCTTAACGATATTCCTTTAACACTGCTAAATGAGTATCATATTAACAAAGGAGTCATACACGTATAAAGGCTATATACACTGTGTGGCTGCTTTATTCCGGACACCTATCCTTTTTTGGTGTACGCCTTCAATAACGACTCACGTGTCCATACCATTCGATATCAAATAAGTGGGCAGATAATTAGAGATCCAGTCTGTGTGCAATTCAGTGCGAAAATGGGCAAGAAGAAAGATTTAACTAATAATGAACGTGGCATGCTAGTCGGCGCTAGAAGCGCCGAAATAAATATTTCGGAAACTGCAACTCTAATAGACAATTTTCGAGATTGGTCCAATAACCAAATAACATTCAGCCAACGGCGATTCTGTGGCCAAGAACATTTCGTTGATGCGAGAGCCCGATAAAGGTTAACAAGGACTGTAAAGAGTGCACAACCCGCCGTACCTTGTCACAGACGTAGCATCTCAGCCGATTACCAAACTAGATCCCACACCAGTCAACAAAAACAAGGTACAGTAATATTGGGCTCATGAGGACCAACACTGGAGGATTGGAAAAAGATTGGCCGGTCTGACGAAGCTCGGTTCCTGCTGTTTCACCATAATGGGAACACCAGAATATGGCGAAAACAGCAAGAGTCAATGAACATTTCAACACTAGTCAACACTACTCTGCAATAATGCAGACTGGTGTTAAAAAATATGAAGGTGCGGGGCGTATTTTCGTGTTACATGTTGCTGTCCCTCTTGATACCAGCCCGTATCAAGCATTTCCAAAATAATCCGCGGGTAACCAACTCCCTTTTAAGTAGGTGTACCTAATGAAATTGTCACTCAGTGTTGTTATTAGGATGCGATAGCTGTTGTTGTTGGGTATTAGGAGCATCGGCAACTAAGGCCACGTTGCTCCATGTATATTGTCTGTAAATTGCGTGTGTTCTGAGGTCGATTTTATGTTTGCTGGACAAAAACCAGAGTTTCCGGGAGGAAAAACCTTACTACCCTCGCCTGAGACCAACTAACTCAGCCACGTTGTGAAAAAGGCCCATAAAAAATTCCTCACGCCATCGACGGGACTCGAACTCCGGTTTTTTCCACCCGGTGTGGAAAGAACGGCGATTCTACCAAATGTGCTACCCACGAGGGCAGGCTATAGTTACAATACATATCTGTCAGTAGAAGGCATTATATACACTTACTGGCCAAAAAAAACTAGAAACCCTTATTCAATATCTAGTAGGGTTACTTTTGCCCGAATTGCAGTCCGTACATGTCCAACATGGATTCCACTAAGTGTATGAAGGAGTTCAGCTCCACGTTTGACCATTCTTTCATCAGGATATTTGTCAGCTACTATGTTATGGTGGGTAGAGAGCTGCGAAGCCGAACTCCAACATATTCCAGACATTCTCAACTGCATTAGGAGGTGGATAATTCGGCTGCAGGGGTAGATCAAAATCTTGGGAATGTTCCTAGAATCATTCAGATAATTTTTGCACAGTGGATAGTTATCGTCTTGAAAGAATCCATCGCAATCTAGGTAAGAAAGAAGCACGGCAGTGTGAAGGTGGTCCGATATGACAGAAAGATGTTCATCGGAGGTAACACGACATTCTATTGGCATGAGCGGAATCAGTCAGTACCAACAGAACTTATTCCATGATATGATGCCACCTCAAACCTTTGGTGGGCATGAGATGTATGACTTCAAGAGGTTCACGCCATACGCTACCTTGATGCAAAAAAAAAAAAAAAAATGTTTCCTTTTAGAGATGCATTTTTTGAGATAGTTGCTTTCGACACGCTAGTGATTTCCTTTATTTCCTCAATGTGGTTCCTGCTAAACGTGCTCCAAATATTTCTAAAGTCGGAAAGATCCTGTCTTTCCAAAGATCGAATCGACTACGAATCCCCAAAAATCATACAATATTTATCTGATAGCAAGGAACTTGTGATCATACCATGTGAAACCTTACATTTGCATACCATACGTTTAATTATCAGTCGATGCCGATTACGAAAAGGTTTCTAATTTTTCGACCAGTGAGTGTAGATACTGTAATAATGCGTGGATTGGTAGTAGCACAAACGACCTATGCAAAATTTTCCATCATTCAAAGGACAATTAACGTCGTATAATACTGTATTTATCAAATTGGCTTAATGGACATTAATATGCTTTGCATACTGTACGTTTCGTAGTATAGGATGCACACTGATGTATATTAATTTTTAATCTACATGTCTTTTCTCATTATGTTTTGCTCCATCGTTTAACTGTATTACTCATAGCACAGTAATAAGTTTTTAGTGTTAAAAAATCACTTAGAAACTCGTTCGCACTGAAAATAAACTTCATTTTTTTACAAATTACATAGTAAAATTGATTATACCTGACTTCCGAGAGAGAAAAAACTAAACTGTTTCGAATAGACTACGTTTATTTTTTTTTTAACTTAAAAGTCAGATATCATTATCGGATAAAACTAAGCACACAGCAGAGGTTTACGTCCACCGATGAAAAAAATTTCGACAGGATAAGAAACTTCCGCTTTCTGGAATAATCTCTGTTACGGTGTCAGGTCATTAAACTGGTTGGTTAGAAGTGTGATTGGTAGCTACAACTCAATTAACCGAACATTATTTCTTAACGTAAACTTAGTTGCTGTACTTCTCCTTTGAAGTGCGTAGTTTTATCAAGTAACCCGACCTATTATTTTATTAGCATGATAAGATTTGGTTTGTTACCATATCTTTAAAATAAAATGAAAAAAACTTAAATTCTTTAAAAGGCAAAGTATTGATCTTGATCTTTACTTTTCTTCAAGGAAACTTTGAGGGAGAGATTGAGAGAAGGAAAGGAAAAAAGATGAGCAACGCAAAACATAATTCGACAGCTGAGAAAGAATGAGAGACTAACGGTGAATGAAGTAACAACAGACTGTTCCCGACAGTATGAAAATCCGTCCTATCGTCCCTTTGCCGAATTTTTTTTTTCTTTTTTTCAATAAAAATATGTTGTTGTTGTTGTTGGGTTTCAGGAGAATCAGCGAATAAGGCCATATTGCTCCGTTTATGTGTTCTGAAGTCGATTTTCTGTTTGCTGGACGAAAAACCCGAGTTTCTGAAAGAAAAAAAATGCTACCCTCGCCTGAGACCGATTAACTCAGCCTCGTTGTACCCACGATTAACTGTTCTACCCACGAGGGCTTGGTATGCTCAGTACACACATCCCACTGACGAAAAATTTAGGGATGCGTCGAGTGTGTGCAAAATTTGTTCCAAGCTTGCTGTCAGACGATCAAGTGAACTACAGGAAAGCCATCGCAGGTGCTTGAGCGAGTACAGAGAAGGAAAACAAGATTGGTGAGGGAAACGAAGGGATCCTCTTACCAAGAAAGGTTTAGGTTCTGCAAAGTGCAGCGTCTGGAGACTAGGCACCTGCGAGGTGATCTTATTGAGACGTATAAGGTCTTGAATGGGTTGAGCAGGCTCAATTCTGATGGGATTCTTCCTCTTGCTCAGATTACGAACCTGGGGGTGGGCATAAATTCAAATTGAAGAAAGACGGTTGTAGAATCGACGTGCGGAAATTTGCCTTTAGCCAGCGGGTAGTTGATTTCTGGAACAAACTGCCACCTGTCGTTGTGGAAGTTGATAACTTAAACAAATCCAAGGAATATTGTTATTATTGTTATTATTTGGTTTTTAGGGGCATTAGCAACTAAGGCCATATTGCTCCGGGGATTTGCGGTGGTCATTCCCTAACCTTTCCGCATCCTCCGTATTTGGTGGCTCACGGGCTCGAACCCCGGTCTAATCAAGAAGCATGTGCTACGCACTGCTGCTCCTGCCCACCTGGCTACGGAGGCGCCTCCAAGGAATAACTGGACAAAATGTTTGAGAGAATGGATATGTTAAATGGTTGTGCGAGAGTTTTTTTTTTTTTGGCTGATGCTACATAAGCTTGCTTTCTTGCATCACATGCCTCTACTACTACTACTATTATTTATTCGAAAAATCTATGCAGGATCTGAGCTTCATAACAAAAAGTGATGATTGGCAATGAGGGTTGGGTGTTCTCCCCATAACCATGGAGCATTAGGCACCACGAATTTGTAACTAGGGGGAGAAGCATTACTGCTGTTTATTGTGTTCAGGTTTAGATGGCTTCAAAAATGGAAGGAAGAATGTCTGGATCCGATTCTGCATCACGTCAATGTGTCCAGTCACAAGGCAATGACAGGTGAGCAGTTCTTGGCGGCCAAAAAAAAAAAAAAAAAAATCACAGTAATGAAGCAGCTTTCAAACTTCCTCGACCTTGCATCGTCTGACTTCTGGCTGTTCCTTAAACTGATAATGGGGCTTCGGGGTCGTCGTCGATTCGCTACAGTAGATAACATCGAAGAAAACGCAGAGCGGCTCTAAGTGAGTTAAAAAAAAAATACAATTTTGAAGAATGTTTCAAAGCTTGAGAAGACCGATGAAGCAGGTATGTGTGTGTTGTGCAGAAGGAAGGTACTTTGAAGGTGATTTGAAGGTGAAAGTTAGGTTAGTAAGCCCAACTGTTCACCCAATAAACTTTTATAGTAGGATTCCGGGAACTTTTTGAATGTACCTCATATTTCACGTACTGAAATTTCTGGAATGTGTGCAATTTCGTTATGTAATAAATCACGGTGGAATGCCTCTTTGCCATTTTTATTCGGAATTAAACATTTTAGATATTGCACGTGTTGTAACTGTCGTAGTTCAGAAACAGACCGGAGAAATACAGTCAAAGAATCATCTAACTTCTAGACAACTCTTTGATTGCGATAACTGTGGGAAGAAAAGAATAATATCATACCAAGTTTTCTCATTTCACGCCCCTGACCGTAATAACATCCATAAAGGAGAAATTAAAGTAGAGGCAATCAAAATACTGACGGAGACATTTTCGCTACTTTATTCCTTATCTAATGTTTCGTATGTTGTTAGTAGTGACCGTTCTATTGATGATCTCCTTCACTCCTCAGGGTCAACTATTACAAGTACTTCCTTTCGGCACTAGTAGCAGTCAAAGACAGCAGTCTAATAAAGTCTAATAATGGAATCCCAATTAGAAGCTCATATTCTCCCATCCCACTTCACAAGTAAGCGTGACACAAAGTAAGGATCCTTCTAATGAGACCATGAGCACAATGGAAACAATGAGAAAACTATACAAACAATCTACGATGGATCACTGAAATCCGCTACTGTGATTTAAAAATAGAGGATTGCAGCCCTATTGCGAAGTAGAACCAACAAAGTAGAAACAAAACAGTCAGCCCTAAGAAAACTATGAACGTGTTCAATATAGGAAAATTCCTAGATTGTTGAATTTTTATTTAAGCTTTATCCATGGACATTGTGTCACTTTAACTGATGCTGTACTTCGGTTTTTACATTGGATGACTTTTATTTCACGTACTGAAATGCCTGGAATGTGTGCAATTTCGCCATATAGGAAACCATGGTGGAATGCTTAGTCTTTTTATTTAGAATTAAACAGTTTCAATACTGCGAGTATTGCGGTACAATAGAAAATATTGTCTTTTCTATTATCCGTAAAAAATTTTATACAAAATAATCGCGGTTATCCGAAACAACTGAAAAAGAGGACATATCGGATAACGCATTTAAAATAATTATCAGAAAAAAAACTGACTATCTACATATAAAAGGGATGAAGGGAAAAAATTAACGTAAAACATTTCATAATTTCAATTTATGCATTACACATTACAGAGTGATCACTCAATTATGACCACCTGCCTAATACTTCGTAGGTCCTCCTTTTGCCCTCAGTACAGCAGCTATCCGACGTGGCGTTGATTCAACAAGATGTTGGAAGAGTTCGGGAGGTATGGCCAACCACCAAGCTGTGTGTAATGCGGTCAGCAATACAGGTATGGATGTGATTGGTGTATCAGACGCCTGATATGCCTTTCCATAGTATCCCACAAGTGCTCTATGGGATTAATATCGGGGGAGTTCGGAGGCCAATCGATATGCTGGAAGTAAGAACTGTGTTCCTCAAACCATTCCTGCACAAGTGTCCGATGGCTTGGCACATTGTCACCTTGGAAGACACCATCGCCATTCGGGAAAAAGTGTAACATAGCGGGGTGTACACAGTCAGCAAGCAGTTGACAATAGCGGAGACCACGGATACGTTGTTCCACATTCATCAGGGGTCCAAGTTCCTGCCAGTGAAACATGCCTCATACCATACAATCGTCTCCACCAGCCTGTACTTTTGATACCATGCATGATGGATCAAGAGCCTTATGTTGTTGACGCCAAATCCATACACAACCATCCATGGTGTGCAGTAAATAACGTGACTCATCTGACCAGCACACCTTCTTCCAGTCTTCTAACGTCCAACTTGCAGGCTCTTTGCATCAGGCGAGTCTTTTACGCCGATGAACCTTGGTTAGGAGAGGATGCCGTAGGGGTCGTCTACTGGTATAGCCCATGTGTGCGACGCATGGTCATGCCAGATATTGTTAGGGGTTGGCCCCATGTTGTCTTAGGTAGTCAACTCTTCAACAGTGCTGCGCCTGTTCGCGTCGTCGGACCCGGCGCTCACCTCTAACATCAACCTTTCGCTGACCTTTGCAGTTTTTCCGTCGGGTCATTGTTTGACCATTTTGACGCCAGTCCTGGTACACTTTAACTACGGCGGATCTCGAACACCCAATCAGTTCAGCCATTTGGGAAATCGAGGCACCAGCTCGTCAAGCACCCTTAATATGTCCTTTATCAAAGTCCGATAAATCCTTCCTTTTACCTATCACGCTCGGAATTTTACTACCTACTGAACCACTGACATCTCATCTATGCTAAGTAGGTCGACTAACTCAGCACTCTCGTACCTCACGTGGTCAACAGGTCGCATTCAGTGATCACTCAATGTATGTGTACATGCTGTACACATTACTATACATGCTGATCCTGCTTAAAATATTTGGCAATGCGTGTAGATGAATAATTACGCTCACGTTTCTGTATTTTCTTCAAGTATATCAACTGGTTCCCATTCAGCCCTTCTTAGATTCGATCCATCTAGTAGCGATCTGAAGGGTTTTTACGCTTCCTTGGCTATTGGTTCCTGTGGTGTATATTCATCAATATCCCTCTTCATTAAACTAGGTCTCATCCGGATTAGTACAATTAATGGTGAATTTTTTTCTTCATTTGTCAAAATATAACTTGAATTGTTAAGAAAATCTACAGATAAATTGCGGTTCATTCATGCTTTGTCCCTAATTTCGGGACAAAAAAATATTTAAAGAACAAGAAATACGCATTTTTTCATTATATTAGTCTGTCTGGCCTACATATATATTTTTCTAAATCAGAATGTCCCAATTTTTTAGTGACTTCGCTTTAGAGGTGGTTATAAACATTGATGATTGTGTTAATAATTTGTAAAATTTCTAGGAGTACTAGAATGGACAGCCCTACAGCATTTTTTAAGCTCTTGCAACCATACTAACCTTGACATTTATTAATTAGGCTATATTGTTTCGCGTATATTGTCTGAAAATCGTGTTCTGCGGTCGATTTGTTGTTTGCTGGTCGAAAAACTCGAGTTTCCGGGAGAAAAAGCCATGCTACCTTCGCCTAAGATCGACTAACTCGGCAATTGTGAAAATGTGCCATAAAAATTCTTCACATCAATGACGGAATTCGAACTCATGTCTTTTCCACCAGGTGTGGGGAGGATAGTGATTATCCCAACTATGTAACCCACGAGGAAAAGTAATTAAGTGAATGATGTTTTCTCATATATTCGAATTATAACGATAATTGTTATAACGATAGAAGCGTCCCCTGAAAAAGATCAAGCAATAAATTTTAAATATGAGTTGTGAGAACATAATACAGTAATAGAAAATGACGCCTATTTTGCATAGATTCTTGTTTATACTCTAGCAGAACCACTAGGTCAGAGTACCCACGTGAGCACAGTTAGTGGATTCGCCATCCTCCCCACACCGGGTGGAAAAGATTTGAGTTCGAGTCCCGTCGATGACGTGAGGAATTTTTATAGGCCTTTTTCACAACGTGGCTGAGTCAGTCAGTCTCAGGCGGAAAGGTTAGCATGGTTTTTTCCTCCGGGAAACTCGGGTTTTCGGTCCAGGGAACAGAAAATCGACCATAGAACACAAGCAGACACGATACACACAGCAATACAGCCTTAGTTGCCGATGCTCCTAAAACCCTATTAAATAACAGACCAGAGTAGTTTGCAATTTATATTGACAACGCACACAATTGTTAACCGTTTTTTCCAGTCTCAACTACGTTTCTTTGTATATCATGTGCTATTTCTGAAAATCCAAGGTAATTTAGAATACACAAAAAGCACACAGTTTTCGCCAAGCTCCAGTCATATTCGACTGGAACTTGTTGTGCAAGCTCCAGTCGAATATAGCTTATATAAGCTTTGAAAAACAAACCATAATAATTCAAGGAGAAAATCATATCGCTTCGACTGAGATCGGCTATCTTTTATCGATCTTGAATACCTACTTTATTTTCAAAATAAAGTAATTTTCAAAATACACTGTTTGAAATAAATTTTCGTGAAGTACTTGAAGGTGCGCAGTATTAAATAAATTGTTCGAGGCAATCGCACAATAAGGCCAAAGGACACCTACAATTTATCTGTACAAGTGCAGCATCAGGATAAATAAAAAAAAATAAAATAAATAAAAAAAAAACACTATTTTCTGATCTGATCTGTTGTTGTCTCAGCGTCAGTGATACGATATCTAATGTACCTTTTAACCTTGAGAAAACAGAGTTCCGCTTTAATTAATGAGACATTCTCTTAGGATGGATTCGCTATTGTCATTCTCTAGCAATGCTTGAGAAGGTCATTTCAGAAAGCAATATACTTGTAAGACCGTAACGTATAGGGTAAAATATACATCTGGGAATTGTTTGATACCGATACATCATTTTTACGATCTTCAATGCATTTATAACACCCTACACTTCCCTCTGGAATGCATTAAAATGGTGTACGAGTAGTACTAACTGTGATGGGAATTCTTTATGATTATAGTGTATGAAAGTAAAGGGACCTTCCTCCTATTTCCTTCTGTTTAAATCATTTCTTAGTTCCTGAAATGTTTTTTAGAATTTTAGTGGTAAATTTTTAAAGTTGAAGCTATGAATTTATTTTGGCTTATGAAGAATTTAAATAATCTCCACCGCAGCTAATGGTATCAATTAATTAACAACTGAGCATCGATAATTTTCATAATCTCGACATTTATTGTACCTGAACTAGAGAGCATCACAGTTGGTTTCTAGTGTCGAGTGGAACTGGTCGATGTTTTTTGGTATGCGTACTTCTTAATAGTGTAATTTAAAATATCAAATTTTATAAATTCATATACTGCTATTTTGGATATCTCCTTCCTTCCTTCCTTTTTGTTTTTAAGCTGGAGAATGATTCCACTGCGAAATTCAATCGTCAGACACTGAACATAATATCTAGTTAATTGGAACTTTTATAAGAATTAACGTGTGCATGGTAATGGTCGTATGGTGGGTGATATGTGCGGAAAAGAGCTATAAAGCCATGTTTCCAAATCAGTTCACCAGAAGTGGAGAATGGACAGAATCTCGTCGACTTCCAGAGGCACGACTATCAGTGTGCGCGCGTTTTACACTTGTTACAACAGACGGCTGGGCTTGTCCTTTGCAAGGGGGTTATTTCAAGGCAAGTATCCACACCAAACTCTACAAAGAATGCACTACAGGAGTAGTAGAACTTCACAGAAGTCGCTGATCGCGGTCACCAAATGGAAAATAGTGCTACGTAGTAACAGAAATGACAAAGACACTTCTATGGAACAGTGCACGTACGGACGAAACCACAGAAGATATTGGAACCTATCTGTTATACTATATATCGACCCTACAGATTGCTGGAGGAAGTGTAATGATGTGGATGTTTACGTGGCATACCATTGGTTCGGATCACACTGGTAAAAGCATCGTGAATTTTTGAAAAAGTGGTTTAAGGAACACAGGAAAAACTAACTATCTGCCCTTTCCAGCCCAATCGTCGGATCTCAATCCCATTAAATATCTGTGAACTGAACTGGAAAAGCGTATCAATGAACACAATACTCTGCCCATATCACTGCAGAAAATGAGGGTAGTTTTGTTACATGAATGGTTCAACAACCTGACACATGGCTCAGCATCATGTTGGACCAGCGACGGTCCAACAGGTAACCATAACTCGTGGCCATTTTAATAAAGTGGCCAGCCAGGAGATTATTAATCGTGATAGTTTTATGTTCTACGCTCTTTTCTCGCCTGTTTCTCGCCCTTTATGGCAATTATGTCACAACAGCACTACAATTGTAATGAAACAACGTTCGAAAACACTTGTAGAGTTTGTTATAAACAATTCAGTGGTAATTCATCGATCAAATGCTATATCTATAGGTCTAGATAAAAAGATCTAGTAGTGTATCTAGTTCATATTCCATATGAAATATCTTAAGTTTTAATGGGATTCAAACATCAAAGACAACTAGGGTAAATTTCGATTGAATTTAAACTCATTTTCTTCTTGGAAATCCAGTGACTAGAAATATAAACGAGAATATCTTCTTTATTTATTCTTGATTTCCAAGATAAACATGCACTCATTTGGATAATATATTCCTGTCTCCTCTTACCTCCTCACGACTGAACCGAAGTCTCAGGTAATAGCCTGTTGAGTGATTTAATACCGCCTATGACTTCCTTTTGGACATAATTTGAAACCCTCTCTAAATCCTTCGTATAGCTGCTGGTCTAAAGAGATTCTTTAACTATGCAGTTCTGCTGGTATTTTATTTTTCGTAGCAAAGTAGCTTCATTAAATTTAGTGACGTGGTTGTTTTCCAGCTACTGACAGTTTTTGTGGTTGGTTCGGACAATACACACATGCTTTTACGAAAAGAAACATTAAACTACTCAAAACAGCTTAAATGAGAGAGAGAGATTTCCTTTGAAAGTCCTTTCTTCATTAATGAGACTAACATTGCTTTGCATTCAGAGAAGATGCCTTGCTTGCTTACTTGCATTAATTCATTTCATATCAGGTAACCAGTTAAGGAAGCCGTTGAAAATCTCCAGCACTGATATACAGAAGAGAAATGAAAAATTATTTGTGAAAAATAAATTACAGAATATTTAAGATCACGGTTTTGACCTGTGAAACTAGAGAATTAATAATATGAGCTCGATGGCGTGTACAGTATGCTGCCTTTGATCATCAAACATTGCTTCAATACATGCGATTGACTTTGGAATTACTCTAATTGACTGTAGAATCTTCAATACGATCAGCATGAAAGTGCCTCTTTCATTCTATTAACAGGTAAAAGGAAGTTTACATCTATTTTATTATTTTTTTAATGATTAATATTACATTACATGTGCTACATTCCGGGCTCATCAGAAATAAAAGAAGATTTTTATTTCTTAAATAAAATATCTTTAAACTGTTTTTTTTTCTGCGATTAATAGAAGTGACAAGTAAATGGCTAATTATCTTATTATCAATTAATTAACTATTACTGTATAAAAATGCTTTTCACTAAACTAACCACACAGCATAATGTTCACTGAACTTTTTGCAATGACTCATATACGCAGTGCTTAAACCGGGAAGTTTTCTTTTCTACACATCTGCCATATTGAACATTTCTTTCTCGAAACAGTGCATGACAAATAAACTATCCAGTGCTTCAGTTGCAACATACCGTACATGAATTAGCTGTGATATGTAAACATAAAATAAATACTTTTCAAACTTATTTTTTTTGTATTTTTATGAAATTTAGGATGCTTCTATTAAGATACTATATTTAATAATAATCTTGATATAGATTCTCTTAATCTCTGTTTGGAGAAAGTAGTGTTCAATAGCCTTCCCCAACTATATTAGGATACTTCGGCAAATCTTTCTAAAAGACCTAAACAAAGTTATGAAAATCTATCCAACTGGCAATCAAATTGTTACATGCGTAAGAACAGGCAGACAGATGGACGTGGATAAAAACAATATCCACATTACGCATGTGCGAAAGCGCTAAAACAATCGCTCTTAGTCGCACTGGCGAATATGGGGCAACCTTTAAAGATTGTTCAATTCGTTAATACTATATACCTAGGGAATTAAAGCAACGAGTAAATCATAAGTGCAGCATGTCCACAAATTAATTGACTGCGTGTATTCCATGGTCGATTTGTCTTATCTATGACGAAAAAGATCTGGAATATTCCTGAATCCTAGTCTTTTTGGACCACAAATTAAGGGTCTTCCTAGGGAATGCGATGGCTCTGAATTAAAGCAAAGATAACTAGAGTCACACACCATCAGCGTATGGCGTCTGTAAATTCATATTCTAAGGACAGTTGGTTCGTTTGTGAACTGAAGAAAATCCCTCAGAAAATAGTACCACCCCCATCTGAAACAAAGTAAATCAGCCCCCACTTCGAAAAACCAAGTTTTTCGTGCCTCAACGAGATTCGAACCTGGACTGCAATACGGTGAAGTGTTAAGAATCACAACTTCGGGGAACAGCAAGCGTAGGGTGGTTCCATATTGCTAGCCTTGATGGAATTCCTACGCTACCAGTATAGAGCCACTGCCAGTGATAAATGGGATGAGATATGTTTAATAGTTGTCTTATCTTCGACCAAGCGTGGCTTTCCTTAAATACTCCTTCGTGGCCAAAGGTTGTAATTGATTTTCCCCAGCGGAGAAAATCTGTAATTTCGGAGACTAAATTGCGATATGCAGCATGTGAAAGCAACGTATTATAACGAAAAAACAACAGCAGGAGGAGAAACAAAGTAAGAGATTGTAAATTTATTTATTATTTTTTTTTTTATTTATAGCAGTATGGTATGTAGGTACTAAATTATTATCTAGTTAATAGAAATATCCGAAAATTTCGGTACTATTTAGTTACAATGTCAGTTACAGTTCCTTCGCATTTCACGCCACAATCGATTATAGAATTCGGGTGACGCTGCGCAAGACATAATTCTTGTGTGAGGCAGTTTAGCCAAACAATAAATTTCTTGGTTAATCGATAGGAATGCATGGGTTTATGAAATGCAAGTATCCCATTGGGGAAATTATCGGGAGTAGCAGCAAAGCCCATTGAAATAAATGGAAAACTTCAAATATTATACACTGCTTGTAAATGAAACTGCACCACTGAAAAGGAGTGCATGCTTTGAGCTAAAAATAGGTAGAATGTCATATCAATATTGACTAGAAATAATTATCTGTATTAATTGAACAGTGTTTAGTTAAAAATGCGGTAAACAGAGTGATGTGCAGCCACCACGAAAAGTGGTAGGAATTCGAAGAGGTGGCGTATGTCATCTTTGTAAACATTAAGATATGCTTCTTGCACTTGTGCTGTAAATTGAACAACAGTAGTAATGAGTTTAAAGGGGCGGAGGTCAGCGAACGTCCCATGGTATCCCAAATGTGTTGGATGGGCAAAAGAACTGGTGAACATGCAACCAAGGAAGCATGCCCACATGACATCGGCACTGTCAGGACGTGAGAGTCATGTAAGGGAGGGAATCTTCGTAATGGAAAATAGCGTTTGGGGTGGAGCACAGATAGAGCAGAAACGCTGGTTTTAGGAGTATTTCAGCATAGTGTCTCCCCTCAATGTGCCATCAATAAGGTGAATCGCCAGGTGAGCGGCTATTATAACTGATGGCTTCCCATACCGTGATTCCAGTGTCCGCTCTGCCATGCCGCGCCTTGGTGGAGGCTAGATTAACTGTCCCCGGCGTGTCACCAGACGTGCATACGGTCGTCACTGGATCCTAGACAGAAAAGTAAATCGCCACTAATGCCAACGTGATACCTTTCTTGGTCCCTGAGCCACTGCAGACAACGACTGAGGGAAAGAAAGAAAGATCTGCTTGGGAACGGGCGACGAAAATGAAGGACTACTTCTTGTATTCGTCTGCTAATCATACTCCCCGACACAGGCAGGCAGGCACACACAGCGTTACAATAACTCGAATTCTGGCGGATTAAAACAGATCTGTTTCTAGTCGGCAGATCAGTCGATCTTTCCGTTCTGATATTCTTCTGATGCCACCATACCCCTGGTGACGTATCCGAGTATCTCTTCCTGTATCCATTGTCACTAACAGCACCAAGGAGTTCAGGAATCAAGGCCCATGTGAATAGTGATTTTCAGTGTTGGTTATCCAGCTTCCGAAAACCCAATTATCAGCCCCTTTTAAAGACCGTCAGCTATATATAACGCCGCCTTAAATGCACTGCTCACTCCTAAACGATCGTTCGCTCACCATTTTGTTTTCCTGCTAACGTTTAACATATACCTCAGATTGCTATATCAGCGAGATAACAGGCACGTTTCTAATTGGCCGATCAGTTTGGCATGACAATCGTTTATGTCCATATACATCACCATATGTATGCAAATGTTTAAAGTAAATCCGTCCGGGGTTTTTATAGGTACGGAAATTCCGACGACCAGCAGTGTTTAGTTTATCGATAATCATTTTTCACTCTCATTGGCTCAACTCATCATTTTTACCCACATTATTCAATTACTGGAATTTTTATTTTTCACCCATCCGTGAAAATTTATTTTTCATCATCCGTTGTCATTACTTTCGAGAAGAAAAACACATATCAATTTTTTGTATTTCACACCGCCTTTTAAAGGACTCGCTCAGAGATGTTAATCCGCAATGTCCCAGTGGTCATCGACAGTAACTCCGTCTAGCTTTTCGATATCGACTTCAGTGTGCCCTAGTGCCCAGTTCTCATTTCGAACCCCTACATAAATGATCTCTGAGTTCATGAATTCTTCCATTGAGAGGCCAGTTTTGCAAATGATTGAAACATTTAGGAGTATCATGACTGTCGGATGTGCTATTTTTTATATCGTAAATAAAATTTCTTTAAACTTTTTTTTTTTTCCCCCGTTTTTATGAGCATCAGCGACTACCATATTAGCCCACTTTGTATTATGTCTGTACAGGAGCACGAGCAGATTTGTTGTTGTTATTTGGTTTTTAGGAGCATTAGCAACTAAGGCCATATTGCTCCGGGATATGCGGTGGTCATTCCCTGAATGACCTTTCCGCATCCTCCGTATTTGGTGGTGACGGGCTCGAACCCCGGTCTAATCAAGAAGCGTGTGCTACGCACTCGAGCAGATTTGTACGTTGTCTTGAGGCGTCAATGTTTAGTATGTATATGTAAGCGACTTGTCTCTTTTTCTGAATATAAAAAAAATAATAATAAAATAAATAATCCCGGTTTACACATGCGAGGATTCCATAGTACAAATACCATGCAGTCTTTGCCGAAACCGATTAAAGTGGCCACGAGTCAAAGTTCCTTCCGTCGATACAATATTTTAACCTATGCCTTTTCCAAAGGGATTACAACCAATGTGACAGCTGCGAAGGCGAAAGTAACTGAAATGTAACTCCGCTTGCACGAAATAGTGAACTAGAAGAAGCACAGATATATTGGAATGGAAAAGGGAAAATATTCCAATTCATCCCTCATTGAAAAACGAGATCAAACTTAATGGAAATTCTTCTTCATTAAACATATGCCTCCCAAGATTTACCAATTTCCCAAAAATGCTTAGGCGTTTTTGAACATTCCCTTAGATCTGGAAAACGCATATCATCTTTTACTGCAGACAAATTTCTTATTAACTGATAGAAGTGGTTCTGACATATGTCAACTATTTATACATTTTCATTTCAACAATTCTCAATGGCCGAATATCCAGGTAAAATCAAATCATTTAAGTCGTTGTGCTACTAGAAGGGCATTAAATATCACACCAGAGATCATCTTCAAGAAATACGATATGATCTCACTAGAAGAAAGTAGATCTACCCATATAATTCTGTTAATCTCTAAGTCCATAAGCCGCCACCCATTTGATTCTCCAAACTCCTGTGGTTTCTTCACCTATCTTTAACGTTAAATTCATTAAATTCGATCACAGCCCCACTAACACTCAAATCAAGATATCTTCAGCACAGTCCGCTGGCAGAGATTCCTCCAACTAATCAATGAATGAGCAATCGATATCCACCTGTCACCAGCACGTTTTTTACACCTGCCTTTCTAGTCACTCGACCTTCAATAATTCCGCGAATTTTGTGCCACTGATTGCAGTATTGTACACAGCTCGACAAAATGTTTTTCATGAATATAGTATTGTGAACAGCGTCGCCAAAGGCGAATATTTGATATAATGTTATCTTAAATTATAGGTGAAAACCTCGTACCTTTGAGTAAGACTGTTAATCTCCCAACACTCAATCGCAAATGATTATAATATGAACTTACCCCCCGTGTATTGTCATAAATGAATCAAGTTAAAATAACTATTAATTAAAATAAGCATGTATTCAACCCTCATATCATGTCAAGGGAATTGGAAAGAATCACGGAAAGACGGCGGCCACCAACCTCCAAAAACCAACCAACACCACAAGCCATCATGAGAATTGAAAAACAATTGTCGCGAAATTCTAAAAAATGACACTAATAAATTAATTCACACATAAGTTAAACTTTAAAATCGTTATTAACTTCTTTTGAGAGACCACCTTATTCGGTTTGTTACCGTGTTCACAAGAAGTACAAAAGTGATTCGCGAATGGTATCCCCCTGTTTTATATCAAATTAACGACTCCTGACACGAGATTATTTATATAAACCAATGTATGAATTGCTATTCATACATGCGCGTAAGAGTCCACGAGTTCGAAATATTATAAGGTCTGCGTATATTAATAGAATTAACGTTTAATCTCATTTCTAATGTTTCGGCAATTAATAATTTAAAATATTCACGCTATTGATTAAGAACCTTGGATTCATTAAAAAGAAACACATGTCCATCAGTAATTTGCATGAAAGCTCAGATGCACCCGTCCTACCTGCTCTAACTGATGCCAAATGCTGCTGTGAGTGTCCCATTGCACGCCGACAGCCAACTCATTGGTCACTTGGTGAGCTAAGGTCTGCGCTGGTGGTACAATGGGATTTATTAGCACAGAATCTTATAGATACCCTTATATCGAGCATGGATCACCACTGTCAGGCCTGTTTAGCCGTTGGAGGGGATTATACTTCGTACTGGTCATGTGACCATAGTTTCAAGCATTTTATATCAACTTCTGTAATATGATCATTTTGGTAATTCTTATACAATTCCTACAAATGCCCCTTATACCTGTCCGAAGTTTCTCGCTGTCTCCTTATTTCATCGCTGTCCTATGGTACACCATCATACCAAATTTTGTCTTGTACAGCGCAAGCAGCAGTAGTTACACCATGTTTTTTACGTGTTCTGTTAATTTTGTCGAGCACTACAGTTGAGATTCGAAATTGGTTCTCCCTGTTCAAATCTGTAGCGTATTGAAATCTTATTTTCCTTATTTTTATCCTTGGACTACACAAACTAAGGGCAGAACATCCAATTGATATCGCAGAAGGCTATAAAATCCTATCATTACTCTACCATTTTAAAAAGTTGGGCATTTCTCCCTCCCCCAATTATTTGGCCATTATAAAGAGTTGAGCGTTTACCCCCGAAATTATTCTACCGTTGTAAAAAAGTTGGAAATTTTTTCGGTTTACCCATAAGACTGACTACCCTTATTATATTCTCTATGATATCGTATTTGTACTCGTACCTTCACTTTGCAGAAAGTTCATGTAAAGGTGTAATTTTCATCAAACAAATGAAAATAAACGCAATGCAGTAACACAACACGATATTACTGATACGGAATCCAATATTACTTGTTTATCGTGTTACCAAACATGCAGTCAGTGATAAATGAATTATGACCACCTGCCTAATACTGTGTTTGGTCGCCCTTCGCGCGCAGCCGCTATTCGTCTAGGCCAGTGATGGCGAATCTATGACACGCGTGTCAACGGCGACACGCCGCGACATTTTGGGTGACACGCCAGTGTTCACCAACCCCCGACAACAACTATTCTCCCTGTTTGAGTTCAGTTCAGCTTTTGCATTCGTGTGAACAAGAAGTGCGTTGAATTATTTTGTGCCAGTTCAACAACAGTGCTGCAGAGATAAGAAAACAATTATCAAAAAGTTAATATCAATAAATATTTCTCATTTCTTGTGAAATTCGTAATTTGTAATACAAAATTTTTATTTCTTTAATATTCTAGCCCTGTTATGGTGGAACCTCAATTTAAAAAAATCCCGATTGAGTAATAAAGGAAGCGGTCGAAGCTTTCAAGAGGCATGGACTGAGAAGTACGGGTTATTGACAGAAATGGCAAATCACTGTGCATACTGAGCCAGGAAACAGTAGTAAGCAGAACGTGGAATGTAAAAAGACATTTTGAAACAAATCATCAGTGACTTTTAGAAAAAAAAAGTGAGGAAGAAAGGAAGAAATACGTTTCTCAGCAGCTACACCGCAAAGAGTGTCCAAATAACTTCCTTAAATTCTTAACAGGCCCTAAGAATTTAACATCAGCAAGTTTCAGCATTGCTCACTCCATAGCTCAGCATGGAAAGGCCCTCAGTAAAGGAGAATTTATTAAAGAAACTCTTCTGAAGTGTGCACCTTTTTTGTTTCAAGATATGCAAAATAAAGATGCTATTATTAAGCGTATTTCTGATTTACCAGTCAGCAGAAATGCCATTAAAGACAGAGTGATGACAATGATCTCGGACGTAAGACATCAATTAAAAGGAGACTTACATAATTTAAATATTTTTCGATTTGTCTTCACGAAACTACTGATGTCACCTCATCGGCTCGGCTGGCCGTCATTGCTAGATTTTCCGATGGTCAGACATTGAGAGAAGAGCTGGTAAAGCTAGAAACAGTGCCAATAAGTACACCAGAGAACGCAATATGCAACACTGTCCTAAAAATGCTCCGTGACCTAAGCATTGATATGTCTAAAGTTGTCTGTGACGACATTATTATTATTTTACGTGTCTGAGTTTGTTTTACTCGTATTTCACTTTTATAATTATTTGACGTTTCAATTTATAATACATAACACCACACATGATTGGACTATTTTTTTTTTTTTTTTTTTAAATAAATGCATATGAAAAGAATTGTTTCTCTTTTATTCCGTGTGGGGTGACACGCCTGCAGAGTCAAGTTAGTCATTTTCCGAATTTTTGACACGTTGAGCCTAAAAGGTTTCGCCATCACTGGTCTAGGCATGACTGCAATAGATCTCTGAAGAAGTCCGTAGGGATCTGCACCCATGATGCCTGCAAGGCTTTCCACAGGGTCGGAATAGATGACGGTTGCATGTCCATAGGCCTCACTTGCCATTCCAAAACATGAAGAAGAACATCCCACAGATGTTCTTCTTCTTCGTCTTGAAATACCCTCTTTCTGTCCAGTAAAAAATGCAACATGACATTGTAGAGCTACCGGTAGACTTCATCAGTAAAACGATGGTCAGTATGCACGAGGGGTCCTAATTCTTGCCAGCAAAACATGGCCCATATTAAGCAACTACCAGCACCTGTCTGAAAAGTGGACAGCATGCACGATGGATCAGTGGAATCGTGTTGCTTGTAGCACACACGAAGTCGTCCGTCGGCGTGTTGTACCAGGTATTTGGACTCATCCGACGAACTCACTCATTTCCAGTCCTCCGGAGTCCAAAAAACTTCAAATTTTGTGATATTGAACTGCTATTTATTTCAAATAGTGTATTTTTTATTAGGTTTTAGTTAAACTGGAAAAGTAAAAAAAAAAAAAAAAAAAAACCACAAGTCCCCCACTACCTTCACAGAACAAGTTTTCCTTGATATTGCATTATTCGGTAAGATTATTAATATAGCGGTTTTACCACTTGTATCTCGTTTGGAGAGGTCAGGTTCCAATCCTGACAATGAATGGAGTCTCTTCAATCTGGGACGTAGATAGCACATATCAGGCGAAGAAGTGGATTTTCCGATGAATTATTCTAAAACACAAGTTCCCCCATTACCTTCACATAACAAGTTTCCTTGATATTGCATTATTCAGTATTATTATAGTGGTTTTACCACTTGTATCTCGTTTAGAGAGGTCAGGTTCCAATCCTATCGATGAATGGGGGTATTTCAAGGAGTCTCTTCAATCGGGGATGTAGTTAGCACATATCGGGAGAAGTAGGAGGGGATTTTCCGATGAGTTATTCTGAAATTCTCTGCCTGCTTAACATGCAAATCGGCTCGTCAACATACGTTTCTACAGAAACAGTACACAACGGTGCAAAATGGCCTAACTTGCTGGTGCTCCTAAAAATCAAGAACAATTTAATAAAGTCACTTATAGTAATATACTTATGGGAGTTTACATCTGTTCCTAATAGTTCATCATGCATTTCGACATTAAGGGAGTGCAGGAATATGGCAATCTTGCTTTTGAGGGCATTATCATTCTGCCTGTAACCAAAGTTCGTTTTTAGTAAGAACCATATAACCACTTTAACAATCGCGAATTTATGTCATATTGTTGTTGTAGGATTTAGAAGCATCGCCAACTTAAGACATATTGCGCCATACGTAATATGTCTGTAAATTGCATATGCTCTGTGGTCGATTTGCTAGACAACAAAAACCTGAGTTTCTTGGAGAAAAAACCAGAGTAGCAACTCTCTCCCGAGACCTCAGTCACGTTGTGAAAAAGACACATAAAAATTCCTAATAGTCCATCCTCGCGTAATTGATGGAATTCGTACTTAGATGCTTTCCACCAACTATGCTACCCACGAGGGCGAAAAATTATGAAAAGAAGTGGACTTTTTTCCTAATCAGCCTAAAAAATAATAATAATAAATAAATAATTAAAATAATTTATTTTATTTTAAAACAGAATATTCATTTGTATTTCCATTCTGAAACGGTAACTATCTAATTCCGCTCTGAATTTATGCAGACTCTCTGCCTCCGCAAGTTTCGAGGCAACTTATTCCAATGTTCGACAACCCGCTGTGCACAAGTGAACTCCATGAGCTCCAATCTTCTGTTATCCCCTAAGATTTTATATTTATGTCCCTTGCTTCTGATCATACCCACGCGGGAGAACAGACCTTCCTCATTCAATTTATTCAACCTTTCAGCTCCTTATAAACTTCCATCAGATCTCCCCTTAAATATCGAGTTGTGAAACTTTGCATCCCACATTCATATGTGCATCGATTTCCACTAAATCACTAATCTGGTCACGCTTCTTTGATTGTCTTCTTCTTCAGGCCTGAATACGATATACCGACTGTCACCGATCAAAGTATTTTTGAAGCATCATGGTCTGGCACAAAGGGTGGCATTGTTAACTAACCTTCCCACCTTCAAATCATCTGCAAACTTGTCAATATCCTTTATGAAAATCACAAACAGGAGGGGGCTCAAAAATTGAATCCTGAGGGACCCTCTTTTTACACTGGCCCACTGTTTTTATCCTCTCTAAGGTTCTATATTGCTAAAAGCATTGAAAGTAGATAAATATTTCTACTTGCATTCCTTTTCTCAAGTATTTCAAATAGACTGATAAATCATTATGGGAAAGATTTTCCAAGTTTTTCTTGAGGAAAGAATATTTCGTAGACGAGCACTTTTTCTAATCCGGCAATCAGAAAAAGGGCACCATCTCCAGTAAAACTAAAACAACAGAATGAAGAAATATGACCAAAATAGACTCACTTTAAAAACAGCTGAATACTGACTCTGATTTCCCTTCTTAATCATATAATTCTTTAATCATAAGTATTTAATATTTTGAGCAGGATTTAAACTGATGATAATCCAACAGTCTTAATTCTCACAGTAGAAAAAAAAATTTAATTTGCGATGAGTTGCCCTAATAGTGCACTACTTTCAACACTACGATTTCGTATAAAAAAGGTAAAGTTCAGCCATTATCAATCCACTGCAGGATGGAAGCCTCCTCAACAATTCATGCTGAGGGAAATGGACCATATTCTGCCACGCTGGTCCAGTGCGAGTTGGCAGATCGACCGTATTCAGCAGTCAGGGGCTTGAACCCCGGTCTACTCAAAGAGCGTGTGCTACTACACTCCCGCTCTTGACCACTCGGCTACGGAGGCCGTCTACCGCATGACAACTCACACCAAACAACGTCTTTGCAACTGTTTTTTTTTTTGCGTGTTGTCATTAGGACTACCTGCTATCTGATGACGAACCAACTAGTCCTGAAACAGGCTATCATAGCAGTCTCATCGTTTAAAGAAATCGTCATTTAACCTATCGGCGAGTAATAAGGTTTGAAAGCAGTGCAATACCGTGGTAACTCATTGCAAAGACAAGTTTATTCCGCTGTGAGAATTAAGACCATTGCATTACCAATGAAGTTTAAATCCTGCTGGACGTAAAAACAGATGAAAGGACAAGATAGTCCTACCAGCACCCTATAAAGAAAGAAATGTCACTTTTTTTTTTGCATAGATTCTTAATGATAAATGTGATCGTTGATGAGTACCGGATTAATTTTTTAATATTTATGAATTGTAAATTGTACGGAATTTACAGTTTATTGTATCAGATGACTAAAAACTGATGACACTACGTGCTCAACGACTATAATACAGTACAACGAATTTTCGTTTGAATGCAAGCAGTTTACAGTCCTCAGGGTATGGACAACATTATTGCTTTATGAAAACAACCTCCTTAATCATGCAGAATTACGAACGTTCTCGTAAAGTTCGTATGTCAACTATGATATATTAGAAAGTTCAAGAATTTGACAGGGATAATATATTGAGCATGATAAAACCTACTGATAATCTGTCAGAGGATAGACTAGTGAAATAATAACAGACCCGTTACCTACGTACGTGTTAGTTGGAGAAGAGTTCTAATTATGTTCCCTAATTAACATGAATTCTGGTGTATTCAGGAGTTAAACGTTAACAATTTTTCGTCTACTTTTATGAAGGTATTCTAAAACCATCATGCACGAATCACATGTGTGTGTATAAGGCTGAGAAGACATCTTTTGGGGGCAAGTGTCATCTAGAATAAAGGAATGAAGCACTTAGAGACCGAATAGTTCATTATATGATGTGTCAACACACTGACAGAATGGTTTTTAATGCAGTCCAGCACCTGAGGCGCTTAAGTGTGACACTAGTATGAAACACAGGAATGTGGGTATCAAGCGTTGAGAAATACGTCATCAATTACGTTGTAACAAAACAAAGTTTTTTAAACTTTTCGCACATAAAAAAGCTGCTCAGTAAGGTGGTAGTAGTAGTAGAAATGGCAAATGATGCAAGAAAGCAAGTTTATATAGTATCAGCAAAAAAAAAAAAAAAAAAAAAACACGGTTCACCCATTCGTACCCCCCAAGAATTTGTCTAGTTCTCCCGTGAATTTATTCAACCCATCCACTCCCAAAACAACAGATGGAAGCCTGCTCCGACAATCAACCACTCGATGGCTGAAAATAAACTTCTGCACATGTATTCTCAACTTGAATTTAAGCCTCCCTCATGCGTGTAGTCTCAGCAAATGGGAGAACACCATGAGCATTCAGTTTACTCAATCAATTCAAGGCTTCAAACTTCTACGCAGGTACCTCTCCTCGACACTCTGCAGAACTGAAGCCTTTCTAGGTAAGAGCACCTATTTGTTCCCTTCACCAATCTGGTTCCGCTAACAGAATTTTATAGCAAGGCTTTATCATTAACAGTTAAAAATTCATGTTTAACATGTTTATCGTCGTAATGTTTTTAGGTGCATCATAAATTAGGCCATATTGCGCCATATATAATGTCTATGATTATCATGTGTTCCTTGGTCGAAAAACTATAGTTTCCGAGAGAATAAACCAAGCTACCTCACCTGAGACCGACTAACTCAGCCATGTTGTTAAAGGTCCTTAAAAACCTCTGCGTCATTGACGGGATTCGAGCTCACGTCTTTTCCAGCCGATGTGGGAAGGGCGACGATCCTACCAACTGTGATACCCACGAGGGAAACATGTTTAATAGCACCGCACCACCAATGACAGCGCAATATATCAAAAAATAGAAGCATTCAAAAAGTGTTACATATCATCTTGATGAGTCTACATTTGTTACTTATCAGACTCCACTCGTCCGCGGTTTTTCTTCCTTCAACCCATGAAATTGAAACAATATTAGAAGGGATTTGAAAATCACTGAGGATATCCTTGAGAATTATGTGAAATGAACCCTATCGGCCATACATGTGACTTGAAAGGTATAAAATCAAATGTGTTCACATAAGAAGTAAAAAAAAACTGGCAGAAAGAACCCCGACAGGGCTCAGAGGAGTGGTGCATAAGTCAAGCAGTCAGTCCTCTTCGAATGCTCTCAATCTAGAGCTCGATTACGATATGTAGGGAGCTGCAGAGTATAACCAAACATCATAGAACGCAATGTACAATATATTTCCCTGTTGCACAAACAATCGTAATTGGTTCCTGGAACGTTGGAAAGCGGCTTTTCCGATTTCATAGCAGTGTTTGAATCTGGCTAATGCGAGAAGGGTATTACCAGAGTTTGTGGCCCTCACTATCAAGTTTGGCACAGGTGTCACAGTCTGAAGTTTGTGTTTCTGCCGGTCAGGATCATTGGTAATCGTTTCTGCAACAAAGAATGGATAGCGCCACACTGACATTCTGGATACATCTGTTAATCCTACACTGTGGCAACAATATTAAGGGGTAGACCCCTTTTACTTTCAATATGATAATGCACAATGTCATACTGCACAGCCGGTAACAACTTGGTTTAAAAACATGGGCGTGCAAAAGTTTAATAGGTTATTCAGAACCCTTAAACCCCGCTGAACACCTTTGGAATGAACTGGAACGTCTACGCGCTAGGCCAACACGCCTTCGACTGGCAGCGGAAATAGCCGCTGTGTTCCTTGAGGAATGGAACAAAACATTGCCTTCCTGTTATCAAAAATTCGTTTGGAGTCTAATGAAGAGGATACCATGTGTAATTAAGGCCAGAATGGGCCAACACTACAACTACTGTATCAATAAATGGTTTTTTGAAAAATAGCATCCCCCTAATTTTTCACGATAAATTGTATATTTGAAGATGCATTAAGTTTCCTTTGACTACAGTAAAGGCCCTCATTCAAATAACAACATATATCGTTATCGTCGCATGCATGGACAACGCCAATCTAAAATACGTAGTCCAGTTATAGATGTCACTTAAAAAGAGTACATTCTAATGGTATGTAAAAATGTTACAATATTTTTGGTAAGCAATATATATATATATATATATATATATATATATATATACACACACACTCAGCGGTTACTGAATTATGAAAACCTACTTAATACCATGTTGGGCGACCGTACAACCATGCTCATTTTGAAACTTGATGATATCTTTCCTACGAGTATGTCCCATAATTGCTACTTTATCACTTTAACTTTCAGAACTAGATGAATATTACCGATGCTCTAGTGTAAGAAGTTATTTTGATTTTTATACTGCGAGCTATGCAGCAAAATTCATTACGAATGGGGTAGGCATAATTCAGTGATCACTGAGTGTATATACATACGCACACCGAGATAAACACGAAGAAAGTTGATTATTTATTATGCAGAATTAAAGCAGACACAACCATAATCTTCTTTGAATATTCACAGTGCGTGATGAGTTTCAGGAGCAAAAAGTACTTGAGCAATTACTCTAATGAAACAGCGGAAACATGACAACAACACTCTTTTCATTAGAAGAAATGTTGGAAAGTTGAAAGGATAAATTAAGTCACCGTTGGGAATAAATTAATAAAAGAAAATAGAAACCTTACAAAAGAACTAAGCAGAATGAAGTTTCTTCCTTTCACTAATCTTCATTATTTATTAGACAACTGCTCTTAATTTATGATTTCAAGTCACGATGGGAAGAGCGGGAAAAGAAAATAAACAGAGCCTACAGTCTTGAAAAATAAGTTGAAATCGAATAACTCTAACATGTACAAACAATTAACTATCACGTCTGTAATAAAAGTAAGATACTATGAATAACTTTTTACTGTACATAAAGTTCTGGCTGGCTGAGCATTCGTCGAATCGAAGGACTATTTAGAGAGCATAGACAAAATAATAGAATTGGAAGCACAATGGACAACAACTCGCCTAATAAGGTAGATGGCGCACATAGCACTGTGCATTTCAAAATTTAAGGAGTAGGAACTGGTAAGGATGATTAGATTAGCGTCCTGGTTACGATGTTAACCAAAGCAATGAGTGCCTTCTGTAAATTATGCTTTTAGTGGTCAGTTTTCTTGTTTGTAGAATGAAACTCCCAGGAAAAAGGATACAACTCAGACTGAGAAGACACAACAATTTGCTTCCATTTGAAAACGGACTCAATACGTTGATAACGATCCTAGATATAGAGATTTTTTTTAAAAGAATGATCACCTGCATTTTAGATATAAATCTTGAAAAAGGAATCACTTCTGCGATTCCTTGTTCAAGAATTTCGATAAAATATTTCTTTGTAATTAAACAAAAAGTTATTTATTTTCGTTGGTCAACGAACGCAGAAAATTACTGGAGTCTGTCTTCTCAAAAATACACTTAAATTTAAAACGCTCATAAGAAGGTACAAACCATATTATAAATATTCATTCCATTAACAAAATATCCATGCCAATCCAGTGAATATCAACGCAAAGAGATAGTGGGATTCTATGCCTCCCGATCTATAAACTGATTTCTTTACTGAGGATTATTTGAGTATTAGCGTAACGCTATAAATAAAGAAACGATTTTATTTCTTCAAGAGAGAGAGAGAGAGAGAGAGAGAGTAAATTCACTGGCAACGAGATACTTGATCTCAAAATCGCTTGGCACCTGGGGCAGTGAAGACGAGCAAATTCCTTTAGCAGCTTCAACAGAGGTGTACATAAAACCCAAGAGGTAATAAAGGCTATTCATTACCTATTGGATTCACCGCCAGTATACTGTCTTTTTTCTAACTGCTGACTCACATATCAACGGTTTTTGGAGAGAAAAAAATGGAATAAGCTGAAAGGAATGGATAAGCTATTTTACAACTGTACTGAGGACAAGTCAGGCTCCAACGAACAACTAGCTTCACTGCACATCTGCAGAGCATAGCGGGTGGGTGTTGTGAATATCGACTGGATAATTTTTAGAATACTGAAAATTTTGAGCCTCAATGAGCTTTGGCCCCCCCTCTTAAGAACTGAGCCCCCCCCCCAATAGGATTGAAAGAGCATTTCAACGCAACTGTAGTTGAAACTCAAGATTCGCATGCTTTACCTGCATTCTATTTCGATCACAGAGAGACCGAGAGCGGAATATTAGGGACTAAGACTAGGGCTTAGGTTCAACTTTGATAAATACCATTAATCACAGTTCCGCCTAAGTTTTTAATGGTATTTGTCTTAAAGATGAACATAAGCCATAATGCTGTCACAGTGCATGAAGATGGTATTGTTGTTGGGTTTTAAGTGCATCTGCAATTTAGGCCATATTGCGCAGTGTATAATATGTCTGTAAATTGCTTGTGTTCTTTGATCGATTTGCTTGTTTTATGAACGAAAAACCGGAGTTTATGGGGGAGGGGAAGAGAAATAAACCACGCTACCCTCGCCTGAGACCGACTAATTCAGCCACGTTGTGAAAAAGATCCATAAAAATTCCTCCCGTCATTAATGGGATTCGGATTCAGGTCTTTTCCATCGGTGCGGTAACGACTGCGGTAATAACAATTGTGCTATCCACGAGGGCAGTGCAGGATGCGTAGAACTATCCATAATGTCAATATACTGCATGGCATTTATTGTTTCAAGAACGATGACCAGTGAAACAAACCCAGAGGGTGACAGCATCCCCTCCCCCGCCAGACTTAAAAGTTGGGACAACACGGATAAATAACGTTGTTCGGCCATCGACTAAACCAAAATACGGGTGGCAGATCGGAAAAATGTGTACCATTATTTGTCACTCAATAACATAATTTTTCAATGTCAGGGACCAATTACTATAGATCGTGAAACAGGTAAATCGATGCGCACTGCGTGCTTGATGGTTCATTTGTATGCTGCAGCTCTTCAGCAAAATACGATGCTATGTAGCTCCCTATTCGTACAGTATTAATATTATTTCCGTAGATTCCGTAATTCGTGGTTGACATTACTCAATGAGGACTAGCCAGATCTATGTACCTCTCTTCTGAACGCCTTCCGGCTCTTTCTGTCAGAGTCTACCTGAACTTTTCTGTAGAAGAACCGTAACGTTCCTATTTGGTGATTAGTCAACCATATTTGATCTACAGTGTTGAAATTTTTCTGCGATGAAACTGGCATCTCATGATGATTCCCGTTGGAAATTGTTAAGCGCAATGCCTATCACATTTGCTGCACACTGAGTGGACAGAAATCATGGGTTACTTACCTAGTAACGGATAGGCCCACCTTTCGCCCGGATAAGGGCACTCACACGACGAGGTATTGAGTCCACTAGTTCACGAAAGCGTTCCACAGGTATTTCCATCCATGCTTGCTCGCTGTCCATAATTCCGTCACATTCCTGGGTGAAGGATCGAAAGTTCGAACGGACCTTTCCACAGCATCCCAAAGATGCTCCACAGGGTTATTATTCGGTGAACGGAGAGGCCATTCCATGGCAGTAAAATCTGCGGAATGCTCTTCGAACCATGGTCTAGTCACCACGGCTCTGTGGGGGGAGACACTGTCCTGCTGGAAGAGTCCATTGCCCTGTGGGTGCAGGACGACCATGAAGGGATGCAGATGACCTGCTAGGATAGACACGTAACCTGGACCGTTCAGAGATGCATCTAGACGTACCAGAGGTCCCAACGTGTGACAGTTGAACATGCCCCAGACCATTACCAACCATCCACCTGCCTGATTAGTTTTGTTGACATGACGACGGGTGCATAGCTTCGTGCGGTTTCCGCCAGATACTCACCCTCCCGTCCGCTCGAAATAACTGGAAACGGGACTCATCGGACTAGGAGACCCGTCTCCAATTATCCAAGGTTCAGTGCCGATGTTCTTTCGCCCACTTGAGGTATAAAGTCCTGCGTCGTGATGTTAGCAATGGTACTCTGGTGGGTCGGCGGCTCCCATAACCTATTGCGGCTAATGATCGCCTGATGGTCTTGGTAGAGACGTTTCTGGCACCTCCCTTGTTGAAGTAGGCGGTTATTTGTGCCACTGTCGTTCTCCGGTTGGCTGAAACAATGCGAGACAGACGTCGACGGCCACGTTCATCCACCACCTTTTTCCGCCCACGGTGCTGTTCACGATGAGATGTTATTCCGGAAATGGCGTATTACCGATACACTCTTGATACTGTCGAACGGGGATGGTTCAATTTCTGTAACACTTCCGCGATAGAGCGATCCATGCGTCGGACACCCACTATCATACCTCTTTCAAAGTCGGTAAACTCACGACGTTTATCCATACTGACATCGAATTACCGTCTACGTGAATGCGGTGATGCAGTGTACCTAATATACCTACCAAGCGGTGGGTTCGTCCACTAGCAAGAGGGGTGACAGCGTCGTGTTGCCCAGGAACCAGGTATCCTATTAATTCTGTCCTTTCAGTGTATTTCGTTGATGTGCTCCTTTCTAGAATAAACGCAGTTACTTATAGCTGTTCTCGACACGCGGATGGCGTACATCATTCATTTTTATCAAATTTTAAGGGAAGGGTGTCCGTATACATTTGGCAATAGAATGTACACATGAATTGATAGAGGCCTGTTATCTATTCTGACAAGTACTATAAATATAAAAATGGCAACCAATTCCACGAGGCATCGGTGTTTCGTGCCTGTGACTTGTTAAGACGACAAAAAGCGTGGGGGGCATTAAACAACCGCCTTAGATTGGCTAATTCACCTGAAAAAGTATCTTGCTAGGTTCGAATCTTTGTCACCAACAATGATTACAACATAGACATTTTTGAATGTGAGAAATTTATTTAACATAGGCCTATTTGTGGTTCTGTTTAAAGAATTCCTCTGTAAAATTTATGTTAATAATGCACATTTTAAAATTAAAATCTTGTTGCAAAATTTATTGACTAGCAGGACATGCTAGTAAATAAATTCTCTAATTTTCAGACGATGTTTCTGAAAAGGGACAACTGTGATAGCCGACATTAATTCAGTATACAGAATTATACTTGGCTAATTATACCTGAAAAATGGATGAGTTGCAGGTTGGAGAATGAGAGGGACAGCCTCGAAAAGAGAAAAACTAAAATGAAGGCTGACCCAGCCCCTTTTATGGACCGTTGTTGAAGCTTATACAAATCTAGTAGCATGGAATGGTTGAGGGTCTGAAAACTAGAAGGGATACTGTTGAAGTCCAAGTTAAGGGCTGGACCAAATTTGGTTGTTTCAGATTTCAGTTTTTTCTGATATCGCGACACAACATTTACTGTATTGAACATTCAGTTTTTGAAAACCCAATTATTCTACTCCTTTTCAAGTCCACTAACTGAACTTATGTCATTAACCACAGTCCACTAACTGAACTAATGTCATTAGTCCATTAACCTAGCGCGATGTCGGTCTCCTGACATCGCGCGAGGTGGTAGCACTGTAAACGATTGATCGCTGTTTCAGTTAAGGCTGAAGGTTATTCCCCACATAGTGAATGTCCTTGAGCGGAGAGCTAAAACATTTATTCACACGATATTCCGTCGCTTCTCGATGTATACAAATGACAATATGCACAAGTTGTAATCAGGAACACCTTCTAAACAAATATTTATTTAATAAATTCTACTTATTTGCAAATTTATTCCATAATTTTTTAAAACATCACATATGGTAATGTTTCATTTTTTAGTAAATTTAGTCCCACGAAGCTTCATTGTTCGCGCGATGAGAAATTCGCCAGAAGTCGCGTACAGTGTAAACAGACCCTTATCATTCACTCCTTGTTGTTTTTCCTATAAATGTTTGCACACGTTTTTACAGAACCTTCAGATTCCTGTGTCCGAGGGGGATGGGGGGGGGCCTAACAGACGGGTCCACGCCAATTCGTTGGAAAGGGAGTACGTGCCTCTTTCAGCATGACTCCGTCCATACACTGTAATACCTTTTATCCAGATAACATTATTTATTATTAATTTTTTTCATTCAGGCAGCCTTACTTTTTTTAGGTAAATTATTCAGCTACTCTTAACCCATCCACGGTAGTAGCTTACTACTAACTTCTTTCAATAAAAATTATAGCGCATGTTGCAAACAGAGCAACACAAGGTGAGCATTACCCAGCCGGAATCCATTAAGGATCTCTATGTTTGATCTCGGCAACAACTTACTTAAAAATTGCAAATAAGGCTCACTTGTCTCCCAATCTTTAACCTATCCGTGGCACATTCTATTTTTTTTAGGATATCCATCCTAAAAAAAATGAAAAAGGCCCATAATTCCTCACGTCACCGCGGGACTCGAACTTAGGTCTTTACCACCCGGTGTGGGGAGGATGGCGATTCTACCAACTGTGCTACCCACGAGGGCATCAAGAAGGGTTTTCTTTTTGGTTTGCTTTACCATACACCGAATTCTCCTAAAGAATTTACCGAATCGTCATACACACTAAATTGTCTCCCAAACCGAGGTCTTGCATCGAATTTCATATACACCGAACTGTAGTACAACGAATTGAAGTGATCCCGTATCAGGCACGTTACTGTACCAAATAGTCTGATATGCTACTCGATTAAGTCCATACATGTTAAGCAGCAATTTTTTAGGTAAAATCAGTTAATTTTTCCTATGTAGGGCAATTTGAATGCCGTGCTGTGTAGAAGAACACCATTTGCGTTTCTCATATATTGTTCTGCTACCAGAATGGATTGTTCATCGGTAAGGTATTTTTTTTATTTTTAACTGTGCAGAAGCTTACGTTCATATGATAAAATGTGAACTGCTGCTTAGAGACTAAAGAGAATTGGAAAGTGAAAGTTAAATCACAAGTTAATTGACAGAGTACCTGGAAGAACTGTTTCTTTCATTAAAAAAAAAAAAAAAAAAGACAACTCTGCATACCAAAAATATAAAAACTGAGGAGCAAAGTTCAGTAGTAGACGAATTTAAAGCATTAGTTGAGTATATTTCGTTTGAAGATTGGTTGTACAAGGTTGTTGCATGTCACCAACACTTTTCAAAATTTATATCGACATCTGCCTAAGATCCTGGTCAAAAAAATGTAATAAAATGGGATTGCCGATTAATAAGAACACCTATATCCACAATTTACTTTTTGCAGATGATCAGGTGGTGATAGCACAAGACTTAGAGGATGCAAAGTATGCATGTCGTCAACTGTTTGAGGAATATAAACAATGGGGTCTAAACATCAATTTTAGCAAGACTGAAATGTTGTCTTCAGGGCCAGGACACGTTCTAAATATTGCAGGTTTCAAAATCAAACAAGTCGATAAATTCAAATATTTGGGATCAATCTTACAAAGTGATGGATCATCCCAAGCAGAGATCAATAAGAGAATTACAGATGGCAGAAAGGCTATCGGCATGTTAAACTCTGTTCTGTGGAGCAAAAATATCCTAAATAAAACAAAGAAACTTATATTTCAAACGATTGTACAAAGTCTTCTATTGTATGGAGCGGAAACCTGGACACTGAATAGGCGAGCGGAAAACAAATTGCTCTCCACAGAAATGGATTTTTGGAGACGCTCAGCAGGAACTTCTAGAAGAGACAGAAAACGGAATGAAGACATAAGGGAAAAAATGGAAGTGAAAAAGACTATTATTGACACCATCAAAGAAAAGCGTCTAACATGGTATGGACATGTAAAACGGATGCAAGAAAACAGATATCCAAAGGTTATCCTGGTGAATACCTCCTGGAAGAAGGAGAAGAGGAAGACCTAGGAGGACATGGATGGATGGATGGAGTACGTGAGTGCATGACAGCCCGAGGCTTAACCGACCAAGACACCTTGAACCGCACTTTATGGCGGGAAAAACTTCCTAACAAGAAATAACTTGTAGGCTGAGGAAACCCATTGTAAATGGAAACACTCCTCTTGAAGAAGAAGAAGATTGGTTGTAGAGTTTTAGGCGCAACAGTAACTTGAGCCATATGTCTGTAAGTTGCGTATGTTCTGTGGTCGACTTTCAGCTTGCTGGACGAAAAATTCGGATGAAAAAACATGCTGCCCTCGTCTGAGATAGAAAAACTCACCCACGTTGTGAAAAAAAGCCCATAAAAATTCCCCGCGTCATTGACGGGATTCAAACTCGGGACTTTTCCACCCGTTTGAGGATGATGGTGATTATACCCATTGTACCGTACCACCCACAAGATCTTAGTCTGAAGGAACATTTTTTCCCCTGAGAGTTAACTGGTTTTATTATCCCACAGACAAACTGACCTTAGAATACAGTTTATAGACGCTAACTCTGATTGCATACGCAGCCTTGAGATTTAACTAAAACAGTTCAAAGGCAGAGTTCTCTTTTTTTTTGTTTGTTCGAGTTCAGTGGATTGTAATATGTAGCGTGTTGCAATGAAAAAAAAAAAAAGTTGACAACCGCTGATACAGAACAAGTAAGGCTATTTGTAACACTTCAAATATTTTCTGCAATTTATCTTTCTTCTGTGCACAAAAAGTATCAAACTTCACACCATTCGAAACCGATGACTCGCAGGAGAGTCTCCGAAGAAACAAACAAAATCATTCTCTTTCCCTTAGATGATCATTCTTCACGCACTAGCGTACATTACAGACAATCTGTCATATAGAAACCAGTATTGATGGATGGAACTCGTTGGCAGCACTGAAGAAAACATGAGGTTGCTATTCCATATATCGTGCACATGTTCCTCTGTTATTAAGTCTGTAGGCGGCAAATGTTTTGCTTTTTAATATTTATTACGTGCGAGGGAGAGTAGAAGAGAATGTTACCAACAGTAATTGACTTGTTTCAAAGTTTGTAGTCTTTAAGCGTCCACTGCAGCAGCAGCGTCTATTAACGTCGCTATGTCCCGCTGTCTGTCCATCCGTAAGCAAGTAAACAGCAGGCAACACATGGCTGAAAGGCCTTTAATAACATGTGGTATTTCAGTTCCTCAATAAAATTCATTACATTCACACACAATAGGCAGTATGGTTTACCACTTTATAGGGAAATCCATGTTTAGAGATCTTTAGAAGCAGTGCAATGACTGAAGTGATTTTGCTAGGGACTATTTGAAGAAATGAATTCATGTCTGTCATATACACTTATAAGCCAAACCATTACGACCACCTCTTTCTTCAGGAGTAGACGCATCCAACAGTACCAATAGCCACCAGAGTACAGGCAGGGGCAAGAAATCAAGATGGCGGCAATAGTAAGCGTTAATTGAAAGGTTCCTCTGGGATAAGGAATATTAAGACTATGATTTCGACGTTTACAATTTACAATTTAAAAAAAAAGATGTTCTTTTCCAAATTTGAAAAAAACTTTTTTTCGGATCTTCTAAAGAAAATAAAATATATATACAAGAAGCACTCTCCCTCTTTTATATATAGAAAGGGAAAAAATTCATTTCAATTAACGAAGTCACAAATTGGTAAATGTAAACTTTCACTGTCATGATATTTCCCCTTACATTATGAACTTCGAATTAAGTAATGCAGAGAAAAATAAGAAATCCGAGCTAAATAGACAGTTTTGATAAATGAAGATTTCGAAATCAAAGTTGTCTCTTCGAGCTCAGATTTTATATTATTTCATTCTGTTTTACATAATTCGAAGTTTGTAATGTAAGCGGAAATATCGTGATGAAAGTTTTCATTTATCTTTTAGTGACTTCGTTAATTGAAATGAATATTATTTTCTTAAAAAAGAAAAAGTACTTCATGTATTAGCATTTTATTTTCTTTAGGTCTGGAAGAGTTTTTTTTTAATTGCAAACATCGAAATCGAATTGTCTTAATATTCCTTAGCTCAGACGAACCTTTCAAGTTACGCGTACTATTGCCACCATCTTGATTTCGTGTAACGTTTTGTACTCTACTAGGCTATGACACCTATGAGTTACGTCGTGGACTGGCGCAGTATATATAGTGACGGCACGGGTATTGCCTATCAGTTCGTCAGTGTGAAGCTGGTGCAATGGGTAAATGGAAAGACCGGAGCTTGAACGGGAAATGATTTGCTGCGCTAGGAAGGTGGGGGCCAGCATCTCAGCAGCTGCAGGCATTATCGGCTATTCGAGGGTGACAATGGTGAAGGTGTGATGGTAATAGTCCAAAGAGGGATACACAACTGCAAGGGGACGGGAAGAACACCACTGGTTGACAGTAGAGGTTAACTGCGTTGGCATGTATTGAAGGGGACAACAGACGGCTCACTGTCCTTCAATTAACAGACTACAACCAGGGCGCACAGAGGAAAGTTTCCAAGTGCACCATCCAGCGGACGCTCTTGTGGATACGCCTGCGGAATAGGGGACACGGTCATCGACATCTCCGCCTGCAGTGGATACGGTTGTGCCATTCTTGGATATTAGACGACTGAAAAAGAGTCGCCTGGGCTGATTAATCAAAGTTTGTTAGTTTGTTTGTTATTTGGTTTTTAGGAGCATTAGCAACTAAGGCCATATTGCTCCGTGAATATTCGGTGGTCATTCCCTGACGTTTCTGCATTCTCCGTATTTGGTGGTGATGGGATCGAACCCCGGTCTAATCAAGAAGCGTGTGTTACGCACTGCTGCACATTCCCACCTGGCGCCAATTTTTTTAATCAAAGTTACAGCTCCATTATTCCGATGGACGAATGCGTATATTCGTGAAATGCTGCTACCAGAATGCACAGTTGGACAAAAACAGGCCGGCGTGCGGTAGTATCATTGATTGTAGGATGTTTCATGGACATCACTAGGTCCTCTCATCCCCACTGAGCACACTCACTGCCAGATCCTACTTCAGCACTACTTCAGATCAGTATCTAGAGGGTGCCCACACGGCTCTCCCGATCTTTCGATAACGTCAAAATAAAGCGTATGCAGACGATCTCATCATCTTGGTAAATGATAACTCTAGGGCCGATCTTGAAACTACTGCAAATTTTGTTCTCCGGGATCTCTACGATTGCACTGTGACCAATAAGCTTAAAATCAGCTTGTCAAAAACAAGATGATGATTCTTGGATCAAAGTTGGATATCTCTCGTCCTCCGTTGGTCAAGATCAACAACATTCGTCTCCCCATAGTTAAAGAGAACAGGGTTCTAGGAGTGGTAATTGATTCCAGTCTCGATTTTATTCCTCACTTGACAAACTTGTGATCTAAAATACGCAGATTTACTGGTGCAATTGTTAGGGTGTCCCGTGTTGAATGGGGGCTCTCCAGAAAAACTTTAAGGATCTATTACAATGCAGTTTTCTTCCCTCTGGTCAAGTATGCTGCCGGTGCGTGGTTTCACAGTTGTTTGTTTGTTTGTTTGTTATTTGGTTTTTAGGAGCATTAGCGACTAAGGCCATATTGCTCCGGGAATATGCGGTGGTCATTCCCTGACCTTTCCGCATTCTCCGTATTTGGTGGTCAAGGGTACAAACCCCGGTCTAATCAAGAAGTGTGTGCTACGCACTGTTGCTCCTGCCCACCTGGCTACGGAGGCGCCTGTGGTTTCACAGGGCGGCTCAAGCACTTCAAAGCAATACTCGCCTCCTTGCAGAGAACCATCTTGCGATGTTTAGTTAAGGCATGCAGGACAGTCTCGAACCAAGCTCTGCAAGTACTAGCCGGAACATTACCTTTAGATTTGCAAGTTACTTATAGAGGATTTTTATACAGACTGAAAAACCAGATTGAGACCGAATTTCTTGGAATAACCATCAACCTTCAAGATGATACTAAAAGAGAAAGGAGGAGATTGTGGAACGAGTTAGTTAACATCTGGAAGTCTCGAAGGGATACAGCTCCCGTTGGTGCAACAATGAGAAAATTTATACTACAAGTTTCATTTCTCCTTGATAAACGTGTTCGATTGTGGTTCTGCATGGACATCTTCACGTCCTACCTATTGACAGGACATGGGTCGATGAACCAGAGTCTTTTTAGGTTCAATTTCTCACAAACAGACCTCTGTTCATGTGGATCAGCAAAGAGTTGGAATCACGTATCATTGCTCCCTGTATAACGATCTCAGACTTCCTCTTCATGCCCTTACTAATTTTCAACCAGGACAGGAGTCTTCTCTGCTTCAAAGCTCGTAGTCATATCTGATTCTTCAGGCTTTCGCCCAAGGCGTATTTCTTCGAAGGCGTTCAGTGTCGACAGATTTCAACAGGATGCAGCATAATGGTCCTGCTGATGCACAGCTGGTTAGATCTTTAATAATATATAAACTCAAATCCTCAAGAAGTGAAATTTTTCCTTAGCCAGCAGACAAAATTAAGTGATTTCTTTCTCGTTTTTTTTTTTTTTTTTTTTAGCAGCATCACTACTTTCTTTCTTTTATGTATTTATTTACTATTATAGATATTTTAGGAGCACCACTACCTTCTTTTATTTGTTTATTTATTAAATTAATTTTTTTTATGAGGACCGCTTCTTTCTTTCTTTTTTTTTTTGTTTATTAATTTACTTTTTTTTTTAGCAGCACCGCTACCTTCTTCATTTTACTTATTTATTTTTTATTATTATTATATTTTTAATTAATTTATTTTTTCATTTGTATTATTTTTATTATACATGTTTTATTTTATTTTCTTCTACTTCATTTATTATTTCATTTTTATTAATTTCGTTTCCATATCCAGCACCATGGGTGATCGGTTTTTCCCCCCTCTGGAATGGTCCCCCAGAGGATCCAGGCCTACCTTCTGGCAACATCAGGCGAGTCAGAGTTTCTCATGAGACAGTACGTGCTTTACATGGACTGGCCCACCTTCCCCCGGTGTGAACGAGTATTCAGAATCTTCTGTCCAGGTGGCATTACGGGTAACCGACCTGCTAGTGCAGCAGGATATGATATCGCCTCAGCAATATGGGTTCACTCCTGGGAAATCCTGTGAAGATTGTCTAGTGGCATTTCGAACGCATATTGAGAATTCTACATCCAAATATGAATTAGCAATCTACGGTAATTTCGAAGGGGCATTTGATACTGTTTGCTGGGAGGCAGCGATGGCTCAGTTAAGAAACGCTGAATGTTCCAAGGAATTATATATGCTTTTCAACAGTTACTTTTCAAATAGATATGTGCTAGTGAAGTCCAAGCACTTTGAGCTACGAAAACAGGTTGTGAGAGGGTGTTCTCAAGGTTCCGTCTTGGAACCCCTTATTTGGAACCTAGTCTTACAGAACTGGTTGGTTCGCACATTCCCTAATTGTAAGGTGATGGCATTTGCAGATGATCTCACAATTATAATTGCAGGACGATCTCGCTCACTCTTAGAACAGAAAGCTAGTAATGTGCTGACAGACTTAAGTTCTTGGGCTCAAAGCTATAAGCTTGCTATTAGTCCTTACAAAACTAAAATGATGTTATTTAAAACAGCTTTAGATATAAATCGACCTCCTCAGATCAAGTTGAATTGTGTACAGTTACCTATAGTCCTTGATACCAAATACCTGGGAATTATTGTGTACAGTAAGTTATCATTTCACCGGCACTTATTATATTTAAGCAATAAAATCAGGAAATTTTCTGGTGATATCATTAGAATTTCAAAGTCTGACTGGGACCTATCACATAAAACACTGTTTCTGTATTACAAGGCAGTATTCCTTCCTATAACTACGTACGCTTCAGGAGTCTGGTTCCATAGAGTTAAAATAGCTACGTTTCGGGCTAAACTAAATTCCATACAACGCATCATGCTTCTTGGTATTCTAAGAGTGTGCAGTACGGTGTCCACTGCCGCGCTGCAGGTGTTGGCCGGAGCGCTACCTTTGGATCTACATTTGTTGTATCGTGGTTTTTGCTACCGTATTAAGAGGGAAATTCCTACAGAAAATTTTGGTATAGAGATCAATATTCGCTCTGAGTGTAGAGGCGAAAAGAAAAGATGTATGAATGAAATAATTAATTTATGGCAGACAAGATGGGATACCATACCTACTGGAAGAGTGACCAACTTGTTTATCTCGAACGTGACTTTTCTGAATGATAAAAAAAGTTCGAAATTGGTTTACACCTAGTTTACCGTCGTCATTTTTGTTAACAGGGCACGGGTCAATATATGATAATGCCAGGACAGCGATACGTGAAATTCTTGAGAGTATAGCTCCAGGAGAAGAAGCTATAATTTTAAGAGACTGTAGTAAGTTTCAGATACTCCAGGTATTTGCTAAAGAAGTGTTTGAACTAAGGAAAAGTATGATTCCAGTGATACGAGGTTGATCAAATCCATCTGGGTGGAGGCATCGAAGTGTTTTATGCTGCCGTTCTTAATGGTTACACACAACTGGAAGATCTACTCTTCTTTACTCTCTCTCTCTCTCTCTCTCTTCCCCCCTTTCGCTTTTTTGGTATATATATATATATATATATATATATATATATATATATATGATTGTGTATATATGCTAAAAACCAATATATATATATATATGATTGTGTATATATGCTAAAAACCAATATATATATATATATATATATATATATACAGGGTGATTCACTACCAGTGCGACAAACTTGCAGGAGTTGTAGGGGGCACAAAGACGAATCGGAATCACATAGCATTGCAGGGTCCGAAATGCCTTCGTCATGCGGTAGAGGACGTTGAACGGGAGGTCGCGTGAACAGCGATCCCACTGGAAGTCACCATTTGTGAACCGTTTCTGTTGAAGAAACCAAGTAGCAAAAGTCCTCCGGAGTGGATAATCCGCAGGCTCCAATGATTGGACGCGTTGCAGATGGTATGAACTCATTTGATTTGTTGACAGTATCCTCCATACAGTGGATTGGGAAATACCCAATCGTTGGCCTATCGCTCGAGTACTCGTACTCGGATTGCCTTCTGCAAGACGTAGGACATTCTCCTCATTGTCTGGCGTCCTCGTCGTTCGCTCTCGATTCATGGTATCTCTCGTGAAATAACCAGTCTCACGTAACCTTCTGTGCGAAAATCGTATGATGAGGAGCACGCCTGTGCGGGAAACGTTCCTGGTACAAGCGCAGAGCGGCGCGCCCGTTACAGTCCGCAGCTCCATACGCGAGGTGCATGTCGGCCAGTTCAACGTTTGAATACTCGTCCATCCTGCTGCCTCGGGAACCGGTTCGCAAATGCTGACTTCCAGCGGGATCGCTGTTCACGCGACCTCCCGTTCAACGTCCTCTACCGCATGACGAAGGCATTTCGGACCCTGCAATGCTATCTGATTCCGATTCGTCTTTGTGTCCCCTACACCTCCTGCAAGTTTGTCGCACTGGTAGTGAATCACCCTCTATATATATATACTTAGTATATATATTTATTTTTATTTTTTTTTTTGTTATCTTAGTTAATTATTATTATTCTTTTCTTTCTCTTCTTTTCCGGTCTCTTTTTTTTTTTTTTTTTTTTTTTTTTTCTCCCTCTGGAGTGGGCCCCAGAGAAGGAATTTTTTTTTTTTTTTTTTTTAATCTCATACTCTGAGACCATAGGTGTCCCATGTACTGGAACTGGCCCACCTTCCCGTGGTGTGGACGAGTATCCAGAATCATCTGTCCAGGTGGCTGATGCTTCTGGGTAGCCAAGTGGCCAGAACATAACAGAAAACACACAAACCTCCGTCACACATATATCTGGCCCATTTGTAGTGATACTGTTCTTCACAGAGATACGAGGCGGAGTTGAACTGACGTCCAGGAGCCGCCCCTTACATAAACACATGTCCAGGTGACTGATGCTTCTGGGTAGCTAAGAGGCCAGAACAGAACACAGGCACACAAACCTACGTCACACACATATATGGCCCATTTGTAGTGATACTGTTCTTCACAGAGATACGAGGAGGAGTTGAACAAACGTTCTAGGAGCCGCCCTTTACATATACACATGTATATGTAACGACGCAGCTGTTGAAATAAAATAAAATTCGTAGACTTTACTTGGTTCGATATTCGATCATCTGATCCCATTTACGACCGAGGCTGAGAACTTGAAAATAGCGCTTGGGCTAATGTTTAACCGTGGATAAAGACAAATGTCGTTATCCACAGTTCTGCGTAAGTTGCTAATATCTTTTTAATTTGTATAGCAGCAATTGCTTTTTAATTTGTATAGCACGGTATGCTAAACTACAGTAATATGCGCCTCTCGAACAGCGGGATTTTTCAACTGGGGATTTCAGAACGCGGTTTTACATTTGTGCTAGAATTAATGATAATTATTACCAATTTTTTTTTTTCACATTCTCTGCGTTTTTGAAAGTAAATTAGATCTCTTTAAACAAAAGAACAGGATAATTATTGCTCCCGCCTCGTAGATCATGAGGGCGGATTTAGTGAATTTCCCAAACTTTTGTCACTCAAGTCACTTGGTTGTTGTTGTTGTAGGGTTTTAGGAGTATCGACAACTAAGGTCATATTGCTCCATATATACTGTCTGTAAAGTGCGTGTGTTCTGTGGTCGATTTTCTGTTTGATGGATGAAAAACCAAAGTTCTGGGGAGAAAAAATCATGCTACCCTGTCCTGAGACCGACTAACTCAGCCATGTTATGAAAATATCCATAAAAATTCCTCCCATCATCGACGGCAATATATTGAAAATGAACTTAAGAACTTCCCCAATCGTCAATGGAATTCGAATCCCAACTTCTTAAAATACACTGCCCTACCATTAATATCAGGACACCCCTCCATGGATGGGGAAACAGGTCCTATGCATGCACACGTCACAGCACCTTCTATAAATATGCACACTGGGCTTCGAACAAACAATTGCAAGAGTGAGCATGCAAAGATGACACGTTCAACAGAATTGATCACCTCAACAAATGCTAGACACCGATTAACATGGTGTAAGGAGCGCGAATCCTAGATTATAGAGCAGTGGAAAACAGTCCTATGGACAGACGAGTCGAGGTTCTCACTATACCAGTCTAATGGCCGTTCCTGGGTGTGGCGAATGCCAGGGGAACAGTTCCTTCCTGATTATATCCTCCCAACAATGAAGTTTGGTGGAGGCAGTGTCACGGTATGGGGCTCCTTTCATGGTTTGGCTTGAGCTCATTAGTCGTTATCGACAAAACATGAATGCAGTGCAGTGCAATACCAGGACATCCTGGACAACCATGCACTTCCAACGTTATGGCAATGCTTCGGGGAAGGCACCATACCTGTATCAGCAAGACAACGCGCCATGCCATACTGCTCAGGTCGTAACAGAGTGGTTTGAGGACATGGGTGTGGAAAATATGGATTGGCCAGCCCAGAGTGATGATCTGAACCCTATCGAGCATCTTTGGGATGTATTGGATCGTCGGGTACATGAACGTCGAGATCGCCCAAAGAACAAGGCGTTAAAGGCCGAGTGTGGAGGAACATATCACCTGACATTTATAAAAAGTTGGTTGAGAGTATGCCGCGAAGATTGAAGGCCGTCATAAAAGGATAAGGTTTCAGCACAAAATATTAAATGACACAATAAAAGCTCTTTTTTTGTCTAAAGGCAAGTGTCCGGATATAAATGGTAGGGCAGTGTATATTATATATAGATATGTTATGATATAACATATATGTAACAGATACATAACGGATATGTTATATATAGCACAATAAGGTCTGTCTTTTCCACCTGGTGCGGAGATGACAGCAATTCTACCAATTGCGCTACCCACAAAGACAAGTCACCATATTCAGAGCGCACCTAAAGAATGATTGCCACTAAACTCAACAGATTTTTTTTTTTTTTTCTAATTCTGCAACACACTTGAAAAAGGTTACAGCATACCAAGATGTCAGAACACAGTTTGGGAAATTATCGTCTCGGTGATGCACTTATCAGTACCGAATACTCAGGGTGGTCCGTAAGTAAGGAAATGTGTTTCACTGTAAATAACAACGCTATTTTAAACATATATATATATATAAATTAAATCAAGCACAATGGAAAGTTTAAAAGAATTACACCTGTTCAATATGGCCGCCAGTTTGGTCATTACATTATAGTCTTTCTGGGCACAGGGCGACACACACATCAAAGTATGGTTGCTCAGAAATGTTCTCAAATTCTCTAACTATTGACTGCTGAAGTACCAGAAGAGACCTATGCTTGTTACTAAGTGCTTTATAAATTAAGAATCCCACAAAAAGTAATCACAGGGTGTTAAATCCGAAGAATGCGGTGGTCATTCAGTGGAACCCTGCCGTCCGATGATCTATCCATCTGTGAACTTGTCTAAGAATTCGCGATTTTGTCTTTTAATGAGTAGCTAATTTAGATTATGATCAGGTAGTTATAATAATTCATAATATCTGCAAATAAGTGCGTCTGTGGTAGAGAAGAAAACGGAAGCTACCTGTGAAATAAATGGAAAAGGCCTGGGTAGTTAATTTACGGCAAATGACCAAAATAGGGATGAAAACATCCCGAATCGTGGGGATAAGTATAGGAAATTATTCCACCTAGTAAATATATGACCTCTTCACACATAAATTCTGCCATTGGCAACACGCACAGCCCACAACTTCCCTTGATAAACTAATCAACAGTAGCTGAGTATTTCTTTGCTGACAACCTCCCAATAGTTAATTTTGGACAAATGATCAAAATATTTATGAAAAATCCCAAATCGTGGGGATAAGTGTAGGAAATTATTCCTCCCTAGTAAATACATGCACACATCACTTCTGCCGTTGGCAACGTGCAGAGCCTACAACTTCCCTTGGTAAACTAATCAACAGTCACTGAGAGTACTTCCTTGCTGACTACCTCCCACACTTATCCAGAGATCAGGCCTTCGAGCACTTTCATTATCTTCGTGTTTTAGTGGGCATCATCTGTCAGCTGCACCGAGGATTTTATGCCGGATAGAACTTCTCAACAAGTTAACTATTTCTTGATTTATAAGTCTCGTGTCTCGCTCTTATTTCACTCGTTTTTTCGTATTCGATGTATTGTGGGCCTTTTTCTTACTATCATTTTTGTTGTTGTATTCTAATACCAAAATCTAAAGGTTTGTTCCACTTTCTGTCCGGCAAAATTGAAATTAAATTAATCATTCAACAGAACGGACCATGTGAATAACTTGACTAATGTAGCGAAGCAATATTTCACAGCACATTAAACATGTAGTAGGCATGATAAAGTTCTCCATCTTCGTAATTATGAAATTACTTATGAGTTTAAGATGTCTCTTAATCTTTTGTAAACATAGATCTTTCGGGTACTCTTCCATAAATACGAGGCTAGCTAAAGCGGTAGAGTAAAGGTTATTTAAGGAAAGGGAGCAATGGATTCAAGGATTTATAGATTACTACTACAAGATAGTGATTCTACTCAGAAAAATGTTTAATCTGAAGAATTTAAGCCCATGAATAACTACAGGGAAATCAAAAATCCAATGGACGCACAGAATTGGCTTCACACACACACACACGCAATCTGGTTTCCCTTAACTATAACCATATGCTACCAAAAAATCCTCCGGTAGCACACTTGGTATAATTACCATCCTCCCCACACCGGGTGGAAAAAACCCAAGTTGAAATCCCGTCAAGAACCCGAGGAATATTTGTGGGCTTTTTCAAAAATATTCATTCTTTATTATTTGTGAAAACTTTCATGAAGGTTAAACCGATGAGTTCTATGTGCAGTGGCTGTTAGTCGGTCTCAGGAGAGGGTAGTATGGTTTTTCTCCCTGAAATCCGAGTTTTTTTTGGTCATCAAACAGCAAATCAACCACAGAGCGCACGCAATTTACAAAAATTTTATATATAACGCAATATAGCCTAAGTTGCTGATGCGCCTAAAACCTTACACTACCCAGCTGCTTACCTACCAACCAACCAACCTCAAATGGAACAGTCAAAGTTCATTTAAATATTTCACCAGTTCCCGTAACCGGTGCAGTATTTTTGTTAGCACTTTTGTCTACTGTTGGTTGGCTCAAGAGACCTTTGGCCTTGGCCACAGTAAGCCGGTTCATATGGTTTATAGTGTAGTATACCACTATAGGGTTACGTTAAAAAGCCTATTTGCACGTTGACTAAATGATAATTGGCAGAAATAGTGAAATAAATTTTATGCACAGGTCTTGTGGGGCGGGGGGTTCCTGATCCCTATTATGCAAGAAGTGATGCTTGGTTGCTCATCTTATCAAGCGTCTTAAGATGAAAGTTGTTAATGTGAGTGGTAGCCTCAACTTTGGGTTAGAGATTAAGTTCTTGTGTTTAACTGGCCTGGACTCAACTTAGGAGACAGGGTGATACGAGTTCATTTTAGTAGACTTAGTTGACAGTAATAATCATTTATCGTGAGTTTATAAGAAAATTCAATCTACAGGGATAATTATGTCAGCCCTAATGCTTGTTTTACGACCATTTCATAGTGATGCAATTGTATATATGATATTAATTTATAGTTTAAATGCAGATAGCAATGACAGAAGATAGAAACCAGGCACATTCATTAATCTTGTACTACGTAGTCAGGCAGAGGTATTTCTGTTACCGATAGATGCAAAAGGAAACTTTTAGAAACCTTCTAGTCGACCTTGAAATCAAGACTCAGTTTGAAAAAAATCACTACGTTATCACGAGGAGGAAAATGTTTGGTCAAGCGGAGCTTCAGAGGGTTGGCTCTCCATCCATGTGACATTGTGAATTTTTGAAGCGTTCAGGATAAACAACAGACCTCTTCTGGTCAGTATTTCAAGAATATTTCTTTCTTGACAGCTGAAAGCAAACGAGATAGAACGTTGAATAACAAATCAGTGTTCTCTCCAGAAAACTTTGCCAGCCGGGTGGCATTATGAAGGTGGGAAGTGTAATACTTCGTAATATTATAAAATTTTCTGTTATTTATAAATGCGACTTAAGCAATCCAGAGCGAAAATTAATTGCATAATTTAACATTGACCCTCGATCGCATAGTATGTTCGAATTAATATTGATCGAGATCAGTGAGCAGTACCATATGGTACCGCGAGAATCGCTTAAATTTTAGCCGGGAGGTCAGTTAAATTCACCGAGAGGTGCGCCCATTCGATAGGTCCTGGGTAGAACACTGAACATGTCCCAGTTAAAGTGTCCTTTTTAAGATAACCAGTAAGACTACAGTATAACCAAGAGACCCAGAAAGCCAACAGCTTCAGCTTTCCAGCACCCTTGGTTTTAAATGGATCGAATGCTTACTTTTCCACTGTTGAGAACGTTCCTTGGTTTCATAGTCAAAATGTTTAATCCAGCTCATCTATAATCGCCAGTTGGAAAAGAACTCATCGTTGTCATTGCACACGTTCAAAAGTTACTGTGCACAATTCAAAGTTTGGCTCTTCTAGAAAGATGACAATATCCAAGAATCCATGGCAAAAAATTTACCCATGTGCAAGCGGTTTTACATAACGTTTTGTACTGAGCCAATACTTAGAAGAACGTCATGAGCCAATTCGGAGAACGAAACATTCACCAATCACTCTTAATATGGGATTTAACATACTGTCCAAAGAAAACTCCGCTTCTGATGAAAGAGTATGTGACTCCCGGCTGAAGCAGGTCTGTAAATATTGGTCCAACAATCAAGAAGGGAAGAAATGTTATTTTATCAGATGAGTGGAAGTTTAACCTCCAAGGCTATCATCGAGCACAGCACGTCAACGGTAAGTAGGCAAACAATTCATTTTTAGTGATAATCTTCATTTTTGAAGCGACCTGCTAATAGTTCTCGACTTCTTCAAAAACACTGGAATGTTAAAGGAAAAATAACTCAATACAGAAAATGTTCTAGGACAATATAGGGAACTTGAACACTGTTTGTACAGGCCCTTTCTTATATTAATTTTGATTCCTAGCACGTCAGCAAGATGTGTAGCTATGGCCTCTTTAAATAATCATGTCAAAAGGGATTTTTTTTTTTTTTGCGTACTGCAATTTTCATATATTGTTATCGCATGTGATTCTCAGAAAGGTTTTTTATTTGAATTAATGGACGCAACGTTGAAAATTGATTTAACAAAAGTGATTTACATTATGGCAAAGAAAAAGTAAAATAAACAGATGAGATGTCTGCTAACTTTTTTTTTTTTTTTTTTTTGTCGAAAAATTAGATATTGCTTCTTAACATATGAATACAACTGTACGCAACGTTCGTAAGAATAAACATACCAAAAAATGGGAACGGTTTTAGAAGGCTAACAAAATTTTAGACTACCACCGAGTTACATTTCTCTTAATAGAAAGCTATGCGAAAATAGGAGCAAACAAGTTCCATTTATAATTCGTTAAGGGGATGTAAAAAAAGTATACTTCGTATAAGAAATCAAAGCTTACTTTAAAATATGATAAAATTTCATTGAATTCAATTCATCCAGAGAATAGCTGCTTCAAATATCTAAAGAAGTTTCGTTGTAAAATGACAGTCCAATGTAACAAGAAGAATGAACTAAACTTGAAATCTAGTCGGTGAATTTATTAAGCAACTCAAATACACTGCTCGACAAAATTAGCAGAACACGTAGACAACGTGGTATGAGGTATGAGGTATTGAGGGTCTAGCGGCTCCTGGGATTTCTCCCATCTCCGCGAATGTTCTATGTATCGGTGACAGTACCCTGTCAAAGCCAGAGATTTAGAAGTGTGTGGGTCATGAGTAGTGTTATATGTTGTGCCCATTGTTTATCCGGCTTATTGGCCGCCAGGCCCCTAATGGGACCAGACGTTGCCCATACCTCGCCACGTGGAGGCTAGCCGGGTATTACCATTGAGTCAATTGTACTCTGGCAGGTCCTGCCACTTACTTTCCTGGGATTTTAGTGGCTAGGACCTAAAATAAAATTGGAACGACCGCGGTTGATTTTAAATCACTTACATTAAAGCACTAATATGGGGTTTGACGCTGAAAGCCTGTTTCTAAAGTGCCTAAAAGGTTGGGCGAAAATTTTTGGTGTATTTTAAATTTGGACGTGTAGGGCTATACGCTGTGCAAGAAAAAGTGCTGGGAGGGGAGAGTGAAGGCTGGGGGGTGAAATAGGAAGAAGAGGGTCGATAGGGTAGGTGACCCCCAATTTTTCAGTGAGGCATGCCCATGCCCCACCAGAGGGAAGAAATGGTGTGGCAGGGAAGAGAGGCGACAGCAAGCCGTCACCTCTCTCCCCTGCCGGGAGTGGGAGTAAAAGAATTGCACTGCACAAGAGAGTGCAGAGCATAGAGCCAATATGGCTCCGTTGAGGCAGCAACTTGGAGTTTCTCTATCTTCGTTGGTCTTCTCTGTCATTGATAGCCATATTTTTCCTCAGCTAGGAACACTGGTCAGGTCCATTGTTGGTCTGTTAGCTATGGCTGTGGTTCTCTTCATCATGGAAAGATCCGCAGCTCCATGGGGTTATTCTTGCGATCGCTGGTTTTAGATGATTAGTAGTAAGCAGGTTCCTGGGCGAGGTTCTCCTTGAGTCCTCTCCACTCGTGTTCTGTGTCTCCTTTTTTTTATCTTCTTCTGTAGATGGCTATCAGTGTTTTACGCCTACCAAATAGTTTTTGGGCATATTCCTTTAGCTCCCTGTATTCCTCAAGTGAGTCCAATAGATGTGATTCCAAGTTCTTGGGGAGGTAGTGTATTGCAGTGATCAGTCTGCACCTGAGGTCCTCATAATGGGTGCAATCATACATAATGTGCTCCCAGCACTCAAGCTCCCCACAGGCACATCTCGGATCCACCTCAATCCCCAGCGCTGCCAGCTTGGCTTTAAAGGCCCCGTGACCAGTCAATAAATAGGTGGTGTATAAGCCAGGTTGAAACCAAGTTGGGGGACTGGGGTACATCCTGTCGATGTTCGGAATGAATTTCCTGGTGATATTTCCCTTATTTGAGTTGGCCCAACGCTCCTGCCAAACTTGCATCAGGTGTTTTTGCAGCCTTGTCTTTTCATTTTTTTGTGGTGCATTAACGTCCACAGTATAGCCATGGTATGTACAAGGTATTCCTTTCTCTATGTGGTAGTTTATTCCCCTACGCATGATCTCTAAGTCAAGGGGAAGAGCTCCGGCCAAGACCTGCAGCGCGTGGGTACTGGTTGTCCTACAAGCACGTGTAACTGTCAGTAGGATTGTTCTTTGCGTTGCATCAAGGATGCGTCGGTTTACTACAGTTCCTGTTTTGGAAAACCATATTGCTGAGGCGTACGTGATGATCGGTAGGAAGGTTGTTTTATAAAACAATGACAGGGTGCGTTGGTTTAACCCCCAGTCCCGCCTGACGATCCTAGCCACCAATCCAGAGTATCTTTTGATTTTGGCTCTGATATAAGTTAGATGGTGTTTAAAGGTAAGATGACCATCCAGTATAACTCCTAAATATTTTAACTGGGTCACTAATTTTATTGTGGTAGGTCCCACCTTTATTTGTGGCGGTCTACGTATATCAAGCTTGCCTTTTAGCAGGACGGAGGACGTCTTTGTTGTTGATATCGTCAGGCAGTGGGTTCTGGTCCAGTTTTGCAATATCAGCATTGCCTGATTGGCCTTTTCCTCTAGCTGGGCCCGGCTATCTGCAGCAATGGTGAGGACCAAATCATCAGCAAAGGCCTGGGAGCGCACATCACCGAGGTGCAAAGCCAAGAACCCATCCAAAACCATATTCCACAGGAGCGGTCCCAGAACAGAACCCTGGGGACAGCCCCTGTGGACATCACGATTCACTCTACCATAAGGTGCTTCCACGATGATGCGTCTCTCGGAGAGATATGACCTAATTATGGAGTATAAGTTGATCGGAACTTGTGCCAGCCTTAGTCTTGCCAGTACGCTCGGCCACCAAATGGTGTCGAACGCCCCAGCGAAGTCAACGGAGATGGCTAGAAGATATTTATTATTGCAGTTTGCTGCTAATTCCGATAGGCTACGCAAGGCTTCCACAGTAGACGAACCCTTCTTGAATCCGTATTGCGATGTCTCTGTGAGTTTCGCTGCCTGGTAATGCTGATGTATCCTTGTGCAGAGTAGTCTTTCAAGCAGTTTGCTTGCAACCGGCAGTAGGGCTATTGGCCGATAAGAGTTTGGCAGGTGGGGTGGTTTGTTCGAATTTTTGGCGATTAATTTTACCTTTGCTGTCTTCCAATTTTTGGGGAAGATGCCCTTAGCCAAGCAGCTGTTATATAGGTGTAAGAGGAGGTCTGGAACGATCTCCACGGTCTTCTTAATAATTTCGGGTTCTAAGTAGTCCAGGCCTGGACATTTATTATTTCTTATCAGGGTTGCCATTTGTTGTAGTTCATCCCGTGTGAAGGGTGGCTCCTGAGTGTCTGTTGAATAAACTTCATTATCTTGACAGATGATAAGTTGCTCTGGCAGTGTTGGCTCTATTGGTTTCGGGAAGATGGCATCCAATATATTGCTTATAGATTGTTGCCACGTGGTGGTATAATCACCTTGTGGTGTCTGGGTGGTTGAAATGACTTCCCCCCTGGGAAGTTTATTCGTCACTATCTTGTATACCACACCCCAGGGTTCAGTGTTCCCTGTTGTGCTAACAAAGGTCTCCCAGGCCTTGCGTTTGCTCTTGACGATCGCATTTGTGTAGCTGTTTCTGGCTTCTCTATATCTTTCCCTTAAAGCTTCAACCTCATGGGCCGGCCATGTGCGCCTTGCCCGTTGGAATTGTTTTCTTCTTTTAATTGTTTCTCGTCTGAGCTGTTGAATTTCCAGGGTCCACCATGGGACAGACCCCCGGATCAGGCTTCTTCTTTTTATTGCTGCATTGCTGGCTTCTGTTATTATCTTGGTTACTTTAGTTTGGGTTTTATTGGGTTCCTCGAGCTGATTTGTCTCAGTTAGATGTTGGGCCGTTGCTGGTATTAGGATTTCCTTAAAACGTTCCCAATTTGCTTTGCGAATGGCATAGCGGCTTTGTATTTGCTTGGATATTGGGGCTCTGTCAAGTGACCTTGCTATCTGATAGGTAATCACTCTGTGATCGGATGTTGTCCACGAATCCCGAACAAGCCAATCCTTTATATAGCCTGCGACGTTCCTAGTGGACAGCGTGACGTCGATCGTGGCCTCCCACAGTGTGTTACAGAACGTGGGCAGTTGGTGCGGCCGATTTAGTACCATGATCGGGGAGTTAGAAAGATATTCGTCTAGTATTTGCCCGTTCCGAGTTCCGCTTCTGTCCGGAGTCAGGCTGTGCCAGGTGGGGGACCGGCAATTGACATCTCCCCCTATGATTATTTTCTCGTCCGGGAGCAAGTCTACCAAAACTTGAAGGTATTGTGTAGCTGGGGTAATGTCCTCCCCCGGTCTACAGTACAGTGCCACTATGTAGAACTGGCCTAGCGGCGTCAATACGTGGGCACAAGCTGCCCATGACGAGCATAGTTGTTTAACTTTCGTGACTGTGTAGTCTGGGTTGCGTACCACTACCGCCGCCCAAGGGGTATCTTCCTCTTCGTGTACTATCTTATATGTGATTGGGTATCCACACACCCGTTTAGAATGGGTGTACGGCTCCTGGAGTATGAGAATGTCTGCATTGATTTCGTCAGCTTTTATCCTTAGCTGTTCTGCCACTGCTCTGGCTCTTTGCGCATTTTGTTGGATGATCTCTATTTTGGATGTATTATATTTCTTATTGTTTGTCTCCATAGTCGATTCTCTTTTGGTATTGACCCTTTGCTTTGATATAGACCGGGCAGTTTGGATCTCTGATCGAATGTGTGTATTCCATTTTGGCTGCTTTACAATTGGCACAGGTTGGATCCTGTTCCCTGTTGGGGCACGTTTTGTATTCATGGCCCTTGCCAGAGCAATGGCCGCAAGTAGGCGTTGTCTGAGTACAGGTGTGGGTTGTGTGTCCGAACTTGCAGCACCGAAAGCATTTCGGCACCGCTGCATGCTCCCGGAACCGGTGGGATCCCCATTCTATATATATTCTGTTGCATTTTTTCAGCTGTTGCCATGCAGATGGGTCTAGTTCAACTACCCAGTTCCTATTGGTTCCCGATCTGGTACCGGTTGAATACCTTGGTGTTACCATGCATTTTTTTTGTGCGTCCTGGGCTAAATTCCTTAGATTTCTGGTGACAATTTCAGTTGCTAGTTGTTCAGGCGTTACGTCTTGGTCTACATTAAATATTATAATTGAAGGCCCACGCTTTTTTGGCGGCTCCGCTGTTAGCCCTAACTTGACAAGTTTTGGGTTTTCCATTATTGCCTGTATATCTTCCTTATTTTCTGTTTCTATTATTAATCCTGTGCTTCTTGTTTTTCTTATTGTTTTAATTCTAGTAGTCCTCAAGTCATCTTTCATCTCTTTCATAAATTTAACCTTCAGTTCTTCGCTGGATTGGACATTTTCAGTGTTTTCCAGGGTTGTCGGTCTGAGAACCACCAAGATTGGTGTTTTCAAGAGTGGTTGCCTTTTTTCTTGTTGCCCTTCTTCGTTTGGTTGTAACTGATTTCAGCCATTCCTCAGCGCCTGGACATATGTGGGGGCACGCTGTTGCATTTGATTTGCCCCACATTGTTCGTAGATTTGTATCTTCACGTTTGCCTTTTCATTTTCTAGGAAGGTCTCTATCAGCATGGCTTCCATCTTACTGAAAATGTTTACAATCTGCGATCTAATACCTGTTGTAATTCTGTTTGATGGTTCTTTGAAAACATTCTCTAATGCCGTCTTCAAGGCTAGAGATTTTTCATACACTGTGCCTTCAGGCAATGTAGGATCCAAGGGAACTTCTGTTGACTTCTCTTCTCCAGTGTCCTTTGTAGATAGCATACTCTCTGGTTGGTCCCTTGCTACAGTTTGGGAACATGTTCCCCCGCTCAGACTAGAGTCAATCTCAGATCCTTCTGATGGACGAAAAATAACTATGTTATTAGTGTCAGACTGGAATTCAGGAGCCCCGCGAACAGAACCGCGAGCACTCTCACGATTCCCAACTGACTTCGATAAAACTGGTTCATCCTCTCCAATCAAACCACTTCCAACAACCTTTGCAAGTGTTTTATATCTAGGATTCAAACTTCCTGACTCAGTCTGCGTCGTCAACAAATTACTAAAAAGTTCCGCACGAGTCTCATGCTCGGCTGAGCGTACCTTTAAGCGCTCATTGTCCACTAGTGGAGTCGTATTCACTGCTTCCACATCTGCCCAAAAGCCCAAGATGCGACTAGCAGCAACAGCAGTAACCCCGCTTGATTCTGAAAACAAAAAATCTGTGAGGGCTTTTTTAGTCCTTGCAACCGCAGAACATATTCCAGAGACCTCCTGGACCTGTCCAGAAACGGGATCATCATCAAGTGGGGAGCTCAATATCGATTCCCATCTCTGTGTCACTTCTCTCCGATTCTTATCTGATACAAATGAACTGGAAGGATCAGACACGTCTACTTCCTCTAGCTCCGTTAACGTGGATGAGTCCACAATTAGCTTAGGGGGGCAAACTACATTATCTTTATCTATATTACTGATTATGTCCAGACAACGTGGTGTAACTCGTGCAGCTTGCAATAAAGCGGGATAAAATTTGGTATGGTGTTGTACCACAGAATAACTATGAAATGAGAAGAGACAACGCGAAACTTCGGACAGGTATAAGATACGGGACATTTATGGGAATTACCAAAAAAGTCACATTATAGAAGTAGATACAACATGCTCGAAAATATGGTCACATTGACAACAGTACGGCGTATGATCCTCTCCAAGGGCTACACAGGCCTAACAGCGGTGAACCAATGTCGATATAAGGGTGTCTACAAGATTATGTGGCAAAAAATTCCCATTCATTCACCAACGCGGATCTTAGCTCATTCATGACTCAGGATTGGCTGTCTTCCGTAGAGTTCACTTGAATTGAGTCTTCTTAACGCAGACCGGTTGGAAATGTTTTCACTCGTGACCGTAGCAACTTCAAGAGACAGTTGATGACAGCAGATCGTAGGGTTCTGTTTTGCTATTAGAACCAGATAGCGGTCTGTTATGGTTGACGTAGAGATCCTGGCCAGCTCTTCTTGTAATGGTTCCTGTCTTCTGAAACTGCTTCCATAGTGCCGAGACGACACTGCATGGCACATTAAGCCTGCCACCTCCGACTGCCCGGCTTCAAGTCGTCCAACGCCTCGTCATCTCAAAGAATCATCTAAACGAAGGTGACTTGCCATCCTGAGTACTTGAGATGTGGCTATCCTACTGTGCAAGCCAAAAAACGAGAATGGAGTGATGTGGTCGCAATCCGTGTTTTTATAGACATGAATAATTTGCATATTGTGCGGCTCTGTAAAGTATAAATATATTTCTATTGGATACTTCGAATTTGCATGCCAGGATGCCTAATATATCAAATACAGTATTCGCCTTCGGCGAGATTGTTCACCGTAGATATCCATAATATTCGTGAAAAACATTTTGTTCTGTTAATTTTGACAAGCAGTGTACTAAATCTCAATGTTTTGAGCCAAGGTCATATAGCCACGTGCTTGGATACAGACAGACAGATAAGGGATACAACACTTCCGCACCAATACGGCAGCACCCGTAAAAACAAGCTATCACCCACAAAGAAATAAATATAGAGAAACGTACAAGGGGGAAACATTTGTCATCGACAAGTTTAATATTAAAGGAGCTTGTGGACGACATATGAAATAGTAACCTCATATTTTTTTCAATGTTAACAACGAGTTCCATCCATCAATATTGGCTCTGTATGACAGATTGCCTGTAATGTACTTTGTAGACTAGAGCACGAAGAATAATCAACTTTCGAAACAAGGAGACGATTTTGTATGTTTGTTTCTTTCTTTTTTTTTTTTTTTTTTTTTTGTTGTTGTAAGAAAAGTGTTGAACTCCGACATTACTGTACACCACTGGAGAAGGTAACCCAGTAATATCGAGATTACCTTAATATAAAGGAAACTATTATTTCAATTCATAGCTAAAAATTTTAAATCAGAAATATGCGCAGGAATTCAGAAAAGCAGCAACCTACCTACACAATCTCCAAACTGAAGACAGGCGTTATTTCCCAGGATAAAACTCATATTACGCACAGCACTAATAAATTTTATAGTGCTCGTCATATTCCACTCTTTTCATAATAAAACTGCGTGCTACAACCTGTCTAAAATTTTCTTACTCATATCCGATTAAATCAGGCGCTTTTGCTATAATTATCTTGGTAACTATAGCAACAGCGCCTTGGTAACTAAAGCTAATCAACAAGTTCCGATAAATTCTAAATCCTTAAAGTACTAAAGAAACCACAAGCTGCAAATTGTAAACAAACTGAAATGATACAGAAAAATAATGAAATTGCAATACAGTACTTAGGAAACAAAATGAACAGCAGCGATTATCATTAGCTTGGCCATCCACAATAATTCTAGTTTAAGGTCAAGATAATTTAGGTAGGTACCGTATGTAATCTGTTTTAAGGTAATTTTTTTTTCTTTTCTTTCCACTGGATAATTGAAATCAGTGGGAAATACGCAATTTATCCTGGCCTGAACGCCTCAATAACTTCCACGTCATCAACAGATTGCATAGAGATGGGCGACATATGCACTCAGCCAAGGAGTGACTACTGTAATACAAAGAACCAAGGAATCACTGAATTACAACTGAAAAATAAAGAGCAAAAACATGAAAAAAAAATATGGATGGAAATATTTGTTAAAAAAAAAAAGAAAGAGAAATGGAAACGAATAGTGTTAGACCGAAAAAAACTAAATATGGAAAGATATTAATGAATAATTAAATTTTCTGTTTATACTTCCCGATAGCCATATACCGGTAATTTAATTAAAAGACTTGTAATATTCGATTCTGGATGGTTTATACTAATCATGATTGATAGCGACTGAAAAATCTAGCTTTAAAAGACAAATTTCCAAGATTTTAATTTTTAAACCCATTTTAGGAATCTAATGTTATTCAACAACATTAGGCTTCCTTTTTTCATTAAAAATTAACTAATAATTATCGAACTTTAGGTAACCTAGCCTTATTTAAAAGTTACGATAGCTAAACAGCATTATCAGTAACTTATTATTAAGCATTTCGGAAACGCAATGTCGCTACAATATCATATGAAAGTTACCTATTCCTTAATCTTAAGCCTTAATCTTAAGGTTAGGTTACCTAAAATATGATAATTTGTTTTCTATGCCAAGGTCAGCTTTATTAAACAAGGTTAAGTTACCTAAAATTGTTTTAAAAAATAACTTAGAAGTTATTTAAAGTTTCATTTGCGTTATCTACTAGTGATAGTGTATAGTGTTTCTTGTCAAGAAGCACCAGAGTTCCCCTCCCAACTCCGTGTAGTATATTCTGTCGCAATGCAAACTCTGTAAAGGCCAGAAATATTGTGAATGTTGGTGTAGTCTAAGTAGTGTTGTTATGTCGTTCCTCCGGCCATTTAGCAGCGGGCCCCTAGTGGAACCCCCGTTGCCTGTCCATCACCACGAGCAGATAGACCGGGTGTAAGGTAGAGGTAAAGACTGGTGAGGGTGCAGAGAGACTCTGCAAGTTTTTATTGGAAAGGGAGCGCGGAGGATGATAGTTGAGTGTTGGGGAAATGGGGAGTGAAGATAAGGAAAGTGGATGATGGGAAGACTTTCCACCTGGAAACTGAAAATTAAAGGGATAGAGGAACCCCCCCCCCCCTGTGGATGGAAACTATTCTCCACAAGGTTCGGGCTGTTAAGAACAGAAAAAAGGTTCGCGTGGAGAAAGGATACTGGTATTAAGAGAGAGTCAAGTCATAGGGTTAGAATGCACTGTGGGACATGGAGATCGCACTGTGGGCGCACAGTACTTCTCTGTTACAAATCCCACACTGGCCAGGCCAGATGAAGCCAGTGTCAGCAGATCCCACGCGATGCCTATGAACAAGGGGGCATGACGACGACAGCAAGTCGGGGGGGGAGGTCCTGATATATGTTCCACCACTGCAGTCTTGGTGAGGCCTGTCAGAACAACGCACTACATGCACTCGGTACACTTACACATCTGACATACTACAAGTACACATTTTTTTAAACACATAGGCCTCACCAATTAGACTGCAGTGGTGGAACATATATCAGGACGTCTTCCCCCCCCCGACTTGCTGTCGTCGTCATGACTCCTTGTTCATAGGCATCGCGTGGGATCTGCTGACAATGGCTTCAGCTGGCCTGGTCAGTGTAGGATTTGTAACAGAAAAGTACTGTGCGCCCACAGTGCGATCTCCATGTCCCACATAGGGCATTCTAACCCTATGACTCGACTCTCTCTTAATACCAGTATCGGCGCCTCCGTAGCCAGGTGGGAAGGAGCAGCAGTGCGTAGCACACGCTTCTTGATTAGACCGGGATCCGAGCCCGTCACCACCAAATACGGAGGATGCGGAAAGGTCAGGGAATGACCACCGCATATTCCCGGAGCAATATGGCCTTAGTTGCTAATGCTCCTAAAAACCAAACAACAACAATACCAGTATCCTTTCCCCATGCGAACCTTTTTTCTGTTCTTAACAGCCCGAACCTTGTGGAGAATAGGTTCCATCCACGGGGGGGGGGGTTTCCTCTATCCCTTTAATTTTTCAGTTTCCAGGTGGAAAGTCTTCCTATCATCCACTTTCCTTATCTTCACTCCCCCCCCCCTCCATTTTCCCAACACTCAAATTTGGTGAGGCCTGTCAGAACAACGCACTACATGTACTCGGTACACTTACACATCTGACATACTACAAGTACACATTTTTTTAGACACATATTTATGAAAAAACAAGCAAAAGGGAAGGACTTTTGCTTGTCGCTATGTCAAGCAAAAAGAACATTCAGCTTTTGCGCATCCGCCCCATTGCCCATTCATTCCTCCAACCAGTACATGGCAACAAAGATAAATTTTCAGCACAATGGACTACATATTCTCACACATTTCGCCATCTTGTATTCATGGTCATACACACAGACAGGACACGGGTGCACCTAAATGACAATATCTTAATTAGCAACAGTTGTAAGGGCCATGATCAGTAGAAACCAATAAGACACGAATGTTATACGGTGAGATTATCAAGCTATGGCCCTATGATATGAAAGGTAAGGGAAAGTTCTCCATACCATTAAAAAAAAAAAAAAAAGAAAGTCGTTTAGTTAACTATTGTCGCATTTCTAATTTCAAGACATGGTACTGCTCTTGAATAATGGCGCATGTATTATTTGGCGTGTTCCAACTGTCCGTACTTCTACACTGACCACTCGCAATGCATCAGCTTGCTTCTGTAACCGTGGTAACTCGGCTTTCACTAATCTGAAAGAACGAATGCCTCGATGTCAACCACATGCAATTAAATCGCTAATGGAAACTTGAATAAGACCCAAAACTGAGTTTGAACATTTTAACGTACTTTTTTTCTTACTCACTGAACTAATCACAATTCCAAAACACGTATTAATGAAAGAATTTTTTTTTTTTTTTTTTGTCATCCAGGAGAAGACTAATTAACAATCAAGTTTCGAATTTCTTAATAACTTGGCCAATAAACAGTGCTATTAAAATTTACGGAGGAAATTTCTCATTCCCGACATAGCGCGCATTCCGACGAAGGCTTTTAAAAGGGTGAAGTAAATGTTTATAAAAACACTTCCTTAAGAAGCGAGCAGCTTTATGTTTTTGCCTTCTTTCTTCTTCCAAATAAAGAGATAAATTTGGATATATTAAACTCACAAATCATGTAATAAGTTGGGGAACCAAAAAAAAAAGGAAATCTAAATTAATCCCGTCTTCAGAAAGAAAAACAAAGAAAGAAATTAGTGGCAGATGAAAAGGGAAAAAACGTGAAAGGATTTTCTTGTCTTTCGCTCGCTCATCTCTAAATATTGCAATTAGTACGCATAAAGTCAATTCATGCTAATTATTCCCGCTTCCCAAAAGTAATGTCATCAGGCATTTAACCTTTCCTTCGGACCATTCCGTGAAGCTCTATATTGCTTTTCAGGTGTGGCCGCTATTTCTGAAAACAGTATTCCAAGTACAGTCTCAATATGGAAGCTAATTTGCCACTTACGCAGTGGTATAATAGCCTTTATCTCCAGAAGCAATTATTCGATAAATCACCAACTGGACATCAAGGGTCCTCCTTGCTGACCGTAATCTCCTATCGATAAATTATCGAAACAGTTACTGTGAGTCTTAATTGGACGCGCAGGAACTGTTTTTCGTTAAGATTAAACAGAATAGATAGGCTTACTGCCATTGAAAGGACGTTCATAGGAGAAGCACCATCCCCGAAAGAGTGGGGGTGGGCCGTTCATTTCGTACTAAAATAAGCACCAACAGTTGAACACGAGGCATTAGAATATATATATACTGTCATTATTTAGCGTATGACATTGGTTAGTGCGTTTGTAAAATCATTCTATATAGTTGAATTTTTTTACACAAGACGAAGTTTGTACGTTGCCATCATTATTGTACCATCTCATATTGTGAAATCCTTCACAACGAGTTCCCCTTCGTTATACTTCAAATAAGTAAAGCTTTCCCATTATAGAAGATTACTGTTACTTATTTTCAGTTGAGCACCACCACTCAGACAGCACCGTTTCGCTATTTGGCTTCTCATCGGTGAGTGGATAGGTATCCAGAGGTATAAGGAACAAAAACCCAGTTGTGATTTATGTACATAATGTGTGATGCCAAAAGGTGTATTTCTTAGGCTAATAATATTTTAGAGATTGGTTAGTGCATTTCCATCATTATTACATAGTTGAATTTTTTAAACAAACCGAAGTTTGTACCCTTTGCTTATTTAGCGTTACTTATTTGAGGGGTACGTACTTACTTATTTGGATATCTACCCGCTCGCTGATAAGAAGCCAAACAGCTTAGAAACAGTGCTGAGTGGTGGTACTCAAATGAAACTAAGTAACAATAGTCTTCTCTAATGGGGAAGCGTTACTTATTCGAAATATAAGTGAGACAACTCGTTGTGAAGGATTTCACAATATGAGATGTGGCAATAATGATACCAATGTACAAATTTCGATTGGTATAAAAAATTAAACTTTGTAGTAATGATGCAAATGCACTGACCAATAACATAGTTTAAATTTTACAAGTTTGAGGCTTTCTGCCGTAAAATATTATTAATTCATAATATGCTTCCCTCGCCTGAGAGCGATCAACTCTGCCATAGTGAGAAAAACCAACAAGTTAGTTAATGTACACAGTACGTTACTTTGCAGGCGTGTCATAGTAACAGTTCATGATTTATAACAAAAAAAAAAAAAAAAGGGAAGGCCTTTATGCGCAAATCGAGAACATTCAGCTTTTGCGCATCCGCCCCATTGCTCATTCATTCCTGCAATCAGTACATGGCAACAAACGTAATATCCAGTGCTTCAGCTACAATATACGGTATAATGATAGCCTATGTGATATGTATAGGGAAAAAAGTAAAGAAATAATTGCTGGATTTCTATTGGTCTGATTTTAATAAAATTAGGATTTCTGTTGCTCCAATTTTAATGAAATTAAAAATTATTTCGACAACCTCTCTTTTTAAAAGCCCAAATATAAAAATTTCATGAAAATCAGACCATTAGGAGTCAAGTTGTTACATGCGGACGGACATGAAGAGAATAGGCGCATTACGCATAATATGCTAACGCGCCTAAAAATCCCCTCTAATTCAGCCAGGCATCACGCCGATGTCTTTTCCATAGGGTATGTTTAGAAGTGCATCAGTAGTAGGAAGTCACTGTACTAACCGCTGACAGTTGATCCTCTAGCCCTACTTCTAGAGGATCAACAAAGACTACTTCGGTAACTTCAACCCCAGGCTATGTATGCACGCCGCTTCTCACGGAAAGGCTTCTTCCTAACCAGATGCTCTCCGCAATCGAATTAAATAACACGATTCTCAAAGTATGGAACGCGTACCACTGATGTAAAGTGGTACCTGTATCCTATTACAAAAAAAGGAAACTCTTGCCTTAATGAAAATTTCTTCCAGATATGAAATCCTCCTCCCTTTCCTCAAAATAATGGCCCCCACCCAAGCAGTTAATCTCCTCAGTGTATGATCATCTCTGAATTTTTAATAACAGTCTGTCAAAACAACTACTCCTATTTTCTGTACGTATCAAGGTACTATATATGTAGTACGTGGTTGATCTTTTGTATGTTGAATAAAAATTGCTATAAGTTGAAAAGCCAACGAAAATCCATAAAAACAGTTTAACTTTTGGAACTCTGTGCCTCTTTTCCAAGGAGCGATGAGCATTCTCAGTCGGGATGGGGAAAGAAATTATAATGATCTATATATGATGTCAAACCGCTTTGACTCTCTTTACTTCTTATCTAACAGTAAAGTGTTAATTGTCTGACGACACCAGGGTTTCCCCCAATCTCCCCCTATCTAATAGTAGTGGAAGGATGTTCAACTTAATCCACGCTTGACTCTTACTACTTTCCCCAATCCTAAAAATAATTATCCAATTTATTTTTATGTAACCGGCAACTATTAAATAATCTGAAATGTACTCAAATGCTTTTTCCAGAACTATTCTTTGTTTACGAATGCTAATCCGAATTGGTATGGATGTTGAAATGTTCCTCAATGGTATTTACTATTTTGAAACAATACAAAGCCATAACTCAAATGGTACAAAAGTCCCTCCGCTGTCTATCGCATATGTTTAGACATCGCTTAGAATTCATATGAACACAGAAGAGAGTCCCCAATGTTATGCCTTATTTGTTAACCGGAATATCCCCAATACAAATGAACTGATTACGCAGGTAGTGACGTGTGAAGAAAGATAATGGCCCGTACACCAATTCATAGAGAAGCACCGTTACAAAGAGGCGATATGTCAATAGATTAGCAACACTAGGTGAGAACAGATGGCTAAGAAATGTTTGAAAATTAATGGAAGCCAATGGTAAGCTAACCGAAATCCTTATTTGAAATGGTAACACTACTTGTGGTTCAAGGTAGCAACACGCAAACACCCAAAAATATCTTAAAATTCAAATAAACAATTAATGCATACTAATTAAATTGATACATTTTATTTTACTATTATTACTTCATGTTTTTTTGTTCATAGTTTAGTTTTTTCTTCTACTATTTAAAGACAAACTAGCATCCAACGCACTCAAAAGTAAGACATACACGGACAAAAACATGCAAAAAGCACAGCGAATGCAGAACTGAATACAAAGCAAACACAACCGAGCATACCATTGCAGTAAAAAGAATAAGTTGCAAGTGTATCACTACAAAGATTATAAGAACAAAGAAATAAAAGTTACGATTACTTTTTGCAGTAGGAACAGAAAAATTTTAATACCTAACTGAGCGTTCGATGTCCTGTTTTCCATTCGTTACAAAAGCCAACAGACGCTCCACCTTCGGGAAAGCCCAAAGTCATGCTCCTCAGCTTACGACAACGTGACGGTCTAAGTGCCGTCAAGGCAAGAGTGCCAGCTGTATTAGTCCACGCTGTTCGACAGCGCCACCTCCCTGAGATGCAGTACGTTGTGGATAGCGAGTTAAGACACCTGTTTATTTACTACCCAGACACGACATTGGTGATTGTACCGCTTACACAAACGAAGTCTAAACGTGCTAAAGGTACCATACGGGTTCGGAATCGATCTATTTAATGTTTTCCGTCTCTCGGTCGACGAACAAATTAGGCCACGTGCAACGGTCAGGCTACGGTGGTATTCATCACTACATTCATAAGGGTAGCTTGGTAATGGGTCATTGATCAATGGACGTTTTTTTCCATTCTACAAGCTTTAGAGAGCTAAAATTATTGATTATTAATGCCAAGCTTCATGGGCAAAACAGTTTATAAAACATTTAAATGCTAAAAAGTTTAAAAAAAATTAAAAAAAAGTGAGGAACGCGAAATTTTTCGGTTTTAAACATCCCTACGATCTTTTCAGGAATAGCTGCTATTTCTGAAGACAGTATCATGTTTGTGTATCGAGAGTTCATTCTAATGAATAAAATTAAAAATTAAATAAAAATAAATAAATATATTTTCTGTTTATACTCCGGAGAGACCACACGGTCAGAGAAGTTCGCAAGATAGAAAGAATACAAGAAACAGCACCGTATTTAGCAGTCATGGCTAGAATTTTATTTCAAATTATGGTCAAATAATTTCTGCTGCACTTTTATAATATCCAGAAGTAGTAATTTCGTTTTATTCAACTTAAATAGCGATTTTAAAATAAAAATCAATACTTAATAAACTTTTAAAAATACTACAAAAGTAAAAATATGTGTTCAGAGAGCAATTTAAAATTATTTTTTATGTACAAGAAATATCATGTCATAAAATTTCAATGAAACTCATTCAGAAATAATATACAGCAGATATGCAGGTATATGTAATTTTTCGTAGCTTTGGAGGAATTTCTAAAGAAATGAGGAATGTATTTAGTTTATTTATTTATTCAGGTAAATGAAAAGGTTACAGCCATCCCTAGACAGCATCCAAATGCTAGGAGGATAAACACAACTATAACAGGTTAAAACAATATATATATTTGATAACATTACAGATAAAGAGATCCAGTCAGTAAATTAATTATAGTAGGGTAAGACATAAAACGTTCAGCATAAATCCTGAAAATACATTCTACACCCAACCAAGAAGAGTGCGGGGGTGAAAGGTTACTGTAGGCTGTCTGGAATAGGAGAATAGGTCCAGGGTTGATATTTAGGTCGTTTAGGAATCCAATCTTGTTTTGCTGGGAACATATGACTGGGAGAGCTGATTTGGGTGAGGGCAGGTCGGATCAAAGATGTTTGCTGATTAGATATTCTTCCGTTATTTTTAGGCAGGATGATAAGGCTATCAATTCTGGGAGCATCTAGTCTACCCAAAATAAGCTTAGAGAGAGTAATTATATTGCGAGTGGCGATGATTTGTTTCTGAGGGGTCATCCCATGCAGCGAATAGTATAGCCCTAGAGATAGCAAGGAGGATGTCCTGAAGTGCTATTAAGGGATCGTAGAAGTCAATACTCAAGCCTCAAAAACTGCTGCAGGTAGGTTGGAGGGGCGGCAGCCCTGATTTCGGATGCGTAGAGAGGTACAGGTACCACACAATTTTGGACAAATCTAGTTACTAGCTTTTTAGTGTCGAAACCCACCAGCTCCTGTCGAGCTGATCAAAGGGCCTTTGTTTCTTGCTTCCTTGAGTACTCCTGAAAAAGCAAGTTCGAATCACAGTCGAACCTAAGGTCCTTGCAAGAGTTAACAGGTTTGATTTGATGTCCATTATAGAGACGTGCATTGGGTTTAACTTCTCCTCTTTATAAACGTCATCTGGACAGATTTTTCGGTATGTAGCTCAAGACCAATGAATTGAAGGTGTTTATCTCAGAGATTTGATTTGTTGCAGCTCTTTGGACAAAAAAGTCCTCATGCGAAGAGAGCAAGGTTTTCACCAGGAAGTTATTTCAGTTTTTCAGCCCGCACAACATGTAAATCGGCCCCTGAACACACACACTTGTACAGACAATAATATGCAATGGCGCAGTATGGTCTAAGTCGCTGCGGTTAAAACCCAACATTTAGCCTAATTTTAGTTGAAAGTGCTATAAATTCCAATGCGAAGTAAATTTATTGCATATGCTGTTTTAAAACTGAAATTTTAAGGTATCTTCAGAGAAATCTCTGGAGATAAATCAAATAGCGTTCCGCTGAGATTGCTACTATCATACTTTTAAAAAGTTTTTTTTTTAACCGATCGATTTTTAGAAGTGAATAAACTTCGGTTTTCTTTCCTCTCTCTCTTTCTTTTCTTTTTTACTGTTATTGCCGTTCTCTATTATCGAATCGTCGCTGTAAAGAAGTAGGGGACCTGTCTAAAATATGATTCAAGCGTGATCCTTACGGAAGGCAGAAAATCCTATTCCTGAGAATCGCCCAATAATTCTCTGGAGTTCAAATTTCGGTGACGTCTCTATCTCGCGATATGACATGACTGTCTAGATCTAGCCTCCTTAATCTTAAAAAAACGTGTTACATCTGAAAATCATGAATTCCCTCAGGTCCCTTATATTTTTTGCTTTCGTAGAGGCAAGAAGTTGGCAAATATGTTTCGGTCATTTTATGTTTTGAGAGAGGTTTTGCTATTGAGGGTAAAACTATCTAGAAAAAAATAATAATTAGAGTCGTTAAATAAGTTTAAAGAGCTGTCGGAATATTAGATATAACAAACTTTCGTTTAATAACAAGGCAATAGCTTCGAAAGATCATAAGTCAATTGATAGTTATCAGCTTTACGGGTATATCTAGATAAAAGATTCCATATGGCTATGACGTCATCTGCGTATGTCTCTCCATATGGCTATAATGTCATTTGTGTATCTTTTCCTTATGGCTATGACGTCATTTGTGTATCCGCCCTTCCATGTGGTCATGATATCATCTTCGTTTCTTCTCCTATGTACACATATGAGCCAAAATATTGTAAACACCTACCTAATAGCATGTTAGGTCGCCATGATAACTGCTTGAATCCGGCGTGGCATCGATTCCACAAGACCATGCACAGCTAAACGGAGGGACTTCCCAGAGTTCAGCAACCGAGCGAAACACTGGTATAGACTGGAGAATGCTGCGCTGCACCTCATCCCACAAATGTTCGATAGAACTGATTTCGTGGAGGATTTGACAGCCACACGAAATGCTTGGCCATAATCCTAGCACCATTCCTGCAAAATTAGGGTTTGTGACACAGGGTGTTGTCTTGCTGAAAGAGTTCAATGCTATGTGAATACAGGTCAACATGTAGGGAAAAACTTGGTCCAAAAACAATGCTGAGATAGGAACTGACGATAAGGGCGATATCCATGAAAACATCCCACAAATCATGATTCTAACGCTGCCGGTCTGTTTTTGTCAAACCGTGCAGTCTAGTGGCAGCTGATCATCTGACTGCTGCCGAACACACACACACACACCATTGGAATGATGGAGTTGGAACTCATTCATGAGACCAGAGGACCCCTTTCCAGTCACTCAATGTCCAGGAAAGGTGCTCTCGTACCCATTGCACGTAGAGGTGTTGATCACAGTAGGTCGACATGGGCAATTAACAGGTCGCACACTCTATAGGTCTATCCGCAAGCGCGTCTGTTGGACGGTGTGCTCGAAAACGTTGTGTTCGCCCTGGCTTTAGTCTCTCGCTAGTATACGGAACAACAGACGGCTCACGATCCCACCCAACACGCCGTTCACGCACGTTGGGTGGTTATGTGTCCCTCTTCAAACCATATCCGCTACACCTTCACCAAGACTGCTCTAGATCAGCCCACAATGCCTGCAGTTGCAGCGAAGCTGGCCCCCCGTCTTCCTAGCGCTGCAGATTATTCCCGGTTCAAACTCCGTCAGATCCTTCCCTTTCCCACAATACATGGGCTTTGTAATGAAGAATTGACAGGCGCTACCGTGCCATCACTATATATTCTGCGCTGGTCATAATATTTAGGCTCACGAGTGTATATATATTTTATTTAGATATAAGCCAAGTGACTTTTTTTTTTTCTTCTTTTTCCTTCTTATAGTAGTGAGAAAAATTATCTTAACGTTTTCAGGAAGAAGAGAGAAACTTGAGAGGTTACAGAAATTGATGCATACTATTGCAAATAAACCTGATATTTTAAAGAAATCAATAATCAATTTTGCACTTCTGCCAGAAAAAAAAAAATCTAATATGCACACAAGAATCAAATTTACACTAATAAAAGATCAGCTTATTGCTCACAATGCCCAGAAAACAGCCTTGCAAGGAAAGGGTTATGTTTAGGAGACCAGTTGGCTAAAACTAGAGGAACAGAGAAGACTATTTACTAATGGCAGCCTTCTTTACCAGGTTTGTTCAAAAAGTAGTGACAATATTAACATACATACGCGTTCATGTTAAAAAAAAAAAAATCGCCTGGCTTGCTTATAAAAGTAGCAAGGACAGTTGTAGACCAGAAGTTTTGTAAGTATACATCAATAAAGATATTTAATAATAATTATTATAATTATTATTATTATAAGTAGTAGAATTATAGTAGTACTGTAGTAGTATTATTAATAATAATAATTATTATATTAAGTCTATTAAATCAAAATTGGTGACTTCTAAACGGTGCAAGCTATGCTTAAGAAGATCAGCGCTCTTAGATAAAGGCTAAAATAGAATGGGAACAAAATGCACAGAAATATTTCTGTAGTTTGCAGAAAGCATGTCCTGGATATATGCCAATAATCTTTAACGACAATGCAAGGTGTGTGTGTGATGTGGCTAGCGCTCTGAAGATATACTACAGCGGTGACAATGCGAAAACATTGAGCAGCCTATTGTTCTCCGAACATGAGTCCATATGATTTCGATTTGTTCCAAAAGTTGAAGGAGCCATTCAGAGGTCATTGATTTCAGACAATGCAAAACAAACTGTAAGGAGAAAATTGCTCCATTACCATTCTTTGGAAAAACCAGGCGACTAATGGTATCAGCAGCCTGGTTAAATTTTCATTCTAACCGCTTCTAAAATTCCAAAAATACAACTCTCGTATTATTGGTTATCCAAAAGTTGACATTGTAAAGCTCACTGCAATGTCAGGAGATAGTAGAAAATGCTAAGTTTCATTGAATTGCCCTACCATTAATATCTGGACATCCTTCCGTTGATATTTGACGTACAAGCACTAGTGTCAGACAAAACTATAAATATGCTCGTAGAACTTCGAGGAGACAGTACTACGTCTCCTCGAAAACTGTAATTGTGAATGCAAGACGCCACGATCGAAGGAGTTAATAGACTTCCAGCGCAGAATGATAATAGGGTACTACATAAGCAATCGGCCTATACGTGACATTTCAACAGCACCGAAGAGCCCTAGGTCGACGATTGGTGATGTGATCTGCAAGTGGAAGCAGACTGGTGCTGAAACCGTCATGAAACGACCCGGAAAATATCTGAAGCTGACCGGAACCGGATAAGAGAGCCCTGCAAAGACTTCTCAGGTCGAAACCCTGGTCGACGTTGTTGCAGCACACACAGACTTCACTGCGACGATTGCGTCTCGTATTAGCACCAGTACAGTGCGAAAGATGCTGCATGATAGGGAGGCGCCCCCATAGCCAGGAGCCGCAGTGCGTAGTACACGCTTCTTGATTAGACCGGGGTTCGAGCCCGTGACCACCAAATACGGAGGATGCGGAAAGGTAAGGGAATGACCACCGCATATTCATGGAGCAAATATGGCCTGTTGTTAATGCTCCTAAAACCCAAATAACAAATAAACAGCATGATACGGATCACCACTGCCGTGCACTAATCACCCTGACCAATGCCAAATACCGTTTAGCTTAATGTCAAGCCCTCCTTTTTGGACTGTAGACAATGGAAAACTGTACTTTGAAGTAGTAAGTCAAAAAGTATATGGTCTACCACTCTGACGGTCATTCGTCAGTGTGACAGATGCCCGAAGAAAGCTATCTGCCGGGCTATATGGAGACAATGAAGTTTGGCAGAGGCAGTGTGATGGTCAGGGGCTGTTTTGAATGGTTTTTCCTTCCTTGCTGATGTTTATCCAGATGTCCTGGACAGTAATGGGTTACCTACCTTGTGGCAGCACATCTGGGAAGGCCCGTACCGGAAGAATATAGGGCGCTAAAGGAATATGCTAAAAACTATTTGCTAGGCGTAAAACACTGATAGCCATCAACAGAAGAAGCAGATGATAAAAAAAAAAATAAATAAATAAATAAAGGAGAGAGACGCAGAGCACGCGTGGAGAGAGGACTCAAGGAGAACCTCCCTCAGGAACCTGCTCACTACTAATAATACCTAGAGAACGGAAGAATAACCCCACGGAGATGTGGATCTTCCCATGATGAACAGAACCGCAGCCATTGATAACGGACTGACAACGGACATGACCAGTTTTCTTAGATGAGGAGGACAAATCTGGATACTAAAACCGATGACAGAGAAGATCTCCAAGTTTGCCGCCTTGACGGAGCCATATTGGCTCAAATCTCTGCACTCTCTTGTGCGGTGCAACCCTTTTTTCTCCTACACCGGGCAAGGGGGGGGGGGGAGGTGAGGGCTCGCTGTCTCCTCTCTCTCCCTTGCCACACCATTCCTTCCCTCTGGTGGAGCATGGGTATGCCTCACTGAATAATTGGGGGTCACCTACCCTATCGACCCTCTTCTTCATATTTCACTCCCCAGCCTTCACTCTCCCCTCCCAGCACTTTCTCTTGCACAGCGTATAGCCCTACACGTCCAAATTTAAAATACACCAAAAAATTTTCGCCCGACCTTTTACGCACTTCAGAAACAGGCCTTCAGCGTCAAACTCCATATTAGCGCTTTAATGTAACTGAACAATGTAATGAACTTTAATGTAACTAAAATGAACCGCGCTCGTTCTAATTTTATTTTAGGTCCTAGCCACTAAAATCCCAGGAAAGTAAGTGGCAGGACCTGCCAGAGTACAATTGACTCAGTGGTAACACCCGACTAGCTTCCACGTGGCGAGGTATGGGCAACGTCGGGTCCCATTAGGAGCCTGGCAGCCAATAAGCCGGATAAACAATGGGCACAACATATAACACTACTCATGACCCACACACTTCTAAATCTCTGGCTTTGACAGGGTAATGTCACCGATACATAGAACATTCACGGAGATGGATAGACCTTCAATATACCTCATACCTGTATCAGCACTTCGGGCAAAGCTCCATGTCACACTGATCACGTTGTGATGGGCTCGTTTCGGGAACCTCCGTGGTGAATTTAACCGTCCGATGCGTGTCAGGAGCGACTACCCAAAATAGCAGAGTTCTACTGGACGCTGCTTTTAATGCCGAATGGTGAAAAATATCGGAGAACATTCACAAAAATCTGGTGGAGAGTTTTCCACGAAGATCAGAGGCCGTCATGAAGGCTAAAGGTTTCAGCAGACGTTATTGTTTATTCTTATAAATAAAGGTGATTTGTAGATATGCAGGTGTCCGGATATTTATTGCAGGGCAGTGTAATTGAGTGTTTTTTTTTTTTTTTTTTTGTTTGCTTGTTTTTTTTTTTTTTTTTATGATCTTCGAATAAGGATTAAAACTTGTGGCAGTGTATATCAAAGGTTTTTTATTATTTTTTTAATTTATGATCTTCGAATAAGGATTAAAACTTGTAGTCCCTTTTCCATCCAATGTTTATTTTAGTCGCTAACGCAATTGTGAACTGAGGTATAATTAATGATATATTGCAAAAGTAAAACATTAACTTGTGTAATGATGGTAATTATCCTCATTAGCTGGTTAGGGAAAAAAATTGTAAAATTAATTTGAATATCTGTAATTTAATTAAGAATCAGTGCCTTCATTTGTAACATAAAGCAAAAATTTCTAAGAAAGACTGAGAAACCATGCTTTTAAAAACTACAATAAAAATGCCGACAGTAATCCTAACAACGATGTTAAAACTTAGAGGGAAGAGAGAACTAGTAAAGGCAGTAGTTGTACCAGGGTGCCAATTTACCAATATCTGCAACAATTTTTGTACTACCAACTGAAGGCCTTCGACATTTTTCCATAAAAAATTGAAATAAAGATAAATTTCGAAGCGTTATCAAAGGAACCATTTTTTCCAAGACTTCACTGTAATATTACTATTATGCACAATGTTTAATATAACGTTATGAAATGTAATTCTTGTAAAAATCAGTTTAATCAATGTCTTTTCAGAAATCATTTTAATACGGCACTGCAATTTATAGGTGTAATATTGAATTAAAATTTGGCAACAAAGCTTAATTCTGTGGATCTCAAAAAACAATACATATATGGCACGACCATCAGGTCAGATGAGTTTACAATAAATCATGGATACAACGTTAATCGTATTTCGCAGTCACGGGCTTGAATCACGGTCAACTCAAAGAACGTATACGACTGAGCTCTCGCTCTCGACCACTCGGCTACGTCAGGCCTAAATTTAGTGACATAAAGGATCCTCATGGACCCCCAGATTTAACAAAATTGTTTCTATGTAGTAAATCCTTTCCGTTTTTTTTAAATATAATAAAATTGCGGACCCTTGGTGTACTCGTATCTCTACGGCCGCCCAAAGGTGGCCGTACAGATACGGTACACCAAGGTACAAACTGTGGTATGAGTACACCTCATACCACAGTTTGAGAAATGCTGCAATACACGATGTTTCAAAAGTGCATAAAATCCTGGGAAGCGCCCAGTTCGGAATCGGATAGATGTTCATGTCCCATTCTCAAAAGTTACAGAATGGTTGTTTGAATTTCAGATGCACATACGTCATGTTGTGGCGCTAGAACCGCTAGATAACAGCTGTCATATAACATAAGGAATGACACGTAGGGTAACGTGCAAGTCATGAAAGAACAATGTTACTACGCATGGCCGAGTTTTGATAAAGCACACATAAGGTGATGAAGCAGTAGTTCTATACAGACTGTTAAATTCAATTTTGCATGTTAAATTAGCATCAACTGGCCTAATGATGGAAGGAAGAGGCCTTTTTAAGCATAAACCAAAACAAAACAAAACAGAATATTTATATCAATCTCACTGCCCAAAATGTAACCATCTATTTCCGCTTTGAACTTAAACAGACTCACTGGCTCTGACACATTGGAAAGCAACTTGCAAAGTGTAAGGGAGGATTTTCGAAGCTTGTTTCAGGGTTCTACAACCCACTCCCGTAGGTGAACTTCAATAGGGTCCAATCTTCAATTGTTATCCAAAGTTTTACATTTGTCCCGTAGTTCTGCTCTCACCTAAGAGGGAGAACAGACCCACGTCATATATATTCCTTAGACGTCTAATTGTCAAACTTTGTGGTACATATCTTCTCAACTATTCTTTATATATGCATCGATTTCAAAAAATAAATAATTTTTTTGTTTATACTCTGGGATAGCTGCATAAGGCCAGAGGAGTTTTACAAGATAAAGAAAATACAAGTACAGCAACTTAAACCACAGTCATGTAAGCACGTGTACTTCTGTACCCTCGCGTTTGACCACTCTGCTCTGCTCTGGTGACCTCATTGCTAATCTGGTCACTCTTCTTTGAACCCACTCCAAAAGTTCCATTGTCTTTTTTAGATGCAGTCTCCAGACTTCAATACACTGTTTCAAATAAGGTCTACCTATCATCATGTACAGAAGGAAAACGACGTCCTGCTCCCTACTAGCAAAGATTCTATTAGACAGGACACCCCCCCCCCCCCATGCCTTCCTAGCCGCCTGTTTACACTGCATGGAAAGTTGCAGGTCAAATGTAATCGTAATACTTAAGTCTTTTTCATTCTGAACCACTTTAATCTCCTCTCCTCTAACTTAAAAGCAACTCTATACCCCAAACCTTACATTTAAAAGCATTAAATTTTAGCTGGAATTTTTGTACCATATATGCAATTGATCCAAGTCTTTCTGAAAAACATGGCTTAGCTCGAATTCTTAATCACCCTTCCCACCACATCCGCAAGTTTTGACAGCTTCTTGGATATTCTCGTCAATAACATTAATGAAAATCAGAAATATGAAGGGACGCAAGCTGATCTCTGAAGCACCTCACTTATTATATTATCAATCAGGGAAGCAGTGTCTCTAAGTGAAAGCAGTTCACAACTGCTGCCTTTATGATGGCGTTTATTGAGAGTACTCAGTGAATTTTTGTGGAACAATTTCGCAATTTGCCTATTATAGCGATGCCATTGCTATTAGTGGATATAAAAGTTGACTTTTGTCGGTGCGGCCGCTAAGTGAAACAGCTCCCGCTTTAATCAACAAAAATATTGGTACCAATTAAAGTACGTCTACTGTTTACTCCTAGCTGCACACTTGGATCTTCTCTGCATCACAGAAACGTGGCTAGAACCCCGTCCAGAATGTATTGCGATCACCGTCCCAGCTGGTTACGGGTCTGCCTTTACATCGAGAGATAACAGGAGGGGAGGGGATACCGCCATCTTTTATAGACAAAGCCTCTTCACACTGATCTCTACCATTTCAAGTGAATCGCAAGATTTTGAAGCCATCTCTGTCAAATTCAAGCACCAATCTACCGAACTTCAAGTGACTGTAGTCTATGTGCCCAATCACCATCTCAAGACCTTATCCTTGAAGTAGCAAACTGGATCCTGCACCAGCTGCAACCGGCCACTGTAAGCATCGTATGTTGTGACTTCAATCTACCCCTTCAACTTAATAACCTAAAGCAACTGTTCCTCTCTCACCTTCTTACCGCAGATCTCTGCCTTGTCAGCGAACTCCCAACTCGTGGGCTTAACCAACTTGATCTAATACTAGCCTCCATACATCATCGATAAAACTCTAGAGACGGTGCTCAACTCTGACCATGACGCACTTTCAATGCTATTTCAATTACCAACTAATCGCCATCTTCCAAATCGGCAGAACAAAACCATGTCACATGTCAGCCCTACATTCCTGAACATACCCAGATGCATCGAGGCAGCATAGTTAATCCCTTGGTCGATCCTCGAGGCATGCGATATCCAGTTAGCCGTCACCCTCCTTACCAATTGGACTATATCTGTAACAAGCTATGCGGCCACAAAAAAGATCACAATCTCCCTTTACTGTAAAGCATGGTGGTCCCACGACCTGAAGAAGCAATTCGACCTTAAGCAATATCTACATAAATTATGGAAGCAGTCTCACAACGTTACGGACAGAATTGCCTACTCTAGAGCTCGAGCTGAGTTTAACCGCCAGCAATCCACAGCGATCAAATCGTACCTTGATAGGACCATACGCATAGGGAAAGTTCCATATAAGGATACCCCTTCAGGTTTTCCCCCTCAACTTGATCCCCAAAGCTGGCTTGACTACATCACCAGGTTTACCACCACTGTCAACCCAGAAGACCAACCCTCGCTACCAACATCTGACACCAGTTTTGACCCATTGAAAACTATAATATCGAGACAAGAATTAATTAATGCCATCAACTCACTGCCAGCAGCTTCTACTACTGGACCTGATGGGATTCCGCAATTTATGCTTAAGAGCCTGAGTCCTTACATCCTGCAACCTCTGTTACATATCTTTAACTCAGTGCTCACAAAGCACTTTCCCACAGCAATGGAAGGATACCTCGTCAAACCAAGACCAAAAATTAGAGTTCCATCACTTGTGAAATACTACAGACCGATCTCAAATTCACCCTGTCTATTGAAACTGCTATAAAACATACTGCTTCCGATCCTCACTAAGCAAATCCTGCCAGACAATCCTCCACAAATCCACTATGCACTCCCACACAGATCAACTGCGACCAACCTTCTAGCAACAACTAACAGAATCCTCACAGCCTTTGAGAACAGAGACGAGCTGGCAGCCACCTACGTAGACATTGAATCTGCATTTGATGCCGTGCACATCCCATCTCTCCTAAAACTACTAGAAAAGCACTATCATATAGGAGGAGACATCTTAGCTTTCCTCACATCTCTGCTGAATAATCGAATAGTCAAATTATCTGTAGATAACTCACGATACCGCAAAGTAATTTCAGTTGGAGTCCCGCAAAGGGCAGTGTGCTATCTGGCCTCCTCTTCACCGCCCTTATTGCTCCACTGGTAATCCAAAAGTTAAATATCCTGGTTTATGCTGACGATCTAAAGGTACTCACGCCAATAAAAGCAAGCTGAAACCCTCACCAGGTCTCAGAAGGGCTAACCTCCACTCTCTCCTCAATATGTATCTACCTCAAACAATTTGGTCTGCGTATCAATCCAGAGAAGTTAGAAATCATTGTCTTCTGGTTAAAGAAACAGCCAACAAAAATCTATCTAACCCACAATGGAGCCCCCATCCTTCTTGTCCAACATCACATTGACCTAGGAATAAGTTTCGATCCGAAGCTTCTCTTCGGCCAGCATGTAGACGTACTCCTTACAAAAGCCGCCAGACTGAGATGGATATGTAAGCAACAGCTGCATCATGTAACAGACAAATCCACCATGGTGAGATACATCTCAACAATAGTGTATCCGCCACTTCTCTATGCTGCAGAGATTTGGGCATCTGCATCTCCTTCTACCATTAAACCAGTTTTCTCATCGGAGTACTGGCTTCTCAAGTGGGCGTGCCACAAACTTAGTCTGTCTCCACGGCTCCGGACCACCGATATGACCAATGCACTTAACATCCCAAGGCTCAAGCTCAAGTCGCTCATTAATGAAAGAAGGCTCGTCACAACAGTCAACCTTATGACCGGTCTCATCTCCTCTCCCTCCCTCTGGGAAAACTGTGCATGAAAGATCCGACCGGCACGTCTACGAGAAATCCACAGTTATGTCCTCCGCAAAGACGCCTTCATCTGTCGGACCGGTTTCTTCCTCAGCAGATGCTATCTCGAGTCCAGGACCTAGATGTTGACTTCAATAAGTTCTGTCGTGATAGACAATATAGGAAAGGAATACTCAGTGGGGTAGCCAAGGCTACTACTATTATAATTTGATTCTTGAGCAATGTACATTCTTAACCCATAGAACTATGTACATATTTATGCACTTCATATTTATCCTTATTATATGTATTGTGAAGCAAATGATTGTACACTCACTTAATGTTCTATATATGTAGTATACTAAAGTCATTTCTCCATTTTCCTGTACTATTTTTGCACTTATTTATCATTTCTATTATTTATTTATGCATTTTGGTTCCTGACGCAATAATGTCTCTGTAGTACAATGCAAACCCCTGGCCACTGTGCCGTGACGGGCTGTTGCAACTAATATTATGTAAATTATCATTCTAAGCGTTGCAATAAAGATTCTTCTTCTTATTATTATTACAATGGTCCATCCTGAAGACTGCCATTTATGACAACCATCTCTCGCTTTCAGTTAGCCGACCTGAGATCCAGCGTAGGATCTTACTAATAACTCCAACTTCTTCCAGTTTATATAGCAGCCTCTCAAGAGGGACAATATTAAAATCACCTGCATAAAATTGTTTAATGACTACATCATGTACACAGTGCGGCAAATGGAAAAGGGGAGCGATGCTAGAAAAAAAAAAATAATGACCCGTGTATGAGTAAACTAACCTTGGTTTTATTCAAAGTAACTTCCTCCCACGTCCACACACTGCATGCAACGATCACGAAGCGATTGGAACAACTGGTGGAAGGCCGTGACTGGTATACTGTTCAATGTTCTTGTCACAGCTCTCCGAATGGCGTCGACATATTCAAAATAACAACCTTTCAGTGGTGCTTTGAGCTTCGGGAACAAAAATAAGTCGCACGGGACTTATTTTGGTGAATACGGCAGTACGCAGACTCTTTTTGCTAGCCAAACACTTTCGCACAATAAGAGCCTTCTGGCTTGGTGCGTTATTGTGCAAGAGGAACTAACTGCCATCTTCTCCACACTGAGGCGAAGGATTCTCTGCAACAAAAATTTCAAAACGTCCAGATAGTCGGCAGCAGTCAACACTTTGGCCATTGGAAACCAAATCTTTGTGCATAATTCCCTTGCTATCGCAGAAAGTGATGAGCACGGTTTTGATTTCTAACCTCTCTTGACGAACTTTTTGGCTTTGGGAAAGTTTTCCGACTTCCATCAGAATGGCAGGTCTCCCCTTTAGAACCCATGCCGGGGATCTAGCCAAGAAACTATTCTTGATGAGATGCTCCTGAATCATATTCTTAACCACCGATTCCACCATACATTCCATTTGACAAAAGTCAAATTCACTGGCTTCTACAGTCCAAGGGTTATTACAGCCTTTTAAATTTTAACTGATTATACACTCAGATTTTCTAACAACGGTTTCTCTGAAATAATTATATTACTCAGTTTTCAGCAATCCAACTCCGTACATTCCCCAGAGATTCCTGTTTGCTTTCAACGCATCTCTTTATGATTTGAAAAGATGTGTTGAGACGCATCTGTTCAAATCATCTGCCATTTCTTCAGAGCTTTCTATAACCTTCCACTGCAACGTCGAAGTTTGCAGATGATACAAAGGTTGGCAGAATTGTTAATGACAGTAATGGCAGTGTGCTACTGCAACAGGATCTAGATAATTTGGGCAGATGGGCTAAGAAGTGGCAACTGAAGTTTAACCTTGACAAATGCAAAGTACTGCATATGGGTAGAAGTAACCCCAGAGAAATGTACCAACTGTGTGGTACTACACTTAAGGTGGTAGAAAATGATAAAGACCTGGGCGTAATTGTGCAGTCAGATATGAAGTTTTCTGAGCAATGCAGAAAGGCTGCCAGGGCAGGTCATGCGGTTTTGTCAAATATATATATACGAATTTTGTTAGCAGGGAAAAGGAGGTGATTGTCCCTCTGTATAAGGCAATGATCAGGCCACGCCTTGAGTACTGCGTACAGGTCTGGAGGCCTCATTTTAGGAAGGATGTAGATTTGCTTGAGCGTGTACAGAGAAGGGCAACAAGATTGGTGAGGGGAATGAAGGGATCCTCTTACCAAGAGATGCTTAAGTTCTGCAAATTGCAGTGGCTGGAGACTAGGCATCTGCGCGGTGATCTGATTGAGGTGTATAAGGCCTTGAATGGGTTGAGCACGCTGAATTCTGATGGGATCCTTCCACTTGTTCAGATTACGAACCTAAGGGGGCAAAAATTCAAATTAAGAAAAGACAGATGTAGAATAGATGTGCGGAAATTTGCCTTTAGCCAGCGGGTGGTTAATTGCTGGAACAAACTTCCATCTGTCGTTGTGGAAGTTGATAGGTTAAATAAATTTAAGGAGGAACTGGACAGGCATTTGGAGGAAATGGTGTAATTTTTTTTTTTTTTTTTTTTTTTGGCTGATGCTGCACACTTGCTTTCTTGTATCACATGCCACTACTACTGCGTACTGCAACATGCAAGTCATGACAAAACCAAGTTACTTCCGTTGCATGATTGAAAACACACATAAGCTGATGCAGCAGTATTTTCCTACAGACTGTTACATTCAATTCTGTTATATTAAAATGTGCATTAATTTTCCACAGAACAGCACATAATAGCTCTGGTTCCAATTCATAAATAAGGGGGGGAAATGGTACTTAATATGCAAGAACTAGAACTATTATAAAAAGCGCTATCGCAAAACATGAAGAGCTTGCACCATTTGAATGATATAGATAAATTTGAGTGTCTTGCGAAAAAGCTTGCGAAACGTTTGATAAATAAACATATACAGCCCAATTAAAATAAACCCCGCAGCAACAACAAGAGAAGGGAACACAAACAAAAAAGGGTTTATTAGACAATAATTAGTCAAAGTTTATCAGAACATATATGACCACAAACAAATCTCTTAAATCTTCGAAAGAGTAAAAATTCATACTTATTAAAAAAACATTAAATGCTATTAGAAGTAACTAAACGTAGCTGTTAAGTAAAATAACGAATTACCAAGCAAATTAAAACTCCCCTGATGGTCAGAATGGAAATATGAACATACAATACCCTATCATTAATATCCGAACACCTGCATATCTACAAATAACCTTTATTTACAAGAGAACTAATAAAATGTGCTGAAACCTTTAGCTTTTATGACAGCCTATAGTCTCCGTGGAATACTCCACTATTTTTTTTTCTTTTTTGTAAATATCCTCCAATACTTTTCGCCATTCGAACTTCAAAGCGGAGACTACTTCAGCGCTGTTTTCTGGGAAGTCTCTCCTCACACATACCCGACGATCTATAGGATGGAGGTCAGGCCAATCCAACTTTTCGATGCTCATATCCTCAAACCAGTTTCTCACTACGCGAGCAGTATGACATGAACTTTGTCCTGCTGATACAAGTATGGGCCTTCCCCGATGTGCTGCCGTAAGGCATTATTGTCCGGGAAATCTAGATAGACACTCAGTAATGCAGTTGTCCAAAACAACCGACAGTCCCAGACCAAGCCATGATCACGCTGCTTCTACCAAACTTCACCTTCAATAGGATATATTATTATTATTATTATTTGTTTATTCACCTTAGGTTCACTCCTTGAACAGGCAGTGGGTTAGGAGGGTGAATGTATATATATATATATATATATATACAGCATACAATTTTATACAAATGTTCGATATTTAAAATAATAACATTGTTTAGAAAATTATATTTACTTAATAGCAGTAACGATTAACTTTAAAATAAAACTGATATTAAATTGACATTGTAATTATACGGTCAGGCAGGCAGCTTTCATCGCGCATATCAGCAGACCCAGAGATAAGATGAATCAAAATTCGTTCAATTCCACATCGTTGCCAACACTGTATGCCTCCACATGCAGAACTGTGGTTATTACATTACTTATCCATACCGATTGGTTCGTGACGAAGCCATCGTTAGGAACACAACATCCCTATGGTGTTCATGTAAAGCATGAACTTAAAAGAACTTCATAAAGAAAAAAATTGATTATTATCACTGGTAGAGCGCCTTTGATGGTTCCTAAGGAATTGACATTTTAGGAAGTTTTCCTTTAAATGGAAATTGATAAAGCTACTTTCCATTTGAGTGGTTAAGTCAATAGTCCAAAACAGCAAGATATGGAGTAATGAAAATCTTTTAAGCTTTTCATGGAGCTATCTTACATTCTCAAAAGCACTCGTGGGTAGCACAATTGGCAAGATCGCTGTACTTCCCAAACCGGGTGGAAAAGACCAGAGTTCGAGTCCCACCGATAACGGGAGGAATTTTTATGGGCCTTTTGGACATTGTGGCTGAGTTAGTTGGTCTCAAGTGAGGGTAGTATGGCGTTTTCCTTCCAGAAACTAGGATGGATTTTTCGTCCAAACATAAATTTGACGTCAGAACACACGCAATTTACAGGCAATATACACGGAGCAATGTGGTCTTAAAAAAAAACCTCTATAACAGTTTTGATTAGGGTCACCTGTAAAGTTACTTTCAACTACCCATGCGTATACTGTGTCTGTAAATTTGCCTGTTTCGCTGCAGGAAAGGAAACCCTCCAGTTTTTCCAGGAAAAAAAACCTTGCCATCTATGCCTGAGACCGGCTAACTACACCGGTGTGCAAAATTTAAGGATCAGTCAGGTTTTCACCTGTAGCTTCTCATAGGAGTGACCTGGATATGGGAAAAGCATACCAAAGGAACCTTGTGAGGTACAGTTGTTGTTGTTGTTGTTTGGTTTTTAGGAGCATTAGCAACTAAGGCCATATTGCTCCGGAATATGCGGTGGTAATTCCCTGACCTTTCCGCATCCTCCATATTTGGTGGTGACGGGCTCGAACCCCGGTCTAATCAAGAAGCGTGTGGTACGCACTGCTGCTCCTTCCCACCTGGCTACGGAGGCGCCGTGAGGTACAGAAAGGACAAAGGAAATAACACCGACACAACAACGGTACATAGAATCTTTACTCAAAAATGCCAACATAGCACTGGCATACAGATGCATCATTGCCAAAGATGGAACAAAGGGAAGAGGTGGTCCTAAGTAGGAGAAATGGCCACCCCTAATATCGATGGAGGCTTTGCATCGCCTGTCCATACTTAGAATAATGTTGATAAGTTCTTGCGGTAACATCGTCCACTCCTCTGTCAGCGCCATCTTCAGCTGATGAACATTTTTGGTGGGTGTGCATGTGCCGCTAGGTGTCTCCCCAGAGCGTCCCATATGTGTTCGATGGGATTTAGATCGAAAGAAACGGGCAGGACAATCCATACGAACAATGTCCTCACTTTCCAAAAGCATATTAACAGCTGCAGTGCGATGGGGTGTGGCGTTATCATCCATAAACACGAACTGGGGCCCAAAGGCACCTCGGAACAGACGCACATGGGGAAGGATTACCTCAGTACAGTAGCGTGCACCGGTTACAGTACTGCCTTCCAGTATCTGGAGTTGTGTACGTCCATCCAAGGTAACGCCTCCCCAGACGAGAACACCTCGACCGCCATATCGATCCCTTTCAGATTAGCTGACGTCCAGAATCGCTGTTGACACTGAATCCACTCTCATCAGTAAAGAGTACCTTAAGTAAAGATTTTGTGGTTGTAACCTTTAGAAATAGTGTTGGTCCTTAAGTTTTGCACACCAGTGTAACACGAAGTGAAAAAAGCCCATAAAAGTTTCTCGAGTCATCGACAGGATTCGAACCAGGGCCACTTCCACCCGGTGTAGGGAGGACGGTGACGATACCACCGTGCTACCCGCTCAGACATCCAATATGGCCTTAGTCGCTGATACTCCTAAAATCCTACTACAACACCCTTAAAAAAAAAAAAAAAAAAAAAGGTACATAATGTGTCCTGCCGCTAGCATATTTAACACGTTTTACATTTAAGAGTCATCGGCAAGCGTTAATAACCTTTTAATTTACAGATATTGATAAAATTCATGGATAATAATATAACAATGTTTTCATTTTATTAATAATAATTACATATCGGTGGTTACTGAAAGCATTGGTCTGCGATATATACTTTTTACATTGAAGAGATTTTAGTTCACAACTAAATACACCATCTATAGTTGTTCCATTACTTGTAGTATTTATCGAAAGATCTGATGGCATGTCCAAGTTGAAGAATGTTTTCATAAATGTGCAGAACATAAATGTCCAGTAGCCTCAGGGTTTAATTGTAAAGAAAAAAATTACATTCAATCTGAAAACACCAGGTGACTTTAAACCAAATGCATTTTCGAATTAACGCATTTTCCAGTTTTCAAAAGTTTTTTTGTATCTTAAAATCTTAATAATTCTGTTTCTAAATTCCTTAGCTTTCCAACGATATGCTATGCGTCCACATTATCCCGTTTATTACGTGAAAAAATTTCCTTGATCAAACGTTCATATTTTCCACCATCCTCGAAAAACTACTGCAATTTTCAGAAGTTTGAAAGATTTCCCTCTAGTGTAGAGCTAAGATGAAGCTCCGTGCAAAATTTCATTCAATTTGGGTCAGTAGAAGATAAATTATTTTTGCCATTATGCAAGAATGATTGCAACTATACAAGTTACTATAATTCGCTTCTGGCAGTAGCTGAAAATGACGTCACTTCCGTAACGCTTTTCCGTTACAAATTTTTTTTGGCATAACGCCAGTAGAAACGTTTTTAACGTAAAAAACACCCTGAAATGTTATGTGCTGTTTAACGTCGCCAATTGATCAGACCTCTTCTTCGAGAACTAAGATAAAGGTGACGTATACTGGGATTTAATACACCAGTTTAACCAAGAGTGGGGGCGACCCGTTACATAAACAGTGACAATGCTGAAAGACTTTTTTCGGCGATAGCCTTATTTCTAAAAATCTCTGCCCCAGGATCCCCGGATTTAAAGTCCCCGTATTATTTTTGTGCGGCTTAATGAAATGCAAAACACTTAAAAATAATGTCCGCGCACTGGAGAAACAGAAAGCCAAAACAGAGAATGAGACTGCGAACACAGACGTTCAAACATTGCAAAATGTGTCATCGAACATGATGAATCGAGTTCTTGCACGTATTCAAGAAGGTGGACATTTTTAACACTGATTACACAAATGTAATTACAGTACTTATATGATCATTATAGTTGTTATAATAATTTTGATTGCATAATCTAATAGTAAATGAATTAATATATTTTATTACTATATTTTAGTTGCGCAAATTCTGAATCACCCTGTACTTTATTGTGATTAAGAAATCAGAAATCAGAACAGTGACTAACTAATATTACTTTCCGCCACAGATGGCAACTTTAACACAACTTTTATTTCAATAATTGTAATTAATTTTCGAAGCCCTGTTTGCAATGTTAGCATTAAAGTAGTTTTCACTCTTTTTTGTGGGTCCTCTTTATGATTACACTTATTGCAACATATGAAGAGCTTGCCAGTTTAATGTCATCCTCGCTATAACAGCAAATTTTTAATAACAAAACTGCGCCAGATGCTACAAGACAACATTAATGACAATGCAAGCAAATGAAAGGAGAGGGAAAAAATTCTATCACAAAACTCCCGCATAATCATAAAAATTTATAAAATAAATATTTTGTAACAGTTTCTTAAAAGTGTTTTAATAAACAAAACTAACACGGCAGCCATTTCTGTTAGCTTCCAGAGATTTCCACAACCAAGGCTAAATTTTACCAGCTTTCAATCTCCTTAGCAATACACTCTTTCACGAATGTTCTTTCGACAAGCGAACGAACTAAAAAACTGAAAGACTTACAGTTATAGTTTAGAAACGGCATCCGAGCAGTCAAAATTTTATGAATTTGCAACAGAAATGTAATTAATATTTCAAAGAGCAAATTCTAATAATTTCATCCGAAGAGAGTGTCCATACTGTCAAGACCAATTTGCTACTACTACTATACCTTACAAAAAGTATTCGGACACACGTCGATTTCACACTAACCTTGTTGAAACTGAATTCAACAGCGTGTCGAGTTTTTTGATACCGCTATGAACGCTCCACTCTCCTCGTTAGCCTTTCCATTAACGCACGATTGACTGCAGCAGGTATATCCTCCATTCCTCCTGCAGAACAGGAACCAGCTCTGCGACGTGTTGGTCTTACCCTCGCCGATTTTTTACTTAACGCCATAGGGTTCAAATCGCACTCTGAGTAGACCATTGCAACTTTTGTACATTCATAACCATGAACCATTTTCGAACAGTACCGACTATACTGCATGAAGCATTATCATACGGAAAAAAACGTGGGGGTTTTCAGCGCAGAACTTCTACATCGTTTTTTTTTCCTTTAAACCCCAAACACGAGAAGTATTAGAACCTATAGTACATAGTACCGTGCTTGGGTTGGAGGTTGAGAAGCCGAAAGAAGATATTTGTTGACATTGGACTTGAACTTTTGTAGACTGTAATTTTCAGGAAATGATTATGACGGAAAGTTGTTCCAGAAAACGGCAGTTGAATGAATAAACGAGAAAGATGAAAAGTTGGTTCGATGAGTTTGAAGTTGGACAGCAAATGGATGTTGGCTGGTGGCTGCACGTGTTCGGACTGTTTTGAAAGAGAGAGAGGGAATTATAGAAGCAAATTCAGAAGAACAGTGCCCATGGAAATATCTATAGAAGTGGCATGCAGCAGAAACAGTACGTCTATGAGACAGCGAGTGGAGAGACCCTGTTAGAGATGAATCATTAATTAACCTAACTGCCCTCTTCTGAATGGAATCAAGAAGCTTGAGGGAGGTTTTAGGGGCACCACCCCAATGTGGGAACACCACCCCAAATGTGGGAACAATATTCCATGGTAGGGCGTATTTGCGATTTATACAGAGTGAGCAGCTGTTTGGAAGAAAAGTAATGCCGAGAGCGAAAGAGAAAACCAAGTTTTTTAGATGCAGAGGAAGCAATATTTGTAATATGCTTGTGCCAAGAGAGATTAGAAGTCAGGGTAATCCCCAAAAGAGATATATCTTTTTGCCTAGAAATCAGAGTGTCACCAAAGATAAGCATAGAAGCAGAAGAGTCCTTTTTGTTTGCGAGATATAAGACAAGACTGAGTTTTAGAAGGGTTGAAATCAACTAAGTTGTCTTTGCCCCACTGGAGAATTACCTGAAGATCGGCATTTAAGGAATTGGTAGCAGATTTTCGAGAAGTTGAAGCTGATTCGGCAGGACAAGGTTTCTCAAAATGGAAAGTGGAATGCAATGTGCTGTCATCGGTAAAACTATGGATAGGATTTCCAGTCAATGGAAGGTCATTAATATACAAGAGGAAAAGAGTGGGGGAAAGAATTTAACCTTGGGGGACACCGGCATTAGTGGAGAAATTAGAGGACAGAGAGCCATTTATCATCACCCTCAGTGAGTGATCAGAGAGAAAACTGGATAACCAATTACAAAAAACAGTTGGCAAACCATAAGATGGAATCTTGTTTAGAAGACCTTTATGCCAAACACGATCGAAAGCCTTTGAGATGTCAAGAGCAACTACTTCTGTTTCACCGAACCTTTCCATTGAATTAGTCCATAAATGGGTAACATAAGCCAGAATATCACCAGTGGATCGACACTGACGGAATCCATACTGGCGATCGTTGATCAGACGGAAGATTTCTAGGTAGTTTAAGAGTTGGTGGTTAATTGATTTCTCCATTACTTTAGAGAGAGTAGAAGTAATTGCAATGAGACGATAAATGGATGGGAGGGATTTGTCACCCTTTTTAGGAACTGGCTGGATATGAGAAAATTTCCAAGCAGAAGGAAAAACACCGTTGGAATAAGAAAGTGAAAAAAGGCGACAAAGAATAGGAGTAAGTTCAGGAGCACAGGTTTTGAGAACAAGTGGAAAAATACCATCGGAACCTGGAGCTTTCTTAGCATCAAGATTCGTCAAAATCCTTCTGACATCCTTTTGACGGAAGACCACAGGAAGCATTGAATGGAGCGTGTGGGGAATGGTGGGAGGTGTTTTACCAAGATCGTTAATACATGAGTTGGAAGAAAAATGGGATGCTAGCAGGTCAGCTTTATCCTTGGCTGAAGTGACAACAGAGCCATCTGGTTTGGCTGTTGTTATTTGGTTTTTAGGAGCATTAGCAACTAAGGCCATATTGCTATGGGGATATGCGGTGGTCATTCCCTGACCTTTCCGCAGCCTCCATATTTGGTGGCTCACGGGCTCGAACCCCGGTCTAATCAAGAAGCGTGTGCTACGCACTGCTGGTCCTGCCCACCTGGCTACGGAGGCGCCATCTGGTTTGGACAGAGGTGCGAGCAGAGATGGGCAAAAGTTGCGGCCAATAGCTTTGGCAAGAGACCAGAATGCTCGGCTACCATTAGGGCAAGAAGCAAGTTTTCTACTCCTAGCCTGTTCAAAATCTAGTTTGGATTGATTATTAACTGCTTTACAATTGTTGCGAGCTTTGGTGTAGGCAGAAAATGAAACTGAAGAATTAGAAACAAGCCAATTACGATATGCAACATTCTTCTCCTGAACGGCCTTAGCACATTTATTGGAAAACCAAGGTTTAGATAAAGGACGAGATTTTAAAGTTCAGTGTGGGATAAAAGATTCCATTCCTGCAAGAATAATTTCACTGACACGAGCTTATTTCCACAGATCTATGGACAAATTATGGTGTTCTTTACTCTATGCAAGAGAGATCACTGAATACATTTGGTGAAGTCTGGCTAATGCGCCAGACTTCACCAAATGCTTATCCTCCATGAAAACCAAGGCTGTAGAGCTCCATAAGTAGTTTGTACAATAACCCCTATTGACGCCTTAAATTCGAGTTGATATTTTGTCGATGTGTCTGGCGAGATTGTCGGACTACACTTCCGAATGCCTTCTGGTCACGCAGAGTGAGATTTACTGGCCTTTCTGTTTGCTGCAGGACGGTGGTGGTAACGTTACGCTTCCATTTCATGATAACATCATCGAGTGTCTATTTTGGATGATATAGGCAGCCAGAAATTTGACAACCGACAATAACATCCCTCTCGAAATTAATCAGCTCGACTCTACGTACCAGGGCGAAAACAACTAGCATAGCTCTTCCTTATATACCGTTCTGAATCATTTGTTTATAAGGGTTGGTCTATAGAAGGTAACCGAATCATACACTGGTATGCAAAACTGAAGGGCCAGTCAGGTTTTCACCTGTAGCTTCTCATGGGAGTGGCCTGGGTAGGGGGAAAAGCATACCAAAGGAACCTCGTGAGGTAAAGAAATGATAAAGGAAACAACACCGACACAACAACGGAAACCAAATACGGAGGATGCGGAAAGATCAGGGAATGACCATCGCATATCCCCGGAGCATTATGGTCTTAGTTGCTAATGCTCCTAAAAACCAATAACAACAACAACGGAAACAAAACGGTACGAGGGACTTTATTCAAAAATGGCAAAATAGCACTGGTTACCATGATACAGATGCATCACTGCCAAAGATGGAACAAAGGGAAGAGGTGGTCCTCAGTAGGAATTATAGCCACCCGTAATGTCGATGCAGGCTTTGCACCCCCGTCCATACTTAGACAACGTTGTTGATAAGTTCTTGCGGTAACATCGTTCATTCCTCTGTCAGCGCCATCTTCTGCTGGTGAACATTTTATGGTGGGTGTGGACGTGCCACTAGGTGTCTCCCCAGAGCGTCCTATATGTGTTCAATGGGATTTAGATCGCCGCAACGGGTAGCCAATCTATACGAACAATGTCCTCACTTTCCAAAAGCATATCAACAGCGACAGTGTGATGGGGTGTGGCGTTATCATCCATAAATACGAACTCGGGGCCAATGGCACCTCAGAACAGACGCACATGGGGAAAGATTACCTCAATACAGTAGCGTGCACCGGTTACAGTACCCCCTTCCAGTATCTGGAGTTGTGTACGTCCATCCAAGATAACGCCTCCCCAGACGAGAACACTTCTACCGCCATATCGAACCCTGTCAGTGATGTTTGCGGGGTGATACCGTGCGCCAATCTCTCTCCCGATTAGCTGACGTCCAGAATCGCTGCTGAGAATGAATCTACTCTCATCATAAAGAGAAACCTTACCTATTGCGCTGCTGTTCAGTCGTTGTGTTCGATGCACCACTGTAAAGTGTCTCCGATGGGCAGGTGTTAAAGGGACACAAGGTACTGGCCGTCAAGAAAACAATGCACCTTTGTGGAATCGCCTGGCTACAGTAAACCGCGATATCCTGCATCCTGTGCAGCTGGTGTACAATGGATCCCGCTGTCTGGTGTCGGTCCCTCTTGGCCTGTAGGAGTATATAGCGGTCATCATTGGGCATTTGTTTTTCGTGGACGACCATCACTGGTCCTTCAAACAGCTGTACCTATCGTTCTGAAGGCGACCACGAACGTGAGATGATGCTATGGGCGATACCGAACTCTGCAACCACACTCCTCGCACTTCGACCTTCCTCGAGCTTCCCAACTATTCGACCCCGGTAAAGTCATCCAGATGTTGTCTACTGGCCATTTCGTTGTCTGTAGCACTGTATGAAACCAATCGAACGTCTGTAACAATCGTGCTCACCATTCGGTAATTTGGCCATAACTGCTGAACTGCTGCTTTTATCTGTTTATGTGAGCCCTCTCATCACGATTCAAATTTTTGCATGTGCACCAGCTTTCTACTGAACGGCCACAGTTATGCAAATCGCTACAGGCTGTTTCGTTTGATTTTGTAGTTGTAACCTTTAGAAATAGTGATGGTCCTTAAGGTTTGCACGCCAGTGTATAATGTTTCTTTTTTTTAAATTATTATTATTTGTTTTCTTTTTCTGTATTTTAATATTATTCTTATTTTACTTTTTCTTATTTTCTTCTTTTTTTCCCCCCCTTTTTCTGGTAACGCAATCACACGCGATCGGTTTCTACCTTCCTATGGATATGGGATCTTTAGATTAGTCCTAATGGATTGGTCAGTATGCGCACATTTGCGACCCTCCTCCTCACTGCATGGACGGTTCTAGGAAGTAGCCTTTCCCTTGATTGGCACCTCCTGGTAGAAAGGTGGCCAGGAGCAACTAAAGAACACACAAAACATTATACTACACTCATTTCAGGCCGTTTGACAGAGTCCTGTATTCATCACAGAGCACTAAGGTGAAGTGTAACTAACGTTCAGGAACCGCCCTACATGTAACCGAATCATAAATGCTAGTTGACTGATTAATTATTATTTCATTCAGTTACTGACTTCTTTTAAACTGTTTTTAATTATCACATCGTTTATACATAACGGATTAAAGACGAGTGCTGCAAAAAAAAAAAAAAAAATGGTAACTTTTGCTATCTGACAATTTCTATAAAAGCGGGGCGGGAGTTATTTATAATAATAATGAACACAAGTTGGACAATTAAGTTCCAGAATAGAGTTCACTGCACACACGTCGAAGCACACACACACACACAAAACACTACCATACTGGCGTTACTCCAGAACATCATCATCCACCCTTGTATATTACGTCAATAAATTGCGAGTTTTCTCTGGTCGGTTTGCCTGTTTTGCTCGGCAAAAAACCGTTTCGAATATACGAAACGTAAACCGCTTGAACTCAAGATAATTCCGATGCTCAGAATGTCTACTTTCGACATTCTAGCATCGATCCCTGCGATTATTTACGATATATCGTGAAAACAACTTATAAATTTGAACGACTTGCTCTTAGACAGTTCCACTTTTCTTACAGATTAGTTTCATCAGTATTCTTATTAATTTTCATTATTGCATTGCATGAATGACAGATGCAATTTTTTGTTTGTCAAATCTCCCTTCTTCCAACCAAAAACACATGAACTTCAATTAGCTTCACTGTGCATTTTATGCATCCATTAATCACAGTGACCGGCCAGGCGATTAAGATCACTAGGCTCTCTACACTTTGTAGTTATTAATTTTCATTTTCAAACACCCAGTTCATTATTTTCGTAGTTAACTCAAAGACAAGTAGATACTTAAATTCCATAGCTTCTTCGTATTTTTAGTTACTAAACATAAAAAGGGAAAAAAAAAATCTATCGGCAGACATGAATTAAAAATACCGAGGGTACTCAAGCATAGAGAGAGAACGCAGATGGTGTATAATTAATTTCTAATCACTATCTTTCCAGTCCAAACATTCTAACAATTTCAACACATGTACAGAAAACCGATATGTCGTAGTTATAAAATTAAACTACTGTTTATATGAAGCGCAAAATCATAATGAGAATTATAAGCGATTAAGTAGAACAAATATTTTATCTTTAATGGCATTCTGAAAACTGTGGAGCTAAATTGTGCAAAAAGCCAGTGGAGGTCATGAGTTTGGAAAAATAGAATCACCACCCGGAAAATCTAAAGTCCAGATTACATTATAAGTAGTGTAATGCGGGGGAAAAAAAGTAAGTTGCTTCTATTTTTATTTTTTTTCCCTCCCTTGCGGTAACTCGTGGGAGATATCTCAATTCTCCAAAATAATTACTTTTCTCAGTAGAACGAATTTAGCAATGTACTAAGATTATTGTTTCATGCTTAAATAATATCAACGAACATAACTTGACTGTATCAGTGAACTAAGGCATTGGTAGCACACGCGGGTGGAACAGTCTTCCGTCCTCCCCACACAGGAGAGGACGGATTATATCAACTGTTAAGAACCCGAGTTCGAATCCCATTAATGACGCGAGGAATTTTTATGGGTCTTTTTCACAACGTAGGTGAGTTTGTTGGATTTAGGCGAGGGTAGCACGGTTTCTCCTTCCGGAAACTCAGGATTTTCATCCATCAAACAAACAAATCGAATGCAGAACACGCGCAATTTACAGATACAATATATACGGCGAAATATGGTCTAAGTGAATAATGTACCTAAAACCCCAAAAACAATAACAGCGTCAGTACATTCCGTCTTCAAGCGGGTGTATTCTTCTGTAAGTTGGTTGTTTGTCAACGAAAAATAAGAGTTTTAAGGAGAAAAACCGTGCAACCCTGGATTGAGACCGACTTAAGCGTTCTAGAGAAAGAAAGGGGTTGTGTGTGGGGGGGGGGGAGAAGCACATACTTCGCGTCATTCGAACTTAGACATCCCGTCTAAGTTCGAATATATAAAATGACAACCAATGTTTAATGCTTCTAAGTGCATAGTTTAAGATTTAAGGAATGCGGTGTTCTGCCATATGATATACAATATCTTCGCCCGTTGTTGTTGTTTTTTTGTTTTTTTTTTTGCGAAAACCCCAAACACGAAAGTTATTATGGAATCTATAAATACTTATTACCGTGCATGGGTTGAAGGAGGAGTCAGCTGTTGTCATTGGATTTTAGGCACATCAGCAACTTAGGCCATATTACACCGTAGGTTTGTAAATAGTTTGTGTTCTATGGTAGATAAAATCAGAATTTCTGGGAGAAAAACCATGTTATCCTCGCCTGAGATCGAATAACTCGGCCACGTTGTGAAAAAGACCCATATTGTGCTGTATGTAATGTCTGTAAATTGCGTGTGTTCTGGGGCAGATTTGCTGTTTTTGAAATGAAAAACCATGCTACCCTCGCCCGAATAACTCAGCTACGTTGTGAAAAATACCCCCATAAAAATCCTTCGCGTCATTGATGGAATTCGAACTCAGGTCTTTTTCCACCCTTTGCGGGGGGTAGGAAAAACAAGAACTAAGAGACTCAAATATAAAATTTAGAGATTAACAGAAGACTGGATCTCGTTTTTCATACCTTCGGGCAGTGTGTTGCATATCAGTGGAATAAACTACCAGATACGGTGGTCGAGAAAGAGAGTTTAGTAAGACTCAAAGCAGAACTGCATAGCCGCATTTTAGCAATGGAGTAAGCTAGAGAAGTTGAGGTTTTCCTTCGTTTTTTGTCACATGCAGAAAAAAGTCCGCTTCCTTGTATCTTTCAGCCATTATAATACCAACACGGGAGTCAGACCATTGGTGGATTTCGAAATCATATGGGCAGTTTTATCACTTTGTATGCGGTACTGTTTTTACTGTGAGATATATTGCATACTCTACACGAATATACGCTATTTTACCAAAATACCACAAACCGATCTCCTCATATTAAAAGAAATTGTGACTAACAAATAATAATGAAACATTTTGGCGTGTAACGGCAATTAGCAGTTATCCAAGAATTCATTTCAAACGTGTACGGCGAACAGTGAACACACGGAAAGATCTGACAGTTTCATAGTAATACTTGGATTTCATGTGGGGAAAATTTTTGCTTGATCGACCACTGGCAATGAGATAAATAAATGGAAGTCTATTTAGCTCAAGAAACTACTAGGCGGATAATAAAAAAATTAACTGACAAGAGCAGACCCCGTTGAGAGCTGGGTACTTCATTTCGCCCTAGAGAATCTGAGGTTGGGGCTGCCAGCAACCACAAGGCTATTCAAGGGATTAAATACGACAAGCCATTTAACTAACAAGCCAACTATTTTGATTTACGACACTGCTAAAGATATGACTAAAGAGGAGTTCATCAAAGACATGTATAATAAAAACTTTAAGGAATATGACATTGAGGAAAGGGAAGTGCAGGAGGGGGTAACCTTCCACTTCAGCACTGGTAACAAGTCTAAGTTGTTGTTATTATTTGGTTTTTAGGAGCATTAGCAACTAAGGCCATATTGCTCCAGGGATATGCGGTGGTCATTCCCTGACCTTTCCGTATTTGGTTGTCACGGGCTCGAACCGCGGTCTAATCAAGAAGCATGTGCTAAGCACTGCTGCTCCTGCCCACCTGGTTACGGAGGCGCCTACAAGTCTAAGTTGTCTAACTGGGTTGTAGGTCTGACTCCAAAGTTATTAAAAATCTTAAGATATAGTGACATAATATTTCTAGGGTATAATTCCCACAAGTATAGAAGATTTACTGTAGTAGTTAAGTGTTTCAAATGCCTTGGGTATGGCCACTCCTCGCACACGTGCACGCATAAGAATGTCTCATGTGGGCACTGTGCTAAGAGTGGTCATGTGTTCTCAGATTGCGAAAAATAAAGAGAAACCTTTATTTTGCGTGAATTGTAAAAGAAGGGGCGCGCCTTTGATCATTCAGTGCGAGATGTAAATTGTCCTGAATTTAGGAAGGCATTAGAGCTATCAAGGACGCAGGAGTATGATGAATAATTTTAATATACAGTATTGAATAATGCTAGAGTTATACTTGACAACTCTTGTCTGAAAATTTTGCAAATTAATGGTCAAAAGTCTCGCTCTGTTATGGATCAATTAAGGGTGGTTGCTCAGGAGTAGAAATTTTATATTTTATGCCTACAGGAGCCTTACTCAACTCAATGATGATATCAAGTCATTATAGGGCTGTGGGGTTTCCTGCGGAGAGTTGGGTGGTTCATAAGCAAAATAAGACAAAATCTGAAATTATAGTTTTAAAAAATAGTTAAAATGTTACCATTGTGTCAGATTGAGCACACAGACTGCCACTTGTATACACGTTTCTACTCTGTCATTTTCTTTTTATATAGTTTCTGTTTTATTTGTTCTCAGTATGAAGATATTGATGTATCTTTGCAATATTTGGAGTCATGGAGATCAAATATGTTTCTTCAAAATGAAGAATTAATGAGAATCATACTGTGCAATAAAGAAATTATATATACACATCAATTATGAAAAGTAATAAACCATATTTTAATGTCATTCATAGGATCTGAAAATATCAAAACTATGGGCGCTAATGATAGGTCTAACTTATGGCATTCGCACTAATGACACTAGTGTTATAACTCTTTAGAATTTTATACTTGCACAAGATTTAGTAGTATTTAATGTAGGTGGTGAATTTGTAAGATGTAAAATCTTACATGTTTAATATTTTAGAAAAAAAGTGAGATTAATGTAAAATAAAGATTAGGAAATGGCAATATGGGGCAGCGGAACTGTACTGGCCACAAATACTAATTAGACAATGGGTCACAGGCAAAAGGATTAAATGTAGACAAGGCAACAGTAAAGGTTAGCGTGGGAGACTACTGGCCGAACGTAGCAATTAGCTACTGACGAGGAGGTGCGAACAATTTAGGCTAGGACAGAACATACGAGAAGGACACCATTGGTCGGACATTCCTTTTGATCGAGGACCCCCGGAGACCAGCCAGGTAGTAAATAAGGGGTCAAATGCTCAAGTGAGATTTTAAAATTGGCGTCCGACTGTCGGCGATCGCAGGTTTAGAAGACAGTGTAAAACAAATTTGTTAAAAGCACAAACAAAGTAGCGGCGCGCTTCAAAGGAATAGCAATCTGGGAAAATTATAATTTATTAAAATAAGAGGTTGCATTGTACATAGTAAAATTAGCTTGAGAAAAGTCGAAGGACGAATAGGGCAGAAAGAAAGTCGAAGAAAAGGAGAAGATTGGTTATAGAAAAAAAAAGGGGGGGGGGCAGACCTGACATACTAGGGCGGTACGTGATTGAAATGACAAAAAGGAGTGAGCAGGGGGAAACAGACACAGATCCCTCAGTTGGGCTTTATGTGGGTGGTTATGAAGATGAGTTAAAAAAAGTCAGAACCCCGAGTTGAGTATGTGGGGATGTGTGGAAATGTGTTATGAAAAGACAAAGTTTAGATTCTCGTCGGCGTTTAGGAAAATGAGTTAGGACAGGCAGTTGAGTTTTTGTGTCGTGTTATAAAATGTGACAGACACAGAGTTGAGAATTTGGGAGTGTTTTGCGAAGATAAGTTAGTAACATGGACAGTTGAGGGTTCTGTTGTGGCAGGAAATGTGTGTCAGTTAACAGTTGAGTGTTTGGTCGTGGTGGGAAAAGAGCAGGGTAGCGCCCTGTGAAGTTTTCTTCTTGAAAGAGTTCTTAATAGGTGGAGCGGGAAAACGAGGGTAGCACCCTATGAGTTTTTCCTTGTGAAAGGTCTTAATAAGGTGGAGAGAAAGGGAGCGAAATCCGCAGAATCAGTAGCTCGAGAGAAAGGAGCGAAAACTCGGAATTAGTAGCTCGATAAAGTGGCGAATGGAAGTAGCCCGTGTAAGTTGGAAAAAGGCCTCAGGATGAAGATAGCAGCCCCCATATCGACGGAGTATGATAGTATGCAACGTGCCAGCCCAGTTAAGGTGTACAGTGAGTCCATCAGAATACCAGAATTGTGATCCTCATTAGAAAATTCGCTAGGAGTTCTAGAATGAATGCCCTGATATACGATGATGACGTTTCCAACTAAGAGCGGGAGGATCCAAAACAGCGAAGCCGCCTAAGAAGAAATTAAGTAAGTGACTAACATAGTATTCTCGTTAACTTAAAGGACTTTAGGACCCTAATAACAGATTAGTGGAGATTTAAGATACTAAGAGACATATACATGTATAAAAATATATACGTAATGTAGAGAGAGATAAGTTAGATAATGATAATAGAAATTTGACAGGTATAACTTTATAATTAGTGAAAGGAGCTAAAGAAGAAGAAATGGGTGTTAATGATAGTAGTGGCTTTGATTAATAATAAAACATATGTTATGTTATAAGCAAAGGAGAGAAAGGGAATATTTGTCATAAGTTGTTCGCTGAAAAATGTAGGTATGGCTAGCATTTTGGAAGGGGAGGGTAAAGTCCTAAACCAGTTTATAAGGTAAGAATTATGGAGCTTGTAAGGAAATTATGGATCATGTGCAAGGAAGAAACTATAACAGTTTGCTGTACTAATATAGTTTGTGTTGTAAAGGAAAGGATAACATTAATAGAGTATAACCAATGTATTTAGTTATATATATAACTAATACTAAGTAGACAAAGTTGAATATTAATAGTACATGCCTCAGTTTGTTCATTTTTTTATGTTGTATATATATGTAAATAAACTATGTTATATTATATATTTGTGTGTGTAGTTTGTCATCCTGGAACACCCAGCTTTTCCGAAGGAAATTATAACTAATCGAGAAGTTCCCTTGAATTTGGAATTCTCCTAGGAAGTAAAGTCAGATGCGTAAGTGGGGGAAACAGGAATAAAGTGGATAAACATTAAAAAAGAACAATAACAAAAATATAAAACAAATAAAAATATATAAATATATAAATCATCATCCATTATTTCCATCCCCCCACAAATTGCATACTTTTGACAATTCTTATGGACAATCAAATATAGATGTGACTTTGGCCTCATTTAGATTAGCACAGAATGTGTGCTCTTGGAAAGTAGTTTCAGACTATACAAGTGATCATAAGATCAATTGTGTTTAAATTAAGGTTTTAATTCAGTGGATGGTAGAAATATGAATGGCCTGAATTCACAAGAATATATTTTTTACATCCAAAATGTTTTGTAGAGAGCTCTTTTGTACTCTGATAGAAAAAGAAAGAAATTATCAAAAATAATGCCATGATGGAATAGGGAATTGGCCATTTTGGGAAGGGCTGTTTTTAATGCAAGGAAATAATATCAGACACAGAACTTGGGGAACAAATGAATCTATATATTACAGGGATGTGTATAAAAATAAAAAGAATTTGTATAATAAAGCAATATTTTTAAGTAAATTAAATTCATGGAAATACAGTTCACGGGGTTGTGAACACTAACCCCTGGGGCCTAGTCTATAAACTGGTAACGAACAAATTACAATTCAGTCCCTTGCTGCATATGATAAAACAAGGGGGAGATGAAACAAAAAACTGGTATTCAATTATTGAGCTGATAACAAATCATTTAGGCAGATACAGTGCCCATACCTTTGGTTTAAGGCCATAGCTAGCTATTTAAAAGGCAGAAAATTTATTGTCAGGTCACAGCATAAAGTTTTTTCTAAGAATGTTATTCATGGGTGCCCTCAGGGCTCTGTCTCGGGCCCTATGTTTTGGAATTTAGTGCTAAATATATGGTTAGGGTTTCCTAACAATGTGTCATAGGAGTTCCTAACAATATGTTATGCTGATGAAATGGTAATATGTGTACCAGGCAAGTCCAGGCAAGAAATAAGGAGATTTCTATGAGCGTCATGACTAGTTTATTTGAGTGGACAGTTCAAAATAAATTAAAGATATCATACAAGAAAACGGTGATGATGCTATTTAAAGGCAAATTAGACATTGGAAGATCTCCTATTGTTTCAATTGATGGGCACAGGATTCCCACGGTGACCCACACTAAACATCTGGGCTTAATTATTGACAACAGGTTTACCTTTATGTCCCACCTGGAGCATATTAGTGACAAGATCAAAAAATTTTCCTCTTTCATTATTCATATCGCAAGGACTGAATGGGAGCTTAGGAAGAAGACCTCAGTTTTATATTATAAGGCGGTCCTCCTACCGATTATAGTATATGGTTCGAATGTGTGATTTTCAAGAATTGTTACAATTAAATTTACACAGAAACTCGTCAATTCAGAGGCATATTATTTTAACACTACTTAAAATTTGTAGGACAGCGTCTAATAATGCAATGCAAGTTTTGTCCGGGTTCTTGCCTCTAGATTTATATGTGGCTTACTTTGCTTTTTGTTACTTTTTTGCGTAAGGGAGTTACATTGTAATTTATGGGGATTACTTGTAGTGTAGCAGTTCAGCGAAATAAGGGGGGGGGGAAAAGGATTATGAATCGTATGCAGGTCTCTGGCAAGAAAGGTGGGATTCCAGTAATACTCGTGTAGTAACTAAGTTATTTATACCTAAGGTATCATTTTCCTCAGTTAAAAAGGTTAATGCTTGATTCTTTCCTGCAATGGAGACGTAGTATTTGTTGACGGGACATGGTTCCTTGCATTTTAAATTGTTTTATTTTGGGCTGGCAACAGATCCTTACTATTTCTGCTCATGTGAAGAATCAAGAAATCACATTTTGCACGACTGTTTAATTTGCGAACAATTTAGATTGCAATTAAAAACTAATTCCTGAACTGTGTCCAGTGGCAATGAATATGTGTGCCTGCTTAGCAGGGAAAGATTTAATGCTTTGCAAAATTTTGCTAAAAATGTTTTTATTAAAAGAAGACAAATTGATGGATTGGTCAAGGTTGGTATTAACCACTGGATGAGACTTGCTGTTTTTTTTTTTATTTATTTATTTTTGTTTTGAGTGTGTGTTGTTGTTTTTTTTTTTTTTTTTTTTTTTTCCCCTTTGTGTTTGGCGCTGGGAAAGTTGTCAGTGCAGGAATTGAATGCAGCAGTCCTGAGGATTTATTTATTTTTTTTTTTTTTCTGCAGGCTCTCAGGTGTGGGCTGCCTAGGAGCGAGATTTGCTGGCACCTACCAGTCTTGCACTTTACTGGTACGTGCGGAATTTTTGGTGCATTTAATGAACAGAATGGTCTGTTCATTAAACATTCAGGCCGTTTATTATTTTTTTTTCTTCTTATCTTACAATCGGATACAGGTAGAGATAGGCGTAAGCCTGGGTGCCACCGTCGACAGGGTTATATATACAATATATACATACAGATGCCAGCAACTACAGCATAACATTTAAGCGTTTCCACGCTATAAGCATTTGATTTCAAACACACACACACCATTGATTGACATGATGCAAAACACACCAAACCTGGATTATGGATTGGTGAAGCAAAGCATCGTGTTGCATATTCTCCAGCCTGATCGACGTGATTACATAGGTAGGATGCTTGGCGAACGCTTACTATTTGAGTGTATTCTATATTAGAAGGAGAAGGTGGTGTCATGCTCAAGAAGTGCTTCTGGTGATATGGAACTGGTGATATTCACTGTGGAACTGGCCATTAACACCTTCCAACACGACAACGCGGAATATCACAAAAAAAGTAAGGATTGTGAACGCGTGGTTTGAAAACAATAACATCGAAACATTGCAGTGGCCAGAGCAAGCCTATTTCGATCCATTTGAAGATTTTGGAATGAACTGGAATGCAGAACTAGGACAATGCATGGTCACCATTTCGTTAGTAGGATTCACGAATGTTTAAAGGAAAAGTGGAGCACAATATCACCAGCTTTCTACTAGAAATTAATAGGCTTCTACGGCGCACTTTTCTTACTTTTCCGCAATTCTTACTTTTCCTATTTGGATTTTTCCTGTTCCCAATCTTGGCTGAAAAGGGACAAATTTTAAGTTTTTGGAAGAAGACCAGCAGCATACGACGAGGACACCAAATTTAACGTCATTAAGCAATTGGAAATCAGTAAGCAACTGGAATAAATTCTGGGCCACTGTCCAATTCAGGCACAGCTGCCCAAGGGAACTACTTCTGAAGCAGAAAAAGCAAGTAATTAGTACAATTTTAACTTGCTTATTAAATCATTCCTAGAAATGTCTAACCACGTCTCATAATCCGCGTCCTCCCCATAACGGATGGAAATGGCCCGGATTCACGTCAATGACGCGAAGAACTTTTTTGAGTATTCTATCCAAGATACGGCCTTAATCTTGGAGATTTATACAGTCTTCATGTATTGGTTTCCCACTGTCTTCTGCACCTAAATTGTGTTTGGATAAGATTTTCCTGTTTGCAAGGAGGGATAAAACCCCAAAGACCCATGTAAGACCAACTAGCCGTCCGAAATTCCTCTCATATAAGATGGGATTCGAACCCAGACTTCTCCACATTGGTGAAAAATGACTAAATCACTTATACTGATACATACAGTAATTTTACAGTGAGAAGCAGAGAAAAGTTTCATAATAAATAAATCATTTAATAAATAATCATATAAATTCAAATTTTCAATGCATCATAACGGATTTATTAACCATCATAACCTAGGGATCTCTTAAGCTGTAAAATCCTTAAAAGTCTCCTATTTGAGAGAAGAGGGTTAGCCAAAGAAAAGGAATTTGTTTTGCAAGATGAGACGGACTATTTCTTCGAAGACGAGTAAACACATATGAAGGGTTTTTTTTGTTTTGTTTTTTTAACAACGAAAGCCTATTTCGGTTGTGTAAGAAAAAGAAACACGGGGAACTGCAGTCAGATGTAATGGAAATTTTCTGAGACGCCCGGTCCATATGGTTGCAATATATATACCGGTACAAAACAACGTGAGAAGCGTTTTTACCAGCTTGTGTACCTGACGTATGAGATCCACGCAAAGACACTAAACCAAACCTAATAATATATTATCTGTCAGACTCATCACATAGCGTAAAGAAATGCCGTCTGTAGAAATAGTTTCGAGCGGCTATGTCAAGGACAGACAGTTTACTTGCATTTCTTATTAAAAATAGCAATTTTAAATTTTTTGCTTGAGGTAGCCCAGCGGAACTCGACTCTTCTTTTAAACAACTGTGAAGATCATATGGGATCTCTGCTATGGCGCGATAATTTAATTTACTGTAATGCCGACGAATTGATTTAGTGCGGTTCTTTTTAGAGCATTCCGTGAATAAGGAACTTAGTAGTGACCCACGAATCACGCAAATGTTGAATTTGAATCAGGAAGGGTAAGGGAACAATGAGTACAGCACAAAGAAAGGCGAATACAGTAAAACCTCACAAATTCGAACCGACTTTTTTTTTACGTTATTCATGCACAATGGAGATTTTTTCTAAATGAAAATTTAATGACACAATTCACAGCTGTTTTCAGGATGAAAATTCAAAAGGAAAAATTAAACGCAAATGAAAACATCAAGATATTGTTAGAAAATTCACGTGCACGCTCTTCCCGTGAAATTTTATCAAATCAATGCCAGTATTAAATTCCACTTTTAAGAGCCTTAGTTACACATTGTTCCGTGTATACTTTCTGTAAATTGCATGTGTTCTGTGGTCGATTTTCTGTTTGCTGGACGAAAAGCCCTGAGTTTCCGGGAGAAAAAAACATGCTACCCTCGCTTGAGACCGACTAACTCAGCCACGTCGTGAAAACGGCTCATAAAAATTCCTCACTTCAAGACGCCTTAGTGTACGCCTCTTATATGCCTAAAGCGCCTATTGTCTTCACCATAACTGCCTGTAGAAACTCGTTTCCCAGTGGGAGATTTCTATGGATTTTAGAGCTACTAGAAAGATTCAACAATATCAAGCGAAAGATAGTTATTTATAAAAGTAACGCCTAAATCAGAAACAGAATTTAGTGTAAGTTTGGTTCCAGTATCGTAATAAAATAAAATTATACTTTTAACGGGATCCCTAAACGAACTCCAGGGGCTCACATCTGGTGAGTATGGGCTTGGCACACCCAGGGTCCTGAGCTGGATATCATCATTCTTCTCTTTCTTGGTGATTCTTTTTTTTTTTTTTAAATAAGTTTTTTTTTTTTTTTTTTTTTTTTTTTTGGCTGGTGCAGCAAAAGCCTCAGGATTCCTTGCACTATACAGCTAAATAAAAATAATAATATTTGTTTATATTTATCGAAAAATCGTTGTACAGGCCCAATTATTGACAACATTCAAAAATTTTTGTAGGCTTAAGCATTCCGATTCTGTTTAGCACATACATACAATTTTATATCCTCGACAGAGCAGAATTTTTACTTTCTCAGGAAATTCGGGATTAGTCAGAACTTTATACAAGTGTTGAACAATAATGGACCTAACGGCAAACTCTGAGGAAGAGAAATGCCCAGAGAAGAAAGTGGTCTGTCTTGAAGTGCTAGGCGACTATATATACACGTTATGTGACCCGTCAGCAATATAATTAGTTAACCAGTTTAATATTAGACAGCTAGCTCTTAATTATAGCTGAAGCACTGGATGTTAATGTATTTTTCAGTCTGCTAATTGGAGGAATGAATTGGCTATATGACAGATGCGTAAAAAAAGATGTTCTCGGTTTATCCATAAAAGTTGTTGACTTTTGCTCATTTTTGTTATCAGTTTACTAAATAAATGAATCATGAATTAACGCTTCTGTTGTGATTAATATAATACGCAAATAGTAATATTATTTGCTCTTATATTAATCACAGCAGAAACGTTAGGTAGTGTTATATTTCAATTGTTATTGAAACCCAGGAAAAAATAAGTAAATGCATTACGAAAGCGTTGACGATACACTACAATTGTTTAATTTATTAGATCAGAACCTGAAATATGTGTTGCATTTCACGTGCTATTGGCTACAAAATATGGATTGAATATTACGTTGGGAGGTATGTATTATTAGTTAATCAATTAGTAATTAATTAGAAACAAGACAATTAGTTGTTTACTTTTCACTTCTATTAATCACAGTAAAGAAAAAAATCAGTTAATTTAAGAAATAAAAATCTATACGCACCTACAGAGGTAATGCACTGCGTATATTTAACCTTTTAACTTCCACATAGAATCTCTGTATGGATCAGAGAGTCATAATCCGGTGTAAGTATTTATATCGAGGGAAACAAAAGTGTTTGTTGTTTTTTTTTTTTTTTTTTTGACGATTCTGACAACGAGGAAACATAAGAAGAAAAGACGTGGACAATATTAACAAGTATAGCATAAATGCAAGGGGAGGATGAAGTAAAGATTATATTAAGGTGTGTGTGTGTGTGTCGGAAACCCGAGTTACCAGGAGAGAAACCATGCTACCGTCCTTTCAGACTAACTCAGCCATGTTCTGAAATAGTAAAATCCAGAAAGAAATACGCAAATGCAGTACGAAAGCATTGACAATATAGTACGAGTGCGTAATTAATTAAATCATCAAGGAATTAATTCCTCGCATCGTTGACGCGATTCGAGCTCAGTCCTTTTTTCCACTCGGAATCGATGACGGTCCTTATAACCACAGTGCAACCTCTGAGGGCTAGAATGGAGTAAAGAAGAGTACAGTATTTTAAAAAAGCTATTACACGACGACAATGTTCTTACTGATTTGAATGGAATCAAAAGAGAATAGTGTCAAAAATGTGTTGCACAACAGTAGCGAAAAGGATGTTCATTTGAAGGGATTTAAGAATATAGCTTGAAGATGGGGTTTCATATGGTGACAAAAGAAGAAATTGCAGCCGCATTTCAGTGAGATAAATCGATAGGTGAAGACGAAATTGAAGAAGAAAAGTTAGATTACAGTAAGCTAGAAGTTCACTCGATACCTTTATTAAATTTGCTAATTCTGACGAGAAATCGAAAAGTATTTTTACGCTCCTAGGGAAATGAAGGAAGAGGTTAAGAAACGGCAATACGAGTCTTAACAGAAACTTTACGGTTTCTTCAAAAAAAAGGCAATGCGACTCTAGAGGGAATGTCTACGTCTGATTAAATTTACAGTTATTAACATTTAATACATTAATTAAAGTTCGTTGTTTAAAAATCGTATTATGCCTGTTCTATTTCATTTTGAACTCTTCGTTTTTTATATTCACGTTTGTTTTGAATATAAACATTTTCATGAAATTTTCTTTTCGCCATACTTGTATCCTAGTTCCGCTAAACTAACTTACGTTTGCTGAATTGTGACTTCGGACTGACACTTCCTCTATTAGTCAAAATTCTTGAGATTTTAGTTTAAAGCGAAATAAATATACTCCTGGAAACTTTCAATGACTAATTAATAAGAAATGGAGCGCATGTAATGGAGCTGCAATGACGATCATCATGATTAAAAATTCATTCAATTACTCCATATTAGTGGAAATGAGGTCTGACCTACCTAAACAACATTATCTGAGCTACTAACGAGGTGTGCAGTAGGAATCTCGCTACATATATTAGCGGCGTGACGGTGAAACTAAGGGAACAAAAGAACATGCACGAACTAGCTCAAGATTAGCCTTGAAGGTTAAACTTTCCAACATTGGCGTTTACAAGAGCTTGCTGATGCGCTTCTAGACTCTCTGTGGGAGATACGCCTAAGCATAAGGTAATGAATGTGCCATTAAACCAGAAATGCCCTCCGCGCATATGCATTACAAGTAATACAAGATGGCATCAGACTTTCTTACTCCGGGTTTAAAACAGTGCTGTTCTACACCCGGAGTAAAAAAGTCTGACGCCAGGTTAGAACAGTGTTATATTATCAAATTTCTGTTAAAAGAGAAAGTAAAGCCAGCTGAAGTTCTCTGAGGTAAAGTGCACAACATGGGGAAAACACCTCATCACATGTAAGTATGTATGATCGGTGCAACAAGTTTTCCGAAAGGCGTGAAGAAGTTACCATCCCACCGGATGCACATGTGCAACTGTTACTGATGAAATACAGACGAACTACAGTGCTCAATACTGCATTGATAATTTGCATAAGTTGGAAGTGTGGAGGCAATTAATCATGGACGCTTACTGTTCAAGAACGTTTGTGTACAATGGGTTCCAAATACGCTGGCGTTCGCCCAGAGAAACTGCAACTGGAGAAACATGCATTTCTGCATTTCTCCAGTTCAAATCAAGATTAGTGTATCGCCACACACACACACACACACACACACACACACACACACACACACACACACACACACACACACACACACACACACACACACACACAGAGAGAAAAAAAAATCAAGACAGGGTCTTCAATTGCCAAGATCATGACAAATTTCTCTTGGGATTCAGAAGGGTTAATTCTAGTCGACTTTCTGCTATTTCTTGAAACAGCAATTTGCTTCTTAACGATGTGCATACATAACTTCACAGGAGCATCCCCCCCCCCCCGGTAAAATACCAAATAGAATCGTTCTGGGGCGGCACGAAATCGCACCACAATCTGCGAATTTCACAACGACGATATTTGAAACTTTGGACTGGTAAATCACAACACCCTTCTTACAGTTAGAATTTAGCTCCCAAGTGCCACATGCTTGGACCAATGAAGAAACAAAAACAAAAGGGCAAAAATTCAAGAAAGATGAGGAACTCAAACACGGTGTCCTGCACTGCCCACGCAGTCAGTGTACTTCTTCCAATACTGGCGGAAAGAGTCCCTTGCCACCAGTGACTATCAGCTATTACTAACTGGGGGTTGAATGATTTTATGAGATGAGAAAAGAACTGTGAAGGGACGAAATGTTAGAAGTTATTAAATTGAAAGTGAACAAGGCAACCAGAGCTGAGCTATGCAATTATACTGAGAGAAGCAGCAAAAGATGTAAACTAACCTATAGGTTGTTATAATGAGAGAATCCTTCGAGTCAGACGATGTCCCTATAGAATGGAGATGTACAAACGCCTGTTCAAAAAAGTGACTCAAAGGGTGAAATGAATATCTACAGGCGTAGCAGTTCAATATCAGTTCCAGGTTAGATAATGGAGTCCTTTGTTAAGGCCCTCGTGGGTACCACAGTTGCAGTCCTCCCCACACCAAGTGGAAAAGATCCGAGTTCGATTCCCGTCGCTGACGGAAGGAATTTTTATTGACCTTTTTCCCAACGTGGCTGAGTTAGTCAGTCTAAGGCGAGGGTAGCATGGTGTTTTCCTCCCGGAAATGCGGATTTTCATCCAGCGAACAGAGAATCGACCACAGAACACACGCAATTTACAGACAGTATATACGGGGAAATATGGCCTTAGTAGTTGATGCTCCAAAATCCCTATTACAATAACTTTTTGGAAGTATAAGGAAATCACAGCGTGACTTTGATTAGGGCAATTAATGTCAGGCTAATCCAGTTGGCTACTATGAGATTGTCAATAAACAATTGGATAAAAGCAATAACTGTGACATAATTTTCTTAGATTTCAGTAAAGCATTTAATACAGTCGTGCATGAACGATTGGTTTAAAAAAAGTGCATATCTTTGGTGAGCCCATCACTTCTTTTGGATTTCACTGAATTAAGTCAGCTAACGTGGATTCTTCTTTCTGTTGACATTTTCGTTAAGTCTGAACTTCATCAATGTGCACTTTTTATAATTGATGGACTGATTGCGTTTTAGTTAGCTTCATATCTAATGGAGTTGTACTTCCTGAGCGTCTTTTACTGGACTAACTGGATCTGTGTTTTTAATATACTGTATGTATTTGTGTATATTGTATAAGTGGATTCATGTGTCTAAATCTCTAAGTACGGAATTGTGTGATATGGCGGGGATGCCACTTTTTGGCAGGGAACGCCTAGCATAATAAATAAAAAAATAAATGATGTGACATTTCAAGTTTAATGTATACGTTTGTATGATACAATTAGTTGCTGTAGGGTTTTTGGCGCATCAGCAAGTTAGGCGACATGGCGCCTTACATAATAAATCTGTAAATTGCGTGCGTGTGTTCTGTGGTCGAGTTGTTGTTTGCTGAACGAAAACCCAAAGTTTGTGTGAGAAAAAAACCATACCACCCTCGCTTTAGCCCAACTAACTCAGCAATATTGTGAAAAAGACCCATAAAAATTCATCTCGTCATCGAGGGGATTCGAACTCAGATCTTTTTCACCTGGTGTGGGGAGAACGGTGATTATATCAACTGTGCTACCAGAGACGGCTGCATGATACAAAGGTGCAGGGTAATTAACAACAATAATCAGGGTATGCTACATCGACACAGCTTCGATAAATTATTTGGATGGCAGCTGAAGTTTAATAATGGAAAATGCAGAGTCTTGTACCTCGATAATCCTGGAGTAACGTACCAGTGTGTGCCAACAAGTTCAAGGTTTTAGATAATTAAAAGGACTTGGAAGTATCTATACAATCTGTTAAACTTTCTGAACAGTGTAAAAAGAGACTGCTATGAGAGCTCATGATTTGGCAATGAGATATAGGAACTTTGCCAGTTCAGATAAAGAGGTAATTATTCCATTATATAAAGCAATGGCTAGGGCACATCTTGAATACCGCATACAGGCTTCGAGACCTCACTTTATAAAATATGTAGACTTGTTGGAAAGGGTAAAGAGAAGAGCGACGATATTTGTTAAGGTCACAAAGAAGTATTTTCATTCAAGAAACTTGAGTTTTGTGAGCTCGTGTTTGGAAAACAGGTATCTTTTACGAGATGACATGATTGAGATGTTAGTGATCACTATTATAATGGCTGAATGATGCATGGAAACGTGCTTTTTCTTTATCTGCAGGAGGGGAAAACAGGAAAGAAATTCTCAATTCACTCGCACTTCAATCACCAAATCACTCAATCTGCATTCAACTTCGGCTTTGAACTTTACCAAACTGTCTGCCTTTTATAGGCAGGCAACTGGAATAAATTGCCTGCCTCGACCACGACGGCAGGCAATTTATTTCAATGATCTACAACATAAACATCATTAGTGATGTACAGTACTTCACAAAGGTAAACTTAATGATATTCAGCCTTCTGTTACTCCCTAATGTATGTTTTTAAGGCCTTGAAAAGTTTGAGTAAACCAAATGTGAGAGAATGAATTCTTACGCTTACATTGCATACACCAGAGGACATAAATTTAAATTGATAAGATATATGTATAGATTACAGATATCGGAAATTTTTCTTTCAGTCAAAGGGTGATTGCCTGTTAGAATAAATTTCCACCTACTGTTGTGGAAGTTGGAAGTTTATGAACTTTAAGGAAGGACTGGATAAAGTGAAGGCCAGTTATATTAGTTACTTTTTTTTTTAATTTCTTTTTTTTATTTTACTTATTTTTTTGGCTGTGGTATATAAGCATGCTTTCTTGCATCATTTTGCCGATATTAAATCCGCATGACTAAAGTCTAACTTAATAAATCGGCTGCACTGAATGCGGTCAGATTAGCGCAGACAATGCAGCGAAAGAAGTGACTTCAAACACCTTATTCTAAAGTTGGTTGAGAAATAAAATAGATGAACTTTAGTCTTCTCGTGCCGTTCGTGATATATAAAAATATCACTGTCTTGGACAATCTGCTTCCTTCTAATCGCCCAGAGGATGACTTCACTACTCATCAACAAATAAGACAGCTGAATAATTCCTACACTACTACTTCTGAATCGCAGCCATTTACGCAGCTGGAGGTGGTCACAGCTGTCCTAAAAATTAACAACTCTGGTTGTCCGGGCCTCGACCTTCATGAGGGCATCTTTATCAAACAATTCCACAAGCTACGTCCAACGGTTCTTCCGACTCTATTCAACAAATGTCTGAATGAAAGCACATTCCCTGTTATCTGGAAGACAGCTCTTCTTAAACTAATTCCTAAACCTTCAAACATCCAAAGTGGCAAGTCCTTCCGTCCTATTGCGCTGTTATCGCATTTGGCCAAAACACTTGAAAGGCTGATTGCTATAAGACTCACTTCACTGTTCACGAACACCTCTCTTGTATCAGACGATCAATATGGTTTCCGAACTGGACGAGGAACTGAAGAAGCTGTCGTTGAATTCCTTTCTCGAGTTAACTCTGCAAATTCTAATTTGTTAGAATTTGCAGAGTTATTTATATAAAAACAGCGTTCTTGCTATTTTTGTTGATTTTTCTGCGGCGTTTGATCTGTTATGGTGGTCTAGTTTGTTTGCTCGCTTACGTGCTGCCGATTGTCCTCTTCCTCTCTATAACCTTTTAAGAAGTTATTTTGAAAACCGTACAGTTTCTGTTATTTCTGGATCTAACTCCATCTCCCGCTCTGTCACTAGGGGCTGTCCCCAAGGCTCTGTTCTTGGACCACTTGTCTGGAACATCGTTCTTGACGAATGGCTCCTTAAAACTATTCCTTATACTTCCAAATTGGCCTATGCAGACGATCTCACCCTGCTGATCCAGGGCAATTCCCGTGCCTCCCTTGAAAGCACTGCCAACTTAGTCATGTCAGATATCTCTCAATGGTCCACCACAAATAAGTTATCCATATCCTCATCGAAAACTAAAATGATGCTGGTTAAGGGTTCGCTTAATATTTCACGGCCACCTGTTGTAAAACTTCAAAACAAATCACTTTCCATGGTTTCTTCTCTAAAATTTCTTGGTCTGATCATTGATAGTAAACTTACATTTACTAAACACTTGGAAGATCTCTCAGATAAAGTCAAAAAACTTACCTTCTCACTTCTGCGTCTCTCTAAACAATCTTGGGGTCTTAATTCTCGTTCTCTACAGTTATATTACAAAGCTGTGTTTCTACCAATTTGTTCCTATGGCGCGGCCGCCTGGTTCTGGCATGTTAAGAAGGTTTCAGTACGGAATAAACTTCACAGCATTCAACGTAAAATGCTTTTAGCAATGTGCAAGGCCTGTAGGACTGTCTACTCCTGCTTTGCAAGTCCTTAACGGCTGTCTGCCCCTCGATCTCTTTTTTATGTATCGAGGCCTGTGCTTCTACATTAGGCACGCTGTCCCTGTCACCTTTCTTGGCATTACCATCGATGTCACTATGGATCCCAAGGCAGAGAAAAGACGCTGTTGGAATATTTTGATGCAGAGCTGGCAAGACAGATGGGTCCACTACCTCTAAGGGTCTTGTTACTTTAAAGTTCATCCCTAACGTCACCTTTGCCACGTTAGAGTCCACTCAGAAATTGTTTCATCCTGGTCTGTACACTCTCTACTTACTCTCTGGTCATGGCTCCCTTAATGCCAAACTTGCAACTTTCAACCTTGCTGAATCACCTCTCTGTTCTTGTGGCGATCCAGAAGACTGGGAACATATTTTATACCACTGCCATCAATACCAAGATCTTCGACAGAACCTTCTTCTCTCCACCAGTATCACTGTCCCCGGAAATGAGCCGGACTTCCTGAGCACCACAGAAAACTTCCAGTCCCTGCAAGAATTTGCTCGTCATGCTTTTGATCGCCGGAGACGTCTTCACACTCAACTACGGAATACCTCCTAGCCTTCCTAGTGGAGACCGCTGCTGGCACTGGCTTTTGGCCAGTGCGGGATCAGATATATATATATATATATATATATATATATATATATATATTTTTTTTTCTTTATCCTCAATTTTATATTTTATTTATTTACTTTTATTTTTATTTATTTATTTTTCTATATATATATATATATATATATTTTTTTTTTGTTTCTTATTATTATTATAATTTTTTTATTATTATTTTTTTTCTTTCTTTATTTATTTATTATTATTTTTTTGTTTTTTTTTTTGCTCTGATATTAGGGCAGTAAGAGCTGGTAAACCAGGGAGGTCGCGATACATGCGTAGTTGTGGCCTACCTCCCCGTGGTGTAGACGGACACTGAGCAGGCTTTCCAGGTGATCGCCTGCCTGGTGACAAAACGGCCAAGAACAACTAAACAACACACACACACACACACACACACACACACTGCACGAACATAACGTTACACACATTTCTGGCCTTTTACAGTGCTTTCTGTAATCAACACAGTGTACGAAGGCGGAGATGAATTGACCTTCAGGTGCCGTCCTACATAAGATACTATGCATACATGTCTACATATAATAAATAATAAAGAATGGATAGATTTAATTAAATAGGAAGAAATCTTCAGACAAGCAACGAGATTCGAAAACAAACCGTAATTTACTGTAATCAAAAAATTGCATTCTTCTATATAAAAGATTAAGAGAAACACGTTATTTTTCTGACTTAACAACAGGAAAGACTGACTTTTCAAAAGCTAGGCTGGGCTGCGCTGTTTGGAATTAGTATTAGTCAAGTCTGACTATGGAGAGTCAGTTTATTTTGTCATAAACAGGTGTGTTCTGAGGGTCGGTTTGTCTGTAGGCTGAAAATATGCATACTCCTCAGAACAATTAAAGCATCCACCATCAGATGAGGTTTTATATAATAATGAATAAATAAACTTTAAATTCCTGGGCTGCGGTATAGGACCAGAGGAGTTCAAAAGAACATTACTGTATTTGGAGCAGTGGATCGGAACACATCGCGCACATGACTCTACCTATATTGACCCCTCACTATGGCCTTGCCTTTTAGTCAAGAATACACAGTATTCTAGTGATGTACACATTTCACACTAATGTGTAATTTTACAAAATAAACTTTGCTCATAATGTTGTATCTACGTACATGAAAATTGTGCGAGCTAATCCCTGCCTGTTTTTCTTTTTTCATAGTTCCACCAAAATCTCGGTCCCTCATCAGTTTGCGATTTTGAGGTCCAACAAAAATACCTTGTTTTAACTTCTTTTCGGTTATCGATGGAAATTTAGTAGAAAGATAGTTGTAGCAGGAACCTTCCTGAGGTAAATCTTTCACAAACTGTTTCGTCAAACCCAGTTTGATGTGAAAGGATGGAACGAGGACAGCTTTGGGGTCTACCAGTAGTTTACGAACTTTGTTCTTTGATCCAGATAACAAACTGTCCCTCTTTGGTCAGACCTTGACATCCCAGTGCTTACTCCTTGCCCGACTGTCCCACTCACAAAAAGCCAGGCATTTTTGAGTAGCCAGATTACTGTCCAAGTAACATGCCTATCACTTTAAAGTCAGCACACACACCAACCCACCACGCTCTTCATACTTAATATTTAACAACTTCAAGTTCTCATGTTTCTCTCAATTCCACAGAATGAGCTACTGGAATTGACCCATATTTATTTCTATTGTGAAGCGGCACACCTTTGAGACTCTTTGATGAATCAATAAAAAGTCTCCACTGTGTAGGATTGTAACAATTACTAAATAGTTCATTAAGTTATTTATATTACTGCGAAAACTATAGAATCGTCCTCAGAAAAGTAGGGGACTAGTTCTCGTTCTCTGTGTTTTGCATTGTATCCCTCTACATTAACTAAGCAAAAGTAACAGCCATCACAGTGGTTTGTAAGTTCCCGCTAAATTATGGGAACTGAATAAGGCACAGCCTTCTTTTTACAATTTTTTGTCCAAAACCAGTGCTTCAACACAAGTTCCGTAAACTGATGTGGAGCCCATTTTTATCTTAGTCACCGAGTTTCATTCCAAAATAATCACAATACATATTTCTTACAAATTCTGTGATATTTTGTGTTGCTTGAAAACTACGTAACTTCCATAAAAAATAAATTCGGATTGTTCAAACATTTGTGAAGTACATTTTACTCACTTTTCAGCACAAATTTCACACGATAACCTCGAAAATAAACTGAGTTCACACATAAACACACTGCATGGAGCACTCAAATTCAAGAAACAAATGGCTGAAGGCAGTGCAGTCAACATGTGAAGATTTAGTTCACAAATTCCCAGCATTTATTCCTGACTTAATACATTCCATAATACAACTCATGACATCAACTTAAGTGATTTGGGAAAAGAAAGTACGTGATAGGGGAAAAAAAAAAAAAACTACGAACAACGTTTCCAAAATCAGCGTTAAAAATAGGCTATTAGTATACAAGCATCGAAAACCATGCGGAGTGGCATTATCCTCTCTACATTTATGACATAGTCCCTACCAATTTACATTTTCAGACGCGTTAGCATATACACTCATGAGCCAAAACATTATGATCACCTGTCTTCACGAATGGACGCAGTCCAGCAGCTGGGAGTGACGTCAACGATGCGCGCAGCAAATATAGTGACGGCACGGTAGTACCTGTCAGTTAGTCAGCACGGAGCCAGTGCAATGGGGAAAGGGAAGGACTTGAAGCAGTTCCAGCATCTCAGAAACCGCTGTTCAGCTGTTCAAGAGCCGCCGTAGTGAAGGTGTGGTGAGAATGGTTCAAAGGATACACAACCATCCAATGTACCAGAAGGGAGAAACTACAACTAATTGAGGAGGAGGGAGGTTGACACATGCTGTCCGGAACAACAGATGGCTCACGATCCCTCAATTAACGGCAGACTACAACCAGGGGAAACGGTTCCGAGCACAGAGAAACGGTTCCGAGCACACCATCCAGCAGATATCCCGCCCTTGTGATAGGCCTACTTCGTAGGCCTATCCACAATTTATTCCTCTCTATTCCTCTCTTATTATTCCTCTAATGTCCGTTGCTGGACATTAGACGACTGAATAGAATCGCCTGGTCTGATGAATAGACAGCCTAGCTCCATCATACCGATGGACGGCTGCATATTCGACGGCGAGCAGATGTACAGATGTTTGTTATTTGGTTTTTAGGAGCATTAGCAACTAAGGCCATATTGCTCCAGGGATATGCGGTGGTCATTCCCTGACCTTTCCGCAACCTCCGTATTTGGTGGTCACGTGCTCGAACCCCGGTCTAATCAAGAAGCGTGTGCTAGGCACTGCTGCTCCTGCCCACCTGGCTACGGAGGCGCCCGGATGTACAGAATGTACCAGAATGTACGGTAGGATGAAAACTGACCGGCGGCGGTGGTGGTGGTATCATGGTTTTGAAGATGTTTTCATGGACATCACCGGGTCCCCTTATTCCCACTGAACACACCCGCATTGCTATATCCTACATTGGAATTGTTTCGGACAAAGAAATATCCCTGAATGGTGACTGTGAATTCAGATTGCACTGGACTCTTTCAACAGGATAATGTCCCGTGTCACAAGGCCCGTATTGTGCAGGAATACGGGCCTTGTGTCTTACACCAAGCTAGATGGTATCTGGCATTAGTCAGAGTGATTGGTGGCTAGTGGATGGCTGTGATTCGTTCGAGGATCATGTCCAGACATTTGGCTCTCCTGGACGCAAAATTCCCCCAACATCAATCGCATGGAGCATATATGGGATGCGGTGGAAAACAGCACTGTCCACTGGCAGTATCTCGCTCTGTTGCCGAACTCCTGAATGTCCTTTTGTCCAGCTAGTTCAGAATATCTGAGGACACCTACCATGGATTCGATGCCAAGCTCTGTGAAAACGGTTATCACGCCGAAAGGCAGCTCAACATACTATTAGGTAAGTGGTAATAAAGTTTTTAATCGTGAGTGTATACGTAAATCGCCTATTGTCTTCACTTTCTCCGACTGCATGTAATAACTCTACTCCTAATAGAGAGATTTTCATAAAATTTTATACTGCATTTCTCTAGTTTAGAAAAATTTGTCTAACCATCTAAATTTCATTAAACTCGGACCAATAGAAATACCGTAATTATTAATTATTTTTCTGTCCGTCCTCCCGCAACTAATAAATTCAATTCAACTTCCATGGATGGATTTTTATGAAGTTTGACACTCATATTTGGCTCCTTTCAATTAAAATACGTCTTATCTCAAGAGAATGATCCCCAATCTATGCAACTTTTTTATTATTATTTTTTTTTTTTTTCGTTTAACAATAATAATTAGCTTCGAAGAAGCTTAAGGGAGTGTCAATGTAAAGCGTTTCTAAGCCAATTTCTGAAAAAAGATAGCTTGGGTAAAAAAAAATTACCTGTCGGTTTAATACTTACAGATCAAATTAATAAAAATGGTATAAATATACTTAATTAATATAATTCAATTAAGCCATATTAATTTATTTCTGCCGTAATCAAGAATTATCGGTTTGATTGATTTGATAGTTGTTGGCGCATCGGCTTCTGTGGCCATATTTGCACCTCCCAAGGTTTTTGCAGTACTTTGATCCAAGCCCGAGGCGGGAATCGAACCCGCGACCTTTGGGTTGCCGGTCAGGTACTTTACCCACTCGGCTAGCCCGGTCGGCCAGAATTATCGGTTGCCACATTTATTGATACATTCACAAGGGTTAATCTGTTTAATTAATGAACAATTAGCAGCAATAGTAGCAACGAACCGTTTGTTTGCGGCTTAACAATTTCTGGTAAACCGCAAACAAACAACTACTAAACTACGCCCACTTATTTCAATAAATATAAAAAGTTGTAACTTCAGGTAATATACACAGTGGCTAAAAAAAAAAAAAAATACAATAAAAAATACGAACTTTTATTCAGTCGGGTCGCCTATCAAATCGGGGCGCCTTTGTTTCGAATAACAGCAAGTGTGCGGCGCGGCATGGATTCTATAAAGTGTTTTAGTGCGTTTTGGTCTAATTGTAACCATTCTTCCAGAAAAATATCATTCTCATAGGTGAATGTGGGAACCAGTGAAGATGGTGGATATCCGTGTCATCTTCTCCGAACCATCATTGCACAATTGTGGCATGATGCGCAGTTGTAATGTCATCTATAAAATGGTCATCACCTTCTCGATGAAAGTGTAACATTGCAGGGTGCAGCAGATCTGGTACAAAATCCAGGTATTCCCTGGATGACATTCGACCTTTCACCATTATCAACGGAGACCTAGTCCGACCCAACAAAACATTCTCCACATTATGATACCACCTCCAGATGGCTGGGTTATCTTAACAAGGCAAGCAGGATCCATCGCTTCGTGAGGTTCTCACCGCACTCTTTGCCTACCATCAGTGCAAATCAAAGTATAGCGTGATTTGTCTGACCACATAACTTTCTTCTATTGCGCCACTGTCCACTCACGAGGTTATCGGCATCACTGCAAGCGGATTTTTCTGCTTTTCTCTGAAAAAAGTGGCTTTCGAATATGCAACTATCAATACCCATAAATTATTGGGATCGGACAATTCGAATATTTTCTTCGTCGTAAAAATAAAACGACTGAAGCTTTAGCCGTAACTTAAGACCAAATCCAGTCAGTTCGTTTCAAAATATAAGATATTTCCTAAAGATAAAACGCTTTTAATTAAACTTTATTACAATAATGGCGAGAATATTATTGCAGCCCTCAGAGGATATCAAAAACAGGAAAATGTCTCAAGGCCTTATTTGAGAAGAACCGTTTTAAATACTGTAAGGCGTTCCGAAGAACGCTACCTCTCCTAAGCCTGGAAGTGTTCGTCCGTCAGCATCACAAGAAGCGATTCAGGAATTGAAGATATCCATCAACAAGACCAATCAAATTCGTTGGGATTATCTTGTTCGCTAAACACTTCGTGCTACTGGTATTTCCTATATCATGGTAGCCCTTAAAGTCAGCCTCCGCCTGTTTCCCTTTAAAATCAAACATCTACATCAATCGGAACCAAAAGGACTTGAGACATTTTCCTTGTTGTTCCTGGAGATATTTCGTCCACTAGATGATTGACAAGATGGCACAGGATCCTGAATAGTTATTTAAAATCCCGTGGATGAATGAAGCACTTTCATCTTAATGGATCTGTGACAGACACAAACTATCGAATTTGGTTTATTGAAAACCCTCGTGTGCACCTTTAATGTTATTTCAGTCATTGAAGATAACACTGTGGTATCTATTTCTGGCAGACGATATTTTAGCCTACTGCGGACTAAAATTGTTACAAACTAATGGTTTACAAACTAATTGGAACATGATTTTTTATGCAGGATGGTGCTATGCCCTATATGGACAATAACGGTAAACAAGTTCCAAGAGAAATAAAGTTAAACAAGAATTATCAGTCGCCATTTTCCACATCTCTGGCCTGCAAGATCGCTCCATCTAACTTCAGCAGACTTGGTTGTGGGGACATCTGAAATACCTTGTTTAGAGAAGCTTCCTTTCAACTCTTTCATATCTAATGGAAGTAATCCATCGGAGATAGTGAACATTACATCAGAAATTTTGAAGGCAACTAGTGAACACAATTCATCGTCTTATTTGCCGGTTAGAAAATAATGGTGAACACGTGGAGATTTTATCAATAAATTTTGGTAAAAAATATATATCTATGAATCCCTTTGCGCGCCTCCGGTGGTCAAATTTCTAACCAATTTTCATTGTTTAAAAAAATCGCACAAACACTGATTACATTAAAAAAATCGCGGCCTTGGAACTAGATTTTGTATCAACTTATTCCTTTTTAAAAAACTGCCAGATGGCTTTTATTATGAAGAAATAATCTGGTTTCCTTTAATACAATTTACCTTGGGCGAGTCGAGATATGACTTATCCAATTAAAGTATTTGTTAAACTTTCAACGAAAGGAATTCTTTGCTAATTTGCATAATATAATTATTAAATGTTTTTGTTTGATATCAAATATTATAATGGCAAAAAAAAAAATTAAAAAGTACTGCACAGCATACAGGTACTCTGCAGTTAGCAAAAGATGACAAGAAACAGCTCGTAAAAGAAAAGTCTGCAAACTCTTCCGCGGAAATAACTTTGACTCCCCACACACCCAGAAAAAAAAAGAAAAGCATTAACTGAGCTCTGCCCGCTTGTGCAATGTAATATTTGTCCACTATCCTTTGATGGACAATTTATAAGAAATACGTGACTGAAATCGGGCAGCAAAGTAGACGAGACATTTGTACTGTATTTTATTTAGTACATAAAATGGTAGGCAGCATGGGTCTAATACACAGTCCCATCGGATAAATAAATAATGACATACAACTTTTTTTAAGAAAATATTTAAAGTTTCTTACGTACGACAGTTGGCGAACTAGAAGACGATAAAACAAAACCAGAATAAACCTACTTTAGTTACAATTCAAACGCAAGTTAAAATGCACTAAACATGATTAATTTCAGCGAATGATTTTAAAACTATCAGTTTATCGTTTGTACACAACATCAACGCAGCAACTTTGTAATTGCTCATACGCCATCTAAATGAAATTCCTCAGAGGACTTGAAGCCTTTCAAAAAAGCATATACAGGTACCTTAAAGTATAAGATCTAACTTAGCGTTCCTTACAATAGAGAAAGATGTGGAAAATGCAAGGATGGTTCAAATGAAAAAAAAAAAAAAAAAAAAAAAAGTTAAGAGAACAATTCTTTATTCAACCCTGTGGTAAGGAACCTCGGTATTTTTAAATCTTCCTCCTTGAATATGCATTATACAACCAAAAGTAACCGGACATCTGCACGTTGCAGAGAACCATTTATTGATACAATATTTAACTAACGTGTCGGCCCACATTTAACCTTAATTATCAGTTTTGTTGTTGTAGGGCCTTAGGCACATCAACAATTTAGGTCATATTGCACCGTATATAATATGTCTGTAAATTGCTTGTAGTCTGTGGTCGATTTGTTGTTTGCTGAACGAAAAATCCAGGTTTCCGGGAGAAAAACCATTCTACCCACGCCTGAAACCGACTAACTCAGCCATGGAGGTGCTAATTCCGCCTCCATAAAAATTCCTTACGTCATCGACCAAATTCAAACGCAGGTCTTTTCCTACCAGGTATGGGAAGGAGGGCAATTATACCAATTGAGCCAACCACAAGGGCGTACCAGTTCACCTCAAAGAAGTAAAGTTCGGGACTCTGTGCAACCAATGAATCTTTTGCACGCCCATATCTTCAAAGGGTCAGCAGATTTCTTGGAATTACAAACAATGGACCAAGTCCAATCCACGAAAAACAAATCCAGTTAGTGACAACACACCTCTGCCAAACTTTACAACTAGGAGACAGACCCAAACAAAGATCGCAAAACTGTGCACCGTGATTCGAAAACAAAACTTTGCAACGTTTCAAAGATCAATTTCAGTGAATTGTGTATTGCAGTTTTGCCTAGAAGGTATGAACATGTTGATTGCTAATATGAAATCGTGATGAAGTTCCCCGTTAGAAATCGCTAATGGTGTGGTGATTTCATACCCAATCCTGACATGCAGATTGACCCAAATGATTCACCTTTCCCAAATGTTAGGTGTGTTCGTATACTGGCAGTATAGTGGGCATGCCTGTGCGGGTAACACAGTGATATCGTCACTGTCCTCCCCAAACCGGGTGGAAAAGGTCCGGGTTCGAATGATGTCGATGATGCGAGAAACTTTTATGGGCTTTTTATACTCCGTGGCCGAGTTAAGTCTCAGGCGTAGATAGCAAGCTTTCCCTCCCTCATTTTCCAAGAAATATTTTGGATTTTTCGTCCAGCAAAGCAAGTCGACCAGAGAACACACGCAATTTACAGACATAATCACATGAGTAGTTGAAAGTATCTTTCCAGATTACTCTAATATAATAGTTTAGTACGGTGGATATCTTCATCCGTAAACTAATGCATTGATAACGTCAAAGAAAAACGAATCTAAATGATTTCCTTCTTTTTATTGGTTATTTATGTCAAATTAATTCTTTTATGCATTTACCACAAGAAGAAAAAATATGCTTCTTCCCAGTTACATTTTAGAATATGGAACTAAAACTCTTGACATTGTGACATCTGCTTTCTTAGCATTCAAGTTATTTTTTTAAATACTTCATTATGCTCCGTACAAATGTGTGTATGAAATAGTCGTGTAACTGATAAAATAGCTGAACTACATACACTGTCCAGTCAAAACATTGACCACCTACCTATTAGCGGGTATGGTATGGCTTCCTCATGTCGCCAGTCCGCCGCCAATACACAGCAAACCATGAACTCTCCAGGATTGCGTTCGGTAGATCTACAATAGACCGTGGTCGACAATCCAAACGCCAGATCTGTTGATCAATGCATTGTTACATGGATCGTAAAAATGCTTACGTAATAAATTAGTGGTTCGCCGAATTTGTCGTTCGGCGAAACACTCTCGAACAATACTGGCAACATGGCATGCGCGTTACCCTGCTGGAACATACCTGTACCAGCCGAGAAAACAGTCACCATAAAGGAGCGTACCCGATCACCACAACTGATAGTTTTTAGCATTAATAGTACGGCTTATGGGCATGAGGGCTCCAAGAGATTGCCACGACAAAACACTTTCGCAGCCTGTGTTTCTGGTGCACTAGGACATAAGAGTGTTTCCTCTCTGCAGTTTGTTGTCGTACCTTTATCAGCTAGAAATACGATGAAGATCATCTTGTTGATGTTCCTTCATCAGCTAGAAAGAGTGGTATAGTGTCCGACTTCAATAGAAGGGCAGATAAACCTACACACCACTTCCTCACAAATTCTTCTGAAATCTGCTGAACGTCTTTCCTTTTAATGAGCTGAGGAACGCATCTGGTAGAGTAATAAATATATACGTATTCAGAATTCCATTTGCTCCAACAAAACTTCATAATAAGGTGTCTAGACACAAATGGCATGGATCGCGTAAAGTGAAAAAAACCAAAGAAAGAAAGAAGTGTGGAGGGGTAGAAATGAAAGAAAATTAACGTTTTAATGGAGAAAAACTGCACGCTCTTGTAGAACAGCAATTCCAAAATAACTTACGAATTTGGTGGGGTTGCATTAAAAATACTACGGGAAGAAAAGGATTTCGGAGTTCCAATACGTACAGACATGAACACCGAACAGTGCGGACAGGCGGAATTAGCACCTCCATGCCGGCCTACCGATGATTTAGCTACCATCCACACGTCATAGCAGGAGACGAGTCATCGGAAAAAGCAACTTTTTTCCAGTCATCAATAATCCAGTGAGACCGTTCAGGTGCAAACTTGAGGGGTCTTGGCGATGGGTGGCGTAAGTATGGTTACCTTGACCAGCACCTACATCGCAGGTCTATACGGAGGAGGGTTCCTTTGATCGTGGCATTGAAAACACTGGTCGTTCCATGGTTAAATTCCATGGCTAGTAGTTCCAGCATTTTCCTTCCGTCTAATGAACACAATTTGACTATCCGGTAAACGCTGACTATCCCGCCTTGTGCAGGATAGTCAGCGTTTCTGCATTTTTCAGCGTTTCAGGACAGTTTCTGGATTACAGCCACCTTTCAAGCTGATACCCGACAATCATCCCTATTCTGAAGTCTGTCAGGTCACGTCCCTGCAGTATCACATTTATTGGTTCTCAGCGCGACACGTGTGCCAACAACAGGGAAGGAACGACCGGTTGTTAAAACACTTGAGTGGTCAATGTTTTGAATGGACAGTGTATACGTACCACATGTAGATAGCGAATATCATCTATTTTTTCCCAACAAATGAATTCCAAAAGATGCTGAAATCATTAAATGTTTTTTTTTTTTTTTTCTTCTTTTATCTTGGACAAATTTCTTGCTTAACGAAAGTGATATTTGCTCGTCTTTCTGTCATGCAAGAAATTTTATTTGCACATGTTGACTAACAATGTCAGGGAAGTCAAAAGAAAGGTGGGTATTCCTTTAAAAAAAGATCGGAATGTAGAATTCATTTCTTTTCACTATTCATCACATGTTTTTAAGATTATTTACATTTTTATATTCTCTGCTCCCAGTAATTAAATAAAACATGGTAGCTCGAGATCAGCATAAGCTGATCTCGAGCTACTGGATATGGTTCTCAAAGGTTCACGAACTGCTTTTGAAATTCTTCTTCGAGGCAACCAATATCTCAGCATAACATAATGTAGTTCATTATCTTGACGCTGCGATCCATAACAAAATTCTTATCGAGGTGCGTGACTGTAGATCTCTCTCGGATGCTTCTTAAAGTATAAGGATTTTCTCATACAATTTGTTTCTGCTTCCTTGAAGTTAGAAATCCATTTCATTCATGTCAGTTTTTATAATCCGACAAGGAGCAAAGACTGAATAGCTACTCTTCAGCCTACATTTCAGAAAATGGCTGCCAATCTCAAGAAAGCCCTGGAACTTCTGAAATCTGCTGAACGTCTTTCCTTTTAATGAGCTGAGGAATGCATCTGGTAGAGTAATAAATATATACGTATTCAGAATTCCATTTTCTCCAACAAAACTTGGAAACTTTCTGCAGATGAGAGAATAATAGCAAGCTAATAATATATTTTGAAAAATATAATGCTACACTACTTTTTCTGTCATTAGCGTTATTTTCTTCGAGGGTGTAGCTTTGTTTTCTTTCAAACTATTTCAATAGATGCAAGCTTAGAATATTTTTTGTCTGAACCTTTCGTCATTTAAGCTGAAATTTTTGATTTTACGATTTCTAAATTAAAATTTTTCCTCATCAACCAGCTTTTTTGGCAGTGGCAAAAAAAAAGTTGTTCCTAAATTTTCATCTGAAACTTGTATTGGGGGAGGAAATTGGGGAAACAACAACGGGTGTGTCACTTTAACCTTTCAATATGTGCGTGTAGCTGTATTTAATGGAATAATCATTATTATTATTAACAGAAAAAAAAAAAAAAACACATCCCTGAGGGTGCAGCTACAAAGAATTATTACAGAGCTCCAAAGGAGAAGCTTGGATTATAAATTTCCAACTAAAGAGAAAAGTAAATGTACATAAAGAAAACACAAAACAATAAATTGAAATCTATAGATAAAAATAAAACTAAATAAATAAAAAGAGGAGGTCAGTCAGATAGGGGAAAGTTGAGCACTGGTATTTCTTCACACACATTACAGAATCAGAGTCTTAGGACTTGCAAGAAGACTCAATTTTAAGGTTGAGGTAACGGATGAGGTTAGCAATTTCAGTTGCCTATTAAAGTGTCCAAGGGTGTCAAATATCTCCGGATTTGCTTTGTTGATTGATCTTGCAGTCCATAATTTGTTTTTGCATAGAATGGTTTCAGCAGTGGATGATTTCTTAAAGCTCTTGTCGGTGCGTTGAAGTTTATTTGTGAGACGAGATGAGGGCAATTCATCATGGTACCATTTAACACCTGGTTAAACAGGAATAAGTCGGCTTTTTCTCTTCTTTCTTCCAGCGTTTCAAGGCCAAAGAATACACACCAGCCTTGGTAAGATTCCTCATTGTATTCAAAGCCACTTTTGAAGCAAACTTACTGTATTGCTATTTATTTTTTCTAATTTTTGGTAAGCTGCATGTGGGGACCAGACCTGTAAGGCAAATTCTAGGGCTGGCCTAGCGTAAATTTTGTAGAGAAAGATGCAAAGTGCCAATATTTTGTATTCTAACGTTAAAATCGCTGTTATTAAACAGCGGTTTAATAACAAAAGATTCCCCCACCCACCGTTTCAAACAAAATCGGTTTACGTTCATTTCAGAAGTACACCGATGAAGGTTTCACACTAAAATGAGAACGGGGAATAACTTTCTCATTTAGAAAATAAATAATAATAATAGAAGCAATTCATTAAACAAATTTTAAATTTTGAAATCGTAACGTCTGAACGGTAATACATGTCCAAATATGACAAAAAAAAAATTAAATAAAATAAAAATAGACAACAAATAACCCAAATCTAAAAATAAGCGAGATAATCTCCAGTGTTTTAATGGAAACGCTATGTACATTCGCTTTTTTTTTTTTTTTTTTTTACTGCAATCACAATCATATTCATGCACGTACCTCTGAACAAGTTTCCGTGATGCATGACGAGCACGGAAGCTTTCAGAAGAAATGTTCCTTCATCAGTTAAAAAGAGTGGTATAGTGTGTCACTTCAATAGAAGGGCAGACAAACCTACACACCACTTCCTCACAAATTACCACCTTCATAATAAGGTGTCTAGACACAAATGGCATGGATCGCGCAAAAAGAGGGGAACAAAGCGAAAGAAAGAATTGTGGGAAGGGGTAGAATTGAAAGAAAATTAATGTTTTAATGGAGAAAACTGCACGCTCTTGTGAAACAGCAATCCTAAAATAACTTACGAATTTGGTGGGATTGCATTAAAAATACTACGGGACTACACGGATTTCGGAGTTACGATACGAACAGACATGAAATTCTCCGAGCAGTGTAGAGGCGGAATTAGCACCTCCATGCCGGCCTACCGATGATTTATCGAACATTTGTTTGTAGAGACAAAAAGGGGTGAAGATAAGGCTATTATAAGACCCCCACTTGACCACTGTGCCCAAGTACTGTATGGAGATCACACCTGAAGAAAGACATGGAACTTCTTGAACGGGTTAAAGACGTTTGGCGAGATCTGCAAAAGGGAATAAGGAGAAAAGACTTTGAATATGTGGGCTACAGAACTTGTCAACCAGGAATCTTATGGGGGGGGGAAGACATTGAGGTTTATAAGGAAATCAGATGAGATGCTAAAATGAATGAAAGCGAAATTTTCAGTCATAAATGATTCTAGAACGGCCATAAGTTAAAATTACAGGGAAAGAGACTGCTGGAAGTTTCCTCTAAGCCAAGGAGTTCTTAATTACATAAGTTACTAATGTGGGTGGTTTCGGCTAACAGTATGGGCAACTTCAAAAGTCAGCTGGATAGTTAACTAAGTGAGGAAGGGAACACACAAATAAGTTATTTTCTTATTTTTATTTATTTTTATTTTATTTGTATTTTATTTATTTATTTTTATTTTTATTTTATTTTTTTTTTTTTGAGCATGCAGCAAAAGCTTGTGCCTTTGTGCACTATATGGCTAATACTAAAAGAAGAAAAAGAATTATTATTTAGGTTCCGGGCAGTAAGACACCATGCAATGGCTTCATTATAAAAAAAAAATTGCCATCATCTCAATAATGCCACCTCGATAATAAGGTGCATGTGGATCTCCCTATTTCGATGAAGATTGGGACCTGATAGACAGAGGTGTATTGCTAAAAAACAAATAGTACCAGAACGCTCGTTCTCCAGAAGACTATGATAACGCCACATCGACTGTACAGTAACTGAATCAGACTTTAGACTCACGGTTCATAGAACAACCAGTTCTAGCATTCAGCTGATGGCGAATCAAAATGCTAGGGTTCGCACGCATCACAGTATATCTCATTCGTTGGATCTCTTTATCTAACACATTGTACTTTAGTAAGAAACGTTCAAGTTTCATTGCGAAATTTATATTTTTGTTTCCAAATAAATTTTTAAAGAAATCTATTAATTTTAAAGATTACTATTAATATATATTTTTAGTAGCAATGGGTAAAATAGATATTTCTCCCTCCCCTTTGATTATGCCATTGTTTCATAATACAGTATAAGGTGTATAAATCTAATGATTTTCTATTATGACATTTAGAAAAAAAGTACCAGAACGTCCTTACGGTGCGTTCCGACCCGAATACACCACTCCTGATAGACAAATCTGGAGAGCTTCCAACCACGAGCCATCGCTCACTGGAAGTTCTCCAATTTGTCGTGTTTTCTTTTTTACAGTACATGGTCCATACCACCTATTTCAAGAGACATGGGCCGTGTGCGTTTTTACGTGTCGACTCTTCTATTAAAGTCACTGTATACCATATCATTCTTTCCACCCGATGAAAGAGCACTCAATTCCAAAAGATACATGTCCATTAACGAACGCACCAAAGCCTATTTTATACTGAACAAGGGCTGTTTATAAAGTAATGTAACGGTTTTTGGGGAAGGAACTTGCCTTCCGCGGCAGTCAAAAGTTACATGAATTAAGGCACACAAAATTTCTGTTATTCTTCTTGTTACAGGACGCTGTATACCTTTGTCGGCAATAAGTGATTAAACCAAAATGTCTGCCACACATTTTGTTTTCTGAGGCATTTCTGCTCACTTAGTGCCATACCAAAGTAAAATTTGTACTTTATAACATTAAAAAAAAAAAAAAAAAAAATTGAGCGTTTCCCAGTTTCTTTTTTGAACCCACCTCAAAAAAAAAAAAAAAAAATGAGTGAACCTATCCATTTCTTGTAGTAGATATAGTGTGTGTGTGTGTGTCGTAATTTTTGAATTATAAAACGCATACCAAATTTTCTAAGGCAAATTTTTGGACAAAAAACTACGAGCGTTATCCCAAAAGTAATGCACACTGCGCATGTGCTCCTAACTCCATACGCTTGCGCAAATGACATTTATCAGGAATTTAACATCGACATTAGTGCGATTGAAAAACAGAAATCCTGCACAGAATGTTTTTGTAGATGCTTTTAAAAATGGACGGTTTTACTGCTTCAGGTCAGATTACAGGTTTCATCAAAATTGAAACTTAACGTGTAGAACGTTCACTGACACAAATTTATAAACTGTTGCGAGAAGTGTGTGGTGAGTCAACGGTAGCTCGTAGCAAGATTTCTCAAAGGTCTCGTCAAGGTCAGACCAGTTGAAGACAAGAAACGCCCAGGTAGACCGAGAACATCATCTACGGACAACACAGCAGTCATTATTACCACCATTTTGGAGGAAGACAGAAGTATGACATGTGAATAAATAGCAACGAATCTGGGAAGTAGCTGACAGAAGTTACGCCCCACATTTGCTGTCAAATGAACAAAGCGTAAAGAAACTGCATTGCAGTTCCTCGCAAGTTACAGACAAGAAGGTAAAGAGTTTTTAAAATGCATTCTTGTCATTGGTGACACACGAACAAGCGACATTGAACCTGAACTGAAGTCACAATTAGATGAGTAGAAGCATTCATCTTCGACACGTCCCGCTAAATGTCGCTGGCAACAATCAAAGGTGAAACAGAGGGTCATCATGGCCTACGATTATGGTGGCATTATTAACACTGATCATGTGCCACTTTACTCCAAAAACTAGTCATTACTAATGTTTCGGTCTGAATTTTCACTTTTTTCAAAGCCGTTTCTTCACGTTCTTCATGGTTTTGGTTGTTTGGTTTTTAGGAGCATTAGCAACTAAGGCTATACTGCTCCGGGAATATGCGGTGGTCATTCACTGACCTTTCCGCATCCTCCGTATTTGGTGGTGACGGGCTCGAACCCCGGTCTAATCAAGAAGCGTGTGCTAAGCACTGCTGCTCCTTCCCACCTGGCTACGGAGGCGCCACATTCTTCATTTTAATTGGCTTTGATGGCAATGAAGATGATGTACTATTTGAAGAATGCCTTGGTAACTGTGTCATGTTTCATTATTTCTCAAGATTTTTTTCACCTATTCGCACGCCTGTGAAGTTGGTCGTCTCAATCAACTTTTTGGTGTGACGCTTTGGCCACACTTTCCCTATTCACGGCTAGACAAAAACACTATAGTGTGCATAAAGTATATCTTCGGACCAAAGACACAGAGAGGTTTTAGGCAACATTTATCAAGAGAAAAAGTGCGTCTTGTGGAATAGGAAATACGGTAATTGTTTAGAAGGAATTCATAGTAGACATATCGAACCTGTAACCATGAAGAAGAATAAATAGTGTATGTAAATTGTGGCCTTTTTTTTTTTTTTTTTTTTGGAGGCCTCGTACCACGAACTTAATTCGTTCCACGAACCGGTTCGTGGTACGAAACGCGATTTCCCACAGTATCCTATGGGAAATAAATTAATTGGTACCGGACCCTCCACAAAAAAAAAAAGGCCACCGTTTACATACACTATTTATTCTTCTTCATGGTTACAGGTTCATGCTTACAAGTTCTTCATGTTCAGAAGCTTCAGGTTGTTTAAGTTCTTCTGCCTGTTTCTGCTTTTTAGCATTGAAGAATCTATCCAGTGTTGGTTGCTTTTCTCTCTTTTTAAGGAAGCTCCTGAAGTAGTAAACCGCTATGTCATTGTAGAGGTCTCCCACTCTGTTCACTTCAGCTGTGTTGGAGTGCCACTCCAACACCCTGTTGTGAAGCTTCTTCCAGTGCTGAGGAATCTCCTTGACAGTAGCTGAAGGCATTGGACCTTTGGTGATGTTTTCCTCTTTCTCCTCCTCCTCTGAGGAAACATTTTTTTTCCGTTTCCCCAACATGATGTTTATTCAGCTATTTAAATTCTTCCGTGGTCAGCTGCACTTTATGCTCCTCTATTTTACACATCTTCTTATACTTCCAAGTCCAGGTCCTTAGCTGCTGCCACAATGTCCTCATTACTTCAGCTCCATTATCAGGTTCTTCTCCTTGAACACAGGCTGGCCACAGGGTTCTCCAGACAGAGTTCAGGTTACTGACTGACACTTCTTGCCAAGTTTTTTCTATGAGTCTAATGGCGTGCACAATATTAAATTCTTCCTTCCAAAATTTCCTCAATGTCACGAAGCTGGAAGCATGGCAAACTTCAAAGCACCTGGTGAAAAGTGCTTTGGTGTAGAGCTTCTTGAAGTGTGCTATGAAATTCTGGTCCATTGGCTGAATTAGAGGTGTAGTGTTGGGAGGTAAGAAAATAATCTTCAGGAAGCTGAACTCCAATTCCAGGGCATCTTCTAAATCAAGTGGGTGGCCAGGTGCATTATCCATGGTGAGGACAGCCTTCAGTGGCAAGTTCTTTTCCTCCATGTATTTCTTCACTGTAGGTGCAAAGACTTCAAGCACCCAGTCCTTGAAAAGAAGCTTAGTAACCCAAGCTTTTGGGTTAGATTTCCAGTAGACTCCAAGTTTACCTTTGATAACTGAGTGCTTTTTAAATGCTCTTGGTGTTTCAGAATGATACATCAAGAGAGAGGCTTGATCTTCAGATCTCCACCGGCATTGGCGGCAAAGATGAGGGTCAGCCTATCCTTCGTAGGCTTGTGGCTTGGCAGAGCTTGTTCTTCCTTTGTGATGTAGGTTTTACTGGGCATTGTTTTACAAAAAAAAGCCCAGTTTCATCACAGTTGAAGACCTGTTGTGGCAGATATCCTTCATCTTTCGAGCTTCTGAAATTTCTTGGAAGATCTATCAGCACTTGTTGCCTCCCCATGCCTTATGACACCGTGGATGTGCCAGTCCTCCCCTTAAACGTCTCAAACCACCCCCTGCTTGCCTTAAATTCAGATTCTTCAGAGCTTGGCCCTGGAGTTTTTTCCTTCAGGTCACCAAAGAGAGTGACCAATCTGGTCACTCTCTTTGCAACCTCAACCTCGTGCTGCACGAGGTTGTGTTTCGTTTTCAAGAATTAATTATGGATAAGAAATTATGGATAGTTAATAATGAAGAATTGATTATGGATAATGACTGAAGAATATTGCAGTTCTGATCGGGATAATAATTCTAGGAATATAGAACATTGAATATATACATGAATACTTCAATTTATTCCATAATCAAGCACCGTATTACACGGCGTAAAAGCAATAAAAATCGTTATTTAAAAAATTAGTATTTTTTTGACATGAAAATAGGGAAAAATAGTAAGGAAAGAGGTTAGAACCCGGGTTCGTGGTACGAAAAGTTCGCACTGTACATAGAAGTCCAAAAGCTTTAGTACTTTTTTATGTTTTGTTTTACTCAAAGTGGTTAATAAAAATGGGATCTTTCTTTATTTTATTCGCTTTATTCTAACATATTTCATGCACAACAGGAGGTGCAAAACCCCCTACAGTTTGAGAAAGATGAAATATTGTATCGAAGTCACTTTCAGACAACTATGCTTAACGTTCTACAGGGTATTGGAGTTTTCCACAACTTATAAATGCTACCACAGTAAATAAAACATTACAAAACCCAAAGGACTATTCGTTAGAGAGAAACGAAACTATGCTTTTTTCAGTCGTTGTTGGCAGATGCCGAGGGACATTGGGAATAAAGTATCACAAAGAAAGAAAAATGATACAAGAATTGGCTGGAAGCAGATTCCTATGTACTTGTTACACCGTAGTTATTACCGTGAGTCTCCTACACAAGGTGACTCACAACACTCTTACGAAATTTCGGGAACGTGATAGAGAATTGACAGAGTATAAATAAAAACAAGAAGTATTTGGACATTAATCACATTCTTAAAGGAAGATTTTTTCCGCGAGTTAGAGAAGATACATTCTCACGACACACTGCAGTTATACAGGATGATACAGAATGACGTGATAACGTTACAAAAATCTGTATTGTAAGTAAACATGGCGAAACGGAACTTCTAAGGTTTGATGAAGAACATGTAATATCACAAGAAACGTAGTGAACTATAAAAATACAGTCTGTTTATTTGTTTTGGGATTTATTAGGCGCATCGGCATTATGGCCATAGTGCGCCATAACAATACAGAATATACTATCCGCCAAACAGCATCATACACCCCCTCCCGTTTTCACTACCACTGGACCTACAACTTTTCGGATAAACAAGCGACTCAGGATGGAAAACGTATAAACCGGGCTAGGGTCGCTACTGTCGGATGTCACATTGCTGGCTTGTCCATTCATGAAATTGCTGACAGCCTATGACCTCCATATTCGACCCCTCCCACGTTACCAGAGGGCACTTGGAAAGGTAATAAGCCAATCTTGTCATACATCCTTAAAAACCATCAACCAGCAGCATAAGGTGTCGACACGTGTTGAGGTCTCTCGAACACACTACGTACAATGCTCCACAGCCTCGGTTTTCGTGACATATTGAGCCATAGAAATCGGTTCTATAAAGTGAGAAATTTCGATACACACCAAATGGGCGTGGAAAAGGGTGTTTTCCACGCCCGATTACAATAATACACGCCCCAAAGTTTGGCACGGAAGATTCCTGTAATTGAGAATAAATTAGGGGTTACGAGAGGTGATCATATAATTCGGGGACTGGTGAAAGGTTTTATGTTTGCTACTAGATGCGCTCTACCTGATCGCTACTGAGCAGACTGTAACTTAACATATCAGACATACAGATTGAACAGCGATATGTGATTCGTTATTGTGTCATACGGGGCTTAAATGCATTGGAAACAGTTAAAGAATTTAATGAAACGTATGGCAATGAGTGTCTTGATAGGACAGCCATATTCCGGTGTGACCGAACTTTCCGGTTTCCTACACCAAGACAATGCCAGGCCCCATACGACTAATATTGTGCAAGCAGTGATTGCTGCCACGACTGCCGAGATTCTGCCACATCCCCCTTATTCACTGCTCTTATCCCCATGTGATTTCTCCCTGTTTCCACGTCTGAAAAAATCTCTGAAAGTCGAGCGTTTCGCGGTCTTTCGAAATATAGCTTGCAAGAAGCATTTAATGCGTGGGTACGACGATGGCGAAAGTGTTTAAAGTTCAAGGGAGAGTATTTCGACAAGGAGAAATCCACAGAACATTCAGATGGTGATAATTAAGATAAGATATTGCACCAGTCCGCGAATTAAATGATCATTTAATGACTTTTACTTCAGCTCAGTTGGAATGGAACACTGTTTCTTGTTCGATTCCAAGACACACTAAAACGACAATTACTCTTAAACTTGTTTATTTATTTATTTTTGGAATATTGTTGAGATCTTCAGGGGACATCTAAGGAAATATTAGAGCTTCTTGAAGTGGTCTAAAGACGGATGACTCGTTCGTTGACAATCGGTCAAATGAGAAGATATTACAAAAGTGTAGGTTGGAGACTTTAGAAACTACGCATGTCAGGGTGGAAGGGGAGAGAAGAATATTATTGCGATGTATAAAAACAAATAGTAAGGCAGTGGAGTTTTCATATAGTAAAGGAACAAAAAAAAAAAAAAAAACAACTAGAGGTATAAATATAAACAATTGTGGGGGGAGACAACTGACTGGACTTAACGGAAGTTTTAGTTTGCACAGCGTTTATAATTTTTTGGCAATGCACAAAAGCCTAGCTTACTTGCATATTTTTGGCCTTTCCACTGATATAAAATCCAATATTACTTTCTGTTCTTAGACTGGCATCGTTTTTGGATAAAAGTGGATCGAGAAACAATAACAGTGGGAGAATCAAAAATTTGTAGAATTCTGAATTTTCATATGGCGCGTAGTTTTCCAAACTGTCTTATACAACTAATCTTGTAACACTGCCTGGGAAGACTGACGCGTTATTTGTTATAAGAAGTTTCAAAAATATAGTAGATTGAGAGTAAAATTGGTTCAATGCGAGCATGGGCCATTCGGCAAAATTCTGTGCTCAATTCAGAAGCAAACGCATTTTTTATATATTAGCCTCCTGGTTATTTTTTAATAGCAGCCCGTAATGTTGGTCACAGGCTATTCTAGTAAACAAAATTTCTATCTGCTGGAAGGTGTTTTGTTAAAGTAAAGGACTTTGGCTACTATTTCTATTCTATATTCTCTATTTCCTTAGTATAGCGGATGCCTCTACTGAAAACTATAAAAATGTTTTGTGTGTTGCATCGTAAAAGGAGCAATTTATTCTCAAGATAAGTTCTGTTCGCGTTCTTCTATTTTGACTATTTTTGGAAGCGAAATGTCTTATTGCTTCAAGCACATTGGGTTTTTTTATCCGCAATCAGGGAGAAAAGAAAACTCCGCCAGGCAATAACTAAAGCTACCATTCATCAACTGAACGTTATTTTATGTATTTATTATTATTTAATTTTTTAGTTAAAGCCTAGACTACATTAAAATGTACGAGTAGTACAACCTAACTTATACCACAGGGAATGAATAACTGGCAGTCAAGTTAATGACCCCATAATAATTAGTTTCTCCACATAAGAAAGAAGAAATTATCAAATTCAAGGGATTACCTCACTTAATAAATAAAAATTACTTCTCCAGACTTTAACAGTCTGGACCATGTTGACACACGCAATCTTCATTTAATTAAACAGTAACCTAGCAACAGGATATTGCGTGTAACCACGTGGTTATTTGCCGTATTCTCTGGAGATCGTGGTTTAATTTTAATGCAGCACCAGAGTAATAATGGGAATAAGGCATGATATTTATCGATGAGAATAAACTTCACAATATCTAAAAGTATGGTGTGTCCGAGTATATTAAACAATGTTATCAAGTACGGTTGATATGCTTTTAAATTCCATCACGAGGAACAAAAGTTCTTTGAGGAAGCATGAGTTTCATTTTGGAAAATCTAGAACAATGATGCACACCCAAAATCAGGAGAGATATCACGGAGTGGATAACTTATTTTACAAAACACACTGTATAGTTTAAGCCATGTACATTTACAATACAAAATTTCTGACCATCTGCACCCTGTGACCGTCGCCCCGGATCACTAAGGTATCTTTCAACAAGAATACTGCTTCACAGGGCTGTAACGGCGTTGGACAGGTTCGCCAAGCTTTCAGTAAAGTTCTTCCCCTTTTCAAGGCCCCATCTCCTCGATTTTAGCCCAACTTAACATGTGTGGTGCATCTGGTCGGCATGGATTACCAACTTGTAGACACTATCCGGAACCAGGAGAAATCTATGCAACGGCGTATCCATGTCGTGTTGCGTGCTAAAGGTGGCGCAACCAGATCCAAGGTAGGTGGTCCTAACGCAAAGTTATTTCAATAGTGTCCTTAAAAGATTTTTAAATTTTAATCTTTTATTCCACAGCACTTTTAATGTACCATTCAGAAATAAAACCATCTGAAAGACCAGCACGAAAAAAATGTTATAAAATATTAAATTCGACTTGAGTGACACGAGTAAACCGATATTCAAACTCCTGCCATACTTTTTTGGAGGTAAATTTTTTGCACAAGCCTCTGTGATTCGTATATTTAGCTCTTCTAATGTCGCTCGAAACAGAGAGAAGCAAGCACTACCTTTAACAAAAACCTCTAGAAGGAAAAAAAAAAAATAAATAAATACACGGATGTAATATCTGTTGATCTCAGGCGTCATTTCACAGGATCTTTGCTATGGATGTGTGGTGGCGGTCCCATCACAATTGGATGGGACCGCCACCACACATCCATAGCAAAATCAGATCTGAAATGTCTTCCTGCAACCGTGGCATTTAACGAACCGTGTAGCATGTTGAGATATGCAAATTCTTGTTGTTATCAGTTTTGCAAACAACGGCCCTTAAACATTTCGTTCCATGTATGATTTATGGTCCATTTGTGGAATGAAACGCCCAGGAGATGAGGTTTATACCTTTGCCTGGGATGGGCGAAGGTATATAACCTTCTCAGTTCACTTGAGGTATCCAAGTAAACGACAGAATTCGAAACTAAACCCCAAATTTAAAGGTCTGATTCGACTTGACCTTTAATCAATGCCGGATTTAATAGTCTGGGGATCTTGGCGCACCTGTTTTTAGAAGCTCTAAAAATAAGAACATAGGAACCTCGGACAAACAGTAATTTTGCATTCCTCGTCTTATCCTTGACTTGGCAATGATCTTAGGATCATCTAAACAGGAAAGGAAAAAGGATCGCTGAAGCACAACATAGGATTTGGCAAGAAACGTGGGAAACACTTCCAAGAGTGCCATCATCAGAAAATTTCTTCCATCTGTATCTTGCTCCAACCCAAAACCTTCTCCTTGATACTCGCCTGGATTGCAAGTCACCTTCCTGTTTACCGGACATGGTCCCTTTAAACAAAAACTCACATCGCTCGGCATAGAAACCAACCCCCTGTGTTCCTGAGGAGATGATGAAAGTTGGGACAATATTATGCATTACTGCCCGATTTATGAGCACTACTGGAATAGATTATTTACAAAAATCCAGGATTATCCACGCCATCATGAGCAATTGTACCTTCTTGATGAGCAACATTACGCTACCTTCACGAAGTTTTCCCAAGCAGAGTTTGATCATAGATGGTCCATCCAGGACTAATCTCCAGAGGACAGATGGAATCTGACCCACCATGGTAACTGAATGATATCTTGGATTGAAGCACCCCCCCCCCCCCGAAGTACTCGGACATATTCCAAACAAGACTGATGCAAACCCAAACTACTGCCAGCCATAATGGCGGTCGCATTGGAGCACCTGTCTCCTATGGCTTTCATTTCCTGGAGCTCAGCCCTATCCTTTCCCCTTATTCTTCACTTACTTGACTCAGTAGACGTTCCTCCCGCGACCCTTTTGCCGTCCCCCCGCATTCTAACCCATCTCCTCAGTATTGCCTCGTGCTTCTTTCTCGACAATTTTTTCCCCCCTATTTACCGTAGTCTCCGTTCAGAAAGCTCAGGCGACCCAGAGAATATATTTCCCTACTGCCTGGTTCACCTCCTCGTGGTGTTAGGCAACGTAGGGCCCGCTAGGGGCCTCGCGGCAAAGTAACCAGAAGAACAACATAACGTTACACTATGCTACACGAATCACACATTACACACGCTTCTGGCATATACAGAGTTCTGTAAAATTCATGAGAGCACTGATGGAGGAGCTGTGGGAGACCACCAGTGCCGCCTCAGAAATATAAACCATAACTGAGATGTGATTGCTACGAGGACACAGCTTAGCTCACTCCTCCAGCTACATTTAGAGCTTTCTATTTCTCAAGAAAAATGCCCTGCAATTTAAACACCCGTAGACTGATCAATAATAGATTATTCCACAGTTTATCTATGTGATTGGCATCAAGGAGAATAGTCTGGCAGTATAAAGTAAGATTCCGATCATTTCAAGATATCTTGAAAACAAACTGCGGGAAAGAAGAAGGAAAAACCTTTTATTTTTCGCAATCCTTGAAATCTAATCTACTCTGGTGATCGTAATTACAGAGATTCTTAAGAGCAAAACTAAGATGCCGTGTAAATTAAACTCATGGCCACACACTTTAGTTACAAGAATACTCTTAGGAGCAATTTGAATAAAAGCGAAAAACACGTACGATTGCAATTACGTACTCCGCACTTCTTGCATAAATTTGGTACAAACAGGAAAGTAATTCTATCGGAGAGAAATGCAAAATCACAAACAAACTTATAGGAAAAACAGCAAAATTAATATGTAAAACACTTCCAAAAAGTTTAAAAGAAAACCCAATATATATATATATATATATATATATATATATATTTTTTTTTTTTTTTTTTTTTTCATATTTTGTTCTAATACACGTTCGATTTCCAAGCAACACTACAGTTTAATAAAATCAAATTTTCTGTTTATACTCCGCCACGACCACCAGGTCAGAGGAATTTAGAATAAATCATGAATACAATCGTTAATCACATTTAGCGTCACGGACTTGAACCACGATCCATTCAAAGAGCGTAGTGGGCTACTGCACTCTCGCTATTGACCACTCGGGCGTACTGCATTATTTAATCATTTACTGCTAATTTGAATTAAGTGTTCATCAAGGTCTAAAGGCGCGGAGCAGAGTTAGGCAATATGTCTACTTATTATTTATTTATTTACGATCCGTGCAAAAACAGATAAATATGGAGTGGTCAAAACAATTAATGAAACAATGCGAAATTTATCGGACACTCCACCATATCGATTACCAATGTGGCAGCAAAGACAGCATACATTCACCGACTAATGCGCAGGTGCGAATTACCAAGTTCTGCAACAAATATAGGCCAAGAACATGCAAATTCAAACTTGCAACCATTAGTTAAATATTCGACTATTCGCAAGCGAATTTCATTTGGGAACTATAACCTGCAAAAGAAACTCCCCTGTGGATTATCATAAAAAAAAAAAGAAAAAAAAAAAAAAAGAAAGAAAAACTCTGATATTAGACCACTCAAGAATGAACTCGTCGACGCATGTGTAATATGTCCACAAATTGCGTCTGTTCTCTGGTCGAAAAGACAAGGTTTTGGGGATAGGCTTTGCTATCTATGCCTGAGAATGACCAACTCCATCAGTGACATGTTCGTACATATACAAACGGCATACGTTTTTGAAACGGAATGGAAAGTGTGCTCTTCAAGGGTGAGACCAGTTATACAGTCCGTACTAGATCTTGGTCAGGTCTTAATGTGGGGTAAAAGAGGAACCTCAAACAATCCGTGTATGTATAGGAACACAGTCAGTTCAATGGAGGTGGATCGCTGGATGGGGTGATATTAGTCCCTGTATTATACAGGACACCCTTAGTGATTGAGATTAAAGAATGCTTTTTTTGTTGTTGTTTCGAGGAAATTTAATTTAATAAATATAACTATGTTCCAAAATACTTGAGAAAAAAAAACAAAAAAAAAAAAAAAAAAAACCCAGGGGTAACAAAAATTAGTAGCCTTTTCTGGCTATTCACATATATTTCATTCCTTAATTCTTCAACAAATGTTTATTGTAATCATTAAAAGGGTCAGGCGATTTTAAACAAACTGAAATATCACCGTACAAATGTTCCTCTAGAAAGACTGAACTGTCACGATTCAAAGCGCTGTCTTCTTTGATGCAGAACGGTGAAATTCAGTCTTCGTTTCAATATAATCTTTTTTTTTTTGTTAATAAATGTGACTCTTCACTCACTTCCTTTGCATATACACCAATTGATTCCTGTTGCGCACTCTGTTCATATAAGAAGACTATGGAAAACTGAAGCACATATTTCAAAAGCTCCGTTATGAAAAGCATAAATGGGGTGCATGCAGGGACCCTGAAATGTTGTGGTTTCTTCTAGGTTTGTAATGTGGTTTCACTAAGTTCCTTCCTTTCAACTCCCTCTGGCCCAGAGGCAGTTCCTTACTTTCACTGCCTCTGGGCCAGCAGGGCAGTAGATCAGCATTACGAGAGAACATGAAAATGGTCTGGTAGAAATGAGTTGTAACCTTTCCCATATAATGTAATATAATGTCCCTTGGTTCCAAGAAATAGTCTTGGTTCCACCACTCCCATATAATATAATATAATGTAATGTCCCTTGGTTCCAAGAAATAAAGTCTTGGTTCCACCATTCCCTATCAAAGTCAAGCAATTCGTTAATCCATTGGATCATCAAGGAGACACCTTCAAACACATACAAACTGTGTTCCGGAAATTTTCTAATGCAAAAGTGAAAGGTGGCATCATTTATTGATACACAAGTATATGCTGGCTGCACGTGAAATGGAAGAGAAAGCATGATGCTGAATGAAATGCCTGACAGTCGTTTTACCTCATAGTGAATGGCTTGGTAGCATTAAGAGTGAAAATTACAAAGAAAATTAGTTGGCAGGTTGATTGAAAATTGTTTGTTTGTTATTTGGTTTTTAGGAGCATTAGGAACTAAGGCCATATTGCTCCGGGGATATGCGGTGGTCATTCCCTGACCTTTCCGCATCCTCCGTATTTGGTGGCCACACGCTCGAACTCCGAGTCTAATCAAGAAGCGTGTGCAAGTGAAAATTACAAAGAAAATTAGTTGGCAGGTTGATTGAAAATTGTTTGTTTGTTATTTGGTTTTTAGGAGCATTAGGAACTAAGGCCATATTGCTAAAGGGATATGCGGTGGTCATTCCCTGACCTTTCCGCATCCTCCGTATTTGGTGTCACAGGCTCGAACCCCGAGTCTAATCAAGAAGCGTATGCTACGCACTGGTACTCCTACCCACCTGGCTAAGGAGGCGCCGTTAAAAATTGCAGAAGAAAAACAGGAAGCACAAAACAATCAAGCTCCATTACTCGCACTCTCTGAATTTACGACCTGCCAGATAATTATTTGGAAAATTATAAACCAAATCTGGGCGATATTAGTGAACAGCATGGGGAGAGATTCCACCAGGACATACTAGTGGAAGACTGGAGAAGAGATACCAAAGAATATGGTATGAAGGAGGAATGGGCGGATATCTTATTTTAGTTCGGGATGCTCACTGAACACAAAAGACAAAGATATTCAAATGTACATTTTTAGAGATTTTTTTATTAATCCAAGGAGGGTTCCTACTTTTTAATATGTGAGATTTTTTAGCTTGTTTACTTGTAGAAACGATAAATACTCTATTCTGTACGAAAACTAAACGTCCTTCTTTACCAGTAAGAATACTTAATCCAGAGAACTAAGAATTCATAGTAGCAAAATTCCCATTTCTTGTTTTGGTATTCATGGAGAAATGAATAATTAATTCCACAGAGTTTAGATGTTTTTTTAATGTCTTGCTAGATAATATTTGCTAAAAGTACAATTTGTTTTCCAACATAATACGGGTTCATAGGGAAACCGACTTCATTTTAGCTTCAGGAAGCAAATTGATTCCAGCCGGATGAAGGAAAACAACAAGACATTTCGAATAAGTTAGAGATTTAGCAAAATATTAAAGATGAGAACTTTTAATTTCATTATGAAGTGCAAGATACAAAAACTTCACAATATGGAAGCTTTAATTAGAGTTTAATTAGCGCGCATTTCTAAGATGGTAAAGAACTCAGCAATCTAACATTTTAATTAACGTGTTTACATTGAGTGGAAGTCAAGGTTCATTAATATTCCTTCCTTGTCTTGTTCTGAAGATATTAAACGAGATAAATGACACCCCACAGAAAGTAAAGTAACAAAATTAAACACACAAAAAATGCTAATTATCTACTTTAAAGGAATTTTTAAATGCGATGATGTAATTTATAATTAGGTATGAAAAACAACGTCACTTTTTCAATTATTACAGATATACAGAACAAATTTTAGGAGGGACGGGGAGGAGAAATCAATCTTTCAAATTTTAGATTTTTATTATGTTTTTCTAGTAAAAAAAAAAACAAAAAAAAACTGATTTTAAATAGTTTAAGCTAAAAAAATTTATTTATTGAAGAGAATTTTTTTAAGAAAAAATCTTTAAAGAAACAATGGGTGTTCACGTCCAAATTAAATAAAAACTGTTGATAGCCGATTTCATTTTCACCCAAGAGCGAAACGTATTCAAGTACGCAAGACATAATTATATCAAATAATTAGTTCATTAAAGTCAGCGAGAAAACTGATTTTCCCCCTTCTAAAATAACTTAACACGTAAGATAGCTGAAACCTGAAATACTCAAGTACCAGTGAATTGGTTAAAGAATTGAATTTAAAAAAAAAAAAAAAAAATGAAAAATGAAACTTCCTCAACACTTTGAAGTTGAAAGTGGAAGAGTTGGCAACATGAATTTTGAGTTTAATTCTAAATCGACGACCACTGGTTTCACATGTGTTCAACTGGTTCATTGGAAAATTAAAAACTTTTAGATAATCCTAATTCGAAAAAAAGCAAGCTTGCAATGTTTTAATTAACACAAAGACAACTAAGGTCATGAAACATGCAAATTTTGTGCGTTCTAAGAACTAGTTTGTTTGTGGAAAGAATAATACATTGGAAAGCTTCTGAGAACATCTAATCCAAATTAAAGCAGGTTAAGTAATGTAAGCATTACCTATCAAAGCTCCATTATTAAGTAACGCACCCCAGAAATTAAATACTTCTATTGTACTGAAGAAATATTTACCAAAACCTCACAATGTGATGTTATGTAATGGGTAGTAGCAGTATTGGGATTTTTTTTTTTTTTTTTTTTCCATGAGGAGGGAACAGGTGCACAAGGGATATAGGTTAACGTACAGAAATTTAGTACAAAGGTCCTGAAGAATATTCTAAATATATTCAGAAATTCTGAAAGGTATCGTAATGTTTCTCTGACGGTGGAGGTCTTGTGGGGGGGAGAGAAACTTAATGGATCTGAAACCGTCCCAGGGGCCAAAATACATAAACTAAAAATTGTGGTAATCAGACTTTTCATTCTGGAGTAATGCTCGCTATCCAAAACTAACACAAATTTATGCAAATAGAAAAATTGTGGGGAGGGGAGGAAATATCTAATCGGAATTGATCTTAAAACCTTCCAAGAAGCCTAAAAAAGAACATAAGCTAATAATTTGGTGTCAATCCGGCTTTCCCTAATGCCAAAACATTTCCATTTCAAAAGAGATAACTCGACATTTTACAAAACCGTAAAAAAATTAGAATTTTGGTCCTATTATAATTAAATTTGGGATGGGTTGTCAAATATTTCCAAAAACTTATATATGAAATTTTATGAAGATCTTTTCACTGTAAGTCGAATTTCACATATGGACAGGTAGACGAACGACACACCTTTTCCACAAGGGGTAATAAGCAGTGCTACGAACCACAGAGTGCATGTATGAGTAGAGGTGTGCGATAGTGAGCGGAGTGAGTTTCGAAAGGTGCTATTGATTAACTGAAAACCTCTGTTTTGAATACAGTCGGTAATATATCTCTGGTCAAGAAAAACATAACGGTTAAGAGTGATTCAAGTTTACTTAGTATTTTTTTTTTAAGAATAAAATTAGCTTGCTTCATAAAGTTAATGCGCCTTTAAATGAAAAATAACAAAAAAGAAATGGTACAGGTGTTCGAAAACTACTGCATATTGAAAACGGTTCTCGCATCAGAAACAAAACCTTCATCGAGAAGACCTTTAAAAAACGTTAATTTCTTCTGCTGAAAACACAAGCGTCTTCTGAGAACAGGAACCCACAGGGCTGAAGGGGATTCTTTGAAGAATACTATAATCTATAAATTGCTCAGTTAATTTTATTTTCAAATTACTCTGAATGAAACAGAACAGGAAGTGTCTCCTACTCTTATTACAATTTCTGAATGAAGCCCTTCACTAGCTCTAAGATAATTATTTGCGCAGTCATACAAGGCAATGTAATTTAAACTTATTCATCTCCTGAATAAAGGCATTTTTAAAACATGTTGTTCATGTCTAGACGATGTTTCCTACAGCAGAATTATTTATCTGTACTTTTAAAACGGAATATTTAAAAACTCGAAAATAAAGAACGAAAGAGGGAGGAAAATGTGTCCCTTTTTATTTCATTTTTTAATAAATGAAATATTTCGGTGAAATATCCCTTAAAGATATACGTATTCCATTCAGTACAAGTTTTAACTAGGTATAAGCAGAGGAAATCTTTATTGCTCAATTCGGATAATTCAGCAGGGCAATGGGCCCCACCATAGCCTACAAAGGCTACGGGTCTTAGATCATTTAGGGTTACAAATTCATAAAATAAAATAACAGCTGTAGTTACACATGTCGGACATAGCCTTTTTCTGTAACACTGAAAAACTGGGTCTTCTACTTAGTGCATCGATCTCATATTATGGATTCAATTCGCCACGAGCTGCCTTGGTACTGCATTATTCTAAATAAAAAGTACTGCTCCTGTGAAGAATTATATTGCTTTTTTATTTAAAATGTATGCAACCACCCAGACCGCAAAGGTTTTGAATTTATTCTAAGTTGGATTATAAGAAATAATTAAAAATAATAAAAATACAAAGATAGGCAAAACATTAAAACCATGATAAATACGATATAAAGAAATATAATAGAATTATTGCAATAAAGATTTCTTAAGTAGAGAAGTATAAATAAAGAAGTATAATAAAATAACGTTGAACTGTTGAAGATACACTGAGGTTACATTAGGAAAGCCAACTACCCCCCCGCCCCCCTTGTGTAGGAATGGACTGGTTTTTGACACTAGTGAAGGCTCAAAGTTGGGAACGACTGATATAAGACTGTAATTCGCACGATTTGTGTGTCGGGGAAAATCGGTTGGCATGCATATCTTTCCGATTTCGAATGTGGAATGATTGTGGGGGCAAGATGTACAAGTGCCAATACTCGACAACAGCCAACATGGTTAAGTGTTACGGTTCTACCGTAACCGGCTCAACAGCGGCCGAACAACCAGCCAAAAATCACGACTACACGTGGGACAGCCACATGTGATCGACACACATGTGAGTTGGTTGGTTGGTTTGGTTTTTAATGGCGCAACACATGTGAGTGGTGAGCAGCATGTGTCTCGTCTCGTAACGGCAGCGACGCAGCACAGTGGCCCAGCTAATCACCCAGGACACAGTAGGAACAGCAAGACCATCCGCATGGACTAGGCGTCGGACATTAGCTCGTATAGGCTATGCCAGTCGACGGTCGTCTCCCAGCCAACTGAAGCCAAGCACTTTAGACCCATCTCTCGTTCCTCGTGTTTACTGAAGCTTATTGAGAAAACAGTACTGACAACGCTTGCCACGCACATCCTCCCGCACAGGCCAAATCAAATTCATTATGCTTTACACGACAGATCAACAATTAATAATCTCCTTATGACCACTAATGCCATCCTTAGATCGTTTGAGGAGAGAGAAGAAATTGCTATCACATACCTGGATCTATAAGCGGCGTTCGATAGTGTCAACATCTGCCTTGCTTAAGCTCCTTCAAAATTATTATCATATACAGGCCAAGTACTGAAGTTTCTGACATCCCAACGATACCCATTGTGTTTGTGGAGAACTGGAGGACTGGCACCACGTAATGCACTCGTGTAACATCTATTTGGACCTACGTAATCAACTGTTACTGGATATGAATTTAACCACACTCAGTCCGGAAAGCAACCTGTTAAAATCAAAAGAAGCGTTTTTAGCTTTTACCAGGTATACCAGATGATACCAACGCCTCTTTAAAAGGCGTTGGTATCATCTCTCCACATCTGATCCCACAACATAGACATCCACACCAGACGTTCCTGAAACCGCTATGATCTCTATTCGTACATGCTCTTCCCTCATCACCGGCCACTATCAGAACTGAATGAACACCTAACTGGAAATCTTCCACGGCAAGGAATGACGGCACTGAACTGATATATATCAAACTCAGACACTTCCCGTTGCACCTACCCAACTTTGCAGACCTTCCTTGTTCTGCAAGCTGTCTTCCTTTCCCTGGCTTTCGGTGGGCTCCCAGACCAGGGGTCATTCCTACTTACTTCTCTCTTCCCACCTCTTCTTTCCGCTGGAGGATGGCTTCTTTCCTCATCTTCCTCCTTTTGCCTACTTTGACTTCAACACTTCTACTATCTTCTCTACTCTCTTCCCCCCCTCCCCCCATTTTTTTTGTTTGGTCTCCGTCCAGAAGGCTCAGGCGACTCTGGCGGAGATCAGCCTGAGTATGAAGGCAGCTTGGCTCACCTCCCAGTGGTGGTGGTGGCGGGCAACGTAGGGTTACACTAGGGGCCCTGCGGCCAAATAGCCAGAGACACAACAACAGAACATAACATAATACTGCATAAACCAGACACTACACTTTTTTCTGGCTTATGCAGTAGTTCTGCATTACATCACAGAGTACTAGTAAAATAATAAGAGGAGTTTACCTCAATATAGTGCGTAGAACACTTCCGTATGATACCCTCCAGAAATTAAAACGGAAAAAACGAAAAAATCGACAACTTACCGGTACATTAGAGTAAAATATAAATAATTAAATAATCAATTTAACACAATTAAAATCAATTTAAAACAATTAAAAATCAAATTAACGCAATTAATATTCGGCGGCCATATTTGATCTCCGATGCGTGGACCTTTACGCGCATGCGCGAAGACAAATAATCTCTATTTAAGTATCAGGTTTAACCCGATTCGGTAATTTTCATTCCTGTGATCACGACATACGGTCGAAAAGCGTTGTCAGCTTCAGGAAGGAAAATCGTTTTCAATATTTTCGTTAGATTCTTTTAATTGCGTTATGATTTTTAATTGTTTTAAATTGATTTGAATTGTGTTAAATTGATTATTTAATTATTTATATTTTACTCTAATGTACCGGTAAGTTGTCGATTTTTTCGTTTTTTCCGTTTTAATTTCTGGAGGGTATCATACGGAAGTGTTCTACGCACTACATTGAGGTAAACTCCTCTTATTATTTTACTAATATTATTATCAACGTAGAACATATTGAGTAGTACAGCTCTGATTTATACTATCACAGAGTACATACGGTGCAGATGTGGGAAACCACAGGTGGCGCCTAACAAAAAAAAAAAAAAAAATCCTTTCTTCAGAATAGAACCATCAAAATGTCCATAGGAAAGCAGACGTATACTATGCATATGCAAGCTGGCGTGCCACAAGGGAGAGTCCTATCTGGAATTCTTTTCACAGCTATAATTAACCCGCTAGTACACAACAGACCAGATATGTCATCATATGCGGATGACTTGAAGCTCTTAACAAAAAGAAAATCAACCAATAAAGCAATAGACACAACGGCAACCATCAACAAAACTTTATCAGAAATAAAGCAGTACCTCATGAGATTTGACCTGCACGTTAATCCTGCAAAATCCGCCACCATGGTCTTCTCACGGAAACCCACACCAACCATAATTCAGCCGGCGATAGACGGAGTCTTGATCCCCTGCGTCGAAAAGCAGAAAGATCTGGGTGTGACCTTTGATCGAAAATTAAGATTCAATCAGCACATTGAAGAACTCTGTGCTAAATTCAACAGGAAACGATGAATTGCCAAGCAGTACTTACTACATATTCATAACACAAATCTGATAAGAACGTATATCAGGACGATGATCTTCGGAGGTGTACTGTATGGGGTAGAGTTGTGGGGCTCGGCCACAGACAACAATCAAACCATTGAACGCTGCCGAATACTGGCTCCTGAAGTGTCAGCACCCACTACAACTTCACACAATACCGATGGCCAAAGCACTGAATTTAACCAGATTCGCAGCCTTAATGAATGAAAGAAGACTAATCTTCACCATCAAAAGGATTGCTGGAAAAATCTCGGCCCCGAACAATTGGGACACCGTGTGCTGGACAATCCCTCAACCAGCACTCCGCTCCACTCCCAAGCTTCTTGCATTTCCGTCGAGGTTATATTTTAAAGATGGGTTTCTCCCTTATCAGAAGCTCCATCTAGCTCAGTCCTTGGACGCCAACCCGTGCAAAATCGTTGATGACGAAAAGTACAGACGGCGAATCCTAGATCTGCACGTGTGTTCCACAACCATCAACTGGTGTGACAACGCTCCGGCTCGGCAAGAATTTCAGAGAAACTTGAATTCAAGAAAACTGTCCTCTGTTATTTTAATTTATGTTATTATTTTAATTTGATGTATTATTGTTATTATTTATTTTTTTATTTTTAACTAAATTCAATCTGCTGTATGTTATTTATTTATCTTATTATTTATTTATTACATTTCCGGCGGATGATATCACTGCCGCTTGTTAACCCCCTGGCTTAGTGCCGTGAAGGGTTTGTAAAGGTAGGGTACCTGCGTGTACCTAGGAACCTTACAATAAAGATCATATATATCTCTCTCTCTCTCTCTCATATATCCATTCTTACTGCGAGACACAAGAAACTGCATCTTGTATGAGCACGTCAGCACCAACACAGGACCACTGACATTTGGAAAGCTGTTGCCTGGTCTGATGAGTCCAGTTTCCAGCAATATATCATGCTGATGGGTATATCCATGTTTGGAGAAAGCAACATAAGGTCATGACACCTGGATGCATTGGTGTTTGGTAGGTTGGAGACGGTGGTGTCATGGTTTGGGGACTGTTTTTGTGGCATACCTGTGTCCTCTGATCACCATTTATAACGGCTCGATGGAAAAGCCTATCTTGGTATCGTCGCCGATCAATTATATCTCATCATGATGACCGTGTATAAAGACAAATCACGTACCCTGCCACAAGTCCCGGTATGTTGTTAACTGGTTTCAGGAACTTTATGGAGGATACAAAATTCAGGTACTCCCTAGATGACATCCGACCTTCCACCGGTATCAACGGACCCAGTCCGTGCCAAGAAAACAGTCCCGAGACCATGATGCCACCTACAGATGCTTGAGTCATCTTAACAAGGCAAACAAGATCCATCGCTTCGTGAGGTTCTCGCCACACACACACTCCCCCACCATCAGTGCAAAACAAAGTGTATCGTTGGGGAAGGACGTTACGTGGTGTTTTTCCATAAAATTATACTTTTGGTAATGAACAATCATACCACGTGAATCCTCGTATAAGAGTGACTTTTACCAAAAGTATAATTCAATGGAAAAACACCACATAACGCCCTTCCACAACTATATTAGATCTAAGTACGGTTCAACCGCAGTCTATAAAACTCGTGAATTCGAAAACTTAATATTCACTGTCCAATCACGACGCTCTCGGCATCACTGCAAGCGGATTTTTAGGGATTATTATTTTTTTTTTTTTTTTTTTTTTCTCCCTTCTGAAACAAGCAGCTTCCGAACAGGCAGGCGACTGCCAATACCTAATTTTTTCAATTCCCTGTGCACAGTACGGGTTGAAATAAGGTAGTTCTGAGCTTTAATGAATTCGGATGTTATTTGCTGCACATTGGATGTCCTATTTTTCCGTACAGTTCTCCTTAGAATATGACGACTTCACTCTTGAAGTATTGTTTTTCTGCTACATTTACTTACTCCTTTGAGATGTGAAAGAACTGCTTGCTTTCCAGTCATTAAAAATCTCAGATGGATGCTTTTTGAGAAATTATGTCTTTAGTTTCTTCAATGGTGGCTCCTGCTAAACGTGTACCCACGATAAGACCTTTTCAAAGTTTGATAGATCACGCGTTCTCCCAATTCTGGCTTTAGATTACTGAAATCGAACAGCTTATGCTGTCTTTAAACAAAATGAGGCAACATCATCACCCTACATCACAGTTTTCTTTGCCTTTGAGATGTGAAAGAACTGCTTGCTTTCCAGTCATTAAAAATCTCAGATGGATGCTTTTTGAGAAATTATGTCTTTAGTTTCTTCAATGGTGGCTCCTGCTAAACGTGTACCCACGATAAGACCTTTTCAAAGTTTGATAGATCACGCGTTCTCCCAATTCTGGCTTTAGATTACTGAAATCGAACAGCTTATGCTGTCTTTAAACAAAATGAGGCAACATCATCACCCTACATCACAGTTTTCTTTGCATCTATTCGCATTTCTTCTGTCTGTGACTCTCTTAATACAATTGTTTTTATATTTTTGGCCAGTGTGTGTATAAGTTCACGGTGAAGACCCAGATGCTCAGAGTAACAATGTCAGCCACTGAGGAATGAAACAATAGAAGAAAAATTGGAATAAAAAAGGCAGAACCCAGAACGTCAATGAAATAAATGTCCTTTTTACGAAGTCTCTCTCTAAATCAGTTGGACTTCAAGACTACAAGGCTGACTATTATTGCATCGAAGGAAGTGTCCAGAACTGTTAGATCGCTATTGTACAACTTCCCACAAGAAAAAAGTCCACGTTAATTTTCGACTGGTCCATCTACTCTGAAAAAATATGGTCACTGTGCGACTTCGACCGCACTAAAGTTCAAATGGCATCCATCCATTTTCGCTACGTCTTGCGTGTGTCGCAGCTATTCGGAGAGTGCTATATCATTCGCTCAAAGTGAAAATGCAATAGAGACCTATCGAGTTGTTCTTCAGAGAAAAGTCCAAGGTGAAATTCTTTTTGTATTCATTGAGTAATATGATTTACGCACGATGGGACTTATGGGATTAAAATTGGTCCCTTAAGAACTACGAAGATGAAAAGTACTAGTGACTTACTTACGATATTGCTGTATGCAATTATAAACCACACTTCAAATAGTCCAAAATGTGCTCAGGGGTTCTAACCTAAGCATCAGTAAAATAAAAATCGATCCTACGAGTGCCGTTCTAATAACTACAGTGGATTTTAATACTGTTCGCCTTATCTATTGATTGGCACTATATCACAGAGAAAGGCCTAATGTCATTAACACCATTACTGGAACGACTCTTCCAGAAATTTCGTCACATATATTTCTCTAGATTTCAAACTGTCTAAAAGTTTCTTTGCAACACCGGTTTCTTTAAGTAGAGTAAAACAGACTGACAATATGAGACAATGCAAGCTATAAAAAGGAAATGTACTACAGAGCAAAAAAGTACTACAAATGCGCTACAAAGCAAAAGTAAATGTACTACAGAAACTGATTTACTGAAACAAAAATATTTCTCCAAAATTGAAATTGCTTAGAAAAAATAAATGAATCTGGTAACAAGGAAAAAACCTTTTCTCGAAATATTAAAACAGCTTATTTCCGGAAGCATGAGTCTAAGATAAAGAGCGCCAGTTTTTGGGTTTTTTTTTTTTTTGTTTTTTTTTTTAATGCTATACGCTGTGCACTGTTAATTAATTAATAATCCACTCCTTGTGACATGGATTACAATTGTGACATTACGCTTGGTATGTTCTCTGACACTAGCCTGTCACAGTACAAAAGGTGCTTTGCGGTACTGCCCACCTGCTGGCGAACAGCTTTAGTCGAATACAGCGGTTCCAATATAGATTGGTTTTATTTTAAGTACATTATGATCAACAAGTTTTAATAATTATTTCAAAGTATCAGGCCTTTGTGAGTGTGAATTTTTATAGGTCTTCTTCACAATAGCCTGAGTTGGTCGGTGTCATGCGAGGGCAGCAGGATTATTTGATCCAACTCGGGTTTTTCATCCAGCAAATCGACCACTGAACACACGCAATTACAGATATATGCGGCGCAACATGGCCTGAGTTGCTGATACGCCCAAACCCTACAACAACAAAGCGTCATGGTTGTACAGGGTGATTCAAAAAGGACTTTACAACTTCGTAAGTGTATAGAAATTTATTCAGGAGACATATATAATTTATTGAACTGTCATATTATAGCAAAAAACGTGAAGTTTTACTGACGTAGTACCGAATTCCGTCAACGCGAGCGCCAGCGGCTTGCATTTCAAAAATGGCTACTTTTACCGGACTAGAAGAAGAACTCTTTATTGCATACAAAACGCACAGGCCGTACACAATACCCTTCACGGCTACAAGTCAGGGGTTTACAGTAAAGGCTAATACAATGTAATAAACAAGGATGAGATAAGAGAAAAAAACAATATTATTACTAATTATACAAGTGTAGGATTAAACATTGGAAAACAAATGAAAAATTTACATATGAACATACACTGTGCTGCCACTTTATTAGGTACCCCTACCTAGTAGCGTGCTGAGCCTCCTTTAGCCTTAAAAACAGCCTGAATTCGTCTAGGCATGGATTGAACAAGATGCTGAAAATGTTGTGCAGGAATGGAGTACCATGCAGACATGAGTGTGTCACGCAGTTCCTTGAGATTCGACGAAGATTTAGGCTTGCAGCAAACAGCCCCTTCCAGCACATCTCAAAGAAAAGCCATTGTCATGTTCTGGAACCATTCCATAGTTTTTCGGGCTTTGTGCTCCGGCGCATTATCCTGCCTGAAGTAACCATATGACTGAGGATAAACTGTCAACATGAACGGATGCACTTGGTCAGCAAAGATGTTTAGGTAGGATGTGGCATTCAAGCGTGAATCTATGGGTATCAATGGACCCAACGTGTGCCAAGAAAACATTCCCCACACCATAACACTGCCCCCACCACCTTGCACAGAACTCGTCAGGCATGATGGGTCCATGGATTCATGTTGTTTACGCCAAATTCTGAGCCTTCCATCAACATGATGTACCAGGAACTTCGACTCATCAGACCAAGCAACTGTTTTCCAATCCTCGATAGTCCAGTGCTGGTGTTGCTGTGCCCACAGAAGGCGTACTCCCTTGTTCTTCACTGATAACAAAGGTACGCGATGTGGCCGTCGGCTATTGTAGCCCATTCGCGACAAAGTGCGACTAGTGGTCCCTTGCGATATTTTGTTCTGCGCACCAAGGTTGTATTCTGACGTGATGTGCGACATTGTGGCCCGTCTGTTTGCTTGCACAATTCTAGCCATCCTCCTCTGATCTCCCTAATCAACAAGCTATTTTCTTCCACAGGAGTGCCGTTGAGAGGATGTTTTCTGTTCGTTGCGCCATTCTCAATACACCCTTGAAACTGTGGTGTGTGAAAAGTTCAGGAGAACTGCCGTTTCAGAGAGGCTTTGTCCAGCACGTCTTGCACCTACTACCATGTCACGTTCGGAGTCCGTTAGATCACTCCTTTTCCCCATTCTTGCTACGGTTTGTACGCTTAACTGATGCTAGAAAGGTTCTGCTGCATTTATATCTACAACAGTTATTAATCACTCCAAACTAGAGTTCGAACAGGCTAAGAGTAGAAAACTTGCTTCCTGCCCTAATGGTAGTCGAGCATTCTGGTTTCTTGCCAAAGCTATTGGCCGCAACTTTTGTCCATCTCTGCTCCCACCTCTGTCCAAACCAGATGGCTCTGTTGTCACTTCAGCCAAGGATAAAGCTGACCTGCTGGCATCCCATTTTTCTTCCAACTCATGTATTAATGATCTTGGTAAAACACCTCCCACCATTCCCAACACGCTCCATTCAATGCCTCCTGTGGTCTTCCGTCAAAAGGATGTCAGAAGGATTTTGACGAATCTTGATGCTAAGAAAGCTCCAGGTCCCGATGGTATTTCTCCACTTGTTCTCAAAACCTGTGCTCCTGAACTTACTCCTATTCTTTGTCGCTTTTTTCACTTTTTTATTCCAAAGGTGTTTTTCCTTCTGCTTGGAAATTTGCTGATATCCAGCCAGTTCCTAAAAAGGGTGACAAATCCCTCCCATCCAATTATCGTCCCATTGCAATTACTTCTACTCTTTCTAAAGTAATGGAGAAATCAATTAACCGCCAACTTTTAAACTACCTAGAAACCTTCCGTCTGATCAACGATCGCCAGTATGGATTCCGTCAGTGTCGATCCACTGGTGATATTCTGGCTTATGTTACCCATTTATGGACTAACTCAATGGAAAGGTTCGGTGAAAGACAAGTAGTTGCTCTTGACATCTCAAAGGCTTTCGATCGTGTTTGGCATAAAGGTCTTGGCTTTCGATCGTGTTTGGCATAAAGGTCTTCTAAACAAGCTTTCATCTTATGGTTTGCCAACTGTTTTTTGTAATTGGTTATCCAGTTTTCTCTCTGATCGCTCACTGAGGGTGATGGTAGATGGCTCTCTGTCTTCTAACTTCTCCACTAATGCCGGTGTCCCCCAAGGTTCAGTTCTTTCCCCCACTCCTTTCCTCTTGTATATTAATGACCTTCTTCCATTGACTGGAAATTCTATTAATAGTTTTGTTGATGATAGTACATTGCATTCCACTTTCCATTTTGAGAAACCTTGCCCTACTCAATCAGCTTCAACTGCTCGAAAATCTGCTACCAATTCCTTAAATGCCGATCTTCAGGTAATTCTCCAGTGGGGCAAAGACAACTTAGTTGATTTCAACCCTTCTAAAACTCAGTCTTGTCTTATATATCTCGCAAAAAAGGATTCTTCTGCTCTTATGCTTATCTTTGGTGACACTACGATTTCTAGGCAAAATGATATATCTCTTTTGGGGATTACCCTGATTTCTAATCTCTCTTGGCACAAGCACATTACAAATATTTCTTCCTCTGAATCTAAAAAACTTGGTTTTCTCTTTCGCTCTCGGAGTTACCTTTCTTCCCAAACATCTGCCCACTCTGTATAAGTCGCAAATCCGCCCTACCATGGAATATTGTTCGCACATCTGTGATGGTGTCCCCTAAACCTCTCTCAGGCTTCTTGATTCCATTCAGAAGAGGGCAGTTAGGTTAATTAATGATTCATCTCTAACAAAGTCTCTCCACCCGCTGTCTCATCGACGTACTGTTTCTGCTGCATGCCTTTTCTACAGATACTTCCATGGGCACTGTTCATCTGAATTGACTTCTATAATTCCCGCTCTCTCTTTCAAAACAGTCGAACACGTGCAGCCACCAGCCAACATCCATTTACTGTCCAACGTCAAACTCACAGAACGAACTTTTCATCTTACTCATTTATTCATTCAATTGCCGTTTTCTGGAACAATCTTCCCTCATACGTATTTTTTGAAAATTACAATCTACAGAAGTTCAAGTCCAATGTCAACAAATATCTTCTTTCGTCTTCTCAACCTCCAACTCAAGCACGGTACTTAGTACTATAGGTTCTAATACCTCTCGTGTTTGGGGTTTACATAAAAAAAAATTTAAAAAAAAGCACTGTAGGTACGCTCCCACACAGACTAAAATCAAGAAATAAAAGTATGCCCTCTTTGGTGTATTTTATTTATTTCTAAAATCAAAAAATAAATAAAATTCTGTCAAAATAAAATTATTTTCTTCCAAATGAAAAATATTACTTTCACTTGACCTTATAAACTATAATCTACAAAATGGTCAAACATCAAACAGTTCACAAACAATCAGATTTCCAAGAAACAGACGGAGAAAGTCCGTACGCATTTTAGAGAAAGAGAAGGTGATAGTTGTTCTTGTTGAGTTTTAGCTGCATCAGCGACTCAGACCATATTGCGCCATCCGGTAATATGTTTGTACGAGTGTGTGTTCGGGGGCCGAGTTGCATCCTGTGCGAGATGAAAAACCTGTAATAACTCACAGGGGGACTCTACTTCCTCCGCTTGAGAGAGGCGAACTCCAACCTCAATTGAAGAGGACTTGAGAAATTCCTCTGGTCATAAACGGGAATCGAAGACAGACCACTCGAATTGCAAACATCTATATGCAAGAATTCATAAAATGCGTTTTTTTTCCCTCCCCATCAAGAAAGTACGGGACTATTGTCCTCAAAAATACATATTACATACGAATCGACAAGCTTTTACGTACGTCAGTGCTAATGATACTCTCTATCATCATGAGGCCACACCCGTGGGGGTTATTAAAGTTTTCTCCTTGCAAACAGCCACGGGAAGGAAACAGGCGCCCTCCAACTGCTCGGTCAAGGTTAATCGACAATAATAAAAGGTTAACTGCGCAAGTTCAGAAAGCTACCAAGAATGAGAAGGAAGGGGATCGACAAAATGAGGTAGTGGTTGGAAAATGAATTCGCTCCATGGCTCGAAGGAAATGTGACATTAGAAAAGCGCGACATGATAATATTCTGTATTATAAGAAATCAATCTTAACCCGTGCACCAATTTCGCTAAAAGACATTTATGAAATATCTCAAGGAACACAACATGGTTTCTTATTATTTTATACATACGCAGCGACAGAGCCCTGCATAAACCATACATCGGATTCCAAGAAATAAATAAATTTTCTGTTTATACTCCGGGGCGACCAAACGGTCAGAGGAGTTCACAAGATAGCCAGAATACAAAAAACAGCACCGTATTCAGCAGTCACGGGCTTGAACCCCGATAACTCATTTTGAGATCCTAGGTTCTCTTTCAGAGACACAAATCCAATCTACTTAATAACAAAAATTATTTATAATGGAGATGAAAAAAATAGATTATTTGTTTCAGTAAAAAAAATAAAAATAATAATAATAAAAAAACATAGTAGAACTTCAAATATCCGAACTTTTCGGATATTTCTTTGAGGGTTGTCGACCTTACAGGGGGAGGGAATGGCTGGTTGGACTTAATAAAAAGGAACACCAGTTACCAAATTTATGCATTATGTTCCTATAATAATTTCCAAACACCAATTTCTGTAGTGTGTATTTAGTAGTATCTCACTCACTAGACCAATTCGGCAGTAACGAGTTAACATTTTGCCTTGGCTGACAACTATCATTCAATGGAAACAGAGATCAGAGCTACTGTATTATCTAATAAAAATAAAGAATTATTCCTGAATACTTAGTATGCGTATAACCTTCAAAAAATCAGAATGTGCAATTTTCCCGTGGATGCCAGAATTCTGAGCTTCTCCTGTAATAGGATAATTCTAAAATAGTAAGATAATAAATAAGAATAATGTCAAGTGGATTTATGGCAAAATGCTACAATATATATTTATACCGGGGAAGTGTGTTTTATTTAGAGTTGTGCAATATCAAACCAACTTGTAGCAACAACCCCACAAAACGAGATCGATGTACTAAGTGTAACTTAGTTTGCTCAATAATACAGAATGAGGCTATGGTCTTCATGTACTGTACAATGAAGGTTAAATAAGAACAAGTTAGTTAACATACGTCCAGGTGCAAATCCATGATTAAAAAAATAAAAAAAAATTTATATAGAAAACTCCCATGTGATATAAATAAAAAATAAAATAATAAAATAAATAATAACTGCCGGATTTCTTTTGGTCCTACTTTAATGAAATTTGAGAAGGCTCGACAAATAGCTCTAAAAGAGCAAAATATAAAATTTAATGAGACATGCGGGAGGACGGACGGTCGAACAAAGAAATAATAATTGCTGGATTTCTATTGGCTCGAATAATTCAGATAAAGTGTTAATAAAGGGAAAAGAATAACTGTTAATGATAGTAAATGCTTAAAAGGTGATTCCGAGGAAATGTATATGTGTTAGTAATATTTAATGTCCATAGGGTGCATTACATGTGTGAGAGAGGAAATATTTCGTTAGTAAAGTTATGTGCTGTAAGAGTACCTGACTAAGTAATTAATGGAAATGGCCCAGTGGATGGGTATGTTTGAAGTAAATTGAAATGTAAATAGAAAAAAAGGAAAGGAACATGCAGTATAAGGAAAACTATATAACTATATTTTAGGATGAAATGCATAACTTTCTCTGTTTGAATAACAGTCTTGTATATAAGTGTACATAGTGTTTATATATCTTGACTAGAAATCAGTGCCATCGAAGACAAGCTAGGAGCAGAAGAATCCTTTTTGCGCGATATGTATCTCCTATATGGATATGAGACCTGAGCCATGCGGAAGGCGGAAATCAGGAAACTGGAAGCCTTCGAGATATAGACGCTCAGAAGAATGCTCAAAATTCCGTGGACAGAATGAGTCACCAATGAGCGGGTCCTTAAGAGGGCAAGGACCACAAGGCCACTACTATCTACAATTTCAAAGAGAAAGACTGCCTACCTCGGGCATATTATAAAAAGCCTACAGTATGGCCTGTAGAGACGAATCCTGCAAGTGAATATTAAAGGCAAAAGAAAGACAAAGAAAAACGTGGCTTGATAACATCAAAGATTGGGCAGGGGTCTCAGGACACAAGAACTATTTCACAAAGAAAGAGACAAAGTTGGCTGGAAAATGTTGGTCTCCAATGTTCAAATTGAACACGGAACCTAAAGAAAAAAAGAGTAAGTGTATATAGTATACCATAATAAACGCCTTTATATTAAAAATGTTTTGTCATTTCTCATGAAATACTTAAGGAGAGTAATGTGAGAGAGGAAATAACATTTTTAATATAAAGGCGTTTATTATGGTATACTATATAATTAATTAATGGTAATTAAGTAATTAATGGAAATGGCAAGTGGATGGATATGTTTGAAGTAAATTGAAATGTAAATAGAAAAAAAGGAAAGGGACATGCAGTATAAGGAAAACTATATTTTAGGATGAAATGCATAACTTGAATAAATTACTACTCATGAAATGAGTAATAATAACATTATATATGGGAAATAAAATCTCTCAGCTCGGGGAATATTCTGATAATTTTAACGCAGTCAGGTTGCTTGTGGGCCTCAGCGCTTGAGGGAAGCTGTTGCCAAAATTAATTGCAACAATTGCCTTACACGGCAATACTAAGGTACAGGAGTAATATAAATTCATATAAGTAAATAAAAGAAAGGAAAGAAAACAACCCTCCCACACAGGATAATCCCCAATATAGATATATGATCTTGACTCAAAATCAGAGTGTATCGAAGATAAGCATAGGAGCAGAAGAATCCTCTTTGCGGGATATAAGAGAGGACTGAGTTTTAGAAGGAATGGCATCATCTAAGTTATCTCTGCCCCACTGGAGAATTACCTGGAGATCAGCATTTAAGGAATTGGTAGTGAATATTCCAGAAGTTGAAGCTGTTTCAGCAGAATAAGGTTCTTCAAACTTGAGGGTGAAATGTAATGTGCTATCATAAGCAAAATTATGGATAGGATTTGCCATCAATGGAAGAAAGTCATTACTATACAAGACCAAAAGAGAGGGAGAAAGAACTGAATCTTGGGGAACACCAGCATTAGTGAAGAAGTTAGAAGACAGAGAGCTATCTACCATTACCCGCAGGGAGAAAACTGAATACCCAATTACAGAAAACAGTTGGCAAACCATAAGATGGAAGCTTATTTGGAAGACCTTTATATCAAACACGATCGAAAGTCTTTCAAGTGTCAAGAGCAACTGCTTGAGTTTCACCAAACTTTTCCATCGAATTTGACCATAGATCGGTTTTTCAATTGATTTGACCATAGAACTTTCTTATTACAAAGGTGCACCTTTGGAATAAGAAAGTGAAAAAAAAAACAGACACAAAATAGGACTATGTTCAGGAGCGCAAGTTTTGAGTAAACACATATTCAGTAAATGTTCATTCATACAACGTACGTTTCTATTAATTCTTATTTATTTTGTTACCGTTACCGAAATCTGTCACACTCATCATTTGACCAATCAGTTGCGGCATTACACTGGTTTGCTTAATTATCGAAATGCAGTGATCCCAAAGAGCATGTGTTGCATTGTGGCCTACTGAGGAGATAATTAAAACAGAAAAAAAATTAACTTCTTCGATATCATTAGTCATACTTCTGTGGTTGCTATTAGGATTTTATTGTAAAGTAGGGTCTATACACTTCAGCATTTTGGCGTACTGTTTGTGGTGTTACTAAATCATTCGCCCCTGCTCAGTTCGGGGCACGGTCTATTCGCATTTTTGGCTTTTTTTTTTTTTTTTTTTTTTTAACGAAACATATACAGTGCCCTATCATTAATATCTGGAAACCTGCCTTTATACAAAAAAAAAAAAAAAAAAAAAAAAGAGCTTTTATTGTATCATTTAATATTTTGTGCTGAAACCGTGTGCTTTTATGCCGGCCTTTAATCTTCGCGGCATACTCTCAACCAGCTTTTTATAAATGTCAGGTGATATGTTCCTCAAATCGGCCTTTAACGCAGCCACCAGTTCGGCCTTGTTCTTTGGGCGAGCTCGACGTGCACGTACCCGACGATCCAATACATCCCAAAGGTGCTCGATAAGGTTAAGATCAGTACTCTAGGCTGGCCAATCCAACTTTTCCACACCCATGTCCTCAAACCACTCTGTTATGACCTCAGCGTTTGGCATGGCGCGTCGTCTTGCTGATACAGGTATGGGACTTCCCCGAAGTATTGCCATAATGTTGGAAGTGCATAATTGTCCAGGGTGCCTGGTATTGCACAGCATTCGTGGTTTTGTCGATAACGACTAATGGGGCCCAAGCCAAACCATGAAAGAAGCCCCATACCATGACACCGCATCCACCAAACTTCATTGTTGAGAGGAAGCAATCAGGAAGGAACTGTTTCACTGGCATTCGCCACACCCAGGAACGGCCATTAGACTGACAGAGTGAGAACCTCGCTTGGTCTGTCCATAGGACTGTTTTCCACTGCTCTTGTTGTCGTCGTTATTTGGTTTTTAGGAGCATTAGCAACTAAGGCCATATTGCTCCGGGGATATGCGGTGGTTAATCCCTGACCTTTCCGCATCTTCCGTATTTGGTGGTCATGGGCTCGAACCCCGGTCTAATAAAGAAGCGTGTGCTACGCACTGCTGCTCCTGCCCACCTGGCTACGGAGGCACCACCACTGCTCTACAGTCGAGGATTCGCATTCCTTACATCATGTTAATCGGCGTCTAGCATTTGTTGAGGTGATTAATTCTGTTGAACTGTTGAGGTGATTCTGTTGAACGTGTCATCTTGCATATCCACTTTTGCAACTGTCTGTTCGAAGCCCACTGTGCATATTTATAGCAGGTTCTGTGACGTGTTGCATGCATAGGAACTGTTTCCCCATCCATGGAGGGGTGACCAGATATTAATGGTAGAGCACTGTATATATGTTTCGTTAAATGTAAACACTGGTGTTCAAAGAAAGAGCATCACCTCTAAAAATTGAAATTGTCGTCTGAATAACGTAAGTATATGGCAATATTTCTTACAGATTGCATCAGATAAGGTTGACACTCGTAGATGATGACGTAATAGTGCATCAGCTATATAAGCACGTTCTGCAAGAGTTGCAGTCATTCTTTGCTTGTGTCAGGATGGCGAGTTACGTGCAGTTGACGCAACGAAGAAAGAATGCTATTGTTGCTTATGTGAGGAAGGATGTTCTTCCCGTCATACTGCTTATAGAATGTCTTGTAATCGGTCGACAGTGAATAGATTTCTTTCCAAAATCAAGAATACTGGTTCTACTGATAGGAAAAAAGGAACCGGACGCAAACGAATATCTACGCCAAAACAGAACCGCGTTTTGAACCGTTTATGCCTTAAAAACCGTAAAGCTTTTTCGTCTGAGCTGAAAAGAGAATGGGAAGAACATACAGGAGTGGTAGCAAGTGCAGTAACAGTCAGAAGACGCCTCTTCAAGAATGGACTTGTAGCCCGTCGTCCTAAGAATCCCCTCCTCACACAAAAAATGAAAAAGGCCCGATTAATTTGGTGTAAGGATCATGTCAAATGTACCTCCGAGCAGTGGAAGTCAGTTAATTTTCTCGGATGAGAAGAAATTCAACCTGCATGGCTCTGATGGGAGACAAACGATTCGCCGTAGACGTGGAGAAGAATACCATCCAGACTGTATGGTGTCTAGAGTGAAATTCCCTACCAGCCAAATGATTGTTCCTCAATCCCATCTTACCGCACGCTCTACCTACCCGCACTGGTATAACAGTGAACTAATACGTAAAATTAAATCCAAAGAATTCTACAGAAACAAGTATAAGCAAACAGGTGACAGTCAATACTATGAAATATTCAGCCAACTGAAATATTCAGCCAACGCAAAGAAGTGAAAACTCTCATATTAAACTCCTACAACATGTATACAGAGTCAGTTCAGGATAGTCTGCTTACTCACAGAGATATCAAACCATTCTGGAATTTCATGAAGCATAAGAACATAACCAGTAGAAAGTTACAACTCCGTAACGCAGATGGAATTCTCTTATCTGACGAATTCAGTATTGCTCAAGAGTTTGCCAAACACTTTTCTAGAATTCAAACAAATGATACATTGAGACCTGCCTCATTTCCTGACTTCACACCTGTTAAAGATGATATCCTCATTAATCTCTTTATCACTGATGAAGATTTAAATTCGGCATTAAAAAGCATGAGAAATGACTATACTAGAGGCCCAGATGACATTCCAGGCTTATTTTGGAAAAGGACTGTCACTACATTGAAACCCCTCATACTGCGGATCTTCAACCTGTCTCTCAGGCTGGGGAAGTATCCTAAGCACTTTAAGCAGGTCAATATAGTTCCTATTTTCAAAAAAGGTGATAAAAATGACGTATGCGATTACAGACCCATAACCTTGCAAAACAGCCTGGCTAAACTCTTCGACACAGCAGTGCACAAACATCTCTTCGAATTCTTCAAGCCTTTTATCGATCAGAATCAACATTGTTTCTGCAGTGGCAAGTCAGTAGTCACAAATTTACTTCCTTTCTGGCAATACACCTCTGAAGCTCTTGATAACCACCTACAAGTTGATGCAGTCTACATAGACATATCCAAGGCATTTGATAAAGTCCCGCACGAACAACTTCTGGAAAAACTTAAGCTATATGGTATCCGTGACCCTTTGCTCTCATGGCTACGCAGCTATATTATGCATCGTTCCTTGAGCGTTATCATAGATCAAGTGAACTCAGACTGTTTTATACCACTAAGCGGAGTACCACAAGGCTCTCCCTTAGGTCCTCTTCTCTTCATTGTTTTCGTAAATGATCTTCCTTCTTTCATCTACACCTCCAACGTTCAAGTTGCTCTCTATGCAGATGATCTTAAGATCTACTCAACAGTGAAGGAGACTACCGATTCTCAACAGCTTCAATGTGCTCTCAATAAATTCTCTCTGTGGCTATCTCTGAATGGCTTGTCTGCTAACCCCTCGAAGTGCAAAGTAATCTCTTTCTCATCTTGCAGATCTCCACAACTAATGAATACGGAGTATAGTATTAACTCTGTGATCATCGAAAGGTGTGACCAAGTTAACGACTTAGGGATTCTCTTTTTCCAGCAGTGCTAAATTCGATGCCCATGTCCTTAAAATCACCAGCAAAGCATTCAAAACACTGGGATTCATCAAACGGAACACATACAAGTTCAAAAGCTACAGATATGCGGTTATCCTCTATAAAACTATTGTTCTGCCAATCCTTGAATTCAGTTCACCCATCTGGAATCCTCACACAAAGACTTTAACTAACAAAATTGAAGCAGTCCAAAAAAACTTTGTCCGTTACCTTACGTACCGCAATCCTCTATGCTATCGCTCAGTGTATTATGAATCGCTGTGTGATTACTTTCATCTGAGGCCTCTGTGCACTAGAAGAGTTACTACTGACATCGCCCTTCTAGCCAAAGTAATCACTGGAATTTACGAAGCATCTGATATCCTGAGTAAAATAAACTTCAATGCTCCTTGTAGACAAGTCAGGAACCTTACACCGTTTCGCCTTGACTCTGCCAACACGGACTTAATGAAGTTCAGTCCACTGAACAGAATCAGCAAATGACTCTCGCATTGACTTCTTTGACAACTCCCAATCACTGATGAACTCCATCCACAAGTTTGCCTCTTCACTTAAACTGCAAAGTGACTAGCTCACATCTAATTATTGTAGCTTTTTATTTGTTATATTATTTTTCTATTCTCTAACGGATTGATTATTACTTGTTTTACCGGTAACTTAACTTAATACAATCCTCGTTTGTACATATGCTTTTATTGTTTGAATCTATATCAATGTTTATCGTCCTGTAGGATTTCACATTACTGTTATTATGTTTATTGATCTGATCTCAGATACACTGTTAATGGTTACCTGTTGTGTATCTTGTTATTAATAAAATAAATAAAAAAAAATATGGGGATGCATTTCGTATCGCGGAGTAGGTCACCTGCAGTTTATAAAAGGTTCCGTAAATGCCAATGAATACCTAGCTATATTGGAAGGCAAATAACTGCCAACTATTAGAGACCATTTCAACCCGCCAAATAACTGCATCTTTCAGGTCGACTCTGCTCCTTGTCATCGGGCGAAAAGTGTAAGTAGGCACTTCTGTAGTTACTTTAGCTTCATTTCTGCATTATAGGTTCGACAGTAATGTGTTAACATATGTTACAGGTGAAAAAATGGTTGGAAGAACGGTCCATTACAACTCTTAGCTGGCCAGGAAACAGCCTCGACCTGAATCCTATAGAGAACTGTTGGCATCATGTGGAATCTGCAGTTGTCAGAAAGAAACCAAAGACCCTTCCTGAATTTCAGGAAGCCATAATCCGTGTTTGGAACCACGAACTATCAGCTGATTTTATTCAGAAATTGATCTTGTCAACGCCTCGACTATGTGCTGCTGTCATCAGGGCTAAAGGTGATTCAACTAAATATTAGTTTGCACTTGGTGAACTTTTGATTTTGTTTTCCATTTAAAATGATAAACTGCAGCAAATTGAGGGCTTCTGATAACATTTCAGCCATAATTGTCATGTTTACCAAAACTGTTGTATAATGGTTGCAAATGCTCATTTTGGAATATTTTGGGAGCACCGAGCACCTGTCAAATATTACTTAGCTTTGCCGTAACTATTAATAAATTAATTTTGTTTATATATCTATTTGTTATGCTAATCATTAATGTAACATACCATCGCAAAAAAGGGTTAGAAATGTGAAATTCCTAGGTGATGCGCTTTCTTTGAACACCAGTGTATACAACAGAACCCGAATAAGAAATTCCCGCATAAGAAGTTTTCCCCTGTACTAGGTTTGGTTTCTGAAGTCCCAATTTCACCTCTATATATTGTAATGTATTGTTTTCCCGCGTAAGAAGTTTCCCGAGTAAAAAGTTTTCCAGCATAAAAAGTTCGTGATAAAGAATACATAGTGTATTATTATAATGACGTTTTCCCGCTTAATACGTTTTTTTTAAATAAAGAAATTATTTTTAATATTAAAAAATATTAAACAATAAACATTTGGTAATTGAACAAGTTATTGCCAAGCATTATTTTAGTTCGTAGTAAACCACGGAAGTAGGTGAAATGGCATCGTTTTTTACATCTCATATTGTGAATGCCTTCCCAACGAGTTTCCTTGATATTGCACTACAATAAGCAACGCTTCACCACTGAGAAGACTAATGTTACTTATTCTCTGTGGATACCACCACCCAAGAGTGTTGGCATCCACCGAGAATCCAGTGGCGAAGTGTTGCCTATTCGAGAATCCAGTGTCGAAGCGTTGCTTATTCTAGTAGTTCAATATCAGGGCAACTCGTTGTGGAGGCATTCACAATATGAGATATCACAAAAACGATGCCATGTCACCTATTTCGGTGATTTACTACGAACTAAAATGATGCTATGCGCTAACTTGTTCGATTAGTCAATTTTCCATAGGCTGATGCTTTAAAACCCTTTTAGTATAAACATTTTATATAATGGAAGTGACAGATTGCAATTGTTTTCATCGATATCCATAATTGGATAGCTTCGACCACGTGAAGCATTTGCCGCTAAGTTCTGATTTTTCTGAACAGTTCTGAATTACTTAGTGGATTGTTCTCTGTCTTATTGTAATTGTGACCTTTTAAGGTATGTTGAACTCCAAAGGAGCTCATCCTTCCAACTTGGTAATGAGTATTTGGTAATGAGTTTAATGAACAGAATGTTAAGCATTCAGAAAACCTGTTTAAAAATGTTTCTCATAAGCAGAGTAAAATATTTATAAATTCTGAAATAGTACTTAAAAATGTATAGTATTTATGTGTGTGTATCTTTTCATTTTCATTTGTGTCGTTAATATTTCATATCCTTAGGTCATATTCCCTTCTAAGAAGTTCTAAACCTCCAGTCCCTTGGAAAACTTTATCTGGGTTCTACTGTATATATATATATATATATAATGCAGTTAAATAATTAAAATGGAGCGAAGCAATGAAAGGACGCCATATTCTGACCACAACTTACAAATGATAGATCACAAGAGCACACTGCGTCCCTCGAATACTTGATACACGTCGATCCTGAATCTCGTAATGTAACGTGAGCGCAATGTTCGTTACGACAGATTGCTGAAGTGTGTACATAGCTCAGTACTGTACTGTATTTCACTTTACACAATCTCTATGCCATTAGGAGGGCACATCTAAATTAAAGTTAGTTTTCAAACTATTTGGGAGGGCTGGCGTTCACATAACTATCACTCAATATTATTTAGAGATGCATAGTCATTCTGCAATTATCTTAATCCTTCTTTAGTTTAACCTGCCATTCCTTATTTGCTTGTTATTTATTATTTTTTTTTTTTTTTTCATAAGGGTTGGTCCATAATTAATGCCTCTTTCGCCACAAATGTATAAAGACAACAGATACGAAGTTGAAATTTATATCATTTATTAAAAAAAATTAAAAAAAAAACCAGTGGGAAGCACATAAACATTATCCTATGTATACGTGCTTCCTACCTTGTTTATCAATCCATTTTTGCTATTGTTCTTTCTAACTCACATATGGACTGTGATACAAGGATGGACCCTGCTGCTGAAGACAGCTTGTCAGTGTCTTTTTTCTCCTGTTCATCACTAAACTAGTGTTTTCCATGAAGATAACTCGTGTCCAAATAGAAAAAAATCAGACAGAGCTAAGTACGAGCTATATGCTGGATGAAGCAAAACTCTCTATTATCCTGCTCACCCCGACTAACGGCGACTAGCTTCGTGTAAGCAGGTGCAATATGGTCTAAGTAGCCTTTGCACCAAAAAACAACATCGTGTAAGGCCCGCCGTTCTTGACCGCAGTCCAGTGGAAGCTGTGCTTTAAAGTGGCGAGTGACAATACATGATCTGCCAGTCTGGTGGTAGTATCTATCTAGGTGTGGAGAATGCCTGGAGAAAGCTACCTGATGGCCCGTCTCATCCCGATAATGAAGTTTGGAAGGGAAAGCATGATCTGGGGCTATTTTTTCATGGATTGGCTTGGGACTATTGGTTGTTTTGAATAAATACCATGAATTCTGTGATTATTATTATTAATATCTGTTTATTGCTCTACTCTAGAGCCACCCCCTGGACAACAGTAAGCTGGAAAGGGGGGGGGGGTGATTATTACATTCAGAGGTTAAGGTAGGACATGTGCCAGGGGTTACATGGAACCACATGTGTGCTTAACCTGAAAGGAACTGTATCTATATATATAAAACGCTTAGGTATGCTGTCCAAATTTTCCAACTGCTAATTGTTGCAAGCACCCGTTCACCTCGCATGACCACCATACCAGGCATTCTTTATTAATTTTTGTACTACCGTTTTTCGACTGAAGAAAGGCAACCTATGACTGAAAGCTATCGATGTATGTTTATTTTAACTGTTTATTTTATGTCTTCAATTTTAAGAAACTGTTCTAAGTTTTAAGAACGGTTTCTTAAAATCAGTTTTAAGTGTAAAAATGGCTGAACAGTGTAGAAGAAATACTAATGAAACATCAGAGGAGAGATGTAATAGACTAAGAGACCGAAACGAAACTCTACGACAACGAAGGACAGAACATTTAAGAAAGAGAAGCAAGATTGGAAATGAAAAGACGCCGTAGGACTAATCAAATAGAAGTACCGGATGCGAATAATCAAATAGAAGTACCGGATGCGAATAATCAACAAGCTGTAATTAATGTGGAAGAGCACGACATAGGAAATATGTGTTACAACCGTGAGTATTGCAATGCAAGATATTGGGGACATGAGTTAAACACATCGGATAAATACATTAAATGCTGTCATGATGGAAAGGTTTCACTTGATCCACTCACTGTCTGAGACACTTACTCTATTACGAGAGCTGCTTACATGGGATACACGGGAAGCAAATAACTACAAAGAACATATACGAGAATACAACTCAGCAATGGCGTTCGCATAAATGGGCCCAGAGATTAAATCATCGCCTGGAAATGGTCCATAATGTTTTAGAATACACAACCAGATTTACCATTTGGTCTCACCGCTATATCCAAATGAGGCAATAAGCCAGGATATGGACAACTTTATATTTTCGATTCTGCCGAAGCAACAACAAAACGGCTTGAAAAACAATCAAACCAAGGGTGTATGGTCAAAGTAATGCAACAATTGGACGAGATGGTTAAGAGACGATATAATGCATCTACTTCCAAAACGGAGGTTGCTGCAATATTTATTGGAGAAGACGGGGAACCATCTGCAAATAGAGACATATGCATATATTCCACAGGTGACTGCTGTAGAATTATATCACCGCTAAACAATAATGATGAAGACGGAAGGATCTGGATTAAACTATTTACGCCATATGTGTCAAACTCATTTATGTCGCGGGCCATTTTGTGTGATGGTATGATTTACGCGGGCCGCATAAAAATGTTCTTAAATATTATATATTGATTCAGGATTGAGTAGCATGATTAGGATAATTAAAACTCATATGTAATTAACATTTAAATTTTTATTCAGATCTACAGAATACAAGTAATCTAGAATTTAGTATGTATAATGAAGAAATGGAAGTAAAGTGGCTATCGATGAACTGGTAACCAAAGGAGCGCAAGGCAGCCAAAGTAACACACCTCTATTAGTTACAATTTATTAGGAAACGTTTCGGAAATTGCTACAAAGACTGAAGATGGATTTTGTAACAATAACAATTTCCGAAACGTTTCCTAATAAATTGTAACTAATAGAGGTGTGTTACTTTGGCTGCCTTGCGCTCCTTTGGTTTTAGTATATATAATTGTTATATTATTATTTTTATTTAAAAATTAAATATTCAATATATTTATGAAAATGATTAATTTGTTTTCCCGGAAATCTGCCAGCGTTTATCCCCTACTAGTTTTTCAACATCAGGAGTCAAAGACTGGGAACATACAATTTTCAATATGTCGGAAAGATGTTTATCTGTCAATCTCGATCTATACGCCTTTTATTTAATTTCATACACGAAAATAATTGCTCGCATAAGTATGTACTCCCAAAGTAGCACATAATTTGCGCAGCAAACATTTTAATTTCCGGGTATTTTTCACCTAAGTAAGAATATATTTTTGGAATTCCTAGTTCTCGACATTTGTCTTTCAAAAATTAATCATTTTGGAAATCAATTAATTCCAGTTGAATCTAAGTGAGAGCTTTTTCGATTTCAAATGAAAAAGGTCCAACAAAAAGAGAAACCATATCTTCTAACTCTTTAAAATCATTAAAACGCTTATCGAATTCGTTTTTGATTTCCTCAATTTTGTCACAATATTGTGAGAAAGAGCAATTTTGATTTTGTTTTTAACCGCTCACAAGTAGGAAATGGGTCAAAACGTCTTTTTTTTAATGATTTTTAAACAACATTAGTTTTTGTTCAAAACTTGCGTCGTACATGTTCGTTATTAACTTATTTTTACCTTGCAATGAAATGTTAAGATTATTGAGGTGGCTTGTAATATCAATTAAAAATGCCAAATCCTTAATCCACAAAGGATTTTTTATAACTGATACATTTTCATTTTTCATTTCAAGAAAAACTGTTATTTCCTCCAAAACCATATAAAATCTCTTTAAAACTTTGTGGCATGATAACCATCGAACTTCTGTATAATAAGGAAGATCGTCGAACTCAGATTCTAAATCTTTAAGAAGAGAAGTAAATTGCAGATGGTTGAGTGCTATCGCTCGAATAAAGAATAAAGTTGATTGTTTTTGTTACTGTTTTCAATACATCGTCCATTTTTAATATTTTTAAACACAGAACTTGTTGATGAATAAGGCAGTGGACAGCCATGGTTTTCAGTTTATCTGGGTACTCAGCTAGTAATTTTCTAATCAATTTTGACACAAATCCTCGATTTTCACCTGTCATTGATTTAGCACCGTCGGTTGTTACAGACACAAGTCTGTCAAGTGGAAGCTTACGCTTTTCTAAAATGCTCCACACAGCAGCAAAAATATCTTCGCCAGTCGTAGTTCCAAGAAGAGGGATAACTTCTAACAATTCTTCGGTGATCCTCATGTTATTATCGCAACCACGAAAAAATACAGCAACTTGAGCAACATCTCGTATATCTGTACTTTCATTAATCGCAATTGAAAAGAACAAGACTTCTGTAGATATATCCTGTAGTTGTGAACTGATGTTATCTGCCATTTCGCTAATTCTCTCTACCACTGTATTTCTTGATAATGAAATATCGCGAAATGATTGCACTTTTTCAGCACAGACGATTTCAGCTGCTTTTATCATACATTCGAACCATCCGTGAAGGATTTTGAACGTTTTGCTAACAAATAGCTTATTTCGTAACTTGCTCTTACTACTGATTCATTAGTTTTCATGAATTTTGTAAATACTGTACTTACTTGTTGACTATGAAGTGTTTTCTTCATTGTTTTTAATTTTTCTTCTCTTATTTTTCCTTCGAAGCCCGAATATTGTGTTCCCTATGATTAGAGTTATAATGCCGCTTAATGTTGTATTCTTTAGCAACACTAATATTTTCCTTACAAATTAAGCATGTAATTTTACTGTTCACTTCACCATACAAAAATAGTTCAGCTCCCACTTTTCTTGGAATTTTCTTCCCTCGTTATTAATTTTTCTTTTCTTGACTGGTGTTGAAAGCGACATTTTCTATATAAATTCTATAGTTGAAATTAAAATTATAAAATTTTAAAAAATTACTTTTTAAATTTTATAATTTTAAAAATTATAAAATTTTTTTAGGTATTTGTTAAATTATAGATAGCAAACACAACGCACACAACACAACAGATCCCGACAAAGAAACTAGTACGAATGAAGTATCTTTTCGATAAAATTATAAAAAACGCTGCATTTGCAATATTGTAATATTAGTTTAAATGTAAAAGAAATTTAGATTAAGATTTCTCCATTTAAAAAATATTTTAAAAAAATAAAATGTAACTCTTATTTTTAAAGAAATAAACTAAAAAGTTACAATGTTATTTAAAGATAATAATTTCAATTTTCATTCATTTGAAATTACTATTTATATTTTTAGTTCTTTCTAACTAAGGCTCCATCGATCTCAAAAAAAGAGCTGAACTGATCGCCTCTTTGAAGGTTGAATGGCGGAAAATATCTGAGGATTTTTGCAAGAAACTGGAGAGAGTATTCCACGGAGATTAATGGCTGTCGAAAACGCTCAAGTTTTCAACACACCTTTTTAGTTTTCCTATAAATAAAGGTTATTTGCAAATATGCAAGTGTCCTGATATTAATTGGTAGGACAGTGTATTTTCGATTCAAGCTACGTATCTAGATGTCCGGAAGAAACTTTTTCGTAACTGTTCGGAGTTATCCCAGAAAAATGTGTTTTATTTTTGGTTAACAGTGTTACATATTTTATTATTACCATTAATTTAACTTTTAATTTTTCGCCTAGATGGAACAGACGTCCTATGGTAACAAATACAGTATTAAAAAGAACTTATCTGATGCAGTAGACAAATATTGTACTGTACCTCTCGATATGTTTAATTACCGTTAAACGTGACGATCTGGACCATTTGTTATTCTTCTTTTTTTTTTTTTTTTTTTTTTTTCCAATCTTTGATTACCTGTAATCGAAAAATCGATAAACTGCCAATTTCTCAACCAATTTAGAATCAAAACATCCGTATCACCTTCGAATATGTAAGTTTATTCTTTTCATATCATTTAATTAAACCAGCAAACCAAGCTATCGTTAATTATATTTCGCTTTTGGCTCGAAGCACTCTAATGAATTTGATCAATTTGAGGCTACGAAAATTTCATCATTTCTGGTATTTAAATAAATAAATAATAATTTCATTAAAACATCTCTTCCACTTGATCACCCAACTGAATGCATAAATACAGACTTTAGCTCATTTAATGAGACTTGACATCTTTGATAAGAAAATAAGATTTGTATTATATTGGCGCATTAGCAACTAAGGCTATAATGCAAAGAAAATAAGACGTGTAGAGTGCATGGCGTAAGGGATAGTAACGCAACTGAAATATAGTAAATCAATTCTACTCTTCATAATGATTATATTTAGATTAATAAATTTTCTAATTGACTTCAATCGGTACACGGTGGTTTCCTTCTAACGAAGTTAGCTGTTTATTTTGACTATACTTAGTATCTACATCCAGCGAGTCATTTTATTTTATACTGAAATATTTTTGGTCGGTATAACAGAGAACTACAAGGAGTAATGAAAACGTTGGGGCCCAAACCACTTGTAATATGATGAAATTGCTGCTAGTCGGTTGGATATTCTTCGAAGTAGTCTCTTTAACACTGTAGGCATTATTAGAAGTTAAATGAAATGAAATCAAATACGCTGTTAACTACGTGAAAATTTCTGTTTTAAAATGTTTACTGAAATATTTTAAAATGTTACCACATCAATGTACGCTCAATATAAGTTAGTTATTAGGAAGTGATCAAGGTGGTCAGTTTCAGTGCAGCAGCCCACATCTGTTTAGAGGCTGAAGAAGACAGTATTCAGCAGAACATTGAAACGTTGTCTACCTGCTTTAAATTTAGATTAATGTGGTAACATTTCAATAAATCCGATAAGAACGACGAGTGGAAAACCGAAATGATGGAAACTCCGCAAGAAACTTCGAGCAGAAAGCGTTTAGCGTGCAGGGGGCATTGTCATGATCCAAGCGCCCTGAGGCCCAACTTTCCCGGCCATTTTCGACAACATTGCACAATCGTCGAAGCAATACTTTATAACATTTCCGTTTGACAGTCTACAAGACAAATTCATAACCATGTCCTATAAGTCAAAAAAAAAAAAAAAAAACCCCAATAAACATGATCTTCACATTTGATAGATCGTCTTGCTTTTCTGGGCCTTGGACAAGCCGAAGTGTTTCACTGAGAGGACTGGCCCCGTCCCGGGTCATATCGACACACACACAATTCGTCACCAGTAATGAAGGAAAAAATTAACTATAAATCAGCACAGCACGTTAACGAAGATCGCGACATGTCGATCTTACCGCTGTCTCTGATCGTCAGTGAAGATGACAGGCACAAAGCTAAAACGCGTCGTATTCCCAAATCTCGTGTTAAAATTGATTGGCATGCCCCATAAGAAATACCGATTTCACTAGATATTGTTAACTCCGTATGTAATTAACGTCCATCAATCCTAATTAGATGATGAACACGAGCAAGTGAATCATTGATTTTTTTCAAGTTGGAGGGCGGCCAGATCCTCGATCTGGCCGCCCATCTTCGACAAACAAGCGGTCCTCTTTAAACTTTGGGAACCACTGAAAAGGCTTCGAACGACATGTAGCATCTTCTGCGAAAGCTGTTTTTAAAATTTTGTGGGTTTCTACTACACTTTTCGTTGCTCATTAAATTCATTCATTTTAAAATGCGACGAAACACGTAAAACATTTTTAATCAACGCGCGCTAATTCAGACTTACTGCAAGTAAAGCCCCTAGAAGTCGCACCAGGCTACAACGCTGCAGTATCCACATATAAAGTCAGTGCCTCGAACTCTTTGATCACATCCTGTATTTACGTCGGTTTATCTTTCGTCAAGGAACTATAATATTCATCTTTATCACGAAAAAACTGCATCAAACACAGTAATTAACTACAAACACAGTTTGCGCTAAATAAATCTTTCTAGAACTAATAAAACAGATGGGAAAAATGATATAAAATCACAAAGCAGATGGCTAAAAAAAGATGCAGCAATCAGGTGAAAGCTAGTTGCGAAAGTAACTTTCTCATCAAAAGTCCTTTAACCTGCTTTGGTAAAGAAAAAAACAACCTCAAGTAATGGAAAGGGATTTGTTTACGATGTTATAGACAACCTAAGACCATTTCTCCGGCCACGAGAGACACCATTCCCTTTAAGCATTAAGCACTAATTCAATTCGCAAATTACAAAAATGGGATTCAAGTACATAACAAAACCAGGCAAGAAACTACTTATTTCGAAATTTCATTATCTTGAAACTCTAGATCACGATTAAATGCGGGGAAAAAAAGATATTAAATTTTAAACATCAAAGAAGAGTCGTTTAAGCTCTTTGAAGTTTTCGCGTAGAAATGGAAGTTAGAAAGCTCGTCCATTACACTTAATCTTAGGCGTGCGTTGCTGGGGCGAAATAGCATTCTCGAGTTCGAAGTGATCAAATTGATAAGGCGTGTCCACACTTGGTACATAAAAAATAGTAGACCTATCGAAATAAAATCAGTTCTTCAGCAGTATTTTCTAAGCTATTTTAAATGTTTCCATGGATCTTAGCAAACCAACTATGGAGTGCTCATTAACTTGACTGAAGCCCAAGATTATCGGATGATTTCGGTAATAAACTTTATTGTACTGTTGAAATACCAAAGTTCAAAAGACACTAGTTAAAAAAATTACCAGAATTCGATTAGTGATAAGTATCTAAATATCTCGAAGACCAATTATTTTGAAATGATCATAAGCAACACGGGACGGAGAAACAACTGAATTCGTTAATTTATTTTTCAAGAGGAGGGTTACAAAAGAAACTATTTACAACGCAAATGAAACCAATTAAAAGAAGTTAAGAAGCAAAATTAAGAGGTAGGCCCTATTAGTTAGGATCATTCCCCCTCCCAAAGGCATCTATGAGAAGTGATGCTAACGAAAAACTGATTTATTTCAGTAACTGCATTTCATACTGTAGTATTTATTACTACATCCTTGTGCAAAAGTTGAGAAAGTTGCAGATTTTTAGAAATATCACCGTCATCTGTCAAGATTTTAATAAAATTCGCTGTAGAACTAAATCAAAATCCAACAAAAACAATATATATATATATACATGTTAAGAATGATTAATCAATTCATGAAAGTCATGTCATAGAATTCCAAGATTTCAGCTGTTCAGTGTTTACCTTCAGAACTGCAGGAGTATAGTTAGTAACCTAAACCACTTTAGAGCAATCCAAGGCTCAGATATTTATGACATTTACCTGCTCACTGAAACCTCGTATTCTATAGATATTGATAGGCGCCTCCGTAGCCAGGTGGGCAGGAGCAGCAGTGCGTAGCACACGCTTCTTGATTAGACCGGAGTTCGAGCCTGTGACCGCCAAATACGGGGGATGCGGAAAGGTCAGGGAATGACCACCACATATCCCCGGAGTAATATGGCCTTAGTTGCTAATGCTCCTAAAAACCAAATAACAAATAGATATTGATGACCAGGAGATTATAGATAGGCAATCTATAATCCATAGAAAAGACAGAGGAGCTCGTGGAGACGAAGTAGCTATTATACATTCTAACCACATACTCTGTGAAATTGCACCAAATTTCCCAAATATTGAAACATTATACTGCCTTCTCCACCTTGGAAAGTTAAAAGTTTTATTAGTATTACTTTATTTTCCACCTCTCTTAATTAATGACATAGCAATGGCAATCTGCTGACATAGCAATGGTTTTGGGTGATTTCAACTGTCAACTGGCCAATTTAGGATCTTCTTCTCCATTACTGCAGACGATTTAATATCCTTCACAGTTACAGACTTTAACAAGTTTATAATTTTCCAACCAGAGAAAATATTTACCTTGATCTAATATTCTCCTCTACTGATACAGAGGTTTGCAAAGACAATCCTATATTCCACTCAGATCATTCGCCAATCACTGACTTCTAATAACTTCCAATTCAGCTCCCGTTCTCCTCGGTTCAATTTCAGAATGACTGATGGCCTCTGCAAAACCTAGCTCTCGGCAATAGGGATAGGCAGCTCTTTGATGCTATTGATGACATTGATGTGCTCACCGATAGCCTGATCAACTGTGTTCACTCAGTTATATCCGACATTGTTCCTCAATCCCATCTTACGGCACACTACCTACCGGCACTGATATAACAGCGAATTAATACATAACATTAAATCCAAACAATTCTATAGGAACAAGTATAAGCAATCAGGTGGCAGTCGATACTATGAAATATTCAGCCAACTCCGCCCATATTAAAATCTTACAACGTGTATACAGAGTCAGTTCAGGATAGTCTACTTACGGAGATATCAAACCATTCTTGAATTCCATGAAGAAGAAGAATATAACCAGTAAAAAGTTACAACTCCATAATTCTGATAGATTTCTCTTATCGGACGAATTCAGTATTGCTCAAGAGTTTGTCAAACTAGATCGTATGTATAGCTTAGCTTAATTTTCAGCACTCACCTCATAGTAATCCGCTTAGCTGGTGGAGAGTTTTACCACATACATAGTGTTATAGGATTTTAATAACTTATAGGGATTATGGCTTTAAAACTAAGTTATGGGCTATAAAAAATTTTTTAAGAAAGGAAAGTGGACCTTCCATTCTATGGTTGCCTAATTAAATTTAATTAGGCAACCATACCCTAGATGTCTAGATGACATTCCTGGCTTATTTTGGAAAAAGACTGCCACTACCTTAAAACCCCTCATACTTCGGATCTTCAACTTGTCTCTCAGGCTGGGGAAGCATCCTAAGCACTTTAAGCAGGTCAATATAGTTCCAATTTTCAAAAAAAGTGATAAAAATGATGTAACTGATTACAGACCTATATCCTTGCAAAACAGCCTGGCTAAACTCTTCGACACAGAAGTACACAAACATCTCTTCAAATTCTTCAGGCCTTTCATTGACCAGAATCAACATTGTTTCTGCAGTGGCAAGTCAGTCGTCACAAATTTGCTTCCTTTCTGGCAATACACCTCTGCAGTTCTTGATAATCACCTTCAAGTGGATGCAATTTACACAGATATACCGATGAGCCAAAACATTATGACCACCTACCTAATATGATGTTGGTCCTCCACGTGCAGCCAAAACAGCTCGTATCATGCGAGGCATGGACGCTACAAGATTTCTAAATGTGTCTTGTGGTATCTGTTACCAATACGTAACCGGCAGCTCGTTTAACTCCTGTAAGATCTGTGGTTGAGAAGCCGCAGATCGGAGTTGCTGTTCCAACACAAACCACAGATGCTCGATGGGATTGATGTCTGGGGAATTTAGAAGCCAGGGCAATACCTGGAAGTCTTCCTCATGTTCCGTGAACCAGTCTCGAACAATCCGGGCAGTGTGGCATGGCGCATTATCCTGCTGAAAGACGGCACCGCCAGAGGTGAAAACCGTTGCCATGAAAGGGTGTGCCTAGTCAGCAATGATGTTTAGGTAAGTGTAAAGTGCATTTAGGGTCAGACAGCACCAGGGAATTCCCCCATCTCTGCGTAGTTTACATTGTGGGGGGATACAGTTCACTGTAAAGGCCAGAGATTTAAAAGTGTTTGGATCGTGAAGTGTGTGGTGCTGTGTAAAGTTGTTCTCCTGGCCATTTAGCCGCCAGACCTCTGCTGAGGCCCGATGTTGCCCCCTGGAAGGCAGACCAGGTTCACCAGAAGTTTTAAATAAGTACCCTGGCAGGTCCTGCCACCTAATTTCCTGAGATTCAGTGGCTAGAACCTATGAAAAGTAAAAAATAAAAAAAATAATAATAAATAAATGTATATTTCGCGCCCGTTTGTATGTTGAACACACATACATATTGTATTTTCCTGGTTAGATGGGGGTGCACTGGAGATTTAGTGGCCGAGGAGTTGGCGAAAATAATTTAGAGAGATTAAAATTTTGGTGTAGGTCGTGCGCTGGCATGCAGATAGAGAGGGGGAGAAGACTGGGGGGAAAAGGTTGAAAGAACTGGGGTCAATAGAGAAGACGACCCAGGCAGATATCAGTGAGGCATGCCCATGCCCCACCAGAAGAAAAAGGGGGGCAGTGACAGGGGAGAGAGGAAGTACATCGCCCCCCCCCCTCCGCCAGGTAGGGGAGAATAGTGAGCTCAGCAAGGTAGCCGTCTCAGATCGCCAGTATGGCTCTGCAGCAGTTTATCTGTTCTTTGTCTCGTCATTGGTGTTGCTGTCCCAGCAGGTTCTGGCATTAAAGTTGCTGTCCCAGCAGGTTCTGGCATTAAAGTTGTTGTCTCAGTGCATATGCCATTTGCGGGATGATGTCTCTCAGTGGTGACTTGCTCGACTGCGTCAAGTTCCCCCTCTTTGACTGGTAGGTGAGCTGTCACACGCGGTTACTGCGGGTCAGCGATTTTTACCTAGCAGCACTGTCTTGGGTGGTTGTCGCTTCCAGGTCGATATGGAGAGTGCCTCTTGTGTGTTGAACTCGATGGATTTGGCTAGTCCAGGTGAGAGGCTTCTCCCTCGGAGTTTGAGTAATGAGGTGGGGTTTCTTCCGGGTAGGTAAGTATTTTTTGTCTGAAAGTTTATGTAGGCAAGAGCGTTCTTTGGACTGGTAAGTTAGCGGGGTTTCACTGCTTATGGTTGTGGCTCAGGGAAGATTCTTCTTCGGCTGAGGAGGTCCTGCGCATATTTAGTTAACGCCTTGTAGCTATACTCCTCTTCTAGTACATGATTCTCCTGGTTTTGTAATACGTATTGTGTTTCTGTAATTAGACGACATCGTAGGTCCACGTATAATTCACAGTGGTGCATAAGACGCTCCCACGTTTCTGTCTGTCTACAGTGGCAAAGAGGTGTGCTACTGAGTCCAAAGGCAGTCAGTTTTTGTCGGATGACACCGTGGCCGGTGAGCAGACAGGTGATTAGTAATCCTGGTGATAGCCAGTGTGGGTATTTTGGATAGACGGCGAGTACCTGAGGTATGAATTTTCGAGTTATTGTGCCCTTCTGAGAGTTTTCCCAGCGTGTTTGCCAGGTTTGCTGTAGGTGTAGGGTTAGCCTCTTCTTCTCTGCTTTGATGTCATTTCTCGGATCCGTTGTAAAATCTTGGCAGGTGACAGTTTTGCCCTTGGAAAGGCACCCATGAGAACTTGGAGTGCATCGGTGCTGACTGTATTGCATGCTCTGGAAATGGTGAGCAGAATGTGGCGCTGTGTTGTGTCGAGCCTTCGTCTGTTAGTTTCAGTAGTTGCTTTATGGTACCAATACTGCAGCCGCATACAGGATGATTGGTAGGAAGACAGCTTTGCGATAGAGGGCGAGGGTTTTCTTTCTTAGACCACAATCTTTGCGAGTAACTCTGGCAATAAGGGAGGAGTACCTTCTGATTTTGTTGCGAATGTAGCTGATATGAAGAGAGAAGGATAGGTGTTTGTCCAAGATGATGCCCAGGTATTTCAGCTCAGTTGAAAGACTGAGTTGAAATACCTTTGAAGACCCAAAGCAAGGGGACAAAACCCTCTACTTGACCCCACCTTTCCCCAGGGAACAGTCCTAGAGCAAGTTCTAATCCTAAGATCAGAATTGGAAAATATTATGAAAGATAATAGCGGCAGGATTTCCTCCATGCTGAGAGGAGAGATCGTACTCCGATGGACCAAACTTGAAACAATACTGCTCAAGACAAGTGAGGAGCACCAGAAGGCGATTGCAGTACTGGAAATCCTTCATGCGAATAGTGGAAACCAAATGCCACAGCATACCTCATCCTATGCACAGGCGCTGAGGAATACACCACAGGAAACAGAGAAAGGCAATAACCAACGCTGAAAAGAAAGACACGCCTAAAAAACCCAAACATTTGTCACATCCTCAAACCCGCTGGCGAACAAAAGCACTCCACAGAACAAATTACACAAAAAGTGATAGACAACCTGAAAGATGACTTCGAAAATACCAGAATAAAATCCCTAAGGAAAACAAGAAACCCTGGAATTGTCATCAAGACAGAAAGCAAAGAGGAAGCAGAGGAAATAACGACAAACCCGAAGAAAATGCCCTGGGACTCACAGCGGAGGTCCCAAAAAAAGAAAGGGCCATCGACAATCATATTCAACGTCGACCAGGACCTGCAACCACAGAAATTAACAGAGGAAATATACAATGAATCTCCAAAGCCACCTACCACAACAAGGAGGGACATTAGTGACCCCAAAGTACAGGACCAAAGCGAAAAACAGTAGTGGGTACAACTGGACCATAGAGTTGACTGCGCCTGCATGGCAAGCCCTAAAAACGCAAAGCAGAATATACGTTAAGTGGAGCATTCCACGATAAAGAGAATACGTGGCCATACCAAAATGCTTCAGATGCTACAAGTATGGCCATACCACACATACCTACGGCCAAACGGAACCGAATTGCGGCCACTGCTCAGAGAAAGGGCACAAACTACAACAACTGCCCCAATAAAACCAAGGAACCCGTCTGCATCAACTGTAAGAGACTTCGGCTAGAGGGCACACACGCACTCCATCAGGGATGCAAATTGCCACACCTATTTGAAAATAGAGCATATTCCAACAAAGAATAGATTATGGGGACACGCCATAAACAGTATGATAACAGCGTACTTAAAATTCATCAACTGAATTGCAGAGGGCCAGAGCGGTGGCCAACTAGGTTCGCCTCAAAGCGGATGAGGAAAGCGCGATGTGATTATAATCCTTAAACCGTACACCCACCAGAAGCGGGTGAGAGGCTACCCCCCTTCAGATATAAAATCGTACAAAGTGATGAAGATACCCCCTGGGCGGCCATAGTAATAAGGAACACGGTGACAAAATAAGGAAATAACGGTGACAAAAATAGCACAGCTCTGCGCAGCATGTGCCCACATCATATGCGCCATAGGAAGCTTTTACACGATAGCATTACACTGCAGGCCGGGGGCAGAGATCGACTTTGCCAGCATATCTGCAAACAATACAGGAGACCCTGGCAGGACAGAAAGTCCTAGTCAGAGCAGACGAAAACTGCTGTTCGTCCGTCGTACAGCAACACACCGGACCGCCGAGGAAACCACAAATGGACAAAAGTTGGAAGACTTTCTAGCCAACTCAATCTTCACAGTGAAAAATCAGCCCTTCTGCCTCCCAACATACTGTAACCTGCAATGGGAAGCGACATCAATATCACCCTAATCTCCAGAAACATAGACACAAATGTCACGCAGTGGACTATACAAAATGCATGGTCCACATCTGACCACCGAATCATCACCTACTACATTGAAAGGAACCAAGCTAGAATACCTTCCACCAAATAGATGCTGAACAGATTTGCAACAGGGAAAGCAAACTGGGAAGTCTATCAGGAATGTCTCTCCACCCAAGGGAAACAATATATGGAGGACCTGGCCAGATGGGAAGGGGGCGGTGGGAGAGGAGACCCCAACTAGCTACAGCAGGAGTTAACCCACATTATCACAAATGCAACTGAAGCGGCCATGAAAAGAAAGACGCCGAATATAGGAGTCATGCCATGGTGCACCCCAGAGCAGAACAGGCTCAGGAAGCAGGTTCAAGAAAAGCGAAAGCAATATCAAAGGGCCCAGAGAACAAGGCCCCAGGAAGAAATAACGAACCTGAGACTACAATACAGACAAACCAGAAACCATTACACGGAAACCATAAAGAAGAAAAAGAGATCGTCTTAGGAATGACTCGTGCAATTAACAGGAAACTCAAATCCCTGAGAAGTTGTGTATAAAATCACCACCAATAAACTCCCCAAAGGAGAAGTGATGGCCGCAACAAAGACGGCGCAGAGAGCCCTCGCTGCAACATGGGAGGACTCAGTAAAAAACATCCTCAATACCATAATCCAGGACCGCTGAACGTACTAACAGAAGGATAGCAGGCCATCTGTCAAGTAAATGAAGTCTACTTGACTCAACACCAAGAGCCTCCGTTCACCACCGATGAACTTCACGACGTGGCACAGCAAACTAGAAACAAAAAATGTCCTGGCCTGGACCTCATCGAGCCAGAAATGGCAAAGAAAGCCGCGGATATTATGCCGGAACTCTTACTTCCGCTGTTTAATACCCGTCTCCAAGAAGGCCAATTCCGCTCCAGCTGGAGGAACAGCCAACCTAAAACTAATCCTGAAAAATCCAAACAAACCCCAGGATAAACCGAGGTCATATATACCCATAGCCCTGTTATCAACACTCAGCAAACTTTATGAAAGGTTATTGCACAAAAGGATTAGCTACTGCTACAATGAAGCAAACCTAAACTCGTCCAAGCAACACGGCTTTAGGCCGGGATCGTCAACCATCGACGCCATACAGAACCTCCTTGCTAAAGCTAAGCAATGCACCGGCGCAGGCCTTCGCAGACAACCTCATGCTGACGATCCAGGCAGTCTCGAAATCAGAACTCGAAGTACAAGCAAAACAAACCCTTGAAATCCAACAAGGCTGGTCAAATCTCCATGCTTTAAAAATCTCACCCGAAAAAACGGATTCATTGCTACTGAAACGAAGGCTAAACCTCAAACGACTGCCGCAAATCAAACTAGCAGGACAAACAGTCAGACTACATCAAATATCTGGGCATAATCATCGACCAGAACTTATCCTTCAAACCGCATCTAATCTACCAGAAAGCAAAAATCGCGGAAATATACAGCACTTGTCGCCAGACATGCAGCGATTGGGGTTTAAACAGGAATACTCTGTCCTTGTACCATAAGGCTATCTTCATCCCAACCATAACATACGGATTCCCCGTATGGTATACAAAAGCGAGAACAACGGTGAATAGATTATTGGAACCGATATAATGCAATATACTGCTGACAATAACCAGAGCGTGCACGGTGAGCACAAGTGCCCTGTAGGTCCTGGCGGGGGCATTACCACTGGATCTGGAGGTAACCAACTGGGCGCTAATGTATCTGCTAGCAAAAGGAATCCCAACTATCTATAATGGTCTGACCATCGAGGTCACAAATAACCGACGAAGTGAGAAGCAAAGAATAGTGGACCACCTAACACAAATATGGCAGAGAAGATGGACAGATACGGAGAAAGGAGCGATTACAAACAAATTCATACCGCAAGTTACCAAGGAAGAATGTGGGCGTTAAGACCACATTCTTCCTTAAGGGCCACGGGCCCTTCAGGGCGAAACTGAGCACCCTGGGTGTTCAGTTTTCCATCCCCCCGCCACCCCCTTTTCCTCCCTCTAGTGGGACATGAGCATGCCCCACTGACAAAACCGGGGTCGCCTTCCCTATTGGCCCCATACTTCTATCCTTCTTCCCTCCAGTTTCCCTGCCCCCACTCTACCTGTATACAAGCGACAGCCCCACATGTTGAAACTTAAATACTTCTAAAATATGTAACGCCCAATTTTCGGCTTTTCAAACCCTAGCGCAAACCCCACGCAATCTTACGAAGAATATACGTATGTATGTACATGTATATTTTATATATGTATGTATATGTACAATTTTTTTTTTTTTTTTTTTTTTTTAAGGTCCTAGCCACCTTAGGAAATCTCAGGAAATTAGGTGGCAGGACCTGCCAGAGTATATATAAGCTACTGGGTTCCTGGTCTTCCTCAAGGGGGCGTAGGTGGGGCAACGTTGGGCCCCAACAGGGGTCAACTGGTTAAACGACCAGAAGAACAACGGTACACCACTAAATGATCCAAGACCCCACACACTTTTAAATCTCTGGCATTTACAGTGTACTGCAACACATCACAACGTAAACAACGCAGAGATGGGTGAAACCCCTGGTTCCGCTTGACCCTAAATACACTTACACATGGAAGAGACACGGTCCTAGCCACTGAATTCTCAGGAAATTAGGTAGCAGGACCTGCCAGAGTACTGTACTACATAAAAATACTGGTGTACCTGACTTGCCTCCACGGGGCTAAGTGTGGGCAACGGTGGTCTTCCTATTAGGGGCCCAACGGCTAAAAGGTCAGAAGAACAACGGTACATGAAATGACATTACCTAAAATATCCATACATTTTTAAACCTCTAGCCTTTACAGCGGATTGTAACACACGACAATGTATACTACGCAGAGATGGGGGAAACCCCTTGTGCCGTTAGACACTAAACACACTTTACACTTACATGGAACAGACATCAATTCACAAAATGGACAGAACCACGGACGGGACCACATCTGAAGAGGGACACACACACACACACTGGATTGACACTACATGCTACTGAACTGAAAAATACCTAAGTGCTACAAGGAAGTGACCACCATATTGGACGGGACTCTGCCCAAGTTTGACCACCACACCATACTGGACCGTGGCAGACCGAACCATGACTGAATCTGTAGCCCCGCTGCCGCTCTGCCTGTTGGCGATATGAGCCGGGAGCCTTTTTCTGGCCCACTTTCTCTACCTTACCCTGGCGGGGAGGGAGGGGGAGGCGGTTTTACTGCCTCCGCCTCTAGAGCAAAAATCAAATAGCATCTTCGATGACCTTAACTCATTGTGCAATGTGCACAAACTAGTTAATAATCAAAGCATCAAACTAGAAAGAACATACAAATATCTTGGAGTAATGTTCGATCATAAACTCTCTTTCATTCAACATGTAAAGTATATTTTAAACAAGATTAAGGCTTTAACAGGGAAAATACTTAAAATTAGTAAAAACGTTTGGAGTATAAAATCAAGTACATTAAAGCTGTACTATAAAAGTTTATTTTTGCCTATCATATGCTATGCGGTAGGTGCATGGGGCTTTAGGGTGGTTAATAGCATGGTGAATATATATTATCCAATTTCAGCGTTTTTTCCTTCTTGCCACTCCAGAGCGTGTAGAACTGTTTCTACTGTTGCTGTGCAGGTTCTGAATGGCTTGATTGATTGATTTTTATTTTATGGCGCAAAAACGTTCGTGGTTATACTGCGCCAGGAAAAATTCTGAATGGCCGAATACCTATTTACTATGAAATAATACTGCAGTATCTATTATATCACCGAAAAAGGGATCCCCCAGCTAATATTGGTAACTATACATTGAACATGGATTTATCTGAAAAGGAGGATGTTGCTAAATTAAGATCTGAGTTTATGAGAAATGGGGCAATTGGAATGGAATGCTGCTGGTTTGAGCAGGGTTACATATACAGTAGTTTTATGCCTAATGTCTTTGAATACACTAAGCAGTTAAAATGGTTTTGTCCCGGCTTAAACGTCACATTTATGATTACAGGTCATGGAAGTATAAAACTGCAAATTAAATACACTTGGATTGTCCGCATCGCCTCTCTGCCCTTGTGGAGCTGTTGGGACGGTCGATCAATTAATCCTAGAATGTAACCACTATTTAGATGTTAGAAATCAGCTTCAGATTTTGACAAATGTATAGTCCCGCTAATTTTCCACGGTTGGTGGAAACAAGGGAGAATTTCTTTTATTTCTCTGCTTTTGCTGATAGTGTGTTCAGGAGACGAAAATGCATTGTAAATGTTAATCCTTAATGAGGTGTTACACCAAAGAATTAGGGTTTTCTTGGTTCTGAGTTTCACTGAGTCATTTATTGTAAGCTGTTCGTAAGAACTGCTGTTGAAAATTAAATCTTGTGTTTATGAGAAGTTAATGGCTATGGTCTTGCAGGAAAATAAGTCATGTTAAAAAATATACATTATATGTATCAAATTTTAATGACAAGACCAAAGGTATTAGGAACTTTCAGGAAACTTCGTTCTAGAAAATAGCGTCGAAAACACTAATGTTTTCTTGATGTTAACATTTATTCGGAATATTTTTCTTTTGGAGACATACGGCTGTTAATGTTACTTCCTGTCTAAAGTCAGGGCGCAGGGGATCAGGTGTCCCTTGGCTGCGAAGTTGGCAGGTGAAACACAACACCAGTCTGTGCGGATAGCATGGTGGTATCGTCCCCACACCGGGTGGAAAAGGCCCGGTTTAAATCTCGTCGATGACGCGAAGAACTTTAACGCGAATCTTGCATATTTTCACTCCGTGGCTGAGTTAGTCGGTAGGTCGGTAGTTAGTCGGTCTCAGACGTAGATAGCAAGGTCCCCCCCCCCCCCAGGAACTGGGGTTTTTTCGTCCAGCAAAACAGGCAAATCGACCAGAACACACGCAATTTACAATTTACAGACACAAATACGGGTTAATGCAGTGGTTTTCGACCTTTTTTTTTAATAACGGCACCCCTACTCAATTTTCTGCCTGTTAGATCCGATTCGCTCTCTGTATATATACAGAGTGTATTTAAATCGGTGTCAAATATTCTAGGGGCGTATTCCCATCGACAAAACATTAAAAAAAGTTCTTATAAACATGTGTCTAGAAACGCTTAGTTTCTGAAGTAGGAGGAATTTTATTGTTTAACAATATCAAACAATTAATAAGTAATCCAACAGAACAAATAATGAAGTAATGCAATTAAACAAGACAAAGTTTAACAGAAACAAACAAAAACAAAGTAAACACAAGACAGAACGTTTTGTTACAAAAATTGTTCAAAATGGTTTCCTCCGGCTTCGATGTATCCTTTGAGCCTGCACTCCATGCTTTGTCGTACCCTGTTGAATACACCTGGAATGTTACGTATTTGCTCACATTCATTTACGATACGCTCTCTTAAAACGTCAACATCAGGCACAGAAGTTGCGTAAACAATGGACTTTAAATATCCCCAGAGATACAAATCCATTGGGTTCAAATCTGTCGATCGAGCAGGGCATTCAATGGATCCCCCGCGACCAATCAATCTTTGAGGAAAATGGTCATCCAAATGCTGACGAACTCTCCGACTAAAGTGAGCCGGGGCACCATCGTGCATGAACCACATTTGTCGGACGACGTCCAGAGGTACATCGTCCATTAAATGGTTCAATTCATTTTCAAGAAACTGCAGATAAATGTCTCCTGTCAGACGCGGAGGTAAAAAATAGGGGCCTATCAAATGATCATGCACGATTCCAGCCCAAACATCTAGACTGAATTGATGCTGATGTTTGTCCTGTCGCGCTGCATGAGGGCTGTCATCTCTTCAGGTGTAGTTGTTATGGTAGTTTAAGACCCTATCACGTGTAAAACCAGCCTCATCAGTGAACAAGATAAATGCCAAGAAATTCAGAACCACAGCACACTTTTGTTGAATGCGTTGGCACAATGTTCTTCGTGGCAGAAAGTCTGCCTCAGTAAGTCTTTGCACCCGTTGAAGGTGATAGGGGTACAGAAGGTTTTCATGGAGAATATTCTAAATAGTCGTATGACTAACTCCTTCCCTTACTGCAATTCTTCTTGTAGTATCTGATGGATTTTCGTCCACATTACGAAGTACTCGTTCCTCAAGGTCAGCATTTCGTACCTCTCTTGGTCTTCCAGTGTCAAAAGATCTTCTCTCAAATGAGATCTTCTCGCAAACGTTGGTGGATTCATGTGAATGTTTTGGACAAGGTAAACGCCTGTCGGGGCACCTTTCTGAATAAAGTTCACGCGCTCTTAATGCATTCCCATCTGCTAGACCATCATAAGTGTACTGCATCTCTGCTATTTCACTCACCGAATACATTTTCTTTACGATTTCTTTAATCCGAAGTAATCTGCAGTATCTTCCACAACCAACTAACGTTTGTAAACAACAAAGCAAAAGCCAATCAGCAAAACACACTACTACCCGTTGGATATATCTTTTCTGATGACCGGTGGAGTCTCTACTAGTATCATGTTTACATGACTTGATAGAGGCGTGCGGGGAAGAAACTAGGCGTTTTTAGACCCGTGTTTATATGAAATTATTTTAATGCTTGGTCGATGGGAATACGCCCCTAGAATATCAGACACCAATTTAAATACACCTTGTGTATGTATATATCTGATATTTAAAAAATATGTTATATGATAATTATTACAATAATATAACTATAAACAAAATTACGATTCATAATACAAATTATATATATATATTAATTTTATTCTTTATATAGAGGTACTAAATAAACATCAATTATAGATCACCACAAAATTAAAAAGATACCGTACACCTTTTTAAAATGAAATAAATATATAAATTTAAAAAATATATATTTAAACCCAAATTACATAGCACCCCGGTTGAAAACCACTGCTCTAAAGCATAGCTTTCCATTAGTCTATGGCCCAAGAACGGCAGGCCTTACCCCAAGTTAGACAGCGTCTGGCATTAGCCCGCGCGATCAGTGGCTTATGGACGTTGTTGTTGTTGTTATTTGATTTTTAGGAGCATTAGCAACTAAGGCCATATTGCTCCGGGATATGCGGTGGTCATTCCCTGACCTTTCCGCATCCTCCGTATTTGGTGGTGACGGGCTCGAACCCCGGTCTAATCAAGAAGCGTATGCTACGCACTGCTGCTCCTGCCCACCTGGCTAAGGAGGCGCCGGCTTATGGACGACCGTGGCAACCCCTATAAATGCAATGTACTACTGGTGCTGACATGTGTCCCAATACTGTTCCCCACATTCTGGCCTCTTCTTCTTCTTCTCTTACTCCCCCATATGCTCTTTTCAAACAAAAAACTTCTTTTTTTTTTTTATATCCTTCTTTTTTTTCTCTCTCTTTTCTTCTTTTTTTTATTTTTATTAATTTTATGGCCTCTGTCAGGAAGCTCAGGCAACCCTGGCAGAGGCCAGCCAGAGTATAATGGGCAGCCTGGCTCACCTCCCAGTGGTTGTGGCGGGCAACGTAGCATACCACTAGGGGCCCCGCGGCCAAGCAGCAAGAGACACAACAACAGAACAAAGCACAATACTACATAAAACAGGCATCGCAGTTTTTGTGACTGTGCAGTAGTTCTACATTTCATCACAGAGTACATATAGCGCAGATGTGGGAAACCACCGGTGGCGCCTGAACTTAAACACTATGCGAATCATCTCACTGGGGGTGCGTGTGCGCTGAGACAACGTCGACCTATTTTTGGAGCGGACGATACTTTGCGGGACTCTCAGCTTCGTTCGTTTCGTGACGGTTTCAGCACCAGTCCGTTTCCATTTGCAGATGACATGAATCGCCGATTGGATCTTTAGTGTTGTTGAAATGACGCGTACAGACTGATTGCATTTGTGGCACCCTGTTATCATTCCGCGCTGAAAATGTGTTAACTCCGTCGATTGAGGCATCTTGCATTTTATTATATCCTAAAAGGCCTACGAGCATATTTATAGTTGTGTCGGAACGTTCATGCTACTAACGATAAAACTATTTGTTGCTTGCAACCTGTCAGCCTACTAGGCAATCTCTATACCATCATCTTCTGAAGGATTTTTAAACTACAACATACTACTTCCGTTTATTTTCAAACTGATCGATCATGACCGCAACAGCACCAGTCCGGGAACTTTATCACATCTCTTATATAGAGAGAAAAAGAGACAGATAAAAGAGTATAGACAAGCGAAGTAAATACTGTATTATACAAATATAATCAAACTCAATGCTTAACTTTAGAGTTCGTAAAACTATCGAGTTTTATTAAGTGTTCTATAAAGTTATAATCTTAGTAATTAATTTACAACTAGATTTACTTTTCATTTCTATTAATTACAGAAAAAGAAAAAAAAATTAGATTTTTCCCAAAAATTTAATAAATTTAAGGGAAAAATCAAACACACCTGAGATGTATTGCACTGCGCATATAAACTAACGTGTTTTTATTATATTACAACTACATTACTTTTCATATGTGGAATATTATATAACAGCAGCAGCTACACAGTTTGTTGAACGTTACCGATAAACAAACTTTGATAAATTGCAAAGTTAAGCCCTGAATATCCATTTCGTTTCATTTATCCCCCACGATAATGAATTATTATTGCGCACCCCCCCTCCCAAATGCTGTTTTGAACCCTATTTTTTTTAAATAATTATTCTGAATGTTAATTGTTTTGTCACTATTTGCAAGAGGATAAGCAATACATAGATATCTTTATTACAGATAGTTGTTCGACACAGCCAAATGGCACAAGCAACTGCCGTGTTTGTTTGTTTTTGGTTTCAAATAAAATAATGTAGTTTACTTCGTTTCAGAAGTACACCGATGACGTTTTTAGACCAAATCAAGGAAGGGAGCAACTTTCCCATTGAGAAAAAAATCAGTTGATTAAGCAAAATTTAAATTTAGAAATCGTAAAATATAAACTTAATCCATCTTAAACACCAAATTCAAAAATTTCAGCCCAAATAAGACGAAAAAGGCCAAACAACAAATACTGTAGTCTAAAACTAAAAATAAGCGAGTAGACCCCGGTACTTGTTAATTGAAATATCCTGTATATAAAAGTTGAGATGATTAAAAAGAGTTCCAGGACTAACTTTGTACCTTGAAATTGCGGAGTTGTGGTGAGTTGCAACATTCAGCAACCCATCTAGACGTAGTAACATAGGAATTAGCACACGTTGCATAGAAGCTGTTTATGTGTCGTCGCATTTTAAAATGAGTGAATTTACTGGCAGCGAATTTGAATTAAATTTTGCGTGAAGTTACGTAAAAGTACAAGAGACTTCCACGAAAGGATAAAAACAGGTTCCCAGAAGTTGCTACGTGTTTGGAAGACTTTTCATTGGTTCGCAAAGTTTACAGAGGGTCGCTTATCCATCGATGATGATCCTCGCTCTGGTCTGGCTTCACCTTTTATAAACCAATGACTCAGTCGTTCGCATTCATGAGCTGATCAGAAAAAATCGAAGTTTAACTATCCCTGAAGTTGCTAGTGAAATCGGTATTTCTTATGTGATATGTCAGTTTGAACACAAGAGTTAGGAATGCGACGTGTGTCAGCCACGTTTGTACCTCGCATCGTCATTGATGACCACAGAATGCTGCGAGTTCTCGCATAACGGATCTCTACCAATGTGCTGCTGCTAACTCACACTTTTTTTCCTTCCACCTTTACTGATGAGGAATCATGAGTGCATGGCCATGACTTGGAAACAAAGGCCCAGTCCTCTCAGCGAAACACTCTGTCTTCTCCAAGGCCGGAAAAAGCAAGACAATCTCGATCAAATGTGAAGATCTTATTTATCGTGTTGTTATTTTTTGACTTGCAGATTACTGCTCATTATGAATTTGCCCTTCATGGTCAAATAATGAACGAACAAGGAATACTACAAACCATTGCTATAGCGATTACATGATACTGTTCGAAGAAAACGGCTGGAAAAGTGTGCTTCAGGGAATTTGGACTTTCAACATGACAATCCATGTTTGTCAGATATGAAGTTCTCTGAGCAGTGCAGACATGCAGCCAGGGCAGCTCATGGGGTTTTGTTAATGATATACAGGAACTTTGCTAGTAGGGGTAAGGAGGTGATTATCCCATTGTCCAAGGCAATTATTAGACCACATCTTGAGTACTGCATACAGGTCTGGAGGCCTTATTTTAGGAAGTATGTAGAGCTGCTGGAATGAATGCAGAGAAGAGCAACGAGATTGGTGAGAGTAACAAAGGGATGCATCTTAAACACCAAATTCAAAAATTTCAGCCCAAATAAGACGAAAAAGCCCAAACAACAAATACTGTAGTCTAAAACTAAAAATAAGCGAGTAGACCCCGGTACTTGTTAATTGAAATATCCTGTATATAAAAGTTGAGATGATTAAAAAGAGTTCCAGGACTAACTTTGTACCTTGAAATTGCGGAGTTGTGGTGAGTTGCAACATTCAGCAACCCATCTAGACGTAGTAACATAGGAATTAGCACACGTTGCATAGAAGCTGTTTATGTGTCGTCGCATTTTAAAATGAGTGAATTTACTGGCAGCGAATTTGAATTAAATTTTGCGTGAAGTTACGTAAAAGTACAAGAGACTTCCACGAAAGGATAAAAACAGGTTCCCAGAAGTTGCTACGTGTTTGGAAGACTTTTCATTGGTTCGCAAAGTTTACAGAGGGTCGCTTATCCATCGATGATGATCCTCGCTATGGTCTGGCTTCACCTTTTATAAACCAATGACTCAGTCGTTCGCATTCATGAGCTGATCAGAAAAAATCGAAGTTTAACTATCCCTGAAGTTGCTAGTGAAATCGGTATTTCTTATGTGATATGTCAGTTTGAACACAAGAGTTAGGAATGCGACGTGTGTCAGCCACGTTTGTACCTCGCATCGTCATTGATGACCACAGAATGCTGCGAGTTCTCGCATAACGGATCTCTACCAATGTGCTGCTGCTAACTCACACTTTTTTTCCTTCCACCTTTACTGATGAGGAATCATGAGTGCATGGCCATGACTTGGAAACAAAGGCCCAGTCCTCTCAGCGAAACACTCTGTCTTCTCCAAGGCCGGAAAAAGCAAGACAATCTCGATCAAATGTGAAGATCTTATTTATCGTGTTGTTATTTTTTGACTTGCAGATTACTGCTCATTATGAATTTGCCCTTCATGGTCAAATAATGAACGAACAAGGAATACTACAAACCATTGCTATAGCGATTACATGATACTGTTCGAAGAAAACGGCTGGAAAAGTGTGCTTCAGGGAATTTGGACTTTCAACATGACAATCCATGTTTGTCAGATATGAAGTTCTCTGAGCAGTGCAGACATGCAGCCAGGGCAGCTCATGGGGTTTTGTTAATGATATACAGGAACTTTGCTAGTAGGGGTAAGGAGGTGATTATCCCATTGTCCAAGGCAATTATTAGACCACATCTTGAGTACTGCATACAGGTCTGGAGGCCTTATTTTAGGAAGTATGTAGAGCTGCTGGAATGAATGCAGAGAAGAGCAACGAGATTGGTGAGAGTAACAAAGGGATGCTTTTATCAAGAAAGGCTTCAGTTCTGCAAATTGCGGCGTCTGTAGACTAGACATTTGCGAGGTGATCTGATTGTGAGGTGTGTAAGGCTTTGAATAGATTGAGCAAGCTCGGTGCTGATGGGATTCTTCCTCTCGCTCAGACTACGCACATGAAGAGGCATAAATTGAAACTGAGGAAGGATGATTGCAGGATATAGATGTGTGGAAGTTTACCTTCAGCAAGTGGGTAGTTGTTTGTTGGAATAAACTTCCATCTGTTCTTGTTGTGGAAGCGGATAGTTTGAATAATTTCAAGGAAGAACTGGACAACCTATTGGATAAGATGGAAAATGATGTGGGAAGGGGTTTTTTTTGTTGATACTGTATAAGCTTATTTTCTGGTATCATTTGTCACTATTAATGCTAACCCCTGCATACTCGTGTTATTGTTATTTGTTATTTTTTTGGTTTTTAGGAGCATTAGCAACTAAGGCCATATTGCTCCGTGAATATGCGGTGGTCATTCCTGACCTTTCCGCATACTCCGTTTTTGGTGGTGACGGGCTCGAACCCCGGTCTAATCAAGAAGCGTGTGCTACGCACTGCTGCTCCTTCCCACCTGGCTGTATACTCGTGGATTTTCATTTAAGAGATTCGTGTGAAGCAGCCCATCACTGTGGTCACCTATGCTCATCCGTCTACTATACACTCCAGATTTAGCTTCCCGTTTTTTTTTTTTTTTTTTTTTGTGTTTCCAAACCTTATTGTTCCTTGACAGTTCACAAATTTTCATTGAATGAGTACATTATTAAAATTTCCAAAATAACTCTCTCAGGAATTCTTCCAGAAGTTGCAGCAACGTTGGAATCGGTGCAAAATTGCCAAGAAGACTACTTCGAAAGGAGGTCCATCCGAATAGTCAGTAAGTTTCATCGTTGTCCAATAATAGTTCTGCTTTACCGAAATTTTTCATTACACCGGGTTTAGGCAGGTCATGAGAATCAGTTTTAAAGTAAACTAACAACGGTATATATACACTAGTGTTAAAAGAAAGTGCATCATCTAGGAATTTCACATTTCTAACCGTTTTTCGCAATTACATTAATGACTAGCATCACAAATAGAAATATAAACAAAAGATATTATTAATAGTTAAGTAACATTTGACAGGTGCTCTCAAAATATTCCAAAATGAGTATTTTCAACCTTTATATAACAGTTTTGGTAAACACTACAGTTATGGCTGAAATGTTATCAGAAGCTCAGTTTGCTTCAGTTTATCATTTTAAATGGAAAAAAATATGAAAAGTTCACCAGGTGCAAACTAATATTTAGTTGAACCGCTTCTGGCACTGATGACAGCAGCACACCGTCGAGGCATTGACAAGATCAATTTCTGAAGATAATCAACTGACAGTTCGTGGTTCCAAAGCAAATTGTGGCTTCCCGAAGTTCACGAAGGGTCTTTGGTTCCTTTCAAGGCAACTGCAGGTTCCACACGATGCCAACAGTTCTCTATAGGATTCAGGTCCGAGCTGTTTCCTGGGCAGCTAAGAGCTGTAATGGACCGTTCTTCCAACCATTTTTTCACCTGTAACAAATATAAACACATTACTGTCGAACCTATAATGCAGAAATGAAGCTAAAGTAACTACAGAAGTGCCTACTTACACTTTTCGCCCGATGACAAGGAGCAGAGTCGTCCTGAAAGATGGAGTTACTTGGCAGGTTGAAATAGTCTCTAATGGTTGGCAGCAATTTTCCTTCCAATATAGCCAGATATCCATTGGCATTTACGGAACCTGTTATAAACTGCAGGCGACCTACTCTGCATGACGAAATGCACCCCCATATCATTTGGCTGGTAGGGAATTTCACTGTAGACACCATACAGTCTGGATGGTATTCTTCACCACGTCTACGGCGAATCGTTTGTCTCCCATCAGAGCCATGCAGGTTGAATTTCTTCTCATCCGAGAAAATAACTGACTTCCACTGCTCGGGGATCCATTTGATATGCTCTTTTTCATAACTACAACCATAAACACCATTGAAACTAGGATTCTGGACTTTGTTAGATTTGCCATCAGAAATGTTGACTGGGAAGCTTTCGAAAGATCTATTGTCTCAGATTTCCCTCTCACGGATCCAACCCAATACAATGTCCGCACTGCTGACGAATTAGTTTCCACCCTGCAGGAAGCTGTCCTGAAGGCCCCTTATAAATCTGCCAAGAATAAAATCTTCCGTCCCACTGTATGCCCTTGGTGGACTCAGGAACTCACGTTGCTTAGACGGTCCGTCCACCGAGCTCGCCGATTTTACCAGAGACACCGTGACTGGCCAGCGCCAGATGTAGCACGACTATACAGCGACTACATCGCTAAGAAAAATGAATACGCAAAGGCTGTTGCAGCTAGGAAGAAGGCAACATGGTCTAACTTTGTCAGAGAATCTGGCACGACGAATCCGTGGGGGCTAGTCTACAAGATCATGCGGGACAAAACCTACAATCAGGACATCTTCAGCACAGTGATTGCAGACTCCCGGGAGACTTCCAACTGGCAGGACTCAGCCAATCACATCCTTGATAAGCTATTTCCACCAGACGACACTGCTCAGGACTTGTCTCAGCATACTGCTATTCGTACTGCACACAACAGTTATGAATCAGATGAAACCACAGAACCTTTCACCTTGGAAGAATTATCAGCAGTTCCCCAAAATATTAACATCCAAAAATGTCCAGGATTAGATCTCATTGAATACAGTTTCATCCTCCGTCTACACAAGCTTTGGCCAGAGTATACTCTTACTGAATGCTTTCAGGAGGGTTGTTTTCCTGTGGACTGGAAGATCTCGCTACTGAGACTAATTAAGAAGCAGCACAAAAACCCTACTGACCCGCGCTCTCACCGTCCAATTGCGCTACTTGCAAACTTTGGCAAAATACTGGCTTATGGCGCTCAGGACCACAGCTCTCTTTCAAGCACAGAATCTCCTCTCCCCCTGCCAGCATGGTTTCACTCCAGGACGATCCTGTGAGGAGGCTCTCTTCGATCTAGTTCTGAACATAGAAAACTCTGAAGCAAAATTTGAACTTGCCATCTTCATTGACTTCGAGAGCGCGTTTGACACTGTCTGGTGGAGTAGTGCTCTGGCACGCCTCCGGACAGCCTCCTGTTCCAGCCATCTCTATAAACTTTTTCAAAGCTACTTTTCGGATAGAACAGTAATTCTAAAGTCAAAATACCATCATGTCTCCAGGCCAATCACCCGGGGGTGCCCTCAGGGATCAGTCCTGGGACCTCTCGTGTGGAACACCATCCTACAAGACTGGGTTTCCCGCTCCTTTGTCAATACCAAGATTGTTGCTTTTGCGGACGATCTCACGATAGTGGTGTCCGGCCGCTCTCGCAAAGCCATAGAAGACAATGCTAATCGGGTCCTTGACGACCTCTCTTCCTGGGTTGCACTAAATAAACTACGGATAAATCCAAGAAAAACTAAAATGATGCTCTTTAAAAATAACCTGGACCTCAGGCAGCCTCCGCAAGTTAAAGTCTCTGGAGTCCAACTTCCCATTGTCACACAGACCACTGTGCTAGGGGTGGTTCTGGATCATAAATTAAGCTTTCACCCCCATCTCATCCATCTCAGCTCCAAGGTGAAAAAATTTTCAGGCTCAATCATCAGAATCACCAGGAACGAATGGAGCCTGTCCAAGCGGTCGCTTCAGCTGTACTATAAAGCCGCCTTCCTTCCGATCGTGACGTATGCTGCAGGTGCTTGGTTCCACCGCGCTAGATTGGTAAATATGATAGGCAAATTAGACTATATACAACGGACAATGCTTCTGGCTACCCATAGGGTATGCAGGACAGTATCCACTGCTGCTATCCAGGTCTCAGCTGGGACCCTTCCACTGGACCTGTATGTAACCTTCCGTGGCCTGACCTTTAGAATCAACAAGAAAATTCCAACCAAGATCTTGGACATTGAGCTAAACCTGAACACTGACCCTAAGGCAGAGAAAACACGCTGTTATAATGAGATGATAAATAGCTGGCAGACAAGGTGGGACACTTCCACCAAGGGAGCAGTTACAAGGAGATTCCTGCCGGATATGACTTTCCTCTCCTCTAAGTCAGCACAGAAGTGGCTCTCTCTAACTCTTGAGATATCATTCCTAGTCACTGGGCATGGCTCATTGAACGAGAAGCTCTTCCAACTAGGCCTAATACCCATAGACGTTTGCTACTGCGAGGTCAGGAAGAATTGGATCCACCTTCTCTTCGAGTGCGCTCTCTACGAGGACCTGAGGCAAGACCTAGCAAATACCATCCCTCTCACTGAAAACCAACTGGACATTCTGTTACAGACACCACAGAACCTTGCTGCCTTCCAGAACTTCTCGACGCAAGTATTCACGCGCAGGAAAGCCTCCTACAGAATAACGCAGGCTACGAATGGGGATCCCCAGACAGCAGCTTAAAAATGTTATTTTACTAATCTAAAATTTTAATTATCTATATTTGTTTTTTTATTAATTATTTTATTTATTATTAATTTTTTTCTCATTCTCTTCGCGCTCCGCACTAGCGTACTTTTTCCCTCTCATTCCTCCCCTACTCTCCACAAGTGTAGCTTCTCTCTCTCTCTCTCTCTCTCTCTCTCTCTCTCTCTCTCTCTTCCTTTCTTTCTTTTTTTTTTTTTTTTAATCACACCACGGGATTTTTTTTCCCTCTCTTCTTCTGGAATGGGCCCCCAGAGGAACCTGGCCCACCTTTTGACAACATCAGGTAAGTCAGAGTCTCTTTTGAGACGGTACGTGTTTTACTGGGACTGGCCCACCTTCCCGTGGTGTGGACGAGTACCCAGAATCATCTGTACAGGTGACTGATGCTTCTGGGTAGCCAAGAAGCCAGAACAGAACACACACATAATACACACAAACTTAAGTCGCACACATATCTGGCCTATTTGTAGTGATACTGCCTTCACAGAGATACGAGGCGGAGTTGAACAGACGTTCTAGGAGCAGCCCTTTACAAAAACACATGTCCACATTTGACATGCTCATTACACCAAATTAAATCGGGCCTTTCTCATTTTTTTGTGAGGATGGGCTTCTTTTTAGGACGACGGGTTACAAGTCCATTTTTGAAGAGGCATCTTCTGACTGTTACTGCACTTGCTACCACTCCTGTATGTTCTTCCCATTCTCTTTTCAGCTCAGACGAAGAAGCTTTACAGTTTTTAAGGCATAAGCGCTTCAAAACACGGCCCTGTTTTAGCGTAGAGCCTCGTTTGCGTCCGGTTCCTTTTTCTCTGTCTGTAGAACCAGTATTCTTGAGTTTGGAAAGAAATCTACTCACTGTCGACTGATTACAAGACACTGTATAAGCAATATGACGGGAAGAACATCCTTCCTCACGTAAAGCAACAATAGCACTCTTTCTTCGTGGGATCAACTGCATGTAACTCACCATCCTGACACAAGCAAGAAATGACTTGAACTCTTGCAGAGCGTGCTTATATAGCTGAAAGTAACAGCTGATGCAATATTACGTCATCATCTACGCGTGTCAATTTTGTCTGATGCAATCTGTAAGAAATATTGCCATATACGTATTTTATTCGGACGACAATTATAATTTTAAGGAGTGATGCACTTTCTTTGAACACCAGTGTATGTATCAAATTAAACATTTAGCCGATTACGGCTAATCATCCACACCATCTTTACGATTGTAGTGAAATAACGGTGTTTTATAATCCACTCCAATAAGTTATTCAGTAATATTTGTATTTTTCACAAGTTTTATGTGTTCCATTAGGTTAGTGAACAGATTTTGATTTTTTTTTTTTTTTTTTTTTCGCATGGTGTAAATTTTTGTTTACTTGTGCGAGTTTTTGTATCGATCCAGCCTTCACTTGGATGAAAAGTAAACGAAATAAAATAAAATAAAAATAGTCCTGTTTTATTATGTGACTGTGGAATTGCATAAGTGGCTGGGGAAGAATTTTTTACAAGAAACCCGTAGATAGGTTGGTTACTCTTCTGTGCGCTTCTTCGTTAATTCTACGCTAGGGTATTTTCGGGATGTTCTCAAGTATAGGAATGCGAAGTGTCATTTCCAGAATCGATGTGCAGAGTACTTCAATGCGCAATCTATTGCAAACCAATTTAGTATAGTGGCATATCTAAGCATCTGACGCGGTGGTGGGGTGGAAAGATTTACAGTCATACTTTCTGCAAGAGAGCATTTATAAAAACCTGATTAACTTTATAGCATTATATTAAAAAAACTGTAGTTGGATTTTTGAGGGGCAACTTTAAACATTTGTATTAAATATATATCACGGCGTTTGATTAGTAGGAGCTGACAACGGCTTGGAGGAGAAGTTAGTTAATGTACCCAGTGTTTTACATTTCAGGTGCATTTCATTTTTATTTTTTAATTAATTTTTTATTTTTCTGTGATTACTAAAAGAGAGAAGGAAATAAATAATTATCTTGTTACCAATTAATTACCAATTTTAACTGACGTTTTTAGGAGGTGATCATTTAATTTGAGGACTGGTGCAAAGTCTTATCTGGTGCAATTAAGAAATTGTCATGATCTGAATCTTCTGTGGATTTCTTCTCGAATTACTCTCCCTTGAACTTTACACACTTTCACCACCGTCGTACCCAAGCATTAAATGCTTCTTGCAAGCCATTTTTCGAAAGACTGCGAAGTGCTTCCGTTGTGGCTCTGCGAGCATCGTTGTGTCAGACGCGAAACGTTTGCTCTTTCGGAGCTTTCTTCAGATCGGAAACAGGAAGAAATCACACGGGGTCAAGTTCGGAGAATAGGTGGAATGTGGCAGAACCTCGGTACTTATGGCAGTGATCACTGCCTGCACAATATTAGCCGTGCGGTGTCTAACATTGTCTTGAGGAGAAACCACTTAACACGAGAAAGTTCGGTCATAACCATATATGATAGTTCTACAAGACACTCATTACCACGCGCTTCAGTCACCTCTTTAACTGTTTCAGATGCATTTAACACAATAACGTCTGACACAATAACGAATCACTTATCGCTGTTCCATCTTATTCCAAGTGTAACTAAACACAAAGATCTCGGTGTAACCTTCGACCCAAACCTTAGGTTCAACTGTCACATCGAATGTGTTCTACGCACGATCTGCCGAATGCGCTGGATTACCCGTCAACATCTTCATAACACAGACGCAAGAACTACAATCAGTTATCTGCAAACCGTTGTGTACCCTATCTTTCTGTATGCCTCTGAAATATGGGCCTCCGCGATACCTTCTCTCATGAAGCCCATCCTCGCTAGCGAATACTAGATACTGAAGTGGGCAACCCGCAAACATAGACTCCCCTCCCCAACAGAGGACCACCAGCATGGCCGACCCTTCATATCCCAAGGCTGCCTCAAATAATCCGCATGAGGAGAACTGTGACCAGTATCAAAATGCTGGTTGGCAAGATCAACTCCCCTGACTTCTGGGATATATGTCAGTGGCATGTTCCACCTTCCCTAAGAGCCACCCCTCTTCTTCCGCTACAGTGGAACAGGCTGAAGATCAGTGACAGATTTCTACCCAGCCAAGTACTTCCTACAATACAAGCCATGCTAATGATCGGAGTAGACCTCCAGAAATTCGCTTCGGATCGCAATTACAGGCGTTCGTTGGCCGAACTTGTTCCGCTTTTGTTTGGCCCCTGATGTCGACTCATACCGATATCTCCACCTGCTATCTGCTATGAGGCAAAGAACGACACGTCTCAGGTACACCGACGAACTGTTTCACAAGAAAATGCGAAACTGTATACCGAACAACTTAATGCACGCCTGTGATATATTCTGACTTTTAAGCATATATGTGTTTTGTATATATAAACGTGTACCTTGGTGTACTGTCTGCCTCAGAACTATGTATATACTCATATCTATAGCATAGTTAATGCTACTTTTTTAAGTTAATTTCATGTTATGTTATATTTTTGTTATACTGTACATAGTTTTATATTACCCTATAACCTTGTCAAGCCCCTGGCTGTGGCGGACACATTACTGTATCTTTACTGTACAATAAAGATTTCTTCTTCGTCTGTATGTCCGACATGATACTTGCTTCAAAACGATCGTCAGTGATATGTGGCTAAAAAATTCTCTTCGCACAACACTAGCTTGACAGTTACTGGCGTGCGCGCAGTAGCGATCAGGGAGATTGATTGATTGATTTTGGATTTTATTGGCACATTAGCAACTAGGGCTATAATGCGCCAAGACCAGGTATATATAAAAATAAAACCTAATTAATTAGGCCACCATGTCCAGATTTAATAACAAATATTTAAAAAGATAAATCAATAAAAGAAATAACAATAACATATAAATTTTAAATATGATTAAAAACCTTTATTGCTTTCAAAAAGCTAAAAATAGCAGACACATTGTCATTGTCGGATAAAATCTGACTGAGTGTATATGGCTCAGTCAGATGGATAAAAGCGGTAAAACGGATATTGCTAAAATCTGGACAGTCAACTAAAATGTGTCTAATAGATAAAATTGTGCCACAGGACTCACACATAGGTGGGTCATCAGCCCTCAGCAAATATGAATGAGTCAAATGACTATGTCCTATGCGGGTCCGGGCCGATCAGGGAGAGCGCCTCTAGCGGCAGTTATGGAAATTTCGCACGGTAAACGAAATCTTGCACCAGTCGGCGAATTAAATGATCATCCCCTCGTATATTATGTTGTTATTTATTATAACTACTAATTAATAATATATAAAAGTAACTGTTTTCACTACACTGCATATAACTCCCAACGTAATATTCACTCCACGTTTTGAAATGCATTGTTATCAATGCATTTCAAAACGTGGAGTGAATATTACGTTGGGAGTTATATGCAGAACGTTTCAAAACGTGATTAATAAACTGATAATGATAATAATAATAGTGCGTGAAATGCAACCCGTACTTCAGGCTCTGTTATTTAATAAATTAAACAACCGTAGTATACTGCTAACTGATTTCCTAATGCAGTTTACTTATTTTTCCCTAGATTTTAATAAGAATACACGCTCTGGTCAAAAATATTCGAGCCTTTGTATTTAAGACAGTCACAGACAGAATAAATGAAAAAAAAAAAAAAAAAACTGTGATGTGGGGTGATGACTTCGACTGCAGTAATCTAAAGCCAGAATAGGAAAAAATGCGTGATCTAACAGACTGAAAAAGTTCTTGTGGTGGTAGTACGTTTAGCAGGGCCACGACTCGAGAAACGAAAAACATAGCTGGTTCTCAAAACATCCATCTCCAAGGTTTTAAATAATGGAAAGCAAGCAGTTCTTCCTTATCTGAACGGCGTAAATGTAACAGAGACCAATACTGAAAGATCGAAGCAGTCGTAAAGGAGGACTATAAAAAAATATAAAGCATCCAGTGTGCAGCAAATAACATGTGAATTCAGCCAAGCCCATAACTGCATTATTTCATACCATGCGCAGGGAATTAAAGAAATTGGGACTGCCAGTCGCCTATCTATTCGGAAGCCACTTGTTTCAGAGAAAAACAGAAAATTCTACTTGCAGTGGTGTCGAAAACGTCGTGATTTTACAGTGGAACAATGGAAGAAAAACACGTGGTAAGAAGAATCACGATACACTTTGTTTTGCACTGATGCGAAAAAAGAGAAAATGTTAAAAAATTGTAACCTTTTCTATTTTCTGTTTCCCCAACAGCATGGTCTGATGATGGGTATCGGTAAGATATCCGATATGTGACTTTAATCTATAGTAATGTAGGCGAACAGCCTAATAAATTATATATATATATTCAAGTGGTAATAATATAATAACAACTCTAATGCAGTGGTTTTCAACCGGGATGTCGCAACAACATTCAATGTACCACTGCGGTCTACGCGAGACATGGGGGCACTTGATGTACGACTGCCCACTGTAGGAGGATCTCCGCTGCCGATTTATAACCACCACCCAAATAATGCTACAAGACCAGGAATATCTGATACTAACTAATAAAGATACTTATAGTGCCTTCACTCAATATGCGCAAGACCTCTTCACAAGAAGGCGGACTCTCCCGCACCCACCACCGCAACAACCATGAAATGAATAACCTATGACAGCAAACAATACAAACCAACAACTAACTGCCTCAGAAAAAAAAAAAAAAAACATGATAAGAGGATCACACGAACCGGCCCTAACCCACGAAAAGTGCACACCGGATATGTAGACCTCCTCCGGACGGGACACAGCCTCATGAGTTACTTTCTACTCAGCTGAATTCCAACCAGCCATGAGACCGCAGAGCTTTCTGCATATGCCAACCATAATGGCAATCGGTGCCAGCGCTCTTGCTGGACCCATCTTTCTTTCCCCCCCAGTCTTCAGTCTCCTCTCCCTCTGCTCCAGCCTATACCCCACAGGTCAAAATTTAATAGTTCCAAATTAAGTTCGCTCACATTTCGGTCTTTCAACCCATGCAAACTTATTTATTTTTTTTTTAATTTTTTTTTTTTTTTTTTTTTTTTTTCAGGTCCTAGCCACTGAAATCTCAGGAAACTGGGTGGCAGGACCTGCCAGAGTAAACTACAACTACTGGGTACCTGGTCTGCCTCCACGTGGCGAAGTGTGGGCAACGTCGGGCCTCAGCAGGGGTCTGGCGGCTAAATGGCCAGAAGAACAACGGTACACGACATCACACACCTCAAGATCCATATACTTTTAAATCTCTGGCCTTTACAGTGAACTGTATCACACCACAATGTAAACTACCCGGAGATGGGGGGAAACCCCTGGTGCCGTTTGACCTTAAACACACTTTACTTTTACAACATTCAATGGGTGCCACGTAATTTGGGTTTAGGTTACTTAAACTTATTTTTATTTCTTAATTTATGTTTATTTCATTATAAAAAGGTGTACAGAATCTTTTTAATTTTGTGGTGATCTATAATTGCTGTTTACTTAGTACCTCTATATAAAGAATAAAATTATATACTGTATATATATATAATTTGCATTATGAAATGTAATTTTTATAATTATATTATTGTAATAAATATCATATAACATATTTTTAACATATATATATATATATATATATTTGTTTTTTTTTTGTATAGTTTAAGTACAATTAGTAAAATAGGTAAGATGTAGAATAAATATATTTCATATTGGATAAGCTGGTAGCTACTTAACCCTATAATAGCCATAACTGGTCCACGAGGTAAAGGTCCACCTAGTAAAGGATGATCATTAATCAAAGTAAAAATAAAAATAAAACAATTAATAAACATAATAATAATATATATCAAGTCAATTATAGGTCATGGGATAGATTGAAAGGGACTTTTTCAAGGGCTAACCCTTTCAGTATGTCCCCCTATAATTCACCCAGCTATCAGTTTCTGATATCATCTGCCTGTTTAACACGGTCAAAAGGTAATTTATGAGATAAATGGATAAGTGTAATTAAAGTTAGAAAATAATTTAGTTGTTAACAGGCTGGATGACTTTAGCCCGACCGATAGCTAAGACACATAGAAAAACTAGCGTACCGTTAAACCACGAATTAAGCATGTAGGAATTAGCCTTTCCACCGTCTGCTTCTTTTCCATAATATACATTATATATTATCCATTATACTTTGTATTATCCTATTTTGCTTCATTATACTTATGATATACCAGGATCTCTTTCTATAAAGGACGGGAAGTTACGCTCCCGGTAATATCCGACGTCGGGCCTCATTATAGCTTTTCCTTTACTTTTAACTATCATATTCTATTTTTCTTACCTCATGAACTATTAGAGTAATTCGAGGGGGATTGAGGTACTACTGCTATTCTTAAACCTTGAACCCGTTCTCCTTATTTTAGCGTTTGCTCCTTTGGTGCTTATTAATATGATATTAATTGAAGGATATGGTTCTCTTTTATTACTCTTCTTCCTTAATATTTGCTTTTGCTAATTTTTCTATGTGTCTTAGCTATCGGTCGGGCTAAAGTCATCCAGCCTGTTAACAACTAAATTATTTTCTAACTTTAATTATACTTATCCATTTATCTCATAAATTACCTTTTGACCGCGTTAAACAGGCAGATGATATCAGAAACTGATAGCTGGGTTAATTGTAGGGGGACATATTGAAAGGGTTAGCCCTTGAAAAAGTCCCTTTCAATATGTGTCCCATGACCTATAATTGACTTGATATATATTATTATTATGTTTATTAATTGTTTTATTTTTACTTTGACTAATGATCATCCTTTACTAGGTTTGGCCTCGTGGACCAGTTATGGTTATTATAGGGTTAAGTAGCTACCACAGCTTATCCAATATGAAATATATTTATTCTATATCTTACCTATTTTACTAATTGTACTTAAACTATACAAAAAATATATAATAAGACTGATGTAATGTTCTATCTAGATATGTATAGATGGCATTAATCATTTCTTGTTCAGTTTACTTTACATAAGATATTTATTAATTTTGTATATTTTATATATATATATATATATATATATATATATATTGAGTTTTTTTTTTTTTTTTGTAGTTGTTGGCGCATCGGCTTCTGTGGCCATAGTGCACCTCCCAAGGTTTTTGCAGTACTTTGATCCAAGCCCGAGGCGGGATTCGAACCCGCGACCTTTGGGTTGCCAGGCAGGCACTTTACCCACCCGGCTAGCCTGGTCGGCGAGAAAATTGAGTAGGGGTGCCGCAAAATAAAATATTACTTAGGGGTGCCGCAAAATAAAATATTACTTAGGGGTGCCGTTATTAAAAAGAGGTTGAAAACCACTGCTTTAGAGTGATGAATCACGGTACCTATCCTAGTCTTGATGGCTGTGCTGGTGGATGCCCTGAGAAAGCTACCAATAGGATTATACGTATTGACCCGATAATGAAGTTTGGCGAAGGCAGCGTGATGGTTTGGGGGACTGTTTTCCATGGTTTGGCCTGGAATAATGGTTTTGGACAAAACCATATATGCTGTGAGCAATCTGCCACAACATAGATAACGTCCAGAACGTCTGGACGTTATCTATATTGTGGCAGCGTCGAGGAAGGCCAATAACTGTATCAGCAGGTAAGCGCTCAATCCCATGAAGAACTTCTAGGATGAATAAGATCCTTGGGTGCGTGTGAGGAAAGACTGCCAAAAAAATTAAATAAATAAAAATAAAAATAATAATAATTTGAGTTAAACTGGTCACCGCTCTGAAGGCCGAATGGTAGAATATCGCTAGAAGCAGTAATAAAAGCTTTAAAAAAAAAAAAAAAAAAAAAAAAAGGTTTCAGTACACGTTATTAGTTCTAGGTTATAGAACTAATAACGGTTATAGGTTATTTGCAGATATGCAAGTGTCCAGACATTAATAGTAGGGCAGTGCATTTGTCAAACATGTTTATTGAAACAAAATTGCAACATTCTCGGATTTTATTTGAAAATCATGTCCTTATCACAGCTTCACCACAAAATATATCCAACAGAACTGCTTACCAAGAAAAGCGAGGAAAATAGTGTGGATTTGTGGCCCGAGATTTGGTTTCATTTTACCAGCCTGACATTGGCGCTCCAAGAAATGTAAAGAAACCAAGGACTTCAACAGGAAACTTAGCATTACCCTAACGGTTAAGAATTAATTTTCAAGCATCACACACTTTCGTCAAATCAATAAATGCCTTCTGACATTCATTTACTGAAGCATAACTTTCCTTTACAAACTAATTTATCTCTGTGGCATTTAATAGAAGCACGCTGAAGATTGCTACAAGTCGTGCAAATGGGCTTCGAGCTGCCTGTTTGGGCACGTTCCCATCAAAACCACCACCGCCTGTTTATCTTCGATGAAAATACAAATAGTTCTAAGCCTTTATCAAACATATTCTGTAGTGGAGAGCTGTCAAAATGATGTTCTTAAACACTTCAAGTGAACTGTGTATGAGAGAAAGGTTGTCAATTTATATATTGAGAATAATTACACTAGCATAATGCAAATGACGGGCTGTAAACATATGTAAGATACAGAAGCCAGAGTTTATGTACTTTTACATGCGTAAGCGAAAGAACGAAAAGAATAATAGACTATATTCGTCCGATCATATTTTCCCTTTAATGATTATAAAAAGTTCGCTTCAATAACTTTGTTTTTTCTTGTGATTTTTCATTTAATAATGAATAAGATTTTGCAGAGACGTGTATGTACTGTACTTTCAAAAGTACAGTATATGTATACCAGTGCAGCTAGGCCTCGATTAACGCGATATTCAGTTAACGCTATTTGAAAAATTATACCACTTTTCACTTTACACGATGCAAATTTCCAGTTAACGCGATCTTTTTTTTTTTTTTTTTTTATGCGATAGTTGAAAAAGATTTGAATCGCGCGTTAAGCTTACCGCGAGTCGTACGGTCAATAAACAAACGTTTGCCTGCTGCCCGCCTCGGTGTGTTCCATCAACCATCGGAAGAAGACGTGTTTGTCTCCTGCTAATAAAGTCAATGCAGACTTGCATTTAAAAATTCAAATTTTTAAATGAATTTTTAAAAATTCAAATTTTTAGATTTTTTTTTTAATTTAAAAATGTTACCACGAAGGAGATAAAGGTAAAATAATTAGATGAAGAAGAAGAAAATCTTTATTGTACAGTAAAGATACAATAATGTGCCCGCCACAGCCAGGAGGCCAGGGGCTTGACAATGATATAGGGTAATATAAAAATATGTACAGTATAAAAATTTGTGCAGTATAAAAGATTACATAACAATTAAAAACGTAGCATTAACCATTCAATAGATATGAGTATGTACATAGATGTGAAGCAGACAGTACACCAAGGTATGTACACGTTCATATGTACAAAGCACATATTTAAGCATATTCACACAAGTCAGAATATTTCACAGTGCCAAATTATTGTTCGGTATTGCATTTTCTTGTGAAGACAGTTCGTCGATTTGCCTGCGACGTGCCGTTATGCGCCTCATAGGAGATAGCAGGTGGAGATATCAGTATGAGTCGACATCAGGGGCCAAACAAAAGGGGAACAAGTTCGGCCAACGAGCGCCTGTAATTGCGATCGGAAGCGAATTTCTGCAGGTCAACTCCGATCATTAGCAGGGCTTGTACTATCGGAAGTACTTGTCCAGGTAGGAATCTGTCACTGATCTTCAGCCTGTTCCGTTGTAGCTGAAGAAGAGGGGTGGCTCGTAAGGACGGAAGTGGAACATGCCACTGGCATATATCCCAGAAGTCAGGGGAATTGATTTTTCCAACCAGCATTTTGACTGTGGTCGCAGTTCTCCTCATGCTGATTATTTGAGGCAGCCGCGGGATTTGGAGTTGGTCGGCCATGCTGGTGGTCCTCTGCTGAGGGGGGAGTCGATGCTTGTGGGTTGCCCACTTCAATATCCAGTATTCACTGGCGAAGATGGGCTTCATGAGAGAAGGTACTGCAGATGCCCATATTTCAGAGGCATACAGAAAGGTAGGATACACAATGGTTTCCAGATATCTGATTGTGGTTCTAGCGTCTGTGTTATGAAGAAGATGTTGACGGGCAATCCAGCGCATTCGGTTGATCTTGCGTAGAACACATTCGATGTGACAGTTGAACCTAAGGTTTGGGTCGAAGGTTACACCGAGATCTTTGTGTTTAGTAACACTTGGAATAACTGCGCCCTGCAGTGAGGGTTGTATGGATGTGGGGCACTTCTTCAGAGAAAAAACCATAATAACGGATTTTTGGGGGTTCAGTTTGAGACCGAAATGGTTGAGATGGCTAGAGAAAGCTGTGATTTTATTACAGATTTCCGATGTGATCACTCCCCTGTCAGCTGATGGTGGTATTTGCGTTAGGAACTTTATATCGTCGGCGTAGGTAATGACATCATCTCTGTTACATACAAACGGAATAAGGAGGGCGGTAAAAAGTAACCCCGATAAAACGCCACCTTGCGGCACACCAGCATTGATGGATCGGGTATAGCAGAGGTTACGATGAGTGAGGTACACTGTTCTGTTCCGGAGGAGCGAGTGCAGAAAAGCGAAAACGTCACCTTTGATCCGAAAGAAATTGGTTAGGAGATTCAGAAGGGCTGAGATGTTGAGGCTATCAAAAGCAGCTTCAATATCGGCATAAACAACCGCCATTTCTGATTTGGCCTCAAATGCATTTAAAATCTCCGTTTGGACTGCCAGAAGGTTGGAGACAGTTGATCTATTAGGGAGAACATAATGGAGTTGTTTTGATGATTGTGGAAGAAGATGGCGTGTTATATGCGGAAGAAGGACTTTTTCCAGTAGCTTTAGGAGCGTGGATGCAGTGGAAATCGGTCTGTAGTGCTTCGGCTGGCTTGGTAGTTGAACTTTAGGTAGTGGGGCAAGACTGTATTTGCTCCAGGATGCAGGAAACACTCTATGAGAGAGGATGGAGTTGAACAAGTAGAGCAGAGGATCAAGGATGTATGGACTGAGGCACTTTACGATGAAATGTGGGACATTATCGATGCCAGCGGTGCATGACGGACGCAGCGAGTTGATGGCTTGACGAAGCTGCTGTCGATCGATTTGAATGGAAAACAGCTCATCATCTGGACTTGAAATGGGGTCTGGTTGGTAATCATATGGTTGTGTGTTGTTGTCTTGGAATCTGGCTACATAGTTGATCCATTCAACTGGATTGAAATTGGAATCTGGTTCAGAGTTACAAATCTTTCGTATCGCATAGAACCTCAAACAAAAGGTTTGATGTTCTCTGCGATATTTATTTCGCCAGGGCCCAGAGAAGATTGTTGTCGGCTATCGGAAATTGATTGATGAAAAGAGAAAGTCAACACTGTTCAAATATTTCCGCAACAGTAATTTCTTCATTGTGTATTTTATGTCAGAGGTTCCCAAAGTTTCTCGGTTCACGGCGCCTTTAATGTCTCAGTAATTTTTTCAAGGCGCATCCAGACCAAAAGAAATACTTAACAGTTTCGTTTAGTAGTTAGGTCCAAACTTAATAAGAAATGCTGAAACTGTGAACTACCTCGAGCTAGTAGTTCGCGCGGTGTCCGACAGATGTCGATTATCGCTCTGTTTCCCTCGAAAATTTAAAATATTCCGCGGCGCACAGTTTAAGAACCGCTGTTTTATGCAATAAACATTTAATTCCATAATTATTTGCATTATCTTTTACATTATATACAGTTAAAAAGTTAATTAAAAAGGTCTTTTTAAAATTCTTTATGGACATTCCAGAAGGTCAAGGACCAATTATAATTTTTCCTATTGGTTATGATATTCGATTAACGCGTTTCCGTTTTGTGCGATGCGCTCGCGGGACGAATTAATCGCGTTAATCGAGGCCCGCCTGTACTTTTCCCAAAAAAAAAAAAATAATAAAATAATAAAATAATAATAATAAATAGTATTTTAATCAGGAAATTTATAATTGTGGACCATATCTGGATTTAATTACAGCTAAGGACCTTCCCCTTCTCGAAATGCTTGCTTCTATCAATTTATGTTATCAATATTTTCTATTAATTGATATATAGGCCGCTGATATTTTGCGTTTGAAGGTTGCATAGTCGGAAAGAGAGCCATGCTGGTCACGACATTAATCCTGTTGACTTCTTTGACCACACAGGATCAAAGGAGCTAACAAGACAGAGAATACAAAAAACATTACCACACTTGGCAGTAAAGTGAACTCGAATCACGGTTACAATTTTGTTAACTCAAACGCACCTGCTCTCTTCCCGCGTTGAACACTCGGCTACGTATATTCTGGATCCATTTCATAAGCATTGCCGAAATAAATAGCAAGCAACTGGCCAAAACATCAGTGCACCACATGATTGAGAGTGTTCCAAGTACCAGGAGCATTGCCATCGTGAGATATTTTTTCGCCCTACGCAAATCACGCATTTGGCGCCCTTTTAAACAATCTGCACGATCGTGAAGCGCCCCCCCCCCCACCCAAACGGCGCCCTAGGCATTTGTCTGGATGCCTACCATACCATGACGGCACCGACCAAGAGCAACAGCCCTAGTTTAAACCAAAAGCAGCCCACACTGCTCCATCGAATTCTCACCCCCTTCTGTACATTGTTAGAGCAGATCACGCCTTTAAGTAACATTTTCCAAATATTTCGAATCTTGATCGCCTGAATAGTATACAACGAGACTCGTCAATCTTTCCACTGCTCCAGAGTGGAAAAAAAAAAAAAAAAAAAAAAACAGGAGGTGGGGGAAGAATCGCTGCAATGCAACTTTATCATGCAAATGAAGATTCTATGACTTCGGATAGTGAAATCACTTACAACCACTTATGTTGATGCCTGGGCGGCCAATTTATCTTTTAAGAGATGACTATTGGAATGACATTATTCTCCACTTCAGTAATTATGGATCTCCTGCAGGTACCATCCTTCCGTAAGGAAACTCCAATCCCGTGCCTTCTTTTATCGTTTCTGCACTGTTATATCACCATCATTATTCGATATTTTCATATCATTGTCTACAGTCTGTACTATTTAAACCCATCAGTGGCAATGATAAAGGACTGTATTCCATCCAAGTAAGAATCCAAGCAAGTTTTTGTAAGAATGATCTTCATGATCGCGCAACAAGATGACATAACTAAATGCTATAACCCGATTTTATCTGAAAAAATACGGCAAAAAAAAAAAAAAATACACGAAAATACACGAACTCCGGATTCATTCTTTATTCGTACAACTGAAAAATAGTGTAACTTCAATAAACTTTACTTAACCTTACATTGTGTAACATATCATAATAAAAAAATGTCTAATAAAATAATTTTCTTATCTTTCAGTTCCTTCGTCCATTTTTTTTTTTTTTTACTATGTACAAAGTACATAATAAACATTACTATATAATATTGGTGTAGATACACCATAGACAACTCTTAAAGGAAAAACTATGACAGTAGTGTGAAAGGCATCATTTCATCTGTATCTCGTATTGTGCTCATCCTTCACGAGTTACCATGCATTGCACTACCTCGAATACTTAACACCTCACTTAGAGAAGACTATTGTTACTTATTCTCGGTGGGCATCGCTTGCAAAATGGTATAGGATAAGATATTCTGTTATTCACATACTATCACTATTAGACTTTTGCTTTCCTAAAGGTGTAGGAAAGTGATAGTAGGAGAGGAAGAGGAAGAAATGCAGTCGAAGGAAGAAAGGGACAATTACTCCACTCACTGACTGAACTAAATGACTCACAAATCCCCCGAATAGGCAACGCTTCCCCACCCTTCACAATGAGTTACCATGTACTGCACTACTTCGAAAAGCCGATGAAAAGCCAACTAGCTTTGAAACGGTGCCGTCTGAGTGAGTGCCCACCGAGAATAAGTAACAACAGTCTTCTCTATTAGCAAAGCGTTACTTATTCGATGTAGTGCAATACATGGGCAACTCGTTGCGAAGGATGAGCACAATATGAGGTACAGATGAAATGATGCCTTTCACACTACACTGTAGTTTTTCTTTAAGATTTGTCTATGGTGTATCTACACCGATATTATATAGATATAGAATCTTAAACTCTTGAAATATTATGCCTAGTTTCATTTATTTAAATAATAAACATTCAGAAAATTTGGTCCCCGTTTTAAGTGGAATTTTCTGGAACCAATTATCCTCGGATAACGAGGATCCCCCTGTACCAATTCTTTTAGATTCAATAAAAGTGCGAAACCAGCGGTAATAATGCAATCTTTCTTTTTTGTCAAGTTCTTTACGTTCACGCATTACATGGAAACTTTGGGATAGAGGTCCAACTTTTTATCAGCTCTTCGTGTACTTGAATAAGAATTGTCTTCTCTATGCAATCTTCTCAGTGATTTTTTGAGCGACACCAATACACGCCCATTAACAGCTTTAAGTTTTATTTTGCTCAACGGGTATTACGAGTACCGTTTCACAAGAACAGGTTACCTAGGTAATCCTGAAATTGTTAATTTACTTGGCATTGGTGAACTGGGTTACATTTCTCGACATTTCGGTTCCCGATTTTGAAACTGGTTACAAAAATGAGAAAACAGCAATAAATCACTCTTCAGTGGTCATGTAATGACGTTCATTGCACTACTAATTTATGGGGGAACTGAGTCTGTTTTTCTGGGGAAAAAAATAATTAGTTTCTGTAAGGAAAAAAGCCATGCATCCCTCTCTGGCGGTAGGGAGGGGAGAAATTTTGCACTACTATGAACATCCGTGTAGACCTCCTTTACCAAAATTCAAGAGAAATAAAGATTTTTCATTTCAAGGACATGAGATTAGCTAAGCATCAGCAGTCGGACGAGACATCCAGAATATGTACGTATAGTATTCTATGTAGGGCGGCACCAGAACGTCAGTTCAACACCGCATCGGTGCACTGCCTTGAATACAGAACTCTGTAAAAGGACAGAAACGTGTGTAATGTTATATTTGAGCAGTGTTCGTGTTGTTTAGTTGTTTCTGGCCACTTTGCCACCAGTTAAATTGAAAATTTAACTGGTGGCAAAGTGGCCAGAAACAACCTACGATATTGAATTTCAAATTGTAATTTGAAATTTAATATCGTAACTGGGAGGTATAAATTGAAAATTACAATTTTCATTTCAATTTCAAAATATTTCGAAAATTTTAAGTCACGGTAAAATAAATCAACCAATATTATAAATAATAGCATGAAGGCAAGGTTGAAACTTTTCATAATAAAGAAACGTGCCTACAATCAAGATAACATCAGAAAAGAAGTGATCTTGATTGCAGGCACATTGAAAAGTCTTAAACTAATACGAACCTATCGTACTTAGTACCATAATATGATAATAGAGGCTATCGTACTTAGTACCATTAGTAGGGTGAAGTGTGGGGGGGGGAGGATGAGAATATTTTTATTATTTTCCTATTTGTATATGTAATTATTTACACACAATATATATTTTCATATCCCTCCTTGGAACCTTCATTAGGCCGATGCTTAAGAAATTTATTTGATTTTCTTTTCTTGAAGCAAGGGGGGGTCCTCAATTTCCTTCCAAGGCCCACATGCTACCTGCTGCATAATATATATTATCCATTAATTTTATCAGAAGATCCAAGTTCTAAGGACTTTATTTTATTATTTTTCTCTTTACTCTAGCTTCCCTAGCTTGGATAATTCGTACCACTAATTGTTAATAGTTGGTGTCAATATCACACATAAGCTCAAGATAAAACAACAAACTAGATTTATTTTACACAAGATAGTTACACACACTTTATAATTCATAATATCGAAATTTTACAACAATCAACTATTACTATACATGTTATGATGTCTACACTCATCTTTGTTCTTCTAACCATAATTGTAACTTCCTCATCTGTTATACAGAATGCTAATAACTAACCAATACAATCATTTGAGGTTAACACAATCATTTGAGCCTTTTCAGGCTTAATAACTTTCCTTGTTTCTCAGATGCTTCTAATCACAGATGAGTAACACACACACTTTCTTTCTCTCTTTCTCCCAAGTTATTGACTCTACTTCCTATCTCTTACAATATATTCTGTTCCCCTGGTTTCAGTCCTTTACAAAATGTCCTGTCCATTACTTTTTCCTTTCGTTTATTTATTTCTAACACCGTTTCTGTTATTAAATATTCTACATAAACTTATTTGCTTTCCTTTTCTACCACCTGGATGAGTTTTCCTTCTTTGCTTCTTCAGCTATTTCCTCGCTGGACTTGGCCACCGCAAACTCGCTAGATGTGCTCCCGGCTCGACCTCAGACGTTCCTATTGCGCACAGGATCTTCCTCCAGGACTGTTGCTTTTTCGCTATTATCTGCACCCACTAAACTATCATGATCTAACTTTCCGTACGCGTTTCCCCGCACTCCAAAAATATCTTTCCGCCACTCTTTCGCACCTCCGGGATTCTCCTCCGGATCTTTCCCTTCCAGGCTTCGGGACTCTGACTCTCGGGCTCTGTCCCGTCTTCTTCCTGCATTCGAGTTTTGTTTCCAACTCTCCCTTATTTTTCGTCCAATCATATTTTTCTCTCTCTCTTCATCTTTAATTTCATTCGCTTATTTTTTTTTCTCGTCGCCTGGACCGCGTCTGGTAGGTCCAGCTCCCTTCTTTGTGTTGACAACATCCGGGCTCTAACCAATCTCAAAACTATCTTCCTCTTCCTTCACGCTTCCTTCCAAGACACCGTCTGTGAAATTTGTGAGAGTGCCTCCCGTGTCGGCCTGTTTGTATTTTGTTTACAGCTCGAACACGGAGAACTCTCTGATCTGGGTCTTCCCTTTGGATGGGGTACCGAAACCACTTTTGGGGTGTGGGCGTTCTTTTGTCTCCCGCTACCGTCAGTAGCCACATCCCTATTTTTTCTGTAGGCACGAACTGCGTCAAACTGGCCTACCCATTGTATCACAGTCTGGTCAGCGTCCCTCCTGCTGCTACGCTAATCTCTCACTTTCGAAGAGTAAACAGACCAGAAATTCTACTGAGTGCTTCACTGTTTTTAACTTAGTTATTTATTAAAATTTGATAATCTATAAATTCTAAAAATAAGTGTAAGAATAGTTCTTACAGAAGTTCGATAAGGCATTGCAATATGATGCTTCACAGCCATTTCTAGTACAGTACTTGCTAACTTGAATTTCTGTAGACTGTAATTTTGGGGAAATATGCGTAAAGGAAAGTTGTTCAGAGAACAGAAGCAGAAGGGATAAATGTGGAAATTTTGATTATTTAGGTTTGGAGTTAGATAGTAAATGGATGTTGAGCGGTTGAGGCATGCATTTGGACCGGTTTTGAAGAGAGAGGTGGAATTACAGATACCAATTCAGAAGAATAGGACCCTTAACCAGCTGACTCATGCTTTAACCAAGTTGGTAGAAACAATCTCACAATTGACCAATAATTAACAACCTCGTTGAGCATAGCCCACAACTGCAAGGCCATTCCTTCTCAAAAGAAGTCATTAGTCCAAATCAACTGTCATCGCTAGATTCATAAAATTTATCCCTCACAATCAGAACACCATCTTCAGTTACCGAACCAGATTCCATTCGGATTAACTCTTATCACAGAAGAGTACACAGAGTTCTTAAACCATCGAATATCAATGTAACTATACTGACTGTAGCAAGTACCCCCCCCCCCCACCAAGAAGAATGATACAAATTAATCTACGGTTGAATGTATTAGGCAAAAAAACGAAAAAAACATCCCGAAATATCAGGATGCTCGAATGGAATCTCAAGGCCATTTTTGAGCATCGAAAGATCAAGCAACTGAGAACACCTGGACTTCTTCAGGAAAGAAAAATGCCAGCCACCAGAAACTTAAGAGATCCTCTTCTCAAGAACAAGGAAGCCAAAGCCAATCAACTAAATCATCTATTCTCCAATCGATGAGCCATAAGCTATCACAAACTACCACTTCTACATAACAATACTTTTAGTTCAACAGTAATTGGCCAAGCATCACCTGCTAATCGTACGTACCTGGCTGCCATGCCACTCTAAACACCAATACAGCACTGTTCAGTGATTAGCAGCAACCAGTATTGTTTCTTCTGGACTCAGCTTCGATCATGGAACCACTGACAACTGTCAACTTAGTCACTGTTGTCAGTGGTTCCAACTTACTGCCTTCGCAACAGTCTTTAACGTTTCAGCCAATGCACTGAAGCTCCAGACAAAACAGACTTCATGTTTCGTTTGTTATTTCCTGTAGCCAATCTGACACTGGATTTCACCCCTCCCCCTTAATCTCAAAAACTGCTACATCAACTTAGTGTTTCTTCTGGAGACAGCTTCAATCATGAAACCACTAAAAACTGTCAACTTAGTGACTCTTGAAGTTAGAATATGCAGAGAAGATAAAAGGAAACCTGTCGATCCTGCACGCTCTTCAATATAGCAACTAACCTCGCCTAATACACATATCCTTATCGAAACCACATACACATTTTACCGAGAATGTGAGGAACATCCGGAAAAAATTATCCGCCTTATTTCTTCTTATCTCAGAAGCTGACTTCATTTGCCTCGCCGAAACCTGCTTTCAATCCATAAACTACCCAATGTAATTATCAGTCGCACTGGCTACAAGTGTACTAAAATCCAGGGAAATCCATACAGATGGTGGCAATTTTCTAAAAGGAAGGTTTCACTTGAAAAGATTTTGCTGCAGTAATAATGAAGACTTTGAAACAACTATTGCAACGTTCAGCTCGTCAAAGAGGCCCTGTTATCCAGCACCTCGACTAAAAGGATAGTTTCATTTACTCTTATATATTATTTAATCAGCTGGTAACATGATATATAGGAATATCATGATATATGGGAATATCATGTCATAGGAATATATTGTCGATGATATATAGGAATTTTTCTAGCAGGGACAAGGAGGTGATTATTCCCTTGTATAAGGCAATGGTCAGACCGCACCTAGAGTACTGTATACAGGTCTGGAGGCCTCATTTCAAGAAGGATGTAGAGATGCTGGAACGAGTACAGAGAAGGGCAACAAGATTAGTGAATGGAACAAAGGGGTGCTCTTACGAAGAAAGGCTTACGTTTTGCAAATTACAGTGTCTGGAGACTAGGCACCGGCGAGGTGATCTGATAGAAGTGTACAAAACCATGAATGGTTTGAGCATGCTCAATGCTGATGGGATTCTTCCTCTTGCTCAGATTAATCACCTGAGAGGGCATAAATTCAAATTGAGGAAAGACAGATGTAGGATAGACGTGAGGAAATTTGCCCTTAGCCAGCGGGTGGTTGGTTGCTGGAATAGACTTCCATCCCTTGTCGTGGAAGTTGATAGCCTAAATAAGTTTAAGGCTCAGCTGGACAGGTATTTCCAACGAACAGAGGGGTGAAGTGGAAGTGGTTATTTTTTATTTATTTATTATTATTTATTTTTTTTTTTTTTTGGCTGATGCTGCATAAGCTTGCTTTTTGCATCAAATGCCTCTACTAATGCTAATGATAATTAGTTATTTACTTCTCGCTTCTCTTAATCACAGAAAGGGAAAAATTCAATAAATTTAAGAAATAAAAATAGAACGGCCTGAAATGTAACGCACTGAGCACATTAAGTAACTTCCTTAATTTAAAAAAAAATACCGTACCCAGGCTGCCGAAACATGATAAAAAAATAAAAAATCTAGCAGTACTTTTGCCTCAAATATAGAATCAACAAAATAAAAAGTAAGATTCACCACACCATTCGCCGTCGACGATGACTGGTGAGATCTTTTCATTTATTTAATCACACAATACAGTGCTTTCTGGACTGACATCTATTCGTACTTACATCATTGTTATTACGCATTAGAATAACATTGCAGTTTAAACTTTACATACACTTGAAAATCAAGACATCTCACAACAACCTACTTGATACATTATCCAGGAGACCTCATGGATATAACGTTTAACACAATTGTTAAAGGGTATATAAAACATATATGCTATTTAGATGATTATATAAACTTTACATAATCGTATCTATACAATATACGCACACACTACATTATTTACATAATACACTAATTAATCTGACTATGTAATATTTCAAGGAATTTTATGGCACAATTCATTTACTAACGTTATCCTTTGTAATACCCTCAACCATTGTGCTCAGATTAAACCTGAGGTCACAATAATTCAGGCATTCAAACATAACATGTGAACTATACCCAGCCTGTCCACAATGGCATAAGTCACTTTCTACTAAATTAAAGTACTACAACTTTTCCTTGAGTCCATGATCGGTTATTAAAGTCAATTACATTGGCCTCCAATACACACTACAGCCTCTTCTTAGGATCGACGGTTTCAACCTTATTGATAATTCTGTAAGTGCCTCTTCCCTGATCTGCTTTATCCCAGCAATCCTGCCATATTCTAAAAATACTTTGTGAAATTTCATTCCTCGATATCCTGATGGGCAAGGTATGCTCCAACTCTCCCACCTCTATTCCCGTTAACGTTAAGATTCGTTTCCTTACAGCATATTCAAGATTTCTTTTAGCCAATAACAAATCTGTTGGAATTTTTCCGGATAAAACCATGACTGGTGAGGTTACCGTCAGTGATCACTCCCTGTGTACTGAAATATTGGCGTTCTAGGGCCGATTTGAAAATTGTCATTGTTTTCCATGAATGGGACTCAAACTGGTCATTTTCAACAGCGTACGGAGAGGGGTGGGAATCTTATAATTCCAATGGATTCCAATCAGTAGAAGACAAAGTTTAAAAAAAATAATAATAAAAAAATCAGTACCAGGTACATAATGTGTCCTGCCGCTAGCATATTTAACGTGTTTTACATTTAAGAGTCATCGGCAGGCGTTAAAAACGTTTTAATTTTCAGATATTAATGATATGACAATATTTTTATTTTATTAAAAATAGTTACATATCGGTTACTGAAAGTATTGGTCTGTGATGACTAAAGTATGATATACTGTATAATTTTTATATTGAAGAGATTTTAGTTCATGACTAAATACATCATCTATAGTTGTTCCATTACGCGTAGCATATATCGAAAGATCTGATGACATGTCCAAGTTGAAGAATGTTTTCATAAATGTGCAGAACTCTTTTCCAGCCTCAAAGTTTAATTGTAAAGAAACAAAACGAAAGGGCGGTTGAGTGGCGAAAAAAGGACAAATCGAGAAAGTTTCTTTCATGTGAGATCAACTAGAGTTTATTTTAAATCAGACGTGATGCGCAACATTTTGATGACGTCGCAAAGGAAATATAATGTCATTTAATATTTTTCGAGATGAGATATTTTAGAATGATACACTAGTAAACGACAGTGTTCTCTCCCCCATAAACAATCACCCTTTCTTTTAATGGCACGTTCCTAGCTTCCCCTTCCATTCCCTTTCATGATGGAACAGCTGCGTCAAGCAGGGGAAGTTTCCATGGTTTCCCAAACAGTGACAGAAGGCTACGAGAAGAATTCAAATCAGAAAACAGTACAGTACAAATTTTCAGAGGTTTGAAAGTTTTTCCTCTAGTATAGAGCTAAGATGAAGCTCCGTGCAAAATTTCATTAAATTTGGTCCGGTCCAGTAGAAGATAAATTAAACTGGAATAAATTTTCGTAACGCTTTTAGCTTAAATTTTATTAGACAATTTATTTTGGAATAAATTTTCGTAACGCTTTTTCGTTACAAAATTTCTGGAATAACGCCAGTAGAACGTTTTTAACATCAAAAACATTCTAAAAGCCAAATTTTCCATGAAGTGAGGCTTAATGATCTGTACTATTTTTTGTGCTCTACAAGTAAGTTTTTCCTCACAATTAGCTACGATTATTTAACTTCCACCGTTCTCACGTCCCAAGAGTAGAAAGAAAATGAGGCAATCCAATCCACTCGAGCTTCAATTAGCAGTAACTTCACAAAGAATGTGTTGGTTTTCTGTAGGCGCACATAAAAGGTAAATGCTTGCAGCTACCCTTCACAAACTGGAAAAACCAACACCAGAGTTTAACAAGCTTCCTTAATAAGGAACTGCAACATTCAAGGAACTCACTACTAGAGGGGGAAATACATATATGCTCATTTTCTATTTTGGTCGATTGATCTCCATTGGTATCATTTACTGTGCTGATCAATGAAAAGGAGGAGGAGTTGAATTAATACGTCGCTTTTCTCATTCGCACTAATGACATCCCATTCAAAAATTTTTAGTAGACCCTAGCCGTGGCTTATCTGCCAGAAAGTGACCGACAACAATTTTCAAATCACCTTTTGTTCTTTTATTGGTCATCATATTGAAAGTAATGTGCACGAAAAGGCAATTTCAAGGACTAATTATCCACATAGGTTTCTTCTCTTTCTAATCGATCTTATTGCGTGTATACTGCCTCTCTATCTTGTTGCCAAAGGGATGATCATAAAAAGTAATATAAATAGACCCTGCACTTGAGTTATCTGCACGCAAACACTAATTCTGGGATAACTGGATAATACGATAGATAACATAAGCCCTTTAAATGGCACTATTCGCCCTTTAAATAGACAAAGAAGAGGAGAGGAGAAAATTTTTACAAAGACTCAAAAATGTGTAAAATTTGTTTTCAGAAAATTGCCATCTAAAAGAAAGCTTCTTCGAATTGGCAGACAATTTCAGTATCCAATGTTTGCATTTTTGATATTTTCTAATGCTTATAATACATATATTGGATTAGTGTCAACTTTTTCTGGTAGTTGTACTCCTTATTAAGTTTCAATATAGAACAACAAACACCAAACTGACTAAACATAGGATGCTCCCCTTTTTTTTTCATTAAATATTTATATTTTATTCCATATACCTTCAATCAAAAATGCCTTGAGAAAACTGATTGCATCCATCGCTTGTTAAACAACTGATGTACAAACCTAGCAAAAGAAATTCTCTTTAAGCACCAAAACTGAAACACCAGCGCAAGTAAAATCAGTTTATTTGAGAAGAGCTTGATCCACGTAGACATGTGGACCAAGCCACACTCACAGCCAACTGGTAGTCATTGAACCTTTACTTGATGACATACCAAGAATGCTTAATACCAGAAATAAGTGATTTTTTATATCAAATTTTATGTTATGGGAAAGACTAAGATTAACCTTGCATATCATATATTACTGTAATGATCGTAGCCAATGAAGTCAACAAACTTCTTTCCCAGAAGAACTACTAATTTCTTTCCATTATATACACTACATTGACAAAAGTAATCGCACGCCTGCATGTTTGGAAGAATGTTTTATGGTAAAATATTTCAAGTGTCGACCAGTGCGAAAAACTATCACACCGCCAAGTGCGCCACTGTTGTGGACCCGACGCCTGGTTGGCATAGTTGTTAAAGATCACGTGGGAAACTGTTCGGCAACCTGGAAGGAGAGGGGACTAGAGCAGAAATTATAGTTTAACAAAAGTACTGTTTCTGTTTTACGCTGAAAGGGCCTTCACATACTGCTGCCACAGTAATTTTTATTTTTATTTTTTTTTCATCCTACCTCTTCACTTATGAACGGTCAGAATGCTTTGTTAACACCACCGATTGGGTCCCCAATGGTGGGATTGTTGGAACTCACAGGACTTGCTCTACTGCCTGTAGATGCAGGATTTAGTGCAGAAAGAACAGTAAGCGAACAGTTCTGGCCCACCTCCTCATGGTATAGACGGGTACAGGAAAGCAGCCTTTCTAGTGGGCGCTGCTTCCTGGTAGTAAAGTAGCCAGACATAATCAAAGTGTGCGCGCGCGCGCACAGCACTTATTTCTGACCATTTTACGGCGTTCTGCATCATCATCATCACAGCGTACCAAGCTGACCCGACATTTAGGAGCCTACTTACATAAAACCAATTTACACAAACCCATGTTGCCAACAATGTAGGAAGAGCGGAATTGTCCAGAATGTCAATATACCGCAGAGCAATTATTGTTCCAGAAACGAAACTAGTGGTTCAAGTCCATACCAAAAAAACAATCCCAGACGCTGAGACCACCTCCGCCAAACTTCACAGCTGGGACAATGCACTCTAGTAAACAACGTTCGATGGGCATCCGCCCATCAAATCGGAAAACAGTGTGCAGTGATTTGGCACTCCATAACACAACTTTTCCAGATACCAATTATGATGGATAGTTTACCAGGCAAGTCGATGGCATTAAGTGCATGTTGCAGTTCTGCAGAATCCATTGCCACGTAGCTCCCTACGTATTCGCCTTGTACTAAAATCAGTAGTTCCCCACCCGAACACCTTGTTGTTACGAACAGATTTATTGCCATTTATGACATTCCATAATATTTACTCTTGGAAGTCGATAAGCTAAACGCCTCGAACCCGTCTGTAGCATTTCGTTCATCTACGTAACTTTAGTGAATGTAGTTGCTTTTATAGCTATTCCGGATACATAGATGGCAGTTATGGTTAATTTTTACAAAATCTGAGGGGCATTCGAATATTTTTGGCAATATAGTGCACATAAGCACACCTATTTCCTGGAAGGAAATAGATGTGACAACGATGTTCTTTAGGTATCTTGTAATGCATCTTAAACTTGCAGTCAACTCAAACTACATTTTCTAATTGGGAAAGTGTAGTTTGGGAGACAATAAAGACCAGTAATTACTATTCTTTTATTGCCTCTAATTAATACTCTTCAATGCTTTCATTATTATCCTATCTATCCTGATCAATCAATTGTCTTTACTCCCTAATATACGTTTTCTGCCTATATATTAAGTTTTCTACAGATGTAACCAACTTGTACATTGTTTCTTAGATTGTTGACTGTGAATAAATATTAACTTTTGTATTATTAACTGAGTAATTTAGATGGGAATTGCTAAGTAAATATTTTATCCAGTTATTATAAATACTCCAAGTAAGATTTGATGTTAACAATATCTAAAGTGCAATCCTGCTAGCCATAAAAGCTGTCAATGAGTGAAAGCTGAAATAAATGAAAAGTTGGGCATTCTCATAAATGTCACTGACTTAATCAACAAAATAAATATGCCTTTTTAAATCACTCTCGTAATGATTTAAAGCTGAAATTCTAAAAACCAACAAAGTCCAACCTGACAACTATCTCCACCTACTCTGGTGGATCACGATAATATTTTCTCAGCGCACATACCCATCTAGAAACAACTCGCAATCCCAGAGTCCATAAAAACATACGAGAAATTCTTTCAAAGCATTTGATACAATACTAAGAAAACAGCTACGCTGTGCTCTATAAATTCTTTATCTCGATATACAGGGTGTCTCAAAAATATTGGTACAAACGTTAAGGGGAGGTAGGTAACATCTAAAGGAATGTGAATCGCATAGGAACCCATAACCGGAAACGTCACGGGAAAGTAGTAGCAGAGGCACAAGACAGTAATTAGTGGCAAACATTTATTTGACATAATATTAACAATGGAGTACGAGATGGATGCATTTCATGATGTTACAACAGATGCGCGAAGGTTCCACCATGAGACGCGATGCATGCGTGACACCGACGCAGCATGGATTGGCGGACAAGGTCGAACACACCTGGAGTTTCTTTGACAGTAGCAGCAGCGCAGACGAGTCTCGCCACGAGATCCATTTCCGTCTCCACAGGCGATTCATACAAGCTCTTCACTTTCAACCTGGTTGAATCCCCCAACTGTGCTTGCGGGGAGCTTGAGACGGTGTCCCATATCATCTTTGACTGCAATTACTATGTGGACCTTAGAACACAACTCCAAATTGTAACAAACGTTTACAACCCCAATGACCTGCCAATGCTACTCGACAGCCCCGAGTCCTTCTCAGCGCTGGCCACCTTCGCGGAAAAGGTATTCTCCCGTAGAAAGAGAATACAAGCCACAGGAAACTAGGAACACAAGAATAAACACTGCTACAGACTGTATTGGAATCAATGTAAATCAACGAAATCAACGTATTGATTGAGTGCGCTTCAACTCCAGGTCAGGATTGGGCCCTGCGGGAATTGGACGCACTCCAAACCATGTTACTTCAGTAATTCCAACCCAAAAATTTAAGGGTGTGGTCGTTCCAGGACAGGTTTGGGCCCTGCGGGAACTGGGCACACTCCAAACCATGTAGAGCCAATGTTGAATTTAAAATACTATGGGTGTGTCCCGTGATCTAGGTCAGGATTGGGCCCTGCGGATCCGGGTGCACAACTATATAGATTGAAGCTGAGTTAACACAAAATGTGTTATTGATAACTGATTCTAAACAAGATAGTAGAACCTGGCTGCCTCCTCGCGGCTAGGGACGGGAGCGGGGGGTTGAGGCTCTACTTGCCTTCAGCTCCCTGCTGCTAAATGCCAGATGCCAGCCACAACAACATATACAACACTCCACACACACTAAAATGAACATCAAAGATCTAAGTGCTATCAGCATTAAGAATCCTAAACTAAATTAGTCTAATACGCCATACTACTCTATCTCGCGCCTTCCAAACTTCCAAAACTTAAACTAGCGATAAACTTAATTCTTCCCTAGTGCATTCATGTCACCCTATACTAAACTAACGCTAAACTTAAACTCCTCGCACGCGCGGGTGTAAATAGTAATCACAAAGCAAAGCGCGGCTAAACCTAAATTAAACTCAAAATAGTCACTGATGTCGTATCAAAATTCCAAATTCAAGTCGTTCACTTTAGATGAATCATTACAATTCTGCTGGCAATAACTACCGCTTAATAGACGGCGGACATAGGGGGAACCCTGGAAACCGCCAGTAACCTACATAAATACATACATACACCTGGATGATGGAAATGTATATATAATTGTATAAACCTATATAAGTTTTGTATATATATGAAATGAATGTATGTAAATTGTGTGTATTAATAAAATAAAGGCGATTCATACACGATAGATTTGAGGGCCCCCCACAGAAAGAAATCAAGGCTCGATAAATCAGGTGAGCGTAGGGGCCAGACAACGGGTCCACCACGGCCAATCCATCGACGCCCAAAACGCCTGTCAAATGGTCACGAACACACCTTCCATAATGGGCAGGCGCCCCGTCATGTTGAAACCAAATATTGCGTCTCACATTTGCTGGAACATCGTCAAGTAACCCTGGTAGAACTTGTTCAAGAAAGATCCGATATTTAGCGGAGTTCATGCGAGATGGTAACAGGTATGGGCCAACTAAGCAGTCACCGACTATATCTGCCCACACATTCATTGCGAAGCGATGTTGTGCCGCATGGGGGCGCACACCATGTGGGTTGTCATGAGCCCACACGAGCATTGTGCTGTTGAATAAGCCTTCCTGAGTGAAATAAACCTCATCCGTGAACAAAACATAGGCTGAAAATTCAAGTCTTGAACACTTTCTTTTGGAGAAACCACTGCGCAAAAGTCACACGTGCAGGATGATCTTGGGGGAGCAGTAACTGAACCCTTTGGAGATGAAAGGGGTGCAAGGAATCGTCGTGCCAGACACGCTGTATACTGCAACGAGACACTCCTAAGGCAGAGGAAACGGCAAGTGTGCTGGTAGTAGGATTATTCTGGATGGCATTTTCAACATACTTTCTTCTATGGCGGGAGTTCGCGTCGAACATGGTCAGCCCGCACTACTCCTGTTACCTCTAAATGATCCATCATCGCACAAATTTTGATGCACACGCGCAAACAAACAGTGGTCCGGCACATGTCTGTCTGGGAAGCGTTCTCCATAAATTCGTTGAGCGGCTTGTCCATTGCCCTCTACTAATCCATACACTAGGTGCATGTCAGCCAGCTCACAGTTCGTATATCGATGCATGCTCTTTGTGCAGCGACTACTGCTTGAATGAGTAAACCAGATATTTTCCCTCTCGCGAACTGATGAACAGCGCCGTGTACCGACTTATGGTGACGTTTCCGGTTATGAGTTCCTATGCGATTCACATTCCTTTAGATGTTACCTACCTCCCCTAAACGTTTGTACCAATATTTTTGAGACACCCTGTATATCACTTGACAATAAAACCTTTTTTCTCTTCCCTTCAAATAAAAATAGTAATTTTCGATATGCTGAATTTAATTCGGAGGTTAAATTTTTCGTATCACCCACCACGTTCAAAGGAAATGCAAGATTTACACACTAATAAATTTTATTAATAAATTACTAGGGGGGGAGGGGGTTGCGCCCCCTGCTCGCCAACCTCCGCGCATACTTTTCTACATAATATGTAGAAGTATGACGGAGTAAATCTTTTCTAAGTAAAAGACACCTGTCGAAACGCACTGATCGATATCTAATCAGGAAATGGCCCATGTAATTATTTACCGGTACCTGTGCATTTGTAGTGCGCGGCATTCTCAAGGTCGAATATATATCACTATGTAATTATTTACCTGCGTTTACATAGGTCACTTAGAAAAAGCCCTGGTAAAAATTCAGACCTTGGGTACCACTCCATACTTCGACTAACAGTCAAGAAGAAGACAGTGATTTGCAGGTGCCACTCATTGTTCAGCCCCGCCTCCTTTCCTCTTAGGTTGACATGCCTAGGGTATTTATTCCACCACTTGCCGCTGTTTTAAAATCGAAACTCGTTTTCCGATTTTATCTAAAATAGCGGGATGAGGGTAAACACCCTGCCTAAGCTAAGCAGCCCCCTCCTCGAGCACACAAAATAATCAGAAACATAAAACGCATTCACAATAATCACCCAATCACAGAACTCGACCGCACAATCACTCCGTTCTACTACCACGCCCACTGCGCAGGAACAAGTGGTACCGAAATACTGTAATAGATTTTAGCCAAAGGCCTTTTGGCTTCAGATTCCATAATGCATGAGGAATATTGTTGCATCCGAAAGAGCAGGACTAAAATATTTAACTGTATTTATAAACTATACAAATATTTATAAAATACTAAACTATTTACAAATATACAATATTCATTAATATACAAAAACGTTACAATGGAACATCAAATGTTAGACACTGAAGCATGTACACGAGGTTGGCGGACGTTATGGAGGCAGCTGTCAATAATTAATTGCATTTGTAGTGACGTAATTGCCTCGCCCTCTTCTCCCAATGGCTCGAATAAATATGTATAGAGAGAAATATAAAATATTTATTTCGACAATACGTATTTTATTTATTAATTAGTGTTTATGACTCAGGCAACACTGCGTGACTGTGGGTTCGAGCTATTACAGCATCCGTCTTCTCAGCGGATTTGGCTCCATCGGACTATTTTCTATTTACAAATTTCAAAAAGGAATTCGAAAGGACAGAAATTCGACAGTGACAATACTGCGATGGATATAGTCAACAAGTGGTTTGATAAAAACCTTCTGAATTTTGTTTGTGCAGGTTACAAAAGCTAGTAGATAGTGCCAGAAAGTGTGTTGAATTAAGGATATTGTGTTAAAAATAAATGGGCTTTAACAACTTTCCAGAATTCCTTCTACGAGACGCTAGAAACTTTACATCTCCTCGTACGCTAAAATCTATCTCGTTACAATAAAGTAATTTTAAAAGTATATTTAATTAAGGCAAACTTGGTTCTCTCTCTCTCTCTCTCTCTCTCTCTCTCTCTCTCTTAAACACAATCTTCTTCTTCTTCCAGTCACATAGCTCCCTGAGGAGCTGTTGTGGCCACCAACAAATTCCACCAACTACATCGATCGTGTGCTATACGAGCAGCATCGCAAAGTGTCATGCCCAGAAGTTCACTAGTTCCATCCTTCCACCTAGTTACAGGTCTTGCTCTGCACCTCTTCCCCTCGGTTTTTCCTTCCATTATATTCTTCAACAGAAAGTTTTCCCTTCTTACTATATGACCAAAAAACTTGAGTTTTCTTTTGTTGATGCTATGAAGAAGAATTTCAGGCCTGCCAATTTTATTCAATACCCACTCATTTGTTCTTCGATCCAAGTAAGAAATACGCAGTATTCTCCTGTAACACACATTTCAAATGCCTCAATTTTCTGCCTGTCAACTCTTTTCAGATTCCATCCTTCACATCCATAAGTGGTAACTGGAAAAATTAACGCATCAATGATTCTCAGTTTCGTCTTTAGGGGCAGATCATGATCTGTCCATAATTTTATCAGCTCAGCGACCAACGTTTTGGCAATTGCCTGTCGTCTCTTTACATCGTTTGAGCAGTCACTATTTTTATTTATTCTTGACCCTACGTAATCAAATTCGTCAACTTCGATATCTTGCCCATTAACCTTCACTTTACTGGAACTGAGATTATCACCAATCATCATAATTTTTAGTTTTACACACATTCAGAAACAATCCTTTTTTTTTTACTTGCTTCACATACTCTCCTCAGAGTTTCTTTAAGCTGATCCTTAGAATTAAAAATTAGCACAGTATCATCAGCATAACGAAGGTTGTTTATTTTCAGTCCTCCAATTTTGATGCCAGTCTCTAAATCTTCGAAAGCTTCAAGCATGATATCTTCGGCATAAAGATTAAAAAGGTGAAGTGACAAAATACAAACACAAATTATAAAAGGCAGGGAAGAGAAATACAAAATAGGGTATTGTTAATGGTAGCATTTCTAGATACGATTTTCGTCTAAAGTTCCAAAATTTCAGAACAAACTGTAATCCATCAGAATGTAAACTGTACACTACTGTTATTTCCGATTAAAATACAGTATTCTATTTCAGAAAGAACATTATAAGGAACAAAATGTGTGCACAAACAACGTCTAATGTAATTAGAGAATTTTAATTACTTCTAATGTAATTAGTTTTCTAAAAACCAAACCGCCACCATCTTAATCTTATGCAGAGCTAGCCGATTTTGCGTCCTAAGATGAATATTTGGATTTTCATACAGGACGCAATGATGCAATTTTCAATATTTGGTGTACGAATTCGCATATCATGTATTTCAAGAGTACTCAAAGCCATCATTTGAAGCACTTATGTAACTCCTGGAAAAACCTATGAAACAATCGATGAAATATGTAACTCCTGGAAAAACAATTAAAAAGGATAGATATCCCGTGATTTCTATCCACTCAGTGTAATCTAAGTCGTTGATGTGCAACAACTTTTATTATATAAAAATAAAATAAATTTTCTGTTTATACTCCGGGACGACCAAACGGTCAGAGGAGTTCACAAGATAGACAGAATACAAGAAACAGCACCGTGTTCAGTAGTCACGGGCTTGAACCCCGGTCACTCAAGGCACGTGTACTTATGCACCCGCGCGCCTGACCACTAGGCTACGGCGAACCCGCATAAGTCAAAGTGTGACCACAAGGAAAATTTCAGCAGTGCCGAATCAGCGTGTTAAAAATGCATAGGAATATGTCACAATGATGCCGTTTTTCTAACTTTTTTTTTTTTTTAATTTCATATTCAGACGACAACATTTCTAGTTAGTTACGTTGTTATTTGTGTAGTACAATTCAAGAATAGCTGGTCGATAAAGTAGTGATATGGCTTTTCTTTTAATAAGAAAAC